>NC_134355.1:236016976-236616976 GCF_048569485.1 Anomaloglossus baeobatrachus
ATCCTACCCCATGTGGCCTCCTCTCCCATGCAGGCTCCAAGCCCATAAGGCCTCCACTCCCATGCAGGCTCTTTTCTCATCTGGCCTCCTCTCCCATGCAGGCTCCATCCCATGTAGGCCCCCTCCAGGCAGGCTCCCATCCCATGTGGCCCTCCTCTCCCATGCAGGCTCCTCACCCCATGTAGCCTCCACTCCCATGCAGGGCTACCACCGCCATGTGGCCTCCACTCCAATGCAGGCTCCCACCACATGTAGCCTCCACTCCATGCAGGCTCCCATCCCATGTGGCCTCCACTCCCATGCAGGCCGGCTCCCATCCCATGTGGCCTCCACTCCCATGCAGTGCTCCCATCCCATGTGGCCTCCACTCCCATGCAGGCTCCCATCCCATGTGGGCCTCCACTCCCATGCAGGCTCCCATCTCATTGTGGCCTCCACTCCCAAGAAGGCTCCCATCCCATGTGTGCCTCCACTCCCATGCAGGCTCAAATCCCATGTGGCCTCCACTCCCATGCAGGCTCCCATCCTATGGTGGCCTCCACTTGCATGCATGCTGCCATCCCTTGTGGCCTCCTCTCCCCATGCAGGCCCCGATCCCATGTGGCCCTGCTTTCCCATGCAGGCTCCCATACCACGTGGCATGCTTTCCCATGCAGGCTCCCATCTCAAGTGGCCTCCACTCCAATGCAGGCTCCCACCACATGTAGCCTCCACTTCCATGCAGGCTCCCATCCCATGTGGCCTCCACTCCTATGCAGGCTCCCATCCCATGTGGCCTCGACTCCCATGCAGGCTCCTAATCCCATGTGGCCTCCACTCCCATGCAAGCTCCCATCCCATGTGGCCTCACTCCCATGCATGGCTCCATCCCATGTGGCCTCCTATCAAATGCAGGCCCCGATCACATGTGGCGTGCTTTCCCATGCAGGCTCTCATACCACGTGGCCTTCTTTCCCATGCAGGCTCCCATCCCAAGTGGCCTCCACTCCCATGCAGTCTCCATCCCATGTGGCCTCCACTCCCATACAGGCTCTCACTCCATGTGGCCTTTACTCCCATGCAGACTCCGATCCCATGTGGTCTCCACTCCAATGCAGGTCTCATCACATGTGGTCCTCTACTCCAATGCAAGCTCCCATCCCATGTGGCCTCCTCTCCCATTCAGGCTCCCACTCCCATGTGGCCTCCACTCCTATGCAGGCTCCCATCCCATGTGGCCTCCACTCCCATGCAGGCTCCCACACCATGTGGCCTCCACTCCCATGCAGGCTCCCATCCCATGTGGCCTCCACTCCATGCAGGCTCCCATCCCATGTGGCCTCCACTCCCATGCAGGCTCCCATCCCATGTGGCCCTCCACTCCCATGCAGGCTCCCATACCATGTGGCCTCCACTCCCATGCAGGCTCCCATCATATGTGGCCTCCACTCCCATGCAGGCTCCCATCCCATGTGGCCTCCACTCCCATGCAGGCTCCCATCCCATGTGGCCTCCACTCCCATGCAGGCTCCCATCCCATGTGGCCTCCACTCCCATGCAGGCTCCCATCCCATGTGGCCTCCACTCCCATGCAGGCTCCCATCCCATGTGGCCTCCACTCCCATGCAGGCTCCCATCCATGTGACCTCCACTCCCATGCAGGCTCCCATCCCATGTGGCCTCCACTCCCATGCAGGCTCCCCATCCCATGTGGCCTCCACTCCTATGCAGGGCTGCCATCCCATGTGGCCTCCACTCCCCATGCAGGCTCCCATCCCATGTGGCCTCCACTCCAATGCAGGCTCCCAACCCATGTGGCCTCCACTCCCATGCAGGCTTCCATCTCATGTGGCCTCCACTCCTTTGCAGACTCCTACCCCATGTGGCCTCCACTCCAATGCAGGCTTCCATCCCATGTGATCGCCACTCCAATGCAGGCTCCCAACCCATGTGGCCTCCTCTCCCATGCAGGGCTCCCATCCCATGTGGCCAGCCACTTCCATGCAGGATTCCATGTACCCTCCTGTCCCATGCAGGGTCCTTGTGGCTCCCATGTGGCCTCCTTTCTTATGCAGGCTCCAACCCCATGTGGCCTCCACTCCCCATGCAGGCTGCCATCCCATGTGGCCTGCTTTCCCATGCAGGCTCCAACCCCATGTGGCCTCCATTACCATGCAGGCTCCCATCCCATGTGGCTTCCACTCCCATGCAAGCTCTCATCCCATGTGGCCTCCACTCCCTTGCAGGCTCCCAGCACATGTGGCCTCCACTCCCATGCAGGCTCCCACCCCATGTGGCCTCCTCTCCCATGCAGTTTCCCATCCCATGCTGGTCTCCTCTTCCACGCAGACTCCCATCCCATCTGTGGCCTCGTCTTCCATGTAGGATTTCCATGTACCCTCCTGTCCCATGAAGGCTCCTTGTGGCTCCCATGTGGCCTCCTTTTCCCTGCAGACTCCCACCCATGTGGCCTCCTCCCTCATGCAGGCTCCCACCCCATATGGGCCTCCTCTCCCATGCAGGCTCCCATCCCATGTAGCCTCCACCACTCCCATGCAGGACTCCCATCCAATGTGTCCTCCTCTCCCATGCAGGCTCCCACTCCCATGTGGTCTCTACTCCCATGCAGACTCCCAAAGCATGTAGCCTCCACTCCCATGCAGGCTAGCATCCCATGTGGCCTCTACTCCCATGCAGGCCCCCCTCCCCCCCTCCCCCCCCCCCCCCCCCCCCCCCCCCCCCCCCCCCGCCCCCCCCCCCCCCCCCCCCCTCCCCCCCCAGCCCTCCCCGGCCCCCCCCCCCCCCCCCCCTCCCCCCCCCCCCCCCCCCCCTCCCCCCCCCCCCCCCCCCCCCCTCCCCGCCCCCCCACCCCACCACCCCCCCCCCCCCCCCCACCCCCCCCCCCCCCCCCACCCCCCCCATCCCCCCCCCCACCCCCCCCCCAGGCCCCCCCCCCCCCCCTGCCAGCTCCCCCCACCCCTGGCCCCCCCCCTCCCCTGGCCCCTCTCCTCCGCTCCCCCCCACCCTGGCCCCCCCCTCCCCCGCCGCTCCCCTCCCCACCTCCCACCCCCCCCCCCCCCCCCCCCCCCCCACGCCCCCCCCCCCCCCACCCCCCCCCCCCCCCCTCCCCCCCACCAGCCCCCCCCCCCACCCCCCCCCCCCCCCCCCCCCCCCCCCCCTCCCTCCCACTGAGGCCCCTCCCCCCCCCTCCCCTGCCCCAGCTCCACACCCACGTGGCCCCTCCCCCCCCCTCCCCCCATCAGGCTCCCCCCCCCCACCTGTGGCCTCCCCCTCCCCAGCCCCCCGCCCCTCCCCACCCCCTGTGGCCCTCCCCCCTCCCCTGCAGCCCCCCAGCCCCAGGCCCCCCACTCCCCCCCCCCTCCCGCTCCCCCCACCCCCACCCCCCCCCCGGCCCCCCCCTCCCCCCACCCCCCCCCCCCCCCCCCCCCCCCCCCCCCCCCCCCCCCCCCCCCCCCACCCCCCACCCCCCACCTACCCCCCCCCACCCCCCCCGCCCGCCCCCCCTCCCCCCCCCCCCCACCCCCCCCCCCCCCCCCCCTCGCCCCCCCCCCCCCCCCCCCCCCCGCCCCCCCCCCCCCCCCCCCCCCCCCCCCCTCCCCCTCTCCCCCCCCCCCCCCGCCCCCCCCCCCCCTCCCTCCCCCCCCCCTCCCGCCCCCCCACCCTCCCCCCCCCCCCCCCCCCCCCCCCCCCCCCCCCCCCCCCCCCCCCCCCCCCCCCCCCCCCCCCCCCCCCCCCCCCCCCTCCCATGTGGCCTCCACTCCCATGTGGCCTTCACTCCCATGCAGGCTCCCATTCCATGTGGCCTCCTTTGCCCTGCAGACCCCCACCCCATGTGGCCTCCTCCCTCATGCACGCTCCCACCCCATGTGACCTCCACTTCCATACAGGCTCCAACCTCATGTGGCCTCTCACTCCCATGCAGGCTCCCATGCAATGTAGCCTCCATTCCCATGCAGGCACCCATCCCATGTGGCCTCCACTCCCATACAGGCTCTTATCCCATGTGGCCTCCACTCCATGCAGGCTCCCATCCATGTGACCTCCCATCCCATGTGACCTCCACTCCCATGCAGGCTCCCATCCCATGTTGCCTCCTCTCCCATGCCGGCTCCCATCCCTTGTGGCCTCCTCTCCCATGCATGCTCCCATCCCTTGTGGCCTCCTCTCCAATGCAGGCTTCCCATCTCATGTGGCCTGCTTTCCCTTGCAGGCTCCCATCCCATGAGGCCTGCTTTCCCATGCAGGCTCCTACCCCATGTGGCTTCCACTTCCATGCCGGCTCCCATGCAATTTGGCCTCCACTCCCATGTGGCCTCCACTCTCATGCAGGCTCCCACCCCATGTTGCCTCTCACTCTCATGCAGACTCCTACCCCATGTGGCCTCCTCTCACATGCAGGCTCCCATCCCATGTGGCCTCCTCTCCCACGCAGGCTCCCATCCCATCTGGACTCCTCTTCCATGTAGATTCCATGTTCCCTGCTCTCCCATGCAGGCTTCTTTTGGTTCCCGTGTAGCCTCCTTTCCCCTGCAGAACCCATCCTATGTGGCCTCCTCTTACATTTAGATTCCATGTACCCTCCTCTCCCATGCAGGTTCCTTGTGACTCCCATGTGGACTCCTTTCCACTGCACACTCCCACCCCATGTGGCCTTTACTCCCATTTAGGCTCCCACCCCATGTGGCCTACACTCCCATGCAGGCTCCCATCCCATGTGGCCTACACTCCCCATGTAGGCTCCCATCCCATGTGGCCTACACTCCCATGTGGACCTCCTCTCCCATGCAGGCTCCCACTCCCATGTGGTCTCTACTCCCATGCAGACTCCCACACCATGTAGCCTCCACTCCCATGCAGGCTCCCATCCCATGTGGCCTCTACTCCCCTGCAGGCTCCCATCCCATGTGGCCTCCACTCCCATGTGGCCTCCTTTGCCCTGCAAACTCCCACCCCATAAGACTTCCACTCCAAGGCAAACTCCCATCCCATGTGGCCTCCTCTCCCATGCAGGCTCCCATCTTATGTGGCCTCCTCTCCCATGCAGGCTCCCATCTTATGTGGCCTCCTCTCCCATGCAGGCTCCCATCCCATGTGGCCTCCACTCCCATGCAGGCTCCCATCCCATGTGGCCTCCACTCCCATGCAGGCTCCCATCCCATGTGGCCTCCACTCCCATGCAGGCTCCCATCCCATGTGGCCTCCACTCCTATTCAGGCTCCCCCCCATGTGGCCTCCACTCCCATGCAGGCTCCCATCCCATGTGGCCTCCACTCCCATGTAGCCTCTACTCCCAATCAGGACTCCCACCCCATGTGGCCTCCTCCCTCATGCAGGCTCCAATCCATGTACCCTCCACTCCCATGCAAGCTCCCAGCCCATGTGGCTTCCACTCCCATGCAAGCTCCCATCCCATGTGGCCTTCACTCCTTTGCAGGCTCTCATCCAATGTAGCCTCCACTCCCATGCAGGCTCCTGATTTCATGTACCTGTCTCTTCCATGTAGATTCCATGTACCCTCCTCTCCCATGCAGGCTCCTTGTGGCCTCCTTTCCCTACAGACTCCACCCCCATATGGCCTTTACTCCCATGAAGGATCCTACCCCATGTGCCTCCTCTCCCATGCAGGCTCCAACCCCATAAGGCCTCCACTCCCATGCAGGCTCTTATCTCATGTGGCCTCCTCTCCCATGCAGGCTCCCATCCCATGTGGCCTCCTCTCCCATGCAGGCTCCCATCCCATGTGGCCTCCTCTCCCATGCAGGCTCCCACCCCATGTAGCCTCCTCTCCCATGCAGGCTCCCACCCCATGTAGCCTCCACTCCCATGCAGGCTACCACCCCATGTGGCCTTCACTCCTATGCAGGCTCTCATCCAATGTAGCCTCCACTCCCATGCAGGCTCCCATCCCATGTAGCCTCCACTCCCATGCAGGCTCCCATCCCATGTGGCCTCCACTCCCATGCAGGCGTCCATCCCCTGTGGCCTCCACTCCCATGCAGGCTCCCATCCCATGTGGCCTCCACTCCCATGCAGGCTCCCATCCCATGTGGCCTCCACTCCCATGCAGGCTCCCATCCCATGTGGCCTCCACTCCCATGCAGGCTCCCATCCCATGTGGCCTCTACTCCCATGCAGGCTCCCATCCTATGTTGCCTCCACTCCCATGCAGTCTCCCATCCCATGTGGCCTCCACTTCCATGCAGGCTCCCATCCCATGTGGCCTCCACTCCCATGCAGGCTCCCATCCCATGTGGCCTCCACTTCCATGCAGGCTCCCATCCCATGTGGCCTCCACTCCCATGCAGGCTCCCATCCCATGTGGCCTCCACTCCCATGCAGGCTCCCATCCGATGTGGCCTGCTTTCCCATGCAGGCTCCAACCCCATGTGGCCTCCATTACCATGCAATCTCCCACCCTATGTTGCCTCCACACCCATGCAGGCTCCGACCCCATGTGACCTCCTCTTCCATGCAGGCTGCCATCCCATGTGGCCTGCTTTCCCATCCAGGCTCCAACCCCATGTGTCCTCCATTACCATGCAGGCTCCAACCCTATGTGGCCTCCACTCCCATGCAGGCTCCCATCCCATGTGGCTTCCACTCCCATGCAAGCTCCCATCCCATGTGGCCTTCACTCCTATGCAGGCTCTCATCCAATGTAGCCTCCACTCCCATGCAGGCTCCAGATTTCATGTACCTGTCTCTTCCATGTAGATTCAATGTACCCTCCTCACCCATGCAGGCTCCTTGTGGCCTCCTTTCCCCTACAGACTCCACCCCATATGGCCTTTACTCCCATGAAGGATCCTACCCCATGTGGCCTCCTCTCCCATGCAGGCTCCCACCCCATAAGGCCTCCTCTCCCATGCAGGCTCCCATCCCATGTGGCCTCCTCTCCCATGCAGGCTCCCATCCCATGTGGCCTCCTCTCCCATGCAGGCTCCCACCCCATGTAGCCTTTACTCCCATGCAGGCTACCACCCCATGTGGCCTCCACTCCAATGCAGGCTCCCACCACATGTAGCCTCTACTCCCATGCAGGCTCCCATCCCATGTGGCCTCCACTCCCATGCAGGCTCCCATCCCATGTGGCCTCCACTCCCATGCAGGCTCCCATCCCATGTGGCCTCCACTCCCATGCAGGCTCAAATCCCATGTGGCCTCCACTCCCATGCAAGCTCCCATCCCATGTGGCCTCCACTCCCATGCAAGCTCCCACCCTATGTGGCCTCCACTCCCATGCATGCTCCCATCCCATGTGGCCTCCACTCGCATGCATGCTCCCATCCCATGTGGCCTCCACTCCCATGCAGGCTCCCATCCCATGTGGCCTCCTATCAAATGCAGGCCCGATCACATGTGGCGTGCTTTCCCATGCAGGCTCCCATACCACGTGGCCTGCTTTCCCATGCAGGTTCCCATCCCAAGTGGCCTCCACTCCCATGCAGTCTCCCATCCCATGTGGCCTCCACTCCCATACAGGCTCTCACTCCATGTGGCCTTTACTCCCATGCAGACTCCGATCCCATGTGGTCTCCACTCCAATGCAGGTCTCATCACATGTGGTCTCTACTCCACTGCAAGCTCCCATCCCATGTGGCCTCCTCTCCCATTCAGGCTCCCACTCCCTTGTGGCCTCCTCTCCTATGCAGGCTCCCATCCCATGTGGCCTCCACTCCCATGCAGACTCCCACCCCATGTGGCCTCCACTCCTATGCAGGCTCCCATCCCATGTGGCCTCCACTCCCATGCAGGCTCCCATCCCATGTGGCCTCCACTCCCATGCAGGCTCCCATCCCATGTGGCCTCCACTCCCATGCATTCTCCCATCCCATGTGGCC
This sequence comes from Anomaloglossus baeobatrachus, assembly GCF_048569485.1. Taxonomy (NCBI): domain Eukaryota; kingdom Metazoa; phylum Chordata; class Amphibia; order Anura; family Aromobatidae; genus Anomaloglossus; species Anomaloglossus baeobatrachus. Next base: position 236,024,818 of record NC_134355.1, read on the forward strand.
TCTACTCCCATGCAGGCTCCCATCCCATGTGGCCTCCACTTCCATGCAGGCTCCCATCCCATGTGGCCTCCACTCCCATGCAGGCTCCCATCCCATGTGGCCTCCACTTCCATGCAGGCTCCCATCCCATGTGGCCTCCACTCACATGCAGGCTCCCATCCCATGTGGCCTCCACTCTCATACAGGCTCCCATCCCATGTGGCCTGCTTTCCCATGCAGGCTCCAACCCCATGTGGCCTCCATTACCATGCAATCTCCCACCCTATGTTGCCTCCACACCCATGCAGGCTCCGACCCCATGTGACCTCCTCTTCCATGCAGGCTGCCATCCCATGTGGCCTACTTTCCCATCCAGGCTCCAACCCCATGTGTCCTCCATTACCATGCAGGCTCCAACCCTATGTGGCCTCCACTCCCATGCAGGCTCCCATCCCATGTGGCTTCCACTCCCATGCAAGCTCCCATCCCATTTGGCCTTCACTCCTATGCAGGCTCTCATCCAATGTAGCCTCCACTCCCATGCAGGCTCCTGATTTCATGTACCTGTCTCTTCCATGTAGATTCCATGTACCCTCCTCTCCCATGCAGGCTCCTTGTGGCCTCCTTTCCCCTAAAGACTGCACCCCATATGGCCTTTACTCCCATGAAGGATCCTACCCCATATGGCCTCCTCTCCCATGCAGGCTCCAACCCCATAAGGCCTCCACTCCCATGCAGGCTCTTATCTCATGTGGCCTCCTCTCCCATGCAGGCTCCCATCCCATGTGGCATCCTCTCCCATGCAGGGTCCCACCCCATGTAGCCTCCTCTCCCATGCAGGCTCCCACCCCATGTAGCCTCCACTCCCATGCAGGCTACCACCCCATGTGGCCTCCACTCCAATGCAGGCTCCCACCACATGTAGCCTCCACTCCCATGCAGGCTCCCATCCCATGTGGCCTCCACTCCCATGCAGGCTCCCATCCCATGTGGCCTCCACTCCCATGCAGGCTCCCATCCCATGTGGCCTCCACTCCCATGCAGGCTCCCATCCCATGTGGCCTCCACTCCCATGCAGGCTCAAATCCCATGTGGCCTCCACTCCCATGCAGGCTCCCATCCCATGTGGCCTCCACTCCCATGCAAGCTCCCACCCTATGTGGCTTCCACTCCCATGCATGCTCCCATCCTATGTGGCCTCCACTTGCATGCAAGCTCCCACCCTATGTGGCCTCCACTCCCATGCAGGCTCCCATCCCATGTGTCCTCCACTCCCATGCAGGCTCCCACCCTATGTGGCCTCCACTCCCATGCATGCTCCCATCCTATGTGGCCTCCACTTGCATGCATGCTGCCATCCCATGTGGCCTCCTCTCCCATGCAGGCCCCGATCCCATGTGGCCTGCTTTCCCATGCAGGCTCCCATACCACGTGGCCTGCTTTCCCATGCAGGCTCCAATCTCAAGTGGCCTCCACTCCAATGCAGGCTCCCACCACATGTAGCCTCCACTCCCATGCAGGCTCCCATCCCATGTAGCCTCCACTCCCATGCAGGCTCCCATCCCATGTGGCCTCGACTCCCATGCAGGCTCCTATCCCATGTGGCCTCCACTCCCATGCAAGCTCCCACCCTATGTGGCCTCCACTCCCATGCATGCTCCCATCCCATGTGGCCTCCACTCGCATGCATGCTCCCATCCCATGTGGCCTCCACTCCCATGCAGGCTCCCATCCCATGTGGCCTCCTATCAAATGCAGGCCCCGATCACATGTGGCGTGCTTTCCCATGCAGGCTCCCATCCCATGTGGCCTCCAATCCCATACAGGCTCTCACTCCATGTGGCCTTTACTCCCATGCAGACTCCGATCCCATGTGGTCTCCACTCCAATGCAGGTCTCATCACATGTGGTCTCTACTCCACTGCAAGCTCCCATCCCATGTGGCCTCCTCTCCCATTCAGGCTCCCACTCCCATGTGGCCTCCACTCCTATGCAGGCTCCCATCCCATGTGGCCTCCACTCCCATGCAGACTCCCACCCCATGTGGCCTCCACTCCTATGCAGGCTCCCATCCCATGTGGCCTCCACTCCCATGCAGGCTCCCATCCCATGTGGCCTCCACTCCCATGCAAGCTCCCATCCCATGTGGCCTCCACTCCCATGCATTCTCCCATCCCATGTGGCCTCTACTCCCATGCAGGCTCCCATCTCATGTGTCCTCCACTCCCATGCAGGCTCCCATCCCATGTGGCCTCCACTCCCATGCAGGCTCCCATCCTATGTTGCCTCCACTCCCATGCAGGCTCCCATCCCATGTGGCCTCCACTTCCATGCAGGCTCCCATCCCATGTGGCCTCCACTCCCATGCAGGCTCCCATCCCATGTGGCCTCCACTCCCATGCAGGATCCCATCCCATGTGGCCTGCTTTCCCATGCAGGCTCCAACCCCATGTGGCCTCCATTACCATGCAATCTCCCACCCTATGTTGCCTCCACACCCATGCAGGCTCCGACCCCATGTGACCTCCTCTTCCATGCAGGCTGCCATCCCATGTGGCCTGCTTTCCCATCCAGGCTCCAACCCCATGTGTCCTTCATTACCATGCAGGCTCCAACCCTATGTGGCCTCCACTCCCATGCAGGCTCCCATCCCATGTGGCTTCCACTCCCATGCAAGCTCCCATCCCATGTGGCCTTCACTCCTATGCAGGCTCTCATCCAATGTAGCCTCCACTCCCATGCAGGCTCCAGATTTCATGTACCTGTCTCTTCCATGTAGATTCCATGTACCCTCCTCTCCCATGCAGGCTCCTTGTGGCCTCCTTTCCCCTACAGACTCCACCCCATATGGCCTTTACTCCCATGAAGGATCCTACCCCATGTGGCCTCCTCTCCCATGCAGGCTCCAAGCCCATAAGGCCTCCACTCCCATGCAGGCTCTTTTCTCATCTGGCCTCCTCTCCCATGCAGGCTCCCATCCCATGTGGCCTCCTCTCCCATGCAGGCTCCCATCCCATGTGGCCTCCTCTCCCATGCAGGCTCCCACCCCATGTAGCCTCCACTCCCATGCAGGCTACCACCCCATGTGGCCTCCACTCCAATGCAGGCTCCCACCACATGTAGCCTCCACTCCCATGCAGGCTCCCATCCCATGTGGCCTCCACTCCCATGCAGGCTCCCATCCCATGTGGCCTCCACTCCCATGCAGGCTCCCATCCCATGTGGCCTCCACTCCCATGCAGGCTCCCATCCCATGTGGCCTCCACTCCCATGCAGGCTCCCATCTCATGTGGCCTCCACTCCCAAGAAGGCTCCCATCCCATGTGGCCTCCACTCCCATGCAGGCTCAAATCCCATGTGGCCTCCACTCCCATGCAGGCTCCCATCCTATGTGGCCTCCACTTGCATGCATGCTGCCATCCCTTGTGGCCTCCTCTCCCATGCAGGCCCCGATCCCATGTGGCCTGCTTTCCCATGCAGGCTCCCATACCACGTGGCCTGCTTTCCCATGCAGGCTCCCATCTCAAGTGGCCTCCACTCCAATGCAGGCTCCCACCACATGTAGCCTCCACTTCCATGCAGGCTCCCATCCCATGTGGCCTCCACTCCCATGCAGGCTCCCATCCGATGTGGCCTGCTTTCCCATGCAGGCTCCAACCCCATGTGGCCTCCATTACCATGCAATCTCCCACCCTATGTTGCCTCCACACCCATGCAGGCTCCGACCCCATGTGACCTCCTCTTCCATGCAGGCTGCCATCCCATGTGGCCTGCTTTCCCATCCAGGCTCCAACCCCATGTGTCCTCCATTACCATGCAGGCTCCAACCCTATGTGGCCTCCACTCCCATGCAGGCTCCCATCCCATGTGGCTTCCACTCCCATGCAAGCTCCCATCCCATGTGGCCTTCACTCCTATGCAGGCTCTCATCCAATGTAGCCTCCACTCCCATGCAGGCTCCAGATTTCATGTACCTGTCTCTTCCATGTAGATTCAATGTACCCTCCTCACCCATGCAGGCTCCTTGTGGCCTCCTTTCCCCTACAGACTCCACCCCATATGGCCTTTACTCCCATGAAGGATCCTACCCCATGTGGCCTCCTCTCCCATGCAGGCTCCCACCCCATAAGGCCTCCTCTCCCATGCAGGCTCCCATCCCATGTGGCCTCCTCTCCCATGCAGGCTCCCATCCCATGTGGCCTCCTCTCCCATGCAGGCTCCCACCCCATGTAGCCTCCACTCCCATGCAGGCTACCACCCCATGTGGCCTCCACTCCAATGCAGGCTCCCACCACATGTAGCCTCTACTCCCATGCAGGCTCCCATCCCATGTGGCCTCCACTCCCATGCAGGCTCCCATCCCATGTGGCCTCCACTCCCATGCAGGCTCCCATCCCATGTGGCCTCCACTCCCATGCAGGCTCAAATCCCATGTGGCCTCCACTCCCATGCAAGCTCCCATCCCATGTGGCCTCCACTCCCATGCAAGCTCCCACCCTATGTGGCCTCCACTCCCATGCATGCTCCCATCCCATGTGGCCTCCACTCGCATGCATGCTCCCATCCCATGTGGCCTCCACTTCCATGCAGGCTCCCATCCCATGTGGCCTCCTATCAAATGCAGGCCCGATCACATGTGGCGTGCTTTCCCATGCAGGCTCCCATACCACGTGGCCTGCTTTCCCATGCAGGCTCCCATCCCAAGTGGCCTCCACTCCCATGCAGTCTCCCATCCCATGTGGCCTCCACTCCCATACAGGCTCTCACTCCATGTGGCCTTTACTCCCATGCAGACTCCGATCCCATGTGGTCTCCACTCCAATGCAGGTCTCATCACATGTGGTCTCTACTCCACTGCAAGCTCCCATCCCATGTGGCCTCCTCTCCCATTCAGGCTCCCACTCCCTTGTGGCCTCCTCTCCTATGCAGGCTCCCATCCCATGTGGCCTCCACTCCCATGCAGACTCCCACCCCATGTGGCCTCCACTCCTATGCAGGCTCCCATCCCATGTGGCCTCCACTCCCATGCAGGCTCCCATCCCATGTGGCCTCCACTCCCATGCAGGCTCCCATCCCATGTGGCCTCCACTCCCATGCATTCTCCCATCCCATGTGGCCTCTACTCCCATGCAGGCTCCCATCCCATGTGGCCTCCACTTCCATGCAGGCTCCCATCCCATGTGGCCTCCACTCCCATGCAGGCTCCCATCCCATGTGGCCTCCACTTCCATGCAGGCTCCCATCCCATGTGGCCTCCACTCACATGCAGGCTCCCATCCCATGTGGCCTCCACTCTCATACAGGCTCCCATCCCATGTGGCCTGCTTTCCCATGCAGGCTCCAACCCCATGTGGCCTCCATTACCATGCAATCTCCCACCCTATGTTGCCTCCACACCCATGCAGGCTCCGACCCCATGTGACCTCCTCTTCCATGCAGGCTGCCATCCCATGTGGCCTACTTTCCCATCCAGGCTCCAACCCCATGTGTCCTCCATTACCATGCAGGCTCCAACCCTATGTGGCCTCCACTCCCATGCAGGCTCCCATCCCATGTGGCTTCCACTCCCATGCAAGCTCCCATCCCATTTGGCCTTCACTCCTATGCAGGCTCTCATCCAATGTAGCCTCCACTCCCATGTAGGCTCCTGATTTCATGTACCTGTCTCTTCCATGTAGATTCCATGTACCCTCCTCTCCCATGCAGGCTCCTTGTGGCCTCCTTTCCCCTAAAGACTGCACCCCATATGGCCTTTACTCCCATGAAGGATCCTACCCCATATGGCCTCCTCTCCCATGCAGGCTCCAACCCCATAAGGCCTCCACTCCCATGCAGGCTCTTATCTCATGTGGCCTCCTCTCCCATGCAGGCTCCCATCCCATGTGGCATCCTCTCCCATGCAGGGTCCCACCCCATGTAGCCTCCTCTCCCATGCAGGCTCCCACCCCATGTAGCCTCCACTCCCATGCAGGCTACCACCCCATGTGGCCTCCACTCCAATGCAGGCTCCCACCACATGTAGCCTCCACTCCCATGCAGGCTCCCATCCCATGTGGCCTCCACTCCCATGCAGGCTCCCATCCCATGTGGCCTCCACTCCCATGCAGGCTCCCATCCCATGTGGCCTCCACTCCCATGCAGGCTCCCATCCCATGTGGCCTCCACTCCCACGCAGGCTCAAATCCCATGTGGCCTCCACTCCCATGCAGGCTCCCATCCCATGTGGCCTCCACTCCCATGCAAGCTCCCACCCTATGTGGCTTCCACTCCCATGCATGCTCCCATCCTATGTGGCCTCCACTTGCATGCAAGCTCCCACCCTATGTGGCCTCCACTCCCATGCAGGCTCCCATCCCATGTGTCCTCCACTCCCATGCAGGCTCCCACCCTATGTGGCCTCCACTCCCATGCATGCTCCCATCCTATGTGGCCTCCACTTGCATGCATGCTGCCATCCCATGTGGCCTCCTCTCCCATGCAGGCCCCGATCCCATGTGGCCTGCTTTCCCATGCAGGCTCCCATACCACGTGGCCTGCTTTCCCATGCAGGCTCCAATCTCAAGTGGCCTCCACTCCAATGCAGGCTCCCACCACATGTAGCCTCCACTCCCATGCAGGCTCCCATCCCATGTGGCCTCCACTCCCATGCAGGCTCCCATCCCATGTGGCCTCGACTCCCATGCAGGCTCCTATCCCATGTGGCCTCCACTCCCATGCAAGCTCCCACCCTATGTGGCCTCCACTCCCATGCATGCTCCCATCCCATGTGGCCTCCACTCGCATGCATGCTCCCATCCCATGTGGCCTCCACTCCCATGCAGGCTCCCATCCCATGTGGCCTCCTATCAAATGCAGGCCCCGATCACATGTGGCGTGCTTTCCCATGCAGGCTCCCATCCCATGTGGCCTCCAATCCCATACAGGCTCTCACTCCATGTGGCCTTTACTCCCATGCAGACTCCGATCCCATGTGGTCTCCACTCCAATGCAGGTCTCATCACATGTGGTCTCTACTCCACTGCAAGCTCCCATCCCATGTGGCCTCCTCTCCCATTCAGGCTCCCACTCCCATGTGGCCTCCACTCCTATGCAGGCTCCCATCCCATGTGGCCTCCACTCCCATGCAGACTCCCACCCCATGTGGCCTCCACTCCTATGCAGGCTCCCATCCCATGTGGCCTCCACTCCCATGCAGGCTCCCATCCCATGTGGCCTCCACTCCCATGCAGGCTCCCATCCCATGTGGCCTCCACTCCCATGCATTCTCCCATCCCATGTGGCCTCTACTCCCATGCAGGCTCCCATCTCATGTGTCCTCCACTCCCATGCAGGCTCCCATCCCATGTGGCCTCCACTCCCATGCAGGCTCCCATCCTATGTTGCCTCCACTCCCATGCAGGCTCCCATCCCATGTGGCCTCCACTTCCATGCAGGCTCCCATCCCATGTGGCCTCCACTCCCATGCAGGCTCCCATCCCATGTGGCCTCCACTCCCATGCAGGATCCTATCCCATGTGGCCTGCTTTCCCATGCAGGCTCCAACCCCATGTGGCCTCCATTACCATGCAATCTCCCACCCTATGTTGCCTCCACACCCATGCAGGGTCCGACCCCATGTGACCTCCTCTTCCATGCAGGCTGCCATCCCATGTGGCCTGCTTTCCCATCCAGGCTCCAACCCCATGTGTCCTCCATTACCATGCAGGCTCCAACCCTATGTGGCCTCCACTCCCATGCAGGCTCCCATCCCATGTGGCTTCCACTCCCATGCAAGCTCCCATCCCATGTGGCCTTCACTCCTATGCAGGCTCTCATCCAATGTAGCCTCCACTCCCATGCAGGCTCCAGATTTCATGTACCTGTCTCTTCCATGTAGATTCCATGTACCCTCCTCTCCCATGCAGGCTCCTTGTGGCCTCCTTTCCCCTACAGACTCCACCCCATATGGCCTTTACTCCCATGAAGGATCCTACCCCATGTGGCCTCCTCTCCCATGCAGGCTCCAAGCCCATAAGGCCTCCACTCCCATGCAGGCTCTTTTCTCATCTGGCCTCCTCTCCCATGCAGGCTCCCATCCCATGTGGCCTCCTCTCCCATGCAGGCTCCCATCCCATGTGGCCTCCTCTCCCATGCAGGCTCCCACCCCATGTAGCCTCCACTCCCATGCAGGCTACCACCCCATGTGGCCTCCACTCCAATGCAGGCTCCCACCACATGTAGCCTCCACTCCCATGCAGGCTCCCATCCCATGTGGCCTCCACTCCCATGCAGGCTCCCATCCCATGTGGCCTCCACTCCCATGCAGGCTCCCATCCCATGTGGCCTCCACTCCCATGCAGGCTCCCATCCCATGTGGCCTCCACTCCCATGCAGGCTCCCATCTCATGTGGCCTCCACTCCCAAGAAGGCTCCCATCCCATGTGGCCTCCACTCCCATGCAGGCTCAAATCCCATGTGGCCTCCACTCCCATGCAGGCTCCCATCCTATGTGGCCTCCACTTGCATGCATGCTGCCATCCCTTGTGGCCTCCTCTCCCATGCAGGCCCCGATCCCATGTGGCCTGCTTTCCCATGCAGGCTCCCATACCACGTGGCCTGCTTTCCCATGCAGGCTCCCATCTCAAGTGGCCTCCACTCCAATGCAGGCTCCCACCACATGTAGCCTCCACTTCCATGCAGGCTCCCATCCCATGTGGCCTCCACTCCTATGCAGGCTCCCATCCCATGTGGCCTCGACTCCCATGCAGGCTCCTATCCCATGTGGCCTCCACTCCCATGCAAGCTCCCATCCCATGTGGCCTCCACTCCCATGCAGGCTCCCATCCCATGTGGCCTCCTATCAAATGCAGGCCCCGATCACATGTGGCGTGCTTTCCCATGCAGGCTCTCATACCACGTGGCCTTCTTTCCCATGCAGGCTCCCATCCCAAGTGGCCTCCACTCCCATGCAGTCTCCCATCCCATGTGGCCTCCACTCCCATACAGGCTCTCACTCCATGTGGCCTTTACTCCCATGCAGACTCCGATCCCATGTGGTCTCCACTCCAATGCAGGTCTCATCACATGTGGTCTCTACTCCAATGCAAGCTCCCATCCCATGTGGCCTCCTCTCCCATTCAGGCTCCCACTCCCATGTGGCCTCCACTCCTATGCAGGCTCCCATCCCATGTGGCCTCCACTCCCATGCAGGCTCCCACACCATGTGGCCTCCACTCCCATGCAGGCTCCCATCCCATGTGGCCTCCACTCCCATGCAGGCTCCCATCCCATGTGGCCTCCACTCCCATGCAGGCTCCCATCCCATGTGGCCTCCACTCCCATGCAGGCTCCCATACCATGTGGCCTCCACTCCCATGCAGGCTCCCATCATATGTGGCCTCCACTCCCATGCAGGCTCCCATCCCATGTGGCCTCCACTCCCATGCAGGCTCCCATCCCATGTGGCCTCCACTCCCATGCAGGCTCCCATCCCATGTGGCCTCCACTCCCATGCAGGCTCCCATCCCATGTGGCCTCCACTCCCATGCAGGCTCCCATCCCATGTGGCCTCCACTCCCATGCAGGCTCCCATCCCATGTGACCTCCACTCCCATGCAGGCTCCCATCCCATGTGGCCTCCACTCCCATGCAGGCTCCCATCCCATGTGGCCTCCACTCCTATGCAGGCTGCCATCCCATGTGGCCTCCACTCCCATGCAGGCTCCCATCCCATGTGGCCTCCACTCCAATGCAGGCTCCCAACCCATGTGGCCTCCACTCCCATGCAGGCTTCCATCTCATGTGGCCTCCACTCCTTTGCAGACTCCTACCCCATGTGGCCTCCACTCCAATGCAGGCTTCCATCCCATGTGATCGCCACTCCAATGCAGGCTCCCAGCCCATGTGGCCTCCTCTCCCATGCAGGCTCCCATCCCATGTGGCCACCACTTCCATGCAGATTCCATGTACCCTCCTGTCCCATGCAGGGTCCTTGTGGCTCCCATGTGGCCTCCTTTCTTATGCAGGCTCCAACCCCATGTGGCCTCCACTCCCATGCAGGCTGCCATCCCATGTGGCCTGCTTTCCCATGCAGGCTCCAACCCCATGTGGCCTCCATTACCATGCAGGCTCCCATCCCATGTGGCTTCCACTCCCATGCAAGCTCTCATCCCATGTGGCCTCCACTCCCTTGCAGGCTCCCAGCACATGTGGCCTCCACTCCCATGCAGGCTCCCACCCCATGTGGCCTCCTCTCCCATGCAGTTTCCCATCCCATCTGGTCTCCTCTTCCACGCAGACTCCCATCCCATCTGGCCTCGTCTTCCATGTAGATTTCCATGTACCCTCCTGTCCCATGAAGGCTCCTTGTGGCTCCCATGTGGCCTCCTTTTCCCTGCAGACTCCCACCCCATGTGGCCTCCTCCCTCATGCAGGCTCCCACCCCATATGGCCTCCTCTCCCATGCAGGCTCCCATCCCATGTAGCCTCCACCACTCCCATGCAGACTCCCATCCAATGTGTCCTCCTCTCCCATGCAGGCTCCCACTCCCATGTGGTCTCTACTCCCATGCAGACTCCCAAAGCATGTAGCCTCCACTCCCATGCAGGCTAGCATCCCATGTGGCCTCTACTCCCATGCAGGCTCCCCTCCCATGTGGCCTCCACTCCCATGTGGCCTTCACTCCCATGCAGGCTCCCATTCCATGTGGCCTCCTTTGCCCTGCAGACCCCCACCCCATGTGGCCTCCTCCCTCATGCACGCTCCCACCCCATGTGACCTCCACTTCCATACAGGCTCCAACCTCATGTGGCCTCCACTCCCATGCAGGCTCCCATGCAATGTAGCCTCCATTCCCATGCAGGCACCCATCCCATGTGGCCTCCACTCCCATACAGGCTCTTATCCCATGTGGCCTCCACTCCCATGCAGGCTCCCATCCATGTGACCTCCCATCCCATGTGACCTCCACTCCCATGCAGGCTCCCATCCCATGTTGCCTCCTCTCCCATGCCGGCTCCCATCCCTTGTGGCCTCCTCTCCCATGCATGCTCCCATCCCTTGTGGCCTCCTCTCCAATGCAGGCTTCCATCTCATGTGGCCTGCTTTCCCTTGCAGGCTCCCATCCCATGAGGCCTGCTTTCCCATGCAGGCTCCTACCCCATGTGGCTTCCACTTCCATGCCGGCTCCCATGCAATTTGGCCTCCACTCCCATGTGGCCTCCACTCTCATGCAGGCTCCCACCCCATGTTGCCTCCACTCTCATGCAGACTCCTACCCCATGTGGCCTCCTCTCACATGCAGGCTCCCATCCCATGTGGCCTCCTCTCCCACGCAGGCTCCCATCCCATCTGGACTCCTCTTCCATGTAGATTCCATGTTCCCTGCTCTCCCATGCAGGCTTCTTTTGGTTCCCGTGTAGCCTCCTTTCCCCTGCAGAACCCATCCTATGTGGCCTCCTCTTACATTTAGATTCCATGTACCCTCCTCTCCCATGCAGGTTCCTTGTGACTCCCATGTGGACTCCTTTCCACTGCACACTCCCACCCCATGTGGCCTTTACTCCCATTTAGGCTCCCACCCCATGTGGCCTACACTCCCATGCAGGCTCCCATCCCATGTGGCCTACACTCCCATGTAGGCTCCCATCCCATGTGGCCTACACTCCCATGTGGACCTCCTCTCCCATGCAGGCTCCCACTCCCATGTGGTCTCTACTCCCATGCAGACTCCCACACCATGTAGCCTCCACTCCCATGCAGGCTCCCATCCCATGTGGCCTCTACTCCCCTGCAGGCTCCCATCCCATGTGGCCTCCACTCCCATGTGGCCTCCTTTGCCCTGCAAACTCCCACCCCATAAGACTTCCACTCCAAGGCAAACTCCCATCCCATGTGGCCTCCTCTCCCATGCAGGCTCCCATCTTATGTGGCCTCCTCTCCCATGCAGGCTCCCATCTTATGTGGCCTCCTCTCCCATGCAGGCTCCCATCCCATGTGGCCTCCACTCCCATGCAGGCTCCCATCCCATGTGGCCTCCACTCCCATGCAGGCTCCCATCCCATGTGGCCTCCACTCCCATGCAGGCTCCCATCCCATGTGGCCTCCACTCCTATTCAGGCTCCCCCCCATGTGGCCTCCACTCCCATGCAGGCTCCCATCCCATGTGGCCTCCACTCCCATGTAGCCTCTACTCCCAATCAGACTCCCACCCCATGTGGCCTCCTCCCTCATGCAGGCTCCCAATCCATGTACCCTCCACTCCCATGCAAGCTCCCATACCATGTGGCCTCTACTCCCATGCAAGCTCCCATCCTATGTGGCCTCTACTCCCATGCAGGCTCCCATCTCATGTGGCCTCAACTCCCATGTGGCCTCCACTCCCATGCAGGCTCCCATTCCATGTGGCCTCCTTTGCCCTGCAAACCCCCACCCCATGTGGCCTCCACTCCCATGCAGGCTCCCATCCCATGCAGGCTCCCATCTTATGTGGCCTCCACTCCCATGCAAGCTCCCACCCCATGTGGCCTCCACTCCCATGCAGGCTTCCACCCCATGTGGCCTCCACTCCCATGCAGGCTCCCATCCCATGTGGCCTCCACTCCCATGTAGGCTCCCATCCCATGTGGCCTCCACTCCCATGCAGGCTCCCATCCCATGTGGCCTCCACTCCCATGCAGGCTCCCATCCCATGTGGCCTCCACTTTCATGCAGGTTTCCACTCCTATGTGGCCTCTACTCCCATGCAGACTCCCACACCATGTAGCCTCCACTTCCATGCAGGCTCCCATCCCAGGTGGCCTCCACTCCCATGCAGGCTCCCATCCCAGGTGGCCTCCACTCCCATGCAGGCTCCCATCCCAGGTGGCCTCCACTCCCATGTGGTCTCCACTCACATGCAGGGTCCCACCCCATGTGGCCTCCATTCTAATGCAGGCTCCCATACCATGTGGCCTCCACTCCCATTTGGCCTCCACTCACATGCAGTCTCCTATCCCATATGGCCTCCACTCCCATGCAGGCTCCCATCTCATGTGGCCTCCACTCCCATGCAAGATTCCAACCCATCTGACCTCCACTCCCATGCAGGCCCCCATCCTGTGTGGCCTCCACTCCCATGCAGGCTCCCACCCCATGTGGCCTCCACTCCCATGCAGGCTCCCACCCCCATGCACTATGGGGATATAAGGTATGCACACCAGTGACTATGTAAGGGGAATACATGAAATAGCAGAAACTGCTGTGTGAATACTGACTTGAAAAATCCAATAGCTATATGTAAGAGTGAAAATGTGAAAAATGGAATCTGCATTACTGCCATGAACATATGAATCAAGAGAAATTTAGCTACTGAATTGATCAATGCAATAGAGCCCCAAACACTACGCCAAAGTATTTCTCTATGTTGCTAGGGACCCCAATGTAGAGGACACACACTAGCTAGGGACCCCAACGTAGAGAAATACTTTGGTGTAGTGTTGGGGCTCTGTTGCATTGATCAATTCAGTAGCTAAATTTCTCTTAATTCATATGTTCATGGCAGTAATGCAGATTCCATTTTTCACATTTTCACTCTTACATATAGCTATTGGATTTTTCAAGTCAGTATTCACACAGCAGTTTCTGCTATTTCATGTATTCCCCTTACATAGTCACTGGTGTGCATACCTTATCTCCCCATAGTGATGTTTTTTTACGTTTTGCACCCAGTTCAGACTTAGAATGGTGTTCCAAACGTTATTCCTTATTTTTTCCACTCCCATGCAGGCTCCCACCCCATGTGGCCTCCACTCCCATGCAGGCTCCCACCCCATGTGGCCTCCACTCCCATGCAGGATCCCACCCCATGTGGCCTCCACTCCCATGCAGGATCCCACCCCATGTGGCCTCCACTCCCATGCAGGCTTCCATCCCATGTGGCCTCCACTCCCATGCAGGTTTCCATCCCATGTGGCCTCCACTCCAATGCAGGCTCCAATCCCATGTGGCCTACACTCCCACGTGGCCTACACTCCCATGCAGACTTCCACCCCATGTGGCCTCCACTCCCATGCAGGCTTCCTCCCCATGTGGCCTCCACTCCCATGCAGACTTCCTCCCCATGTGGCCTCCACTCCCAAGCAGGCTTCCATCCCATGTGGTCTCTACTACCATGCAGGCTCCCACCCCATGTGGCCTCCACTTCCATATAGGCTCCCATGCAATGTGGCCTCCACTCCCATGCAGGCTCCCACCCCATGTGGCCTCCACTCCAATGCAGGCTCCCATCCCATGTGGCCTCCTCTCCCAAGCAGGCTCCCATCGCATGTGGCCTCCTCTCCCATGCAGGCTCCCATCCATTGTGGCCTCCTTTCCTATGCATGCTCCCATCCATTGTGGCCTCTACTCTCATGCAGACTCCCACACCATGTAGCCTCCACTTCCATGCAGGCTCCCATCCCAGGTGGCCTCCACTCCCATGTGGCCTCCACTCCCATGCAGGGTCCCACCCCATGTGGCCTCCATTCTAATGCAGGCTCCCATACCATGTGGCCTCCCATTTGGCCCCCACTCACATGCAGTCTCCTATCCCATATGGCCTCCACTCCCATGCAGGCCCCCACCCTGTGTGGCCTCCACTCCCATGCAGGCTCCCACCCCGTGTGGCCTCCACTCCCATGCAGGCTCCCACCCCATGTGGCCTCCACTCCCATGCAGTCTCCCACCCCATGTGGCCTCCACTCCCATGCAATCTCCAACCCCATTTGGCCTCCACTCCAATGCAGGCTTCCACCCCATGTGGCCTCTACTCCCATGCAGGCTCCCATCCCATGTGGCCTCCACTCCCATGCAGGCTCCCATCCCATGTGGCCTCCACTCCCATGCAGGCTCCGACCTCATGTTGCCTCCACTTCCATGCAGGCTCTGATCCCATGTGGCCTCCGCTTCCATGCAGGCTCTGACCCCATGTGGCTTCCACTCCCATGCAGGCTCCCACCCCATGTGGCCTCCACTCCCATGCAGGCTCCCATCCCATGTAGCCTCCACTCCCACGCAGGCTCCGACCTCATGTTGCCTCCACTGCTGTTCAGGCTCTGCTCCCATGTGGCCTCCACTTCCATGCAGGCTCCGACCCCATGTGGCCTCCACTCCCATGCAGGCTCCCACCCTATGTGGCCTCCTCTCCCATGCAGGCTCCCATCCCTTGTGGCCTCCTCTCCCATGCAGATTCCCATCCCTTGTGGCCTCCTCTCCCATGCAGGCTTCCATCTCATGTGGCCTCCACTCCAATGCAGGCTCCCATCCCATGTGGTTTCTACTCTCATGTGGTCTCCCACTTCATGTAGCCTCCACTCCCATGCAGGCTCCCATCCCATGTGGCCTCTACTCCCATGCAGGCTCCCATCCCATGTGGCCTCCACTCCCATGCAGGGTCCTACCCCATGTGGCCTTTACTCCCATGCAGGGTCCTACCCCATGTGGCCTTTACTCCCATGCAGGCTCTTATCCCATGTGGCCTCCACTCCCATGTGGCCTCCACTCCCATGCAGGCTCCCACCCCATGTGGCCACCACTCCCTTGCAGGCTCCCACCCCATATGGCCTCCTCTCCCATGCATGCTCCCATCCCATGTGGCCTTCACTCCCACGCAGGCTCCCATCCCATCTGGCCTCCTCTTCCATGTAGATTCCATGTACCCTCCTCTCCCATGCAGGCTCCTTGTGGCTCCCATGTGGCCTTCTTTCCCCTCCAGACTCCTACCCCATGTAGCCTCCTCTTCCAAGTAGATTTCATGTACGCTCCTCTTCCATGTACATTCCATGTACCCTCCTCTCCCATGCAGGCTCCTTGTGACTCCCATGTGGCCTCCTTTCCCCTGCACACTCCCACCCCATGTGGCCTCCACTCCCATGCAGGCTCCTACCCCATGTGGTCTCCTCTCCCTTGCAGGCTCCAACCCCATGTGGTCTCCTCTCCCTTGCAGGCTCCAACCCCATGTGGCCTCCTCTTCCATGCAGGCTCCCACTCCATAAGGCCTCCACACCCATGCAGGCTTCCACACCATGTGGCCTCCACTCCCATGCAGGCTTCCACCCCATGGGGCCTCCACTCCCATGCAGGCTCCCATCCTATGTGGCCTCTACTCTCATGCAGACTCCCACACCATGTAGCCTCCACATCCATGCAGGCTCCCATCCCATGTGGCCTCCACTCCCATACAGGCTCCCATCCCAGGTGGCCTCCACTCCCATGCAGGGTCCCACCCCATGTGGCCTCCATTCTAATGCAGGCTCCCATACCATATGGCCTCCCATTTGGCCCCCACTCACATGCAGTCTCCTATCCCATATGGCCTCCACTCCCATGCAGGCCCCCACCCTGTGTGGCCTCCACTCCCATGCAGGCTCCCACCCCATGTGGCCTCCACTCCCATGCAGGCTTCCACCCCATGTGGCCTCCACTCCCATGCAGTCTCCCACCCCATGTGGCCTACACTCCCATGCAATCTCCAACCCCATTTGGCCTCCACTCCCATGCAGGCTCCATCCCATGTGGCCTCCACTCCCATGCAGGCTCCCATCCCATGTTGCCTCCACTTCCATGCAGGCTCTGATCCCATGTGGCCTCCGCTTCCATGCAGGCTCCGACTCCATGTGGCTTCCACTCTTATGCAGGCTCCCACCCCATGTGGCCTCCACTCCCATGCAGGCTCCCATCTGTCACGGCCAGGTGGACGGGCAGACCTAGGAGGTGGATCCACTGGGCCGAACTCCTAGATGGTAGTAGAGAGTCCGGTAGCTGGAACACTATAAACAGCAGAACAGTCCGTGCACACGAGGATAGCGGAGAAGTCCCTGGGACCACGGAGTCACGGGTGGTAGTCCGGGTGACGCAGCTCAGGTTCGGAAGCCGAGATGATGTCAGGCGGGGTCCGGAACCTTTGGAGCGAGATGACGGGTCACCGCAGGGATCCGAGATGGTGCGGACTGTCAGGATGGCAGATGGACAGCGTTCGGGGTTCAGGATACGGCAGGACTGGATGGCGAGGCAGGCACGGCTCTACAAGAGAGATAGGTGAGTATATACACATATACACCAGGAGACCTGACTCCTAGCTTAGGAAACACGAAGATCAGGCCCCGCCCCCTTGGACAATAACCCCCTTTATACCCTGTACCTGTTTAGCCTCATTTCCTGTTAATGGACGCTGGCCCTTTAAGAAAGGGTCAGTGACCGCGCGCGCGCCCTAATGCGCATGCGCGCCGCCCGGGTGCCAGAAGCCAGGGAAGGAAGCTGAGAGGAGGACGCAGGGGAGCCGGCCAGGGCCTGGGAAGCCGTCGGGCGCCGGGATCGGAGACCAGGGGGCCTGGGAAGGACGGGCACCGGAGGCTGGAGAGCGGGGAGCGTGGCAGGTGAGCCGGGGAGCGGGGGTGAGGACCCGGGGAGCGGAACCGAGGACCCGGGGAGCGTGACAGTACCCCCCCCCCCCACGCCCCCCTCCCCGCAACCGGGACATGAAGGCACGGATCAGAGGAGTGCCCACGTTCTCCCTGGGCTCCCAGGACCTATCCTCAGGACCATATCCTTCCCAGTCCACCAGGAAGAACTGTCGACCTCGTACGGTCTTCATGGCCACGATATCCCTTACCGCATAGATGTCGTCATCGGCAATAGGTGGAGGAGCCGGACTGGCAGCAGCGGAGAAGGGACCAAGGACAACCGGCTTGAGCAGGGAGACGTGGAATGAGTTGGGTATCCTCATCGTGGCCGGGAGCTGTAGCTTGTAGGAGACCTCATTGATCTTGTTGAGGACTTTAAACGGCCCAATGTAGCGAGGACCCAGCTTGTATGATGGTATCTTCAGGCGGACGTACTGGGAAGCAAGCCAGACGAGATCTCCAGGAGAGAAACACGGAGGGTCCAGACGTTTCTTGTCTGCGTGTCTTCTCATCCGCAGGGAAGCACGCCCAAGGGACGCTTTGACAGAGTCCCAAATGGTTGCAAAGTCACGGGCTACTGTATCTGCAGCAGGGACATCCGAAGAAGGGGATACAGGCAATGGGATGGAAGGCTGAAGTCCGTAAACGACATGGAAGGGAGAGCTGGAGGACGACTCACTGATGTGGTGGTTGTGGGAGAATTCAGCCCAAGGAAGAAGAGCGGACCAGTCGTCGTGATGGGCGTTAACATAGTGACGTAAGAAAGAGGTCAAGATTTGA
Source organism: Anomaloglossus baeobatrachus (assembly GCF_048569485.1). Taxonomy (NCBI): domain Eukaryota; kingdom Metazoa; phylum Chordata; class Amphibia; order Anura; family Aromobatidae; genus Anomaloglossus; species Anomaloglossus baeobatrachus. Next base: position 236,042,974 of record NC_134355.1, read on the forward strand.
TTGACCCTCTCTACCTGGCCATTAGACTGAGGATGGTATGCAGATGAAAAGTCCAGAGTCACTCCCAGATGGTTGCAGAGAGCCCTCCAGAAGCGGGAGGTGAACTGAGTTCCTCTGTCGGATACGATGTGTAATGGAAAGCCATGCAAGCGGAAGATGTGTTGTATATAGGCGTCCGCGAGTTCCTGAGCAGAGGGCAGTCCAGCCATAGGGACGAAATGGGCCATTTTAGAGAACCGGTCCACCACGACCCATATGACTGTGTGTCCGGAGGACAATGGCAAGTCCGTAATAAAGTCCATTGCTATGTGTTGCCACGGAACTGAGGGTATCGGCAGAGGCAGAAGACGGCCATATGGGAGGTGTTTGGGCGTCTTGTTCCTGGCACAAGAGGAACAGGCGGATACAAAAGCAGCGACGTCCGTGCGAAGGGATGGCCACCAATAATGACGTACAATCGCACCCCATGTCTTTTTCTGACCAGCATGACCGGCTGTTTTCGAGGCATGACCCCAGTGTAACACTTTTTCCCTGTCTACCTCGGAGACATAGGTCTTCCCGGGCGGTATCTGGGCCAGGGTGACAGGGGCCACCGGAATGATTTTACTAGGACAAATGATGGGTTGGGTAGTCTCTTCCTCCTGCTCCATGGGCATGAAAGACCTGGACAAGGCATCAGCGCGTACATTCTTGTCCGCGGGTCGGAAGTGAAGCTGGAAATCAAACCTGGCAAAGAATAGGGACCACCTGGCTTGCCGTGGGTTCAGACGCTGAGCGGACCGTAGGTATTCCAAGTTCTTGTGGTCCGTGTAAATAATCACGGGGTACACTGCACCTTCCAGGAGGTAGCGCCATTCCTCCAAAGCCAGTTTGACTGCCAAGAGCTCTCGGTCACCGATGGTGTAGTTGCGTTCAGGCGCTGAGAAGCCCTTGGAGAAGAATCCGCAAGTCACCATCTTCCCGGAGGAGGACTTTTGCATGAGCACTGCTCCGGCTCCTGAGGAGGAGGCATCCACCTCCAAGGTGAACTGGCGGTTTAACTCCGGACGGTGGAGTACAGGAGAGGAAGCAAAAGCCCGCTTCAGAGAGCCAAACGCGGCGTCAGCCGCAGGTGACCAGTCCTTTGGATTAGCCTCCTTCTTAGTCAAAGCGGAGAGAGGAGCAGTCAAGGCAGAGAAGTGAGGGATAAACTGGCGGTAGTAGTTGGCGAATCCCAGGAAGCGTTGGATTGCCTTCAGTCCAGAAGGAGGAGGCCAGTTGAGAATGGCAGAGACCTTCTTGGGATCCATCTGCAGTCCAGTATCAGAGATGATGTACCCCAGAAAGGGGAGAGAAGACTGCTCAAAGACACACTTCTCATACTTTGCGTACAGACGATTCTCTCTCAGTCTTTGTAGAACCAGCTGTACGTTTTCTCTGTGGGTTTGGAGGTCCGGAGAGAAGACAAGGATGTCATCTAGATACACTACCACACAGATGTAGAGAAGGTCCCGGAACACGTCGTTCACCAGTTCTTGAAAGACGGCAGGAGCGTTACACAGGCCGAAGGGCATCACGCAGTATTCATAATGTCCATCGCGCGTATTGAACGCGGTTTTCCATTCGTCACCAGAGCGGATGCGTACCAGATTGTAAGCACCCCGAAGATCCAGCTTGGTGAACACACGAGCTCCTCTAAGCCGGTCAAACAATTCGGGAATGAGCGGCAGAGGGTACTTGTTTTTTACGGTGATTTGATTCAGACCCCGGTAGTCTATGCATGGGCGTAAGTCGCCCTCTTTCTTCTTGACAAAGAAGAAACCTGCTCCAGCAGGAGAGGAGGATCTCCGAATGAACCCCCTTGCCAGGCTCTCTGAGATGTAAGCAGACATGGCCCTTGTTTCGGCTGGAGATAAAGGATATATGCGTCCTCGTGGTGGTGTTGTTCCTGGGAGCAGGTCGATGGCACAATCGTATGGACGATGTGGCGGCAGTACCTCGGATTCCTTTTTATCAAAAACATCTGCAAAGGACCAATAGGCCGAGGGCAGCCCCGGTAGGTTCTCTGGAACCGGAGGTCGTCGGATGGGTTGTATGGACTTTAGGCACCTCTCATGACACGAAGAGCCCCATCGGGTGATTTCGCCAGTGCCCCAGCTAACTGATGGTTCGTGTGTCCGCAACCATGGCAGTCCCAGCAGGATCTGGTGGGACATGTGTGGGAGAACGTAGAAAGCGATGTTCTCGGTGTGAAGGGCACCGATACGCAGTTCGACCGGCCTGGTGATCCAGGAGATGGTGTCAGAGAGGGGTCTCCCATCCACCGAGGCAATCACTAGGGGCTTGTCGAGTGGAATAACAGGCACCCGGTACTTGTCCACCGTGGCCTGCTGGATGAAATTGCCTGCTGCCCCGGAATCGAGGTAGGCATCAGCCGTGAACCGCGTCTCTCCCGTTGTCACTTGCACTGTCCATGTAACCGGGTCAGAGAGAGTCCCAGCACCTAGGGTGGCCTCTCCTACCAACCCTAGGCTTTGGAGTTTCCCGGCCTCTCTGGACAGGAGCGTAGCAGGTGTGTGCCCTCACCGCAGTAAAAGCAGAGACCCTTGGCGAGCCGCTCTGCTCGACGTTGTTCAGACTGACGCACTCGGTCGATCTGCATGGGCTCGTGGACGGGAGCCCCAGCTGTCGATGACTGAAGTACGGAGGGTTTCTGCGGAGGAGAGGAATGCCGTACTGGACGTCTCTCACGGGACACTTCCTTGGATCGCTCCTGAAAGCGAATGTCCACTCGAGTCGCTAGGGCAATCAGGGCATCCAGGGTGGTCGGTACGTCACGACCCGCCAGCTCGTCTTTAATTCGCCCTGAGAGTCCTTCCCAGAAGGCGGCGGTTAGAGCCTCGTTGTTCCACCCGAGTTCTGAGGCCAGGGTGCGAAACCGGATCGCGTATTGACCCACCGTCAGAGTCCCCTGACGTAACCGGAGAAGAGACGAAGCAGACGCGGAGGCGCGTCCGGGCTCATCAAAAGTACCACGGAATGCCTGCAGGAAGTCCTGGATGTTCGTGGTCACAGGATCCCCCTTCTCCCACAAGGGGTTCATCCACGCCAGTGCCTCACCCTCTAGATGGGACATGATGAAGGCGACCTTGGCTTGGTCGGAGGCAAACAAATGCGGCAGCTGCGTGAAATGGAGGGAGCATTGGTTTAAGAATCCCCTGCAGGTCTTGGGGTCTCCGGCGTACCGGGGTGGTGAAGCCAACCGAAGTCTGGTGGTATCTGAAGAAGTCGCCACAGGAGCTGGATCCGTGGATTGACTAGTGGAAGCCCGGGATGTTGAAGTCGTCACTGCCGTTTGTAGCGTGTTCAGGCGGGCGTCCACAGAAGACATGAATTGCAGCATGCGGGTCTGGACTTCACGCTGGCGTTGGAGTTCCTCCTGTACGGCTGCTAGTGCTGCAGCGGGATCCATGGCCTGATCTTACTGTCACGGCCAGGTGGACGGGCAGACCTAGGAGGTGGATCCACTGGGCCGAACTCCTAGATGGTAGTAGAGAGTCCGGTAGCTGGAACACTATAAACAGCAGAACAGTCCGTGCACACGAGGATAGCGGAGAAGTCCCTGGGACCACGGAGTCACGGGTGGTAGTCCGGGTGACGCAGCTCAGGTTCGGAAGCCGAGATGATGTCAGGCGGGGTCCGGAACCTTTGGAGCGAGATGACGGGTCACCGCAGGGATCCGAGATGGTGCGGACTGTCAGGATGGCAGATGGACAGCGTTCGGGGTTCAGGATACGGCAGGACTGGATGGCGAGGCAGGCACGGCTCTACAAGAGGGATAGGTGAGTATATACACATATACACCAGGAGACCTGACTCCTAGCTTAGGAAACACGAAGATCAGGCCCCGCCCCCTTGGACAATAACCCCCTTTATACCCTGTACCTGTTTAGCCTCATTTCCTGTTAATGGACGCTGGCCCTTTAAGAAAGGGTCAGTGACCGCGCGCGCGCCCTAATGCGCATGCGCGCCGCCCGGGTGCCAGAAGCCAGGGAAGGAAGCTGAGAGGAGGACGCAGGGGAGCCGGCCAGGGCCTGGGAAGCCGTCGGACGCCGGGATCGGAGACCAGGGGGCCTGGGAAGGACGGGCACCGGAGGCTGGAGAGCGGGGAGCGTGGCAGGTGAGCCGGGGAGCGGGGGTGAGGACCCGGGGAGCGGAACCGAGGACCCGGGGAGCGTGACACCATCCCATGTGGCCTCCACTCCCACGCAGGCTCCGACCTCATGTTGCCTCCACTGCTGTGCAGGCTCTGCTCCCATGTGGCCTTCACTTCCATGCAGGCTCCGACCCCATGTGGCCTCCACTCCCATGCAGGCTCCCACCCTATGTGGCCTCCACTTCCATGCAGGCTCCCATCCCATGTAGCCTCCTCTCCCATGCAGGCTCCCATCCCTTGTGGCCTCCTCTCCCATGCAGATTCCCATCCCTTGTGGCCTTCTCTCCCATGCAGGCTTCCATCTCATGTGGCCTCCACTCCAATGCAGGCTCCCTTCCCATGTGGTCTCTACTCCCATGTGGTCTCCCACTTCATGTAGCCTCCACTCCCATGCAGGCTCCCATCTCATGTGGCCTCTACTCCCATGCTGGCTCCCATCCCATGTGGCCTCCACTCCCATGCATGGTCCCATCCCATGTGGCCTCCACTCCCATGCAGGCTCCCATCCCATGTGGCCTCCACTACCATGCAGGCTCCCACCCCATGTGGCTTCCACTCCCATGCAGGCTCCCACCCCATGAGGCCTCCACTCCCATGCAGGCTCCCATCCCATGTGGCCTCAACTCCCATGTGACCTGCACTTCCATTTATGCTCCCACCCCATGTGTCCTCCACTCCCTTGCAGGCTCCCACCGCATGTGGCTTCCACCCAATGTGGCCTCCTTTCCCCTGCACACTCCCACCCCATGTGGCCTCCACTCCCATGCAGGGTCCTACCCCATGTTGTCTCCTCTCCCTTGCAGGCTCCAACCCCATGTGGCCTTCTCTTCCATGCAGGCTCTCACTCCATAAGGCCTCCACACCCATGCAGGCTGCCATCCCATGTGGCCTCCTCTCCCATGCAGGCTCCCATCCCATGTGGCCTCCTCTCCCTTGCAGGCTCCCATCCCATTTGGCCTCCTCTCCCTTGCAGGCTCCAAACCCATGTGGTCTCCTCTCCTATGCAGGTTCCAAATCCATGTGGTCTCCTCTCCCATGCAGGCTCCCATCCCATGTGACCTCCACTCCCATGCAGGCTCCCATCCCATGTGGCCTCCACTCCCAAGCAGCCTCCCATCCCATGTGGCCTCCACTACCATGCAGGCTCCCACCCCATGTGGCTTCCACTCCCATGCAGGCTCCCACCCCATGAGGCCTCCACTCCCATGCAGGCTCCCATCCCATGTGGCCTCAACTCCCATGTGACCTGCACTTCCATTTATGCTCCCACCCCATGTGTCCTCCACTCCCTTGCAGGCTCCCACCGCATGTGGCCTCCTCTCCCATGCAGGCTCCCATCCCATGTGGCCTCATCTCCAATGTAGGCTCCCATCCCATGTGGCCTCCTTTACCCTGCAAACTCCCACCCCATAAGACTTTCACTCCAATGCAAAATTCCATCCCATGTGGCCTCCTCTCCCATGCAGGCTCCCATCCTATGTGTCCTCCTCTCCCATGCAGGCTCCCATCCTCTGTGGCCTCCACTCCCATGCAGGCTCCCATCCCATGTGGCCTCCTCCCTCATGCAGGCTCCCACCCCATGTGGCCTCCACTTCCATACAGGCTCCTACCTCATGTGGCCTTCACTCCCATGCAGGCTCCCATCCCATGTGGCCTCCACTCCCATGCAGGCTCCCATCCCATGTGGCCTCCACTCCTATGCAGGCTCCCATCCCATGTGACCTCCACTCCCATGCAGGCACCCAGCCCCATGTGGCCTCCACTCCCATGCAGGCCCCCACCCCATGTGGCCTCTACTACCATGCAGGCTCCCACCCCATGTGGCCTCCACTCCCATGCAGGCTTCCACCCCTTGTGGCCTCCACTCCCATGCAGGCTCCCACCCTTTGTTGCCTCCACTCCCATGCAGGCTCCCACCCCATGTGGCTTCCACTCCCATGCAAGCTCCCACCCCATGTGGCCTCCACTCCCATGCAGGCTTCCACCCCATGCAGGCTCCCACTTCCATGTGGTCTTTACTCCCATGTGGTCTCCCACCCAATGTGTCCTCCACTCCAATGCAAGCTCCCATCCCATGTGGCCTCCTCTCCCATGCAGGCTCCCATGCCATGTGGCCTCCACTCCCATGTGGCCTCCACTCCCATGCAGTTTCCCATCCCATGTGTGGCCTCCACTCCCATGTAGCCTCCAATGCCAATCAGATTCCCACCCCATGTGGCCTAATCCCTCATGCAGGCTCCCACCCCATGTGGCCTCCACTTCCATACAGGCTCCAACCTCATGTGGCCTTCACTCCTATGCAGGCTCCCATCCCATGTGGCCTCCACTCCTATGCAGGCTCCCATCCCAAGTGGCCTCCACTCCCATGCAGGCCTCCACCCCATGTGGCCCCCACTCCCATGCAGGCCCCCACCCCATGTGGCCTCCACTCCCATGCAGGCTCCCACCCTTTGTTGCCTCCACTCCCATGCAGGCTCCCACCCCATGTGGCTTCCACTCCCATGCAAGCTCCCACCCCATGTGGCCTCCACTCCCATGCAGGCTTCCACCCCATGTGGCCTCCACTCTCATGCAGGCTTCCATCCCATGTGGCCTCCACTCCCATGCAGGCTTCCTCCCCATGTGTCCTCCACTCCCATGTGGCCTCCTTTCCCATGCAGGCTCCCACTCCCATGTGGCTTCCAATCCCATGCAGGCTCCGTCCCATGTGGCCTCTACTCACATGCAGGCTCCGACCCCATGTTGCTTCCACTCCCATGCAGGCTCCCACCCCATGTGGCCTCCACTTGCATGCAGGCTCCCATCCCATGTGGCCTTCACTCCCATGCAGGCTCCCACCCCATGTGGCCTCCACTTCCATTCAGGCTCCTACCTCATGTGGCCTTCACTCCCATGCAGACTCCCATCCCATGTGACCTCTACTCCCATGCAGGCTCACATCCCACCTGGCCTCCACTCCCTTGCAGGCTCCCATCCCATGTTGTCTCCACTCCCATGCAAGCTGCCATCCCATGTGGCCGCCACTCCCATGCAGGCTCCCATCCCATGTGGCCTCTACTCCCATGCAGGCTGCGACCCCATGTGGCCTCTACTTCCATGCAGGCTCCGACCCTATGTTGATTCCACTCCCATGCAGGCTCCCACCCCATGTGGCCTCCACTTGCATGCAGGCTCCCACCCTATGTGGCCTTTACTCCCATGCAGGCTCCCATCTCATGTGGCCTGCTCTCCCATGCAGGCTACCATCCCTTGTGTAATATAGCGATATACAATATAAAGGATCCAAAAGAGGAGGGCTAGATAGCTGTATCAATGTTAAGGCATGGAAAGTAGTGCAGACATAAAACTTAACTTTTACTGTGTTCGTAATATAAAATGAACTTACGTTCATACATGTGAGTTAAAACAACAGGGTGACATTCATCCAATCACTTATGTAGACACCCTCTGGGTCAATGATGAATAAAGACCCAAATATTAACGCGCTGCCTTGGTTAGCTTAGAGTGAATAGACGGCTATACCACCTCAAACCACTATATCAGACCAAGATAGTAGTATCATATACACACTGAGCAGTATTTGTTCTGAACTCCCAGCTCAAGGGAAGAACCACTCATATGTGTGTATCAAAAAAAAGGGATACTCGTAGAGGGAAGACCATATCAAACAATAGTCCCTATAAACGAGAATGGTCTTACCACATCCCTAGATGCATGGCGGGCATAATGTATGGAGTACCGGTTCCGTAGGGGGGCTGTCACTCAGCACTTTAGATCCCAAACCAGCCGGTTATACCATATCAGGCATGTATCAGTCGGCTCCCACTCCCAACGTTTCAATATGGATCATCAGGGGAGTCCAAGTGGGATATAGATAGCGGACATCAGTATATCATTCTCGTCCACCGATGCCCGGCTCACTATAAGAGCAATAAACAATAATCAGAAAAGCCCAGATAGCTAACAATGAACCGCATACCAATAGGTTGTAGTAACTCACCGCTCACTGGCGTATCTCCAGTCTCATTCAAAATAGCCGCGCCTCACAGCCGGAAGAGCGTTCCAAATAAAGCCCGGCGCATGCGCGGAATGGCTGGATTGGCGTGACGCGTATTCCCATAACACCCCTTACCGGAAGTTACGCGTCATCCGGGCAACGTCACTGGAGCGACGTGGCCGTCCTCACCTGATGTCATCACATCCGGTTGAGTGGAACGCAAGCATATCCATTGCAAGGAAGCCACTGTGGCGCTCCCATAGCAACCATAACACCGTGTGTAGCTGCCGCGTTCATATTTATGAATTCAAGGGCATGAAGGAACGAGTCCAAACAGCATATGCCCGTGTATATAATAGATGTCATAGGTCAGGTATACGTAAAACGTACCGGACACTAGGCCAACGGCCATATGGATGTACATGGGAAAGGGGAGGAAAACATTTTCAGGGGGCAAGTATTATACACATTAGTCCTAGAGAGAGGGAGGCTAGTCCCGAGGGGACGACCACCAGAGTAGCAAGAGGGACGGGGCGGGGGAAAAAACAAGGCAAGATCATCAAAAAGGTCAGCGGCGATTCTAAAGTGCACACTAAAACGCTGACCCTGCCGGAAAAAGGGGGCCCTACCTAACATGTGGGGGTCGGCACCCTAGCAGTCTATACGTCAATGGTGCCCCCACTCGGGCGTCGTCTTTCCCTCCTATTATAGCCCTAAAATCTAAGGTGCTCCTAAGAAGGGGGTGAAAGAAAGGGATTCATTTAATCCCGTTGGCACCATAGTGTCCAAGGTATATATCCAGAAACACTCTTTCTGGAGGATGATCTTGTCCCAGTTACCACCGCGTGGGGGGGGGGGTTTATCAGATCAATACCCATTACCCTGAAACTTTCCAGGTCGCCATCATGGAAGGCGTTAAAGTGTCTTGCCACTGGTGTGTCATTCTTCTTGACGATGTCATTCCTGTGTTCCCCTATTCTGCGCCTCAGCTCCCTGATGGTTTTACCCACATATAGCCTGCCACAACCGCAGCTCACCTTATACACCACCCCCTTCGACTTGCATGTTATAAGTGACCTCAAGGAATAGACTTTACTGCCTTTTGAGTTTTTAAATTCTTTCCCTTCCTCTACGTATTTGCAATTGATGCAATCATAGCACTTAAAACAGCCCTTTACATCGCTCCTTGCCACGGCTGATGTCTTATCTTGAAAGTGGCTATGGACCAATCTATCGCCCAGGGATCTCGCCTTTCTAAAGGTGATCGATGGGTGGTCAAATAGATGTTTGTCAATTGTAGGGTCCATATGTAATATGGGCCAGTATTTAGACAGTGTTTTTCTCAAGTCCATTGCACCATTGTTGAAAGTTGTAATAAACCTTAGAGTGTCCGGGGTGGCAGTTTTCTCGTGGTTGGAATTTAATAGGCTACTGCGGTCCAAGCCGCATGTGGATTGGTACGCCTCCATGATCACCCGCTCAGGGTAGCCTCTCTCTCTCAGACGTCCCATTAAGTCAGCTGATTGTGTTTTGAAGGTGGCGTCGTCCGAGCAGTTTCTCCGCATCCTCGTAAATTGTCCCTTAGGGATCCCCCTTTTTAGGGGGACAGGATGGGCACTCTCCCATTTTAGCAGGGAGTTGGAGGAGGTGGTCTTTCTGTAAGTTGTTGTTGTTAAACGGCCCTCTGGACCTTTTTCGACCAAAACGTCAAGAAACGCTAACTTGTCGCCACCCACCTCGCTAGTGAAGTGTAGACCAATGTTATTGGTGTTCAATCTGCTCATGAACAGATTGAAGGCCATCTCTGAGCCCTTCCAAATCACGAAAACGTCGTCTATGTACCTAGCCCATAAGACGACGTCTTCGGTATCCATCAGACCCCCAAAGACCACCTTCTCCTCCTACCAGCCCAGGAGGAGGTTAGCATACGATGGGGCACAGCACGTCCCCATCGCTGTCCCCCTGAGCTGATGGAAGAACCTCCCACCAAAGGTAAACACGTTTTTGGTTAGACAAAAAATTAGGGCCTTAATCACGAATGTGTTATGTTGTTCATATTGATTGCCCCTAGTGCTGAGGAAATATTTCACTGCCTCCACCCCCGCATCATGTGGGATGGACGAGTACAAGGCCTCCACGTCGATACTACACAGTAGCATACCCTCCTCTAGAAAGATGTCGTCAATTCTACGTAGGAAGTCCGTGGTGTCCCTCAGATACGAATTAAGGGAGAGCACGAAGGGTCTTAGAATCCTGTCTACATAGATACTCAATTTTTCAGTTAGACTGCCAATACCCGACACAATAGGGCGACCTCTCAGGGGATCATACCCCTTGTGTATCTTTGGTAATATGTAGAACGTCGCCATTACTGGAAAGGTAGGCAGTAGAAAATCAAACTCATTTTTGTCTATGATATTTAGGTCGAGAGCTTCAACCAGCATGTTCTTTAATTCATTTTTGAAACTCAGGATTGGATTTGACCTAAGTTTGGCATAGCACGCCTCATCATTAAGTATATCAAGACAGATGTTTTTGTAGTCACTAGAATCCAGTATCACCACGTTGCCCCCCTTATCCGAGGGCTTGATGGTGATACTGGAATCCTTCTCTAGACCCTGCAAGCTGAGTATTTCCATTTTTGACAGGTTATATTGACTCCTACGTGTTCTTGTACTATTTTTTATGTCCTCAGTCACTAAATTTACGAACACATCTATAATGTCGACCTCCGTAGATGTAGGGGGCATTTTCACACTTCTGTTTTTGAGGTCCGTAAATGGCCCTTCGCCTAGTTCGTTGGGGTTGGTGTCACTCAGATGGAAGAGTAATCTCACATCCTGTATGAGATCTTCCGGGATCCCCAATTCCGCTGATGTTTTCTCATTTTGTCTACCAAAAAATTTCTTCCATTTAAGGCGTCTAGAAAACAGGTTAAGATCTTTTATAGCTGTAAATTCATCAAAGTCCGTGGTGGGGACAAAGGACAGGCCTTTGTTCAAAACCAGTAGTTCAGTATTGTTAAGATGTCTAGAAGACAAATTTATCACCTGAGGAGCTCTACCCATTACATGGGATTGGTTAGACCTTTGCTCCTCAGGTGATATTCAAATCAAAAAGGTCCGTGGAGTCTCTGTTAGGAGTCTCAACACAGAAACCAGCCAGATATCCCTCCGGGAAGGGCCCGGCCAAGGGGTGACTCTTCTTAGGAGACCACCATAACCACCATATTAAGTGGCCCTTTTAGTCAATATCCAACTTTTTGACAAGTTTGAAGATATGACAAGGGAAATACCTAGGCCAGGTATCCATCCACAGACAGCCGTTTCGGGGTATTGCCCCTCATCAGTGTGGAGTAGGATTTTGGCTGGGTGGGAGCAATGCCTAGTAGACCAACAAAACAAAACAATCACTTATCTCGGGGAGACCAGCCAGAGAAAACACCACTGGCAGCCAGCGAGGGCGCTCAAGACAGTGAAATCCTAGGTACATTGCCCCCTGGGAAATATGCAAATCAAAAAGGTCCGTGGAGTCTCTGTTAGGAGTCTCAACACAGAAACCAGCCAGATATCCCTCCGGGAAGGGCCCGGCCAAGGGGTGACTCTTCTTAGGAGACCACCATAACCACCATATTAAGTGGCCCTTTTAGTCAATATCCAACTTTTTGACAAGTTTGAAGATATGACAAGGGAAATACCTAGGCCAGGTATCCATCCACAGACAGCCGTTTCGGGGTATTGCCCCTCATCAGTGTGGAGTAGGATTCTGGCTGGGTGGGAGCAATGCCTAGTAGACCAACAAAACAAAACAATCACTGATCTCGGGGAGACCAGCCAGAGAAAACACCACTGGCAGCCAGCGAGGGCGCTCAAGACAGTGAAATCCTAGGAACATTGCCCCCTGGGAAATATGCAAATCAAAAAGGTCCGTGGAGTCTCTGTTAGGAGTCTCAACACAGAAACCAGCCAGATATCCCTCCGGGAAGGGCCCGGCCAAGGGGTGACTCTTCTTAGGAGACCACCATAACCACCATATTAAGTGGCCCTTTTAGTCAATATCCAACTTTTTGACAAGTTTGAAGATATGACAAGGGAAATACCTAGGCCAGGTATCCATCCACAGACAGCCGTTTCGGGGTATTGCCCCTCATCAGTGTGGAGTAGGATTCTGGCTGGGTGGGAGCAATGCCTAGTAGACCAACAAAACAAAACAATCACTGATCTCAGGGAGACCAGCCAGAGAAAACACCACTGGCAGCCAGCGAGGGCGCTCAAGACAGTGAAATCCTAGGTACATTGCTCCCTGGGAAATATGCAAATCAAAAAGGTCCGTGGAGTCTCTGTTAGGAGTCTCAACACAGAAACCAGCCAGATATCCCTCCGGGAAGGGCCCGGCCAAGGGGTGACTCTTCTTAGGAGACCACCATAACCACCATATTAAGTGGCCCTTTTAGTCAATATCCAACTTTTTGACAAGTTTGAAGATATGACAAGGGAAATACCTAGGCCAGGTATCCATCCACAGACAGCCGTTTCGGGGTATTGCCCCTCATCAGTGTGGAGTAGGATTCTGGCTGGGTGGGAGCAATGCCTAGTAGACCAACAAAACAAAACAATCACTGATCTCGGGGAGACCAGCCAGAGAAAACACCACTGGCAGCCAGCGAGGGCGCTCAAGACAGTGAAATCCTAGGTACATTGCCCCCTGGGAAATATGCAAATCAAAAAGGTCCGTGGAGTCTCTGTTAGGAGTCTCAACACAGAAACCAGCCAGATATCCCTCCGGGAAGGGCCCGGCCAAGGGGTGACTCTTCTTAGGAGACCACCATAACCACCATATTAAGTGGCCCTTTTAGTCAATATCCAACTTTTTGACAAGTTTGAAGATATGACAAGGGAAATACCTAGGCCAGGTATCCATCCACAGACAGCCGTTTCGGGGTATTGCCTCTCATCAGTGTGGAGTAGGATTCTGGCTGGGTGGGAGCAATGCCTAGTAGACCAACAAAACAAAACAATCACTGATCTCGGGGAGACCAGCCAGAGAAAACACCACTGGCAGCCAGCGAGGGCGCTCAAGACAGTGAAATCCTAGGTACATTGCCCCCTGGGAAATATGCAAATCAAAAAGGTCCGTGGAGTCTCTGTTAGGAGTCTCAACACAGAAACCAGCCAGATATGCCTCCGGGAAGGGCCCGGCCAAGGGGTGACTCCTCTTAGGAGACCACCATAACCACCATATTAAGTGGCCCTTTTAGTCAATATCCAACTTTTTGACAAGTTTGAAGATATGACAAGGGAAATACCTAGGCCAGGTATCCATCCACAGACAGCCGTTTCGGGGTATTGCCCCTCATCAGTGTGGAGTAGGATTCTGGCTGGGTGGGAGCAATGCCTAGTAGACCAACAAAACAAAACAATCACTGATCTCGGGGAGACCAGCCAGAGAAAACACCACTGGCAGCCAGCGAGGGCGCTCAAGACAGTGAAATCCTAGGTACATTGCCCCCTGGGAAATATGCAAATCAAAAAGGTCCGTGGAGTCTCTGTTAGGAGTCTCAACACAGAAACCAGCCAGATATCCCTCCGGGAAGGGCCCGGCCAAGGGGTGACTCTTCTTAGGAGACCACCATAACCACCATATTAAGTGGCCCTTTTAGTCAATATCCAACTTTTTGACAAGTTTGAAGATATGACAAGGGAAATACCTAGGCCAGGTATCCATCCACAGACAGCCGTTTCGGGGTATTGCCCCTCATCAGTGTGGAGTAGGATTCTGGCTGGGTGGGAGCAATGCCTAGTAGACCAACAAAACAAAACAATCACTGATCTCGGGGAGACCAGCCAGAGAAAACACCACTGGCAGCCAGCGAGGGTGCTCAAGACAGTGAAATCCTAGGTACATTGCCCCTGGGAAATATGCAAATCAAAAAGGTCCGTGGAGTCTCTGTTAGGAATCTCAACACAGAAACCAGCCAGATATCCCTCCGGGAAGGGCCCGGCCAAGGGGTGACTCTTCTTAGGAGACCACCATAACCACCATATTAAGTGGCCCTTTTAGACAATATCCAACTTTTTGACAAGTTTGAAGATATGACAAGGGAAATACCTAGGCCAGGTATCCATCCACAGACAGCCGTTTCGGGGTATTGCCCCTCATAAGTGTGGAGTAGGATTCTGGCTGGGTGGGAGCAATGCCTAGTAGACCAACAAAACAAAACAATCACTGATCTCGGGGAGACCAGCCAGAGAAAACACCACTGGCAGCCAGCGAGGGCGCTCAAGACAGTGAAATCCTAGGTACATTGCCCCCTGGGAAATACGCAAATCAAAAAGGTCCGTGGAGTCTCTGTTAGGAGTCTCAACACAGAAACCAGCCAGATATCCCTCCCACCCAGCCAGAATCCTACTCCACACTGATGAGGGGCAATACCCCGAAACGGCTGTCTGTGGATGGATACCTGGCCTAGGTATTTCCCTTGTCATATCTTCAAACTTGTCAAAAAGTTGGATATTGACTAAAAGGGCCACTTAATATGGTGGTTATGGTGGTCTCCTAAGAAGAGTCACCCCTTGGCCGGGCCCTTCCCGGAGGGATATCTGGCTGGTTTCTGTGTTGAGACTCCTAACAGAGACTCCATGGACCTTTTTGATTTGCATATTTCCCAGGGGGCAATGTACCTAGGATTTCACTGTCTTGAGCGCCCTCGCTGGCTGCCAGTGGTGTCTTCTCTGGCTGGTCTCCCCGAGATCAGTGATTGTTTTGTTTCCTCAGGTGATATTGGTTGTCTAAAAAACCACCACGGCCTGAATTATGGTTTGCTCCCCTAAAGTTGCCTCTACCCCTTCCTCTGTGTTTTTTGTATTGTTGTTGAGGTTTGAACGGATTATTCCTAGAGTCCGTATCGGAAAGTTCCGCATCCGTGGAGGAAAAGTCTGTCTCACTCTGTCTAATACTACGGTTATTAGATGGAAAATAGACCTTGTTGTCTTTGAAATCTTGAAGATCCCTAATATAGAATTTATGTTTCCTTTCTGTCAGTTTGTATTGAAATTTCTCAATTACGCCTTGCAATACAAGTTCTTTGTTGGCGAACTCGCTCTCACTGGAAAATTTGCGTGTTATATCGAGGTGTTCCTTCAGGGAATCTTCTAGAGCTGACAGACTTTTCCTCTCTTCCTCTAACAAAAGTTTCATAAGCCTAAGGGAACTCTCAGTAGCTTCTTTTTCCCATTTGCTTATGAAATCAGAGTTCTTATGGCGATACCCCGGCTGCAGTGTTATCCTAAGATGTCTAGGAACGATTTTATCTTTTAGATAGCTTTCTAGTGATTGGACTTCCCACCAGGATATTATCCTTTCTTTATACACCCTAGTGAGGTCTTTGAAAGCACCACTTAGAGTGGGGGTATACCTTTTTAGAACAAGATTTTTTTCGGAAAAAACATCCTTTGCCTCAGAGGCCCACTGCCTAGTGTCAATATCAGTGGATAAAAAACCTGCCATAGACAGCTCGTAATAATATAATAATTTTCCGGCAGGGTCAGCGTTTTAGTGTGCACTTTAGAATCGCCGCTGACCTTTTTTGATGATCTTGCCTTGTTTTTTCCCCTGCCCCGTCCCTCTTGCTACTCTGGTGGTCGTCCCCTCGGGACTAGCCTCCCTCTCTCTAGGACTAATGTGTATAATACTTGCCCCCTGAAAATGTTTTCCTCCCCTTTCCCATGTACATCCATATGGCCGTTGGCCTAGTGTCCGGTACGTTTTACGTATACCTGACCTATGACATCTATTATATACACGGGCATATGCTGTTTGGACTCGTTCCTTCATGCCCTTGAATTCATAAATATGAACGCGGCAGCTACACACGGTGTTATGGTTGCTATGGGAGCGCCACAGTGGCTTCCTTGCAATGGATATGCTTGCGTTCCACTCAACCGGATGTGATGACATCAGGTGAGGACGGCCACGTCGCTCCAGTGACGTTGCCCGGATGACGCGTAACTTCCGGTAAGGGGTGTTATGGGAATACGCGTCACGCCAATCCAGCCATTCCGCGCATGCGCCGGGCTTTATTTGGAACGCTCTTCTGGCTGTGAGGCGCGGCTATTTTGAATGAGACTGGAGATACGCCAGTGAGCGGTGAGTTACTACAACCTATTGGTATGCGGTTCATTGTTAGCTATCTGGGCTTTTCTGATTATTGTTTATTGCTCTTATAGTGAGCCGGGCATCGGTGGACGAGAATGATATACTGATGTCCGCTATCTATATCCCACTTGGACTCCCCTGATGATCCATATTGAAACGTTGGGAGTGGGAGCCGACTGATACATGCCTGATATGGTATAACCGACTGGTTTGGGATCTAAAGTGCTGAGTGACAGCCCCCCTACGGAACCGGTACTCCATACATTATGCCCGCCATGCATCTAGGGATGTGGTAAGACCATTCCCGTTTATAGGGACTATTGTTTGATATGGTCTTCCCTCTACGAGTATCCCTTTTTTTTGATACACACATATGAGTGGTTCTTCCCTTGAGCTGGGAGTTCAAAACAAATACTGCTCAGTGTGTATATGATACTACTATCTTGGTCTGATATAGTGGTTTGAGGTGGTATAGCCGTCTATTCACTCTAAAGGCCCCGTCACACTAAACAACATCGCTAGCAACATCGCTGCTAACGAACAACTTTTGTGACGTTGCTAGCGATGTTGCTGTGTGTGACATCCAGCAACAACCTGGCCCCTGCTGTGAGGTCGCAGGTTGTTGCTGAATGTCCTGGGCCATTTTTTAGTTGTTGCTGTCCCGCTGTGAAGCACAGATCGCTGTGTGTGACAGCGAGACAGCAACAACTAAATGTGCAGGCAGCAGGAGCCGGCTTCTGCAGAGGCTGGTAACCAATGTAAACATCGGGTAACCAAGAAGCCCTGTCCTTGGTTACCCGATATTTACCTTTGTTACCAGCCTCAGCCGCTCTCACTGTCAGTGCCGGCTCCTGCTCTGTGCACATGTAGCTGCAGGACTCATCGGGTTAATTAACCCGATGTGTGCTGTAGCTAGGAGAGCAGGGAGCCAGCGCTCAGTGTGCGCTGCTCCCTGCTTTGTGCACATGTAGCTGCAGCACACATCGGATAATTAACCCAATGTGTGCTGTAACTAGGAGAGCAAGGAGCCAGCGCTCAGTGTGCGCTGCTCTCTGCACGTGTGGCTGGTCACTGGTTGCTGGTGAGCTCACCAGCAACTCGTGTAGCCACGCTCCAGCGATCCCTGCCAGGGCAGGTTGCTGGTGGGATCGCTGGAGCGTCGCAGTGTGACATCTCACCAGCAACCTCCTAGCAACTTACCAGCGATCCCTATCTTAGTTGGGATCGCTGGTAAGTTGCTTAGTGTGACTGGACCTTTAGCTAACCAAGGCAGCGCGTTAATATTTGGGTCTTTATTCATCATTGACCCAGAGGGTGTCTACATAAGTGATTGGATGAATGTCACCCTGTTGTTTTAACTCACATGTATGAACGTAAGTTCATTTTATATTACGAACACAGTAAAAGTTAAGTTTTATGTCTGCACTACTTTCCATGCCTTAACATTGATCCAGCTATATACCATCCCTTGTGGCCCCCACTCCCATGTAGGCTCCCATCCCATGTGGCCTGCTTTCCCATGCAGGCTCCAATCCCATGTGGTCTCCACTCCAATACAGGCTCCCATCGTATATGGCCTCCACTTTCATGCAGAATACATGTACCCACCTCTCCCCTGCAGGGTCCCAGCCTATGTAGCCTCCTTTCCCCAGCAGGCTCCCACTCCATGTGGCCTCCACTCCCATGCAGGCTCCCACCCCATGTGGCATCCACCCTTATGCAGGCTTCCACCCCATGTGGCCTCCACTCCCATGCAGGCTCCCACCCCATGTGGCCTCCACTCCTACGCAGGCTCCCACGCCATGTGGCTTCCACTCCCATGCAGGCTCCCATCCCATGTGGCCTCAACTTCCATGCAGCCTCCCATCCCATGTGGCCTCCACTCCCATGCAGGCTCCCATCCCATGTGGCCCCCACTCCCATGCAGGCTCCCATCCCATGTGGCCTCCACTCCCATGCAGGCTCCCACCCCATGTGGTCTCCACTCCCATGCAGGCTCCCACCCCATGTGGCCTCCACTTCCATGCAGGCTCCCACCCCATGTGGCCTCCACTCCCATGCAGGCTCCCATCCCATGTGGCCTCCACTCCCATGCAGGCTTCCACCCAATGTGGCCTACTCTCCCATGCAGGCTCCCACCCCATGTGGCCTACTCTCCCATGCAGGCTCCCACCCCATGTGGCCTCCACTCCCATGCAGGCTCCCACCCCATGTGGCCTCCACTCCCATGCAGGCTCCCATCCCATGTGTCCTCCACTCCAATGCAAGCTCCCAAACCATGTGGCCTCCACTCCCATGCAGGCTCCCACCCAATGTGGCCTACTCTCCCATGCAGGCTCCCATCCCATGTGGCCTCCACTCCCATGCAGGCTCCCATCCCATGTGGCCTACACTCCCATTCAGGCTCCCATCCCATGTGGCCTCCAATTACATTCAGGCTCCCATCCCATGTGGCCTCCACTCCCATGCAGGCTCCCATCCCATGTGGCCTCCACTCCCATGCAGGCTCCCATCCCATGTGGCCTCCACTCCCATGCAGGCTCCCATCCCATGTGGCCTCCACTCCAATGCAGGCTCCAATCCCATGTGGCCTCCAGACCAATTGCAGGCTCCCATCCCATGTGGCCTCCACTCCCATGCAAGCTCCCATCCCATGTGGCCTCCACTCCCATGAAGGCTCCCATCCCATGTGGCCTCCACTCCCATGCAGGCTCCCACCCAATGTGGCCTACTCTCCCATGCAGGCTCTCATCCCATGTGGCCCACTCTCCTATGCAGGCTCTCATCCCATGTGGCCTCCACTCCCATGCAGGCTCCCATTCCATGTGGCCTCCACTCCCATGCAGGCTCCCATCCCATGTGGCCTCCACTCCCATGCAGGCTCCCATCCCATGTGGCCTCCACTCCCATGCAGGCTCCCATCCCATGTGGCCTCCACTCCCATGCAGGCTTCCATCCCATGTGGCCTCCACTCTCATGCAGGCTCCCACCCCATGTGGCCTCCACTCTCATGCAGGCTCACAACCCATGTGGCCTCCACTCCCATGCAGGCTCCCATCCCATGTGGCCTCCACTCCAATGCAGGCTCCCACACCATGTGGCCTCCACTCCCATGCAGGCTTCCACCCAATGTGGCCTACTCTCCCATGCAGACTCCCATCCCATGTGGCCTACTCTCCCATGCAGGCTCCCATCCCATGTGGCCTCCACTCCCATGCAGGCTCCCACCCCATGTGGCCTCCACTCCCATGCAGGCTCCCATCCCATGTGTCCTCCACTCCAATGCAGGCTCCCACACCATGTGGCCTCCACTTCCATGCAGGCTCCCACCCAATGTGGCCTATTCTCCCATGTAGGCTCCCATCCCATGTGGCCTACTCTCCCATGCAGGCTCCCATCGCATGTGCCTCCACTCCCATGCAGGCTCCCATCGCATGTGGCCTCCACTCCCATGCAGGCTCCCATCCCATGTGGCCTCCACTCCCATGCACGCTCCCATCCCATGTGGCCTCCACTCCCATGCAGGCTCCCATCCCATGTGGCCTCCACTCCCATGCAGGCTCCCATCCCATGTGGCCTCCACGCCCATGCAGGCTTCCCTCCCATGTGGCCTCCACTCCCATGCAGGCTCCCATCCCATGTGGCCTCCACTCCCATGCAGGCTCCCATCCCATGTGGCCTCCACTCTTATGCAGGCTCCCATCCCATGTGGCCTTTACTTCAATGCAGGCTCCCATCCCATGTGGCCTCCACTCCCATGCAGGCTCCCATCCCATGTGGCCTCCACTCCCATTCAGGCTCCCATCCCATTTGGCCTCCACTCCCATTCAGGCTCCCATCCCATGTGGCCTCCACTCCCATTCAGGCTCCCATCCCATGTGGCCTCCACTCCCATGCAGGCTCCCATCCCATGTGGCCTCCACTCAAATGCAGGCTCCCATCCCATTTGGCCTCCACACAAATTCAGGCTCCCATCCCATGTGGCCTCCACTCCCATGCAGGCTCCAATACCATGTGGCCTCCACTACCATGCAGGCTCCCATCCCATGTGGCTTCCACTCCCATGCAGGCTCCCATCCCATGTGGCCTCCACTTTCAAGCAGGCTCCCACCCATGTGGCCTCAACTCCCATGCAGGCTCTCATCCCATGTGGCCTCCACTTCCATGTAGTCTCCCATCCCATGTGGCCTCCACTCCCATGCAGGCTCCCAACCCATGTGGCCTCAACTCCCATGCAGGCTCCCATCCCATGTGGCCTCCACTCCCATGCAGGCTCCCATCCCATGTGGCCTCCACTCCCATGCAGCCTCCCATCCCATGTGGCCTCCACTCCCATGCAGCCTCCCATCCCATGTGGCCTCCACTCCCATGCAGCCTCCCATCCCATGTGGCCTCAACTCCCATGCAGGCTCCCATTCCATGTGGCCTCCATTCCCATGCAGGCTCCCATCCCATGTGGCATCCACTCCCATGCAGGCTCCCATCCCATGTGGCCTCCACTCCCATGCAGGCTTCCATCCCATGTGGCCTCCACTCCCATGCAGCCTTTCATCCCATGTGGCCTCCACTCCCCCACAGGCTCCCACCCCATGTGGCCTCCACTCCCATGCAGGCTCCCATCCCATGTGGCCTCCACTCCCATGCAGCCTTTCATCCCATGTGGCCTCCACTACCCCACAGGCTCCCACCCCATGTGGCCTCCACTCCCATGCAGGCTCCCATCCCATGTGGCCTCCACTCCCATGCAGGCTCCCATCCCATGTGGCCTCCACTCCCATGCAGGCTCCCATCCCATATGGCCTCCACTCCCATGCAGGCTTCCATCCCATGTGGCCTCCACTCCCATGCAGGCTCCCATCCCATGTGGCCTCCACTCCCATGCAGGCTCCCATCCCATGTGGCCTCCACTCCCATGCAGGCTCCCATCCCATGTGGCCTCCACTCCCATGCAGGCTCCCTTCCCATGTGGCCTCCACTCCCATGCAAGCTCCCATCCCATGTGGCCTCCACTCCCATGCAGGCTCCCATCCCAGGTGGCCTCCACTCCCATGCAGGCTCCCATCCCATGTGGCCTCCACTCCCATGCAGGCTCCCATCCCATGTGGCCTCCACTCCCATGCAGGCTCCCATCCCATGTGGCCTCCACTCCCATGCAGGCTTCCATCCCATGTGGCCTCCACTCCCATGCAGCCTTTCATCCCATGTGGCCTCCACTCCCCCACAGGCTCCCACCCCATGTGGCCTCCACTCCCATGCAGGCTCCCATCCCATGTGGCCTCCACTCCCATGCAGCCTTTCATCCCATGTGGCCTCCACTACCCCACAGGCTCCCACCCCATGTGGCCTCCACTCCCATGCAGGCTCCCATCCCATGTGGCCTCCACTCCCATGCAGGCTCCCATCCCATGTGGCCTCCACTCCCATGCAGGCTCCCATCCCATATGGCCTCCACTCCCATGCAGGCTTCCATCCCATGTGGCCTCCACTCCCATGCAGGCTCCCATCCCATGTGGCCTCCACTCCCATGCAGGCTCCCATCCCATGTGGCCTCCACTCCCATGCAGGCTCCCATCCCATGTGGCCTCCACTCCCATGCAGGCTCCCTTCCCATGTGGCCTCCACTCCCATGCAAGCTCCCATCCCATGTGGCCTCCACTCCCATGCAGGCTCCCATCCCAGGTGGCCTCCACTCCCATGCAGGCTCCCATCCCATGTGGCCTCCACTCCCATGCAGGCTCCCATCCCATGTGGCCTCCACTCCCATGCAGGCTCCCATCCCATGTGGCCTCCACTCCTATGCAGGCTCCCATCCCATGTGGCCTCCACTCAAATGCAGGCTCCCATCCCATGTGGCTTCCACTCAAATGCAGGCTCCCATCCCATGTGGCTTCCACTCCCATGCAGGCTCCCATCCCATGTGGCCTCCACTTTCATGCAGGCTTCCACCCATGTGGCCTCAACTCCCATGCAGGCTCCCATCCCATGTGGCCTCCGCTCCCATGCACTCTCCCATCCCATGTGGCCTCCACTCCCATGCAGGCTCCCATCCCATGTGGCCTCCACTCTCATGCAGGCTCCCATCCCATGTGGCCTCCACTCTCATGCAGGCTCCCATCCCATGTGGCCTCCACTCTTATGCAGGCTCCCATCCCATGTGGCCTCCACTTCAATGCAGGCTCCAATCCAATGTGGCCTCCACTCCCATGCAGGCTCCCATCCCATGTGGCCTCCACTCCCATGCAGGCTCCCATCCCATGTGGCCTCCACTCCCATGCAGGCTCCCATCCCATGTGGCCTCCACTCCTATGCAGGCTCCCATCCCATGTGGCCTCCACTCAAATGCAGGCTCCCATCCCATGTGGCTTCCACTCAAATGCAGGCTCCCATCCCATGTGGCTTCCACTCCCATGCAGGCTCCCATCCCATGTGGCCTCCACTTTCATGCAGGCTTCCACCCATGTGGCCTCAACTCCCATGCAGGCTCCCATCCCATGTGGCCTCCGCTCCCATGCACTCTCCCATCCCATGTGGCTCCACTCCCATGCAGGCTCCCATCCCATGTGGCCTCCACTCTCATGCAGGCTCCCATCCCATGTGGCCTCCACTCTCATGCAGGCTCCCATCCCATGTGGCCTCCACTCTTATGCAGGCTCCCATCCCATGTGGCCTCTACTTCAATGCAGGCTCCAATCCAATGTGGCCTCCACTCCCATGCAGGCTCCCATCCCATGTGGCCTCCACTCCCATGCAGGCTCCCATCCCATGTGGCCTCCACTCCCATGCAGGCTCCCATCCCATGTGGCCTCCACTCCCATGCAGGCTCCCATCCCATGTGGCCTCTACTCCCATGCAGGCTCCCATCCCATGTGGCTTCCACTCAAATGCAGGCTCCCATCCCATGTGGCCTCCACTCCCATGCAGGCTCCCATCCCATGTGGCCTCCACTCCCATGCAGGCTCCCATCCCATGTGGCCTCCACTCCCATGCAGGCTCCCATCCCATGTGGCCTCCACTCCCATGCAGGCTCCCTTCCCATGTGGCCTCCACTCCCATGCAGGCTCCCTTCCCATGTGGCCTCCACTCCCATGCAGGCTCCCATCCCATGTGGCCTCCAATCCCATGCAGGCTCCCATCCCAGGTGGCCTCCACTCCAATGCAGGCTCCCATCCCATGTGGCCTCCACTCCCATGCAGGCTCCCATCCCATGTGGCTTCCACTCCTATGCAGGCTCCCATCCCATGTGGCCTCCACTCAAATGCAGGCTCCCATCCCATGTGGCTTCCACTCAAATGCAGGCTCCCATCCCATGTGGCTTCCACTCCCATGCAGGCTCCCATCCCATGTGGCCTCCACTTTCATGCAGGCTCCCACTCATGTGGCCTCAACTCCCATGCAGGCTCCCATCCCATGTGGCCTCCACTCCCATGCAGGCTCCCATCCCATGTGGCCTCCAATGCTATGCAGGCTCCCATCCCATGTGGCCTCCACTCAAATGCAGGCTCCCATCCCATGTGGCCTCCACTCAATTGCAGGCTCACATCCCATGTGGCCTCCACTCCCACGCAGGCTCCCATCCCATGTGGCCTTCACTCCCATGCATGCTTTCCTCCCATGTGGCCTCCACTCCCATGCAGTCTACCATCCCATGTGGCCTCCACTCCCATGCAGGCTCCCATCTTATGCAGCCTCCACTCCCATGCAGGCTCCCATCCCATGCGGCCTCCACTACCATGCAGGCTCCCATCCCATGCGGCCTCCACTCCCATGCCGGCTCCCATTATATGTGGCCTTTACTCCCATGCAGCCTCCCATCCCATGTGGCCTCCACTCCCATGCAGCCTTTCATCCCATGTGGCCTCCACTCCCCCACAGGCTCCCACCCAATGTGGCCTCCACTCCCATGCAGGCTCCCATCCCATGTGGCCTCCACTCCCATGCAGGCTCCCATCCCATGTGGCCTCCACTCCCATGCAGGCTCCCATCCCATGTGGCCTCCACTCCCATGCAGGCTCCCATCCCATGTGGCCTCCACTCCCATGCAGGCTCCCATCCCATGTGGCCTTCACTCCCATGCAGGCTCCCATCCCATGTGGCTTCCACTCCCATGCAGGCTCCCATCCCATGTGGCTTCCACTCCCATGCAGGCTCCCATCCCATGTGGCCTCCACTTTCATGCAGGCTCCCACCCATGTGGCCTCAACTCCCATGCAGGCTCCCATCCCATGTGGCCTCCACTCCCATGCAGGCTTTCATCCCATGTGGCCTCCACTCCCATGCAGGCTCCCATCCCATGTGGCCTCCACTCCCATGCAGGCTCCCATCCCATGTGGCCTCCACTCCCATGCAGGCTCCCATCCCATGTGGCCTCCACTCCCATGCAGGCTCCCATCCCATGTGGCCTCCACTCCCATGCAGGCTCCCATCCCATGTGGCCTCCACTCCCATGCAGGCTCCCATCCCATGTGGCCTCCACTCCCATGCAGCCTCCCACCCCATGTGGCCTCCACTCCCATGCAGGCTCCCACCCCATGTGGCCTCCACTCCCATGCAGGCTCCCATCCCATGTGGCCTCCACTCCCATGCAGGCTCCCATCCCATGTGGCCTCCACTCCCATGCAGGCTCCCATCCCATGTGGCCTCCACTCCCATGCAGGCTCCCATCCCATGTGGCCTCCACTCCCATGCAGGCTCCCATCCCATGTGTCCTTCACTCCCATGTTGCCTCCACTCCCATGCAGGCTCCCATTCCATGTGGCCTCCACTCCCATACAGGCTCCCATCCCATGTGGCCTTCACTCCCATGCAGGCTCCCTTCCCATCTGGCCTCCTCTCCCATGCCGGCTCCCATCCCATGTGGCCTCAACTCCCATGTGGCCTTTACTCCCATGCAGGCTCCCACCCCATGAGGCCTACTCTCCCATGCAGGCTCCCATCCCATGTGGCCTGCTTTCCCATGCAGGATCCCATCCCATGTGGCCTGCTTTCCCATGCAGGCTCCCATCCCATGTGGTCTCCACTCTCATCCAGGCTCCCATCCCATGTGGTCTCCACTCTCATCCAGGCTCCCATCCCATGTGGTCTCCACTCTCATCCAGGCTCCCATCCCATGTGGCCTCCACTCCCATGCAGGCTCCCATCCCATGTGGCCTCCACTCCCATGCAGGCTCCCATCCCATGTGGCCTCCACTCCCATGCAGGCTCCCATCCCATGTGGCCTCCACTCCCATGCAGGCTCCCATCCCAGGTGGCCTCCACTCCCATGCAGCCTCCCATCCCATGTGGCCTCCACTCCCATGCAGGCTCCCATCCCATGTGGCCTCCACTCCCATGCAGGCTCCCATCCCAGGTGGCCTCCACTCCCATGCAGGCTCCCATCCCATGTGGCCTCTACTCCCATGCAGGCTCCCATCCCATGTGGCCTCCACTCCCATGCAGGCTCCCATCCCAGGTGGCCTCCACTCCCATGCAGGCTCCCTTCCCATGTGGCCTCCACTCCCATGCAGGCTCCCATCCCAGGTGGCCTCCACTCCCATGCAGGCTCCCATCCCATGTTGCCTCCACTCCCATGCAGGCTCCCATTCCATGTGGCCTCCACTCCCATACAGGCTCCCATCCCATGTGGCCTTCACTCCCATGCAGGCTCCCATCCCATCTGGCCTCCACTCCCATGCCGGCTCCCATCCCATGTGGCCTCAACTCCCATTTGGCCTTTACTCCCATGCAGGCTCCCACCCCATGAGGCCTACTCTCCCATGCAGGCTCCCATCCCATGTGGCCTGCTTTCCCATGCAGGATCCCATCCCATGTGGCCTGCTTTCCCATGCAGGCTCCCATCCCATGTGGTCTCCACTCTCATCCAGGCTCCCATCCCATGTGGTCTCCACTCCCATGCAGGCTCCCATCCCATGTGGCCTCCACTCCCATGCAGGCTCCCTTCCCATATGGCCTCCACTCCCATGCAGGCTCCCATCCCATGTGGCCTCCACTCCCATGCAGGCTCCCATCCCAGGTGGCCTCCACTCCCATGCAGACTCCCATCCCATGTGGCCTCCACTCCCATGCAGCCTCCCATCTCATGTGGCCTCCATTCCCATGCAGCCTCCCATCCCATGTGGCCTCCACACCCATGCAGGCTCTTACCCCATGTGGCCTCCACTCCCATGCAGGCTCCCATCCCATGTGGCCTCCATTCACTCCCATGCAGGCTCCCATTCCATGTGGCCTTCACTCCCATGCAGGCTCCTATCCCATGTTGCCTCCACTCCCATGCAGGCTCCCATTCCATGTTGCCTCCGCTCCCATACAGGCTCCCATCCCATGTGGCCTTTACTCCCATGCAGGCTCCCACCCCATGAGGCCTACTCTCCCATGCAGGCTCCCATCCCATGTGGCCTGCACTCCCATGCAGGATCCCATCCCATGTGGCCTGCTTTCCCATGCAGGCTACCATCCCATGTGGTCTCCACTCTCATCCAGGCTCCCATCCCATGTGGCCTCCACTCCCATGCAGGCTCCCATCCCATGTAGGCTCCCATCCCATGTGGCCTCCACTCCCATGCAGGCTCCCATCCCATGTGGCCTCCACTCCCATGCAGGCTCCCATCCCATGTGGCCTCCACTCCCATGCAGCCTCCCATCCCATGTGGCCTCCACTGCTATGCAGGCTCCCATCCCATATGGCCTCCACTCAAATGCAGGCTCCCATCCCATGTGGCCTCCACTCAAATGCAGGCTCCCATCCCATGTGGCTTCCACTCAAATGCAGGCTCCCATCCCATGTGGCCTCCACTCAATTGCAGGCTCACATCCCATGTGGCCTCCACTCCCACGCAGGCTCCCATCCCATGTGGCCTTCACTCCCATGCATGCTTTCCTCCCATGTGGCCTCCACTCCCATGCAGTCTCCCATCCCATGTGGCCTCCACTCCCATGCAGGCTCCCATCCCATGCAGCCTCCACTCCCATGCAGGCTCCCATCCCATGCGGCCTCCACTCCCATGCAGGCTCCCATCCCATGCGGCCTCCACTCCCATGCAGGCTCCCATCCCATGCGGCCTCCACTCCCATGCCGGCTCCCATTACATGTGGCCTTTACTCCCATGCAGCCTCCCATCCCATGTGGCCTCCACTCCCATGCAGCCTTTCATCCCATGTGGCCTCCACTCCCCCACAGGCTCCCACCCAATGCGGCCTCCACTCCCATGCAGGCTCCCATCCCATGTGGCCTCCACTCCCATGCAGGCTCCCATCCCATGTGGCCTCCACTCCCATGCAGGCTCCCATCCCATGTGGCCTCCACTCACATGCAGGCTCCCATCACATGTGGCCTTCACTCCCATGTAGGCTCCCATCCCATGTGGCTTCCACTCCCATGCAAGCTCCCATCCCATGTGGCCTCCACTTTCATACAGGCTCCCACACATGTGGCCTCAACTCCCATGCAGGCTCCCATCCCATGTGGCCTCCACTCCCATGCAGGCTTTCATCCCATGTGGCCTCCACTCCCATGCAGGCTCCCATCCCATGTGGCCTCCACTCCCATGCAGGCTTCCATCCCATGTGGCCTCCACTCCCATGCAGGCTCCCATCCCATGTGGCCTCCACTCCCATGCAGGCTCCCATCCCATGTGGCCTCCACTCCCATGCAGGCTCCCATCCCATGTGGCCTCCACTCCCATGCAGCCTCCCATCCCATGTGGCCTCCACTCCCATGCAGCCTCCCAGCCCATGTGGCCTCCACTCCCATGCAGGCTCCCACCCCATGTGGCCTCCACTCCCATGCAGGCTCCCATCCCATGTGGCCTCCACTCCCATGCAGGCTCCCATCCCATGTGGCCTCCACTCCCATGCAGGCTCCCATCCCATGTGGCCTCCACTCCCATGCAGGCTCCCATCCCATGTGGCCTTCACTCCCATGTAGGCTCCCATCCCATGTTGCCTCCACTCCCATGCAGGCTCCCATTCCATGTGGCCTCCACTCCCATACAGGCTCCCATCCCATGTGGCCTTCACTCCCATGCAGGCTCCCTTCCCATCTGGCCTCCACTCCCATGTGGCCTTTACTCCCATGCAGGCTCCCACCCCATGAGGCCTACTCTCCCATGCAGGCTCCCATCCCATGTGGCCTGCTTTCACATGCAGGATCCCATCCCATGTGGCCTGCTTTCCCATGCAGGCTCCCATCCCATGTGGTCTCCACTCTCATCCAGGCTCTCATCCCATGTGGTCTCCACTCTCATCCAGGCTCCCATCCCATTTGGACTCCACTCCCATGCAGGCTCCCATCCCATGTGGCCTCCACTCCCATGCAGGCTCCCATCCCATGTGGCCTCCACTCCCATGCAGGCTCCCATCCCATGTGGCCTCCACTCCCATGCAGGCTCCCATCCCATGTGGCCTCCACTCCCATGCAGGCTCCCATCCCAGGTGGCCTCCACTCCCATGCAGCCTCCCATCCCATGTGGCCTCCACTCCCATGCAGGCTCCCATCCCATGTGGCCTCCACTCCCATGCAGGCTCCCATCCCAGGTGGCCTCCACTCCCATGCAGGCTCCCATCCCATGTGGCCTCAACTCCCATGCAGGCTCCCATCCCATGTGGCCTCCACTCCCATGCAGGCTCCCATCCCAGGTGGCCTCCACTCCCATGCAGGCTCCCTTCCCATGTGGCCTCCACTCCCATGCAGGCTCCCATCCCAGGTGGCCTCCACTCCCATGCAGGCTCCCATCCCATGTTGCCTCCACTCCCATGCAGGCTCCCATTCCATGTGGCCTCCACTCCCATACAGGCTCCCATCCCATGTGGCCTTCACTCCCATGCAGGCTCCCATCCCATCTGGCCTCCACTCCTATGCCGGCTCCCATCCCATGTGGCCTCAACTCCCATTTGGCCTTTACTCCCATGCAGGCTCCCACCCCATGAGGCCTACTCTCCCATGCAGGCTACCATCCCATGTGGCCTGCTTTCCCATGCAGGATCCCATCCCATGTGGCCTGCTTTCCCATGCAGGCTCCCATCCCATGTGGTCTCCACTCTCATCCAGGCTCCCATCCCATGTGGTCTCCACTCCCATGCAGGCTCCCATCCCATGTGGCCTCCACTCCCATGCAGGCTCCCTTCCCATGTGGCCTCCACTCCCATGCAGGCTCCCATCCCATGTGGCCTCCACTCCCATGCAGGCTCCCATCCCAGGTGGCCTCCACTCCCATGCAGACTCCCATCCCATGTGGCCTCCACTCCCATGCAGCCTCCCATCTCATGTGGCCTCCATTTCCATGCAGCCTCCCATCCCATGTGGCCTCCACACCCATGCAGGCTCTTACCCCATGTGGCCTCCACTCCCATGCAGGCTCCCATCCCATGTGGCCTCCACTCCGATGCAGGCTCCCATCCCATGTGGCCTTCACTCCCATGCAGGCTCCCATCCCATGTTGCCTCCACTCCCATGCAGGCTCCCATTCCATGTGGCCTCCGCTCCCATACAGGCTCCCATCCCATGTGGCCTTCACTCCCATGCAGGCTCCCATCCCATCTGGCCTCCACTCCCATGCCGACTCCCATCCCATGTGGCCTCAACTCCCATGTGGCCTTTACTCCCATGCAGGCTCCCACCCCATGAGGCCTACTCTCCCATGCAGGCTCCCATCCCATGTGGCCTGCACTCCCATGCAGGATCCCATCCCATGTGGCCTGCTTTCCCATGCAGGCTCCCATCCCATGTGGTCTCCACTCTCATCCAGGCTCCCATCCCATGTGGCCTCCACTCCCATGCAGGCTCCCTTCCCATGTGGCCTCCACTCCCATGCAGGCTCCCATCCCATGTGGCCTCCACTCCCATGCAGGCTCCCATCCCAGTTGGCCTCCACTCCCATGCAGGCTCTCATCCCATGTGGCCTCCACTCCCATCCCATGTGGCCTCCACTCCTATGCAGGCTCCCATCCCATGTGGCCTCCACTCCTATGCAGGCTCCCATCCCATGTGGCCTCCACTCCAATGCAGGCTCCCATCCCATGTGGCCTCCACTTTCATGCAGGCTCCCACCCATGTGGCCTCAACTCCCATGCAGGCTCCCATCCCATGTGGCCTCCACTCCCATGCAGGCTTTCATCCCATGTGGCCTCCACACCAATGGAGTCTCCCATCCCATGTGGCCTCCACGCCCATGCAGTCTCCCATCCCATGTGGCCTCCACTCCCATGCAGGCTCCCATCCCAGGTGGCCTCCACTCCCATGCAGGCTCCCATCCCATGTGGCCTCTACTCCCATGCAGGCTCCCATCCCATGTGGCCTCCACTCCCATGCAGGCTCCCATCCCAGGTGGCCTCCACTCCCATGCAGGCTCCCTTCCCATGTGGCCTCCACTCCCATGCAGGCTCCCATCCCAGGTGGCCTCCACTCCCATGCAGGCTCCCATCCCATGTTGCCTCCACTCCCATGCAGGCTCCCATTCCATGTGGCCTCCACTCCCATACAGGCTCCCATCCCATGTGGCCTTCACTCCCATGCAGGCTCCCATCCCATCTGGCCTCCACTCCCATGCCGGCTCCCATCCCATGTGGCCTCAACTCCCATTTGGCCTTTACTCCCATGCAGGCTCCCACCCCATGAGGCCTACTCTCCCATGCAGGCTCCCATCCCATGTGGCCTGCTTTCCCATGCAGGATCCCATCCCATGTGGCCTGCTTTCCCATGCAGGCTCCCATCCCATGTGGTCTCCACTCTCATCCAGGCTCCCATCCCATGTGGTCTCCACTCCCATGCAGGCTCCCATCCCATGTGGCCTCCACTCCCATGCAGGCTCCCTTCCCATATGGCCTCCACTCCCATGCAGGCTCCCATCCCATGTGGCCTCCACTCCCATGCAGGCTCCCATCCCAGGTGGCCTCCACTCCCATGCAGACTCCCATCCCATGTGGCCTCCACTCCCATGCAGCCTCCCATCTCATGTGGCCTCCATTCCCATGCAGCCTCCCATCCCATGTGGCCTCCACACCCATGCAGGCTCTTACCCCATGTGGCCTCCACTCCCATGCAGGCTCCCATCCCATGTGGCCTCCATTCACTCCCATGCAGGCTCCCATTCCATGTGGCCTTCACTCCCATGCAGGCTCCTATCCCATGTTGCCTCCACTCCCATGCAGGCTCCCATTCCATGTTGCCTCCGCTCCCATACAGGCTCCCATCCCATGTGGCCTTTACTCCCATGCAGGCTCCCACCCCATGAGGCCTACTCTCCCATGCAGGCTCCCATCCCATGTGGCCTGCACTCCCATGCAGGATCCCATCCCATGTGGCCTGCTTTCCCATGCAGGCTACCATCCCATGTGGTCTCCACTCTCATCCAGGCTCCCATCCCATGTGGCCTCCACTCCCATGCAGGCTCCCATCCCATGTAGGCTCCCATCCCATGTGGCCTCCACTCCCATGCAGGCTCCCATCCCATGTGGCCTCCACTCCCATGCAGGCTCCCATCCCATGTGGCCTCCACTCCCATGCAGCCTCCCATCCCATGTGGCCTCCACTGCTATGCAGGCTCCCATCCCATATGGCCTCCACTCAAATGCAGGCTCCCATCCCATGTGGCCTCCACTCAAATGCAGGCTCCCATCCCATGTGGCTTCCACTCAAATGCAGGCTCCCATCCCATGTGGCCTCCACTCAATTGCAGGCTCACATCCCATGTGGCCTCCACTCCCACGCAGGCTCCCATCCCATGTGGCCTTCACTCCCATGCATGCTTTCCTCCCATGTGGCCTCCACTCCCATGCAGTCTCCCATCCCATGTGGCCTCCACTCCCATGCAGGCTCCCATCCCATGCAGCCTCCACTCCCATGCAGGCTCCCATCCCATGCGGCCTCCACTCCCATGCAGGCTCCCATCCCATGCGGCCTCCACTCCCATGCAGGCTCCCATCCCATGCGGCCTCCACTCCCATGCCGGCTCCCATTACATGTGGCCTTTACTCCCATGCAGCCTCCCATCCCATGTGGCCTCCACTCCCATGCAGCCTTTCATCCCATGTGGCCTCCACTCCCCCACAGGCTCCCACCCAATGCGGCCTCCACTCCCATGCAGGCTCCCATCCCATGTGGCCTCCACTCCCATGCAGGCTCCCATCCCATGTGGCCTCCACTCCCATGCAGGCTCCCATCCCATGTGGCCTCCACTCACATGCAGGCTCCCATCACATGTGGCCTTCACTCCCATGTAGGCTCCCATCCCATGTGGCTTCCACTCCCATGCAAGCTCCCATCCCATGTGGCCTCCACTTTCATACAGGCTCCCACACATGTGGCCTCAACTCCCATGCAGGCTCCCATCCCATGTGGCCTCCACTCCCATGCAGGCTTTCATCCCATGTGGCCTCCACTCCCATGCAGGCTCCCATCCCATGTGGCCTCCACTCCCATGCAGGCTTCCATCCCATGTGGCCTCCACTCCCATGCAGGCTCCCATCCCATGTGGCCTCCACTCCCATGCAGGCTCCCATCCCATGTGGCCTCCACTCCCATGCAGGCTCCCATCCCATGTGGCCTCCACTCCCATGCAGCCTCCCATCCCATGTGGCCTCCACTCCCATGCAGCCTCCCAGCCCATGTGGCCTCCACTCCCATGCAGGCTCCCACCCCATGTGGCCTCCACTCCCATGCAGGCTCCCATCCCATGTGGCCTCCACTCCCATGCAGGCTCCCATCCCATGTGGCCTCCACTCCCATGCAGGCTCCCATCCCATGTGGCCTCCACTCCCATGCAGGCTCCCATCCCATGTGGCCTTCACTCCCATGTAGGCTCCCATCCCATGTTGCCTCCACTCCCATGCAGGCTCCCATTCCATGTGGCCTCCACTCCCATACAGGCTCCCATCCCATGTGGCCTTCACTCCCATGCAGGCTCCCTTCCCATCTGGCCTCCACTCCCATGTGGCCTTTACTCCCATGCAGGCTCCCACCCCATGAGGCCTACTCTCCCATGCAGGCTCCCATCCCATGTGGCCTGCTTTCACATGCAGGATCCCATCCCATGTGGCCTGCTTTCCCATGCAGGCTCCCATCCCATGTGGTCTCCACTCTCATCCAGGCTCTCATCCCATGTGGTCTCCACTCTCATCCAGGCTCCCATCCCATTTGGACTCCACTCCCATGCAGGCTCCCATCCCATGTGGCCTCCACTCCCATGCAGGCTCCCATCCCATGTGGCCTCCACTCCCATGCAGGCTCCCATCCCATGTGGCCTCCACTCCCATGCAGGCTCCCATCCCATGTGGCCTCCACTCCCATGCAGGCTCCCATCCCAGGTGGCCTCCACTCCCATGCAGCCTCCCATCCCA
The DNA here is from genome assembly GCF_048569485.1 of Anomaloglossus baeobatrachus. NCBI lineage: Eukaryota > Metazoa > Chordata > Amphibia > Anura > Aromobatidae > Anomaloglossus > Anomaloglossus baeobatrachus. The sequence goes on from NC_134355.1 coordinate 236,076,648, forward strand.
TGTGGCCTCCACTCCCATGCAGGCTCCCATCCCATGTGGCCTCCACTCCCATGCAGGCTCCCATCCCAGGTGGCCTCCACTCCCATGCAGGCTCCCATCCCATGTGGCCTCAACTCCCATGCAGGCTCCCATCCCATGTGGCCTCCACTCCCATGCAGGCTCCCATCCCAGGTGGCCTCCACTCCCATGCAGGCTCCCTTCCCATGTGGCCTCCACTCCCATGCAGGCTCCCATCCCAGGTGGCCTCCACTCCCATGCAGGCTCCCATCCCATGTTGCCTCCACTCCCATGCAGGCTCCCATTCCATGTGGCCTCCACTCCCATACAGGCTCCCATCCCATGTGGCCTTCACTCCCATGCAGGCTCCCATCCCATCTGGCCTCCACTCCTATGCCGGCTCCCATCCCATGTGGCCTCAACTCCCATTTGGCCTTTACTCCCATGCAGGCTCCCACCCCATGAGGCCTACTCTCCCATGCAGGCTACCATCCCATGTGGCCTGCTTTCCCATGCAGGATCCCATCCCATGTGGCCTGCTTTCCCATGCAGGCTCCCATCCCATGTGGTCTCCACTCTCATCCAGGCTCCCATCCCATGTGGTCTCCACTCCCATGCAGGCTCCCATCCCATGTGGCCTCCACTCCCATGCAGGCTCCCTTCCCATGTGGCCTCCACTCCCATGCAGGCTCCCATCCCATGTGGCCTCCACTCCCATGCAGGCTCCCATCCCAGGTGGCCTCCACTCCCATGCAGACTCCCATCCCATGTGGCCTCCACTCCCATGCAGCCTCCCATCTCATGTGGCCTCCATTTCCATGCAGCCTCCCATCCCATGTGGCCTCCACACCCATGCAGGCTCTTACCCCATGTGGCCTCCACTCCCATGCAGGCTCCCATCCCATGTGGCCTCCACTCCGATGCAGGCTCCCATCCCATGTGGCCTTCACTCCCATGCAGGCTCCCATCCCATGTTGCCTCCACTCCCATGCAGGCTCCCATTCCATGTGGCCTCCGCTCCCATACAGGCTCCCATCCCATGTGGCCTTCACTCCCATGCAGGCTCCCATCCCATCTGGCCTCCACTCCCATGCCGACTCCCATCCCATGTGGCCTCAACTCCCATGTGGCCTTTACTCCCATGCAGGCTCCCACCCCATGAGGCCTACTCTCCCATGCAGGCTCCCATCCCATGTGGCCTGCACTCCCATGCAGGATCCCATCCCATGTGGCCTGCTTTCCCATGCAGGCTCCCATCCCATGTGGTCTCCACTCTCATCCAGGCTCCCATCCCATGTGGCCTCCACTCCCATGCAGGCTCCCTTCCCATGTGGCCTCCACTCCCATGCAGGCTCCCATCCCATGTGGCCTCCACTCCCATGCAGGCTCCCATCCCAGTTGGCCTCCACTCCCATGCAGGCTCTCATCCCATGTGGCCTCCACTCCCATCCCATGTGGCCTCCACTCCTATGCAGGCTCCCATCCCATGTGGCCTCCACTCCTATGCAGGCTCCCATCCCATGTGGCCTCCACTCCAATGCAGGCTCCCATCCCATGTGGCCTCCACTTTCATGCAGGCTCCCACCCATGTGGCCTCAACTCCCATGCAGGCTCCCATCCCATGTGGCCTCCACTCCCATGCAGGCTTTCATCCCATGTGGCCTCCACACCAATGGAGTCTCCCATCCCATGTGGCCTCCACGCCCATGCAGTCTCCCATCCCATGTAGCCTCCACTCCCATGCTGGCTCCCATCCCATGTGGCTTCCAATCCCATGCAGGCTCCCATCCCATGTGGCCTCCACTCCCATGCAGCCTCCCATCCCATGTGGCCTCCACTTCCATGCAGGCTCCCATCCCAGTTGGCCTCCACTCCCATGCAGGCTCTCATCCCATGTGGCCTCCACTCCCATCCCATGTGGCCTCCACTCCTATGCAGGCTCCCATCCCATGTGGCCTCCACTCCAATGCAGGCTCCCATCCCATGTGGCCTCCACTTTCATGCAAGCTCCCACCCATGTGGCCTCAACTCCCATGCAGGCTCCCATCCCATGTGGCCTCCACTCCCATGCAGTCTCCCATCCCATGTGGCCTCCACTTTCATGCAAGCTCCCACCCATGTGGCCTCAACTCCCATGCAGGCTTTCATCCCATGTGGCCTCCACGCCCATGCAGTCTCCCATCCCATGTGGCCTCCACGCCCATGCAGTCTCCCATCCCATGTAGCCTCCACTCCCATGCAGCCTCCCATCCCATGTGGCTTCCAATCCCATGCAGGCTCCCATCCCATGTGGCCTCCACTCCCATGCAGCCTCCCATCCCATGTGGCCTCCACTCCCATGCAGGCTCTTACCCCATGTGGCCTCCACTCCCATGCAGGCTCCCATCCCATGTGGCCTCCACTCCCATGCAGGCTCCCATCCCAAGTGGCCTCCACTCCCATGCAGGCTTCCATCCCACGTGGCCTCCACTCCCATGCAGGCTCCCATCCCACGTGGCCTTCACTCCCATGCAGGCTCCCATCCCATGTGGCCTCCACTCCCATGCAGGCTCCCATCCCATGTGGCCTTCACTCCCATGCAGGCTCCCATCCCATGTGGCCTCCACTCCCATGCAGGCTCCCATCCCATGTGGCCTCCACTCCCATGCAGGCTCCCATCCCATGTGGCCTCCACTCCTATGCAGGCTCCCATACCATCTGGCCTCCACTCCCATGCCGGCTAACATCCCATGTGGCCTCCACTCCCATGCAGGCTCCCACCCCATGTGGCCTACTCTCCCATGCTGGCTCCCATCCCATGTGGCCTCCTCTCCCATGCAGGCTTTCATCCCATGTGCCCTCCACTCCCATGTAGTCTCCCATCCCATGTGGCCTCCACTTCCATGCAGGCTCCCATCCCATGTGGCCTCCACTCCCATGCAGGCTCCCATCCCATGTGGCCTCCACTCCCATGCAGGCTCCCATCCCATGTGGCCTCCACTCCCATGCAGCCTCCCATCCCATGTGGCCTCCACTCCCATGCAGGCTCCCACCCCATGTGGCCTCCACTCCCATGCAGGCTCTCACCCCATGTGGCTTCCACTCCCATGCAGGCTCCCATCCCATGTGGCCTCCACTCCCATGCAGGCTCCCATCCCATGTGGCCTCCACTCCCATGCAGGCTCCCATCCCATATAGCCTCCACTCCCATGCAGGCTCCCATCCCATGTTGCCTCCACTCCCATGCAGGCTCCCATTCCATGTGGCCTCCACTCCCATGCACGCTCCCATCCCATGTGGCTTTAACTCCATTGCAGGCTCCCATCCAATCTGGCCTCCACTCCCATGCCGGCTCCCATACCATGTGGCCTCCACTCCCATGTGGCCTTTACTCCCATGCAGGCTCCCACCCAATGTGGCCTACTCTCCCATGCTGGCTACCATCCCATGTGGCCTGCTTTCCCATGCAGGATCCCATCCCATGTGGCCTGCTTTCCCATGCGGCCTTCACTCCCATCCAGGCTCCCATCCCATGTGGCCTTTACTCCCATGCAGGCTCCCATCCCATGTGGCCTCCACTCCCATGCCAGCTCCCATGCCATGTGGCCTCTACTCCAATGCAGGCTCCCATCCCATGTGGCCTCCACTCCCATGCAGGCTCCCATCCCATGTGGCCTCCACTCCCATGCAGGCACCCATCCCATGTGGCCTCCACTCCCATGCAGGCTCCCATCCCATGTGGCCTCCACTCCCATGCAGGCTCCCATCCCATGTGGCCTTTACTCCCATGCAGGCTCCCATTCCATGTGGCCTCCACTCCCATGCAGGCTCCCATCCCATGTGGCCTTCACTTTTATGCAGGCTCCCATCCCACGTGGCCTCTACTCCCATGCAGGCTCCCATCCCACGTGGCCTACACTCCCATGCAGGCTCCCATCCCATGTGGCCTAAACTCCCATGCAGGCTCCCATCCCATGTGGCCTCCACTCCCATGCCAGCTCCCATCCCATGTGGCCTCCACTCCCATGCCGGCTCCCATCCCATGTTGCCTCCACTCCCATGTGGCCTCCACTCCCATGTGGCCTCCACTCCCATGTGGCCTCCACTCCCATGCAGGCTCCCATCCCATGTGGCCTGCTTTCCCATGCAGGATCCCATCCCATGTGGCCTGCTTTCCCATGCAGGCTCCCATCCCATGTGGCCTCCACACCCATGCCAGCTCCCATCCCATGTGGCCTCCACACCCATGCAGGCTCCCATCCCATGTGGCATCCACTCCCATGCAGGCTCCCATCCCATGTGGCCTCCACTCCCATGCAGGCTCCCATCCCATGTGGCCTCCACTCCCATGCAGGCTCTCATCCCATGTGGCCTCCACTCCCATGCAGGCTCCCATCCCATGTGACCTCCCCTCCCATGCAGGCTCCCATCCCATGTGGCCTCCACTCTCATGCCGGCTCCAATCCCATGTGGCCTCCACTCCCATGCCGGCTCCCATCCCATGTGGCCTCCACTCCAATGTGACCTCCACTCCCATTTGGCCTCCACTCCCATGTGGCCTCCACTCCCATGCAGGCTCCCACCCCATGTGGCCTACTCTCCCATGCTGGCTCCCATCCCATGTGGTCTGCTTTTCCATGCAGGATCCCATCCAATGTGGCCTGCTTTCCCATGCAGGCTCCCATCCCATGTGGCCTCCACACCCATGCCGGCTCCCATCCCATGTGGCCTCCACTCCCATGCAGGCTCCCATCCCATGTGGCCTCCACTCCCATGCAGGCTCCCATCCCATGTGGCCTCCACTCCCATGCAGGCTCTCATGCAGGCTCCTATCCCATGTGGACTCCACTCCCATGCAGGCTCCCATCCCATGTGGACTCCACTCCCATGCCAGCTCCCATCCCATGTGGCTTCCACTCCCATGCCGGCTCCCATCCCATGTGGCCTCCACTCCCATGCAGGCTCCCATCCCATGTGGCCTCCTCTCCCATGCAGGCTCCCATCCCTTGTGGCCTCCACTCCCATGCCGGCTCCCATCCCATGTGGCCTCCACTCCCATGCCGGCTCACATCCCATGTGGCCTCCACTCCCATGTGGTCTCCACTCCCAAGCAGGCTCCCACCCCATGTGGCCTACTCTCCCATGCTGGCTCCCATCCCATGTGGCCTGCTTTCCCATGTAGGATCCCATCCCATGTGGCCTCCACTCCCATGCAGGCTCCCATCCCATGTGGCCTCCACTTCCATGCAGGCTCCCATCCCATGTGGCCTCCACTCCCATGCAGGCTTCCATCCCATGTGGCCTCCACTCCCATGCAGGCTTCCATCCCATGTGGCCTCCACTCCCATGCAGGCTCCCATCTTATGTGGCCTCCACTCCCTTGCAGGCTCCCATCCCATGTGGTCTCCACTCCCATGCAGGCTCCCATCCCATGTGGCCTCCTCTCCCATGTAGGCTCCCACACCATGTGGCCTCCACTCCCATGAAGGCCTCCACTCCCATGTGGCCTCCACTCCCATGCAGGCTCCCAACCCATGTGGCCTCCACTCCCATGCAAGCTCCCATCCCATGTGAATACACCATTAATTGAATAAGATCCATATTATCATAAATTTCAATATCTTTAAACCATGATCCCAAAATTTACATTTGAAGCCTACAAATGATCACTGGTTATCAATCAACCCAGAAAATGACAATCCAAATGGACACGTCTTTTTTATGAAAAAATTGTAAACAAATCCTTATTAACAATATTAGTATTTTTGTGAGGGCACACAATATAGACAGACAGTGTTATTAAAAACATGTGCAAACCACCATATTAAAAACTAACAGGGCAGTGTGGTCAGTCAAATAATATCATTCACATGAAATATAATACAGCGGTCACGATTGTATGTCACAGGCTCAATCTCAAAAGAGATAATATCATGAAATTACAGCGCCCGTATAGCAGCTTGAGGACTTCATTCCAAAATTCATAAATGTCACATACAGATTAGTCCTGACAGCCAGCAAAATAGTGCAATTTATTGGCATGAAATTTTTGGTACACATAAAGGGGGTCAATATTTAGCCTCCCTATTATAATTATTTCAGACAGAAAGACCCAGCCAAAATTGCAAACAAAGTTGCAGGCAGTCATGAAATAGACATGATTGTAAATATTACATCTAAAAAAAACCACATCTTTACAGCCAGCAAGAGTACAGCAGAACAGATATGAATAATTCAGCCAAATACATGCATTTATATAAGTAGCCAAGACTGTAATAAGTTTAGCAGACAGTCAGGTATGAACAATAGCATGTCAAAGTTGTGAATAGCAGCATAACCATGAGGTTAGTATGGACATTGAGCCAAAGCCAGAGCCAGAGATTAGTATAAGGACATATCCTGAGTTAAATAAGGGTTAAAGTGACTGTCTGGTAATACAGACCCGCTGTAGCCATGGTGCTGATCCCGACCACACTGCCCTGCACCTTGACGCGTTTCGCAAGAAAGCTTCGTCCAAGAGGTGCAGAGGCAGTGGGGAAGGCACTTTTAAAGGACACCGATGTAACGCACCTGTGTGCATCGGCGCGCGCCATCCGGTCACGCCACCATCACCGCGGCTCCCGGCGTCCCGGAAACCAAACTGCGCATGCGCGCGCAGAGAGGATCCGATAGGACGCCAGGAGTCACGGGGAGGGAAGGAGAGACTCGTACAGCGCGCGCACCACAGTGCTGCTGGTACGGCCATATCATGTAAGGGCAACATAAGGGCAAAACCTGCTCCAATAGATAAACAATATAATGCGCTAGTCCACACAGGAGAGCCAGGGGCGCACGACTCTGCAATAACAGTCACCATATAATTCATATAAATATGTATAGTGTTAGACATAATCATTATGTCAATTTTCTGAAAAGCTGCATTTAGCAATTTTTATATATAATATGCATAGTTTTCACACCCCGACTACATCTGCGCAGACCAATGCAATTGCATATTCAACATAAAAGCAAGTAACATATTTATAAATCATCCTTGCTTGATCTCAGATGTCCTTCATATATTAATTTGTAAATTGATATATGTGCCAATCCACACAGCCCTGTAAAATAATAAACATGAAACACATATTAAAAACAGTAATGGAGACATATATATATAGCCCTTATATATGGAGTCATCCCTGTAATGACGGGAACGAAAACGCCTTTTTAGGTCATTTGCTTGATTTTCAAACAACGTATTAGTTGAACAAATACGTTTAGCACGTAGAAACTGACCTATTGGAACAGCTTTGATAGTTTGTGCCGGATGTGAAGACCTCGCACTTAACAGGGAATTGACAGCCGTTCCCTTCCGATAGACATCTGTTGTTAGCATGCCATCACTTCCTTTTGATACTTTCACGTCCAGATATTCAATACTTTCTCTGCTGAAATTGAAAGTAAGTCCGATGTTTAACTTGTTGTTATTAAGTCCATCCATGAACTGTTTTAGCTGTTGGATCTCCCCCTCCCAAATCATAAAAACATCGTCTATAAAACGCAGACACATATGGACTGCGCCAGTTGGACCAGACGGAAATTCAATAGACCGCTCCCACCATCCAAGAAAGAGGTTAGCATACGAGGGCGCACAAGACGCCCCCATTGCGGTCCCCCTCTCCTGGAGGTAGTAGCGGTCCCTGAATAAAAAATAATTATGAGTTAACACAAATTTTAAAAGTAAGAGGAGGAGATCCACCAGCTGTTGGTCCATGTCTGTCATTCTCAAATAGAATTCAACTGCACGAAGCCAATCTTGATGTGCTATAGATGTATATAGCGATTGTACATCCGCGGTGACCATGACCATGTCAGCTTCCATGGTCAGATCTTCCAGCCTATTCAAGAATTCTGTAGAATCCCTTATATAGGAAGGCAGGGTGAACACACTATTCTTGAGGTAGTGATCTAAAAATCTACATATTGGCTCACATAAGCTGCTATTTCCCGATACTATGGGTCTTCCGGGAGGTTGTTCTATGCTTTTGTGTACTTTAGGCAAGAAATATATTGTAGGAGTTACCGGATGTTCCTGTATAAGACCCTCGAAGACCGATTTGGGGATAATCCCCTCATCATAAGCCTTCTGGAGTATGGCCATAAGCTCAATACTGAATTTAGTTGTTGGATTCCCCTCAAGTTTAGTATAGCAGGCTTTATCATGCAGTTGTTTATATGCCTCCTGCTCATAAGCTTTTGTGGACCAAATAACCACGTTTCCACCCTTATCGGCCTGCTTGATCACTATATCCTTCATCGATTGCAGTTCTTTTAATGCTCGTCTTTGATGACTACTTAAATTGTCATGAGTTCTTTTTGATGGTAAAGATCTAAATTCTTGAACTACCATTTTGACATGCTGGCTCCCATCCCATGTGGCCTGCTTTCCCATGTAGGATCCCATCCCATGTGGCCTGCTTTCCCATGCAGGCTCCCATCCCATGTGGCCTCCACTCCCATTCAGGCTCCCATCCCATGTGGCTTCCACACCCATGCCGGCTCCCATCCCATGTGGCCTCCACTCCCATGCAGGCTCCCATCCCATGTGGCCTCCACTCTTATGCAGGCTCCCATCCCATGTGGCCTCCACTCCCATGCAGGCTCCCATCCCATGTGTTATCCACTCCCATGCAGGCTCCCATCCCATGTGGGCTCCACTCCCATGCAGGCTCCCATCCCATGTTGCCTCAACTCCCATGCAGGCTCCCATCTCATGTGGCCTCGACTCCCATGCAGGCTCCCATCCCATGTGGACTCCACTCCCATGCAGGCTCCCATTCCATATGGCCTCCACTCCCATGCAGGCTCCCATCTCATGTGGCCTCCACTCCCATGCAGGCTCCCACCCCATATGGCCTCCACTCCCATGCAGACTCCCACCCCATGTGGCCTCCACTCCCATGCAGGCTCCCACCCTATGTGGTCTCCACTCCCATGCAGGCTCCCACCCTATGTGGTCTCCACTCCCATGCAGGCTCCCACCCCATGTGGCCTCCACTTCCATGCAGATTCCATGTACCCTCCTCTCCCATGCAGGCTCCCAACCCATGTGGCCTCCACTCCCATGTGGCCTACACTCCCATGTAGTCTCCACTCCCATGCAGGCTCCCACCCCATGTGGCCTACTCTCCCATGCTGGCTCCCATCCCATGTGGCCTGTTTTCCCATGCAGGATCACATCCCATGTGGCCTGCTTTCCCATGCAGGCTCCCATCTCATGTTGCCTGCTTTCCCATCCAAGCTCCTATCCAATGAGGCCTCCCCTCCCATGTAGGCTCCCACCCCATGTGCCCTCCACTCCCATGCAGGCTCCCACCCCATGTGGCTTCCACTCCCATGCAGGCTCCCATATTATGTGGCCTCCACTCCCATGCAGGCTCCCATCCCATGTGGCCTTCACTCCCAAGCAGGCTCCCATCCCATGTGGCCTCCACTCCCATTCAGGCTCCCATCCCATGTGGCTGCCACACCCATGCCGGCTCCCATCCCATGTGGACTCCACTCCCATGCAGGCTCCCATCCCATGTGGCCTCCACTCCCATGCAGGCTCCCATCCCATGTGGCCTCCACTCCCATGCAGGCTCCCATCCCATGTGGCCTCCACTCCCATGCAGGCTCCCATCCCATGTTGGCTCCACTCCCATGCAGGCTCCCATCCCATGTTGGCTCCACTCCCATGCAGGCTCCCATCCCATGTGGCCTCGACTCCCATGCAGGCTCCCATCCCATGTGGCCTCCACTCCCATGCAGGCTCCCATTCCATATGGCCTCCACTGCAATGCAGGCTCCCATCCCATGTGGCCTCAACTCCCATGCAGGCTCCCATTCCATGTGGCCTCTACTCCCATGCAGGCTCCCACCCCATGTGGCCTCCACTCCCATGCAGGCTCCCACCCCATGTAGCCTCCACTCCCATTCAGGCTCCCACCCTATGTGGTCTCCACTCCCATGCAGGCTCCCACCCCATGTGGCCTCCACTTCCATGCAGATTCCATGTACCCTCCTCTCCAATGCAGGCTCCCAACCCATGTGGCCTCCACTCCCATGTGGTTTACACTCCCATGTGGTCTCCACTCCCATGCTGGCTCCCATCCCATGTGGCCTTCTCTCCCATGCTGGCTCCCATCCCATGTGGCCTGCTTTCCCATGCAGGATCCCATCCCATGTGGCCTGCTTTCCGATGCAGGCTCCCATCTCATGTTGCCTGCTTTCCCATCCAAGCTCCTATCCAATGAGGCCTCCCCTCCCATGTAGGCTCCCACCCCATGTGCCCTCCACTTCCATGCAGGCTCCCACCCCATGTGGCTTCCACTCCCATGCAGGCTCCCACCCCATGTGGCCTTCTCTCCCATGCAGGCTCCCATCCCTTTTGGCCTCCACTCCCATGCAGGCTCCCATCCCATGTGGCCTCCACTCCCATGCAGGCTTCCATCCCATGTGGCCTCCACTCCCATGCAGGCTCCCATCTTATGTGGCCCCCAATCGCATGCAGGCTCCCATCCCATGTGGCCTCCACTCCCATGCAGGCTCCCATCCCATGCAGGCTCCCATCCCATGTGGCCTCCACTCCCATGCAGGCTCCCATCCCATGTGGCCTCCACTCCCATGCAGGCTCCCATCCCATGTGGCCTCCACTCCCATGCAGGCTCATATCCCATGTGGCCTCCACTCCCATGCAGGCTCCCATCATATGTGGTCTCCACTCCCATGCAGGCTCCCACCCCATGTGGCCTCCACTCCCAAGCAGGCTCCCATCCCATGTGGCCTCCACTCCCATGCAGGCTCCCATCCCATGTGGCATCCACTCCCATGCAGGCTCCCACCCCATGTGGCCTCCACTCCCATGCAGGCTCCCACCCCATGTGGCCTCCACTCCCATGCAGGCTCCCACCCCATGTGGCCTCCACTCCCATGCAGGCTCCCACCCCATGTGGCCTCCACTCCCATGCAGGTTCCCACACTATGTGGCCTCCACTCCTATGCAGGCTCCCACCCCGTGTGGCCTCCACTTCCATGCAGGCTCCCAACCCATGTGGCCTCCACTTCCATTCAGGCTCCCAACCCATGTGGCCTTTACTTCCATGCAGGCTCCCAAACCATGTGGCCTCCACTTCCATGCAGGCTCCCACCCCATGTGGCCTCCACTCCCATGCAGGCTCCCACCCCATGTGGCCTTCTCTCCCATGCAGGCTCTCATCCCTTTTGGCCTCCACTCCCATGCAGGCTCCCATCCCATGTGGCCTCCACTCCCATGCAGGCTTCCATCCCATGTGGCCTCCACTCCCATGTAGGCTCACACCTCCACTCCCATGCAGGCTCCCATCCCATGTGGCCTCCACTCCCATGCAGGCTCCCATCCCATGTGGCCTCCACTCCCATGCAGGCTCCCATCCCATGTGGCATCCACTCCCATGCAGGCTCCCACCCCATGTGGCCTCCACTCCCATGCAGGCTCCCACACCATGTGGCCTCCACTCCCATGCAGGCTCCCACCCCATGTGGCCTCCACTCCCATGCAGGCTCCCAACCCATGTGGCCTCCACTTCCATGCAGGCTCCCAAACCATGTGGCCTTTACTTCCATGCAGGCTCCCAAACCATGTGGCCTCCACTTCTATGCAGGCTCCCACCCCATGTGGCCTCCACTCCCATGCAGGCTCCCCCCCCATGTGGCCTTCTCTCCCATGCAGGCTCTCATCCCTTTTGGCCTCCACTCCCATGCAGGCTCCCATCCCATGTGGCCTCCACTCCCATGCAGGCTTCCATCCCATGTGGCCTCCACTCCCATGTAGGCTCACACCTCCACTCCCATGCAGGCTCCCATCCCATGTGGCCTCCACTCCCATGCAGGCTCCCATCCCATGTGGCCTCTACTCCCATGCAGGCTCCCATCCCATGTGGCCTCCACTCCCATGCAGGCTCTCATTCCATGTGGCCTCCACTCCCATGCAGGCTCTCATTCCATGTGGCCTCCACTCCCATGCAGGCTCCCATCCCATGTGGCCTCCACTCCCATGCAGGCTCCCATCCCATGTGGCCTCCACTCCCATGCAGGCTCCCATCCCATGTGGCCTCCACTCCCATGCAGGCTCCCACCCCATGTGGCCTCCACTCCCATGCAGGCTCCCACCCCATGTGGCGTCCACTCCCATGCAGGCTCCCACCCCATGTGGCCTCCACTCCCATGCAGGCTCCCATCCCATGTGGCCTCCACTTCCATGCAGATTCCATGTACCCTCCTCTCCCATGCAGGCTCCCAACCCATGTGGCCTCCACTCCCATGTGGTCTCCACTCCCATGCAGGCTCCCACCCCATGTGGCCTCGACTCATATGCAGGCTCCCATCCCATATGGCCTCCACTCCCATGCAGGCTCCCATTCTATATGGCCTCCACTCCCATGCAGGCTCCCATTCCATGTGGCCTCCACTCCCATGAAGGCTCCCATCCCATGTGGCCTTCACTCCCATGCAGGCTCCCACCCCATGTGGCCTCCACTCCCATGCAGGCTCCCACCCCATGTAGCCTCCACTCCCATGCAGGCTCCCACCCCATGTGGCCTCCACTCCCATGCAGGCTCCCATCCCATGTGGCCTCCACTCCCATGCAGGCTCCCATTCCATGTGGCCTCCACTCCCATGCAGGCTCCCATTCCATGTGGCCTCCACTCCCATGCAGGCTCCCATCCCATGTGGCCTCCACTCCCATGCAGCCTCCCATCCCATGTGGCCTCCACTCCCATGCAGGCTCCCATCCCATGTGGCCTCCACTTCCATGCATTCTCCCATCCCATGTGGCCTCCACTTCCATGCAGGCTCCCATCCCATGTGGCCTCCACTCCCATGCAGGCTCCCATCCCATGTGGCCTCCACTCCCATGCAGGCTCCCATCCCATGTGGCCTCCACTCAAATGCAGGCTCCCATCCCATGTGGCCTCCACTCAAATGCAGGCTCCAATCCCATGTGGCCATCACTCCCATGCAGGCTTTCATCCCATGTGGCCTCCACTCCCATTCAGGCTCCCATCCCATTTGGCATCCACTCCCATGCAGGCTCCCATATTATGTGGCCTCCACTCCCATGCAGGCTCCCATATTATGTGGCCTCCACTCCCATGCAGGCTCCCATCCCATGTGGCCTTCACTCCCAAGCAGGCTCCCATCCCATGTGGCCTCCACTCCCATTCAGGCTCCCATCCCATGTGGCTTCCATACCCATGCCGGCTCCCATCCCATGTGGCCTCCACTCCCATGCAGGCTCCCATCCCATGTGGCCTCCACTCTTATGCAGGCTCCCATCTCATGTGGCCTCCACTCCCATGCAGGCTCCCATCCCATGTGTTCTCCACTCCCATGCAGGCTCCCATCCCATGTGGGCTCCACTCCCATGCAGGCTCCCATCCCATGTTGCCTCAACTCCCATGCAGGCTCCCATCTCATGTGGCCTCGACTCCCATGCAGGCTCCCATCCCATGTGGACTCCACTCCCATGCAGGCTCCCATCTCATGTGGCCTCCACTCCCATGCAGGCTCCCACCCCATATGGCCTCCACTCCCATGCAGGCTCCCACCCCATGTGGCCTCCACTCCCATGCAGGCTCCCACCCTATGTGGTCTCCACTCCCATGCAGGCTCCCACCCTATGTGGTCTCCTCTCCCATGCAGGCTCCCACCCTATGTGGTCTCCTCTCCCATGCAGGCTCCCAACCCATGTGGCCTCCACTCCCATGTGGCCTACACTCCCATGTGGTCTCCACTCCCATGCAGGCTCCCACCCCATGTGGCCTACTCTCCCATGCTGGCTCCCATCCCATGTGGCCTGTTTTCCCATGCAGGATCACATCCCATGTGGCCTGCTTTCCCATGCAGGCTCCCATCTCATGTTGCCTGCTTTCCCATCCAAGCTCCTATCCAATGAGGCCTCCCCTCCCATGTAGGCTCCCACCCCATGTGCCCTCCACTCCCATGCAGGCTCCCACCCCATGTGGCTTCCACTCCCATGCAGGCTCCCATATTATGTGGCCTCCACTCCCATGCAGGCTCCCATCCCATGTGGCCTTCACTCCCAAGCAGGCTCCCATCCCATGTGGCCTCCACTCCCATTCAGGCTCCCATCCCATGTGGCTTCCACACCCATGCCGGCTCCCATCCCATGTGGACTCCACTCCCATGCAGGCTCCCATCCCATGTGGCCTCCACTCCCATGCAGGCTCCCATTCCATATGGCCTCCACTCCCATTCAGGCTCCCATTCCATGTGGCCTCCACTCCCATGAAGGCTCCCATCCCATGTGGCCTTCACTCCCATGCAGGCTCCCACCCCATGTGGCCTCCACTCCCATGCAGGCTCCCACCCCATGTAGCCTCCACTCCCATGCAGGCTCCCACCCCATGTGGCCTCCACTCCCATGCAGGCTCCCATCCCATGTGGCCTCCACTCCCATGCAGGCTCCCATTCCATGTGGCCTCCACTCCCATGCAGACTCCCATCCAATGTGGCCTCCACTCCCATGCAGGCTCCCATCCCATGTGGCCTCCACTCCCATGCAGCCTCCCATCCCATGTGGCCTCCACTCCCATGCAGGCTCTCATTCCATGTGGCCTCCACTCCCATGCAGGCTCCCATCCCATGTGGCCTCCACTCCCATGCAGGCTCCCATCCCATGTGGCCTCCACTTCTATGCAGGCTCCCACCCCATGTGGCCTCCACTCCCATGCAGGCTCCCCCCCCATGTGGCCTTCTCTCCCATGCAGGCTCTCATCCCTTTTGGCCTCCACTCCCATGCAGGCTCCCATCCCATGTGGCCTCCACTCCCATGCAGGCTTCCATCCCATGTGGCCTCCACTCCCATGTAGGCTCACACCTCCACTCCCATGCAGGCTCCCATCCCATGTGGCCTCCACTCCCATGCAGGCTCCCATCCCATGTGGCCTCTACTCCCATGCAGGCTCCCATCCCATGTGGCCTCCACTCCCATGCAGGCTCTCATTCCATGTGGCCTCCACTCCCATGCAGGCTCTCATTCCATGTGGCCTCCACTCCCATGCAGGCTCCCATCCCATGTGGCCTCCACTCCCATGCAGGCTCCCATCCCATGTGGCCTCCACTCCCATGCAGGCTCCCATCCCATGTGGCCTCCACTCCCATGCAGGCTCCCACCCCATGTGGCCTCCACTCCCATGCAGGCTCCCACCCCATGTGGCCTCCACTCCCATGCAGGCTCCCACCACATGTGGCCTCCACTCCCATGCAG
Organism: Anomaloglossus baeobatrachus; assembly: GCF_048569485.1. Taxonomy (NCBI): domain Eukaryota; kingdom Metazoa; phylum Chordata; class Amphibia; order Anura; family Aromobatidae; genus Anomaloglossus; species Anomaloglossus baeobatrachus. Next base: position 236,091,916 of record NC_134355.1, read on the forward strand.
GCTCCCATCCCATGTGGCCTCCACTTCCATGCAGATTCCATGTACCCTCCTCTCCCATGCAGGCTCCCAACCCATGTGGCCTCCACTCCCATGTGGTCTCCACTCCCATGCAGGCTCCCACCCCATGTGGCCTCGACTCATATGCAGGCTCCCATCCCATATGGCCTCCACTCCCATGCAGGCTCCCATTCCATATGGCCTCCACTCCCATGCAGGCTCCCATCCCATGTGGCCTCCACTCCCATGCAGGCTCCCATTCCATATGGCCTCCACTCCCATGCAGGCTCCCATTCCATGTGGCCTCCACTCCCATGAAGGCTCCCATCCCATGTGGCCTTCACTCCCATGCAGGCTCCCACCCCATGTGGCCTCCACTCCCATGCAGGCTCCCACCCCATGTAGCCTCCACTCCCATGCAGGCTCCCACCCCATGTGGCCTCCACTCCCATGCAGGCTCCCATCCCATGTGGCCTCCACTCCCATGCAGGCTCCCATTCCATGTGGCCTCCACTCCCATGCAGACTCCCATCCAATGTGGCCTCCACTCCCATGCAGGCTCCCATCCCATGTGGCCTCCACTCCCATGCAGCCTCCCATCCCATGTGGCCTCCACTCCCATGCAGGCTCCCATCCCATGTGGCCTCGACTCATATGCAGGCTCCCATCCCATATGGCCTCCACTCCCATGCAGGCTCCCATTCCATATGGCCTCCACTCCCATGCAGGCTCTCATTCCATGTGGCCTCCACTCCCATGCAGGCTCTCATTCCATGTGGCCTCTACTCCCATGCAGGCTCCCATCCCATGTGGCCTCCACTCCCATGCAGGCTCCCATCCCATGTGGCCTCCACTTCTATGCAGGCTCCCACCCCATGTGGCCTCCACTCCCATGCAGGCTCCCCCCCCATGTGGCCTTCTCTCCCATGCAGGCTCTCATCCCTTTTGGCCTCCACTCCCATGCAGGCTCCCATCCCATGTGGCCTCCACTCCCATGCAGGCTTCCATCCCATGTGGCCTCCACTCCCATGCAGGCTCACACCTCCACTCCCATGCAGGCTCCCATCCCATGTGGCCTCCACTCCCATGCAGGCTCCCATCCCATGTGGCCTCTACTCCCATGCAGGCTCCCATCCCATGTGGCCTCCACTCCCATGCAGGCTCTCATTCCATGTGGCCTCCACTCCCATGCAGGCTCTCATTCCATGTGGCCTCCACTCCCATGAAGGCTCCCATCCCATGTGGCCTTCACTCCCATGCAGGCTCCCACCCCATGTGGCCTCCACTCCCATGCAGGCTCCCACCCCATGTAGCCTCCACTCCCATGCAGGCTCCCACCCCATGTGGCCTCCACTCCCATGCAGGCTCCCATCCCATGTGGCCTCCACTCCCATGCAGGCTCCCATTCCATGTGGCCTCCACTCCCATGCAGACTCCCATCCAATGTGGCCTCCACTCCCATGCAGGCTCCCATCCCATGTGGCCTCCACTCCCATGCAGCCTCCCATCCCATGTGGCCTCCACTCCCATGCAGGCTCCCATCCCATGTGGCCTCGACTCATATGCAGGCTCCCATCCCATATGGCCTCCACTCCCATGCAGGCTCCCATTCCATATGGCCTCCACTCCCATGCAGGCTCTCATTCCATGTGGCCTCCACTCCCATGCAGGCTCTCATTCCATGTGGCCTCTACTCCCATGCAGGCTCCCATCCCATGTGGCCTCCACTCCCATGCAGGCTCCCATCCCATGTGGCCTCCACTTCTATGCAGGCTCCCACCCCATGTGGCCTCCACTCCCATGCAGGCTCCCCCCCCATGTGGCCTTCTCTCCCATGCAGGCTCTCATCCCTTTTGGCCTCCACTCCCATGCAGGCTCCCATCCCATGTGGCGTCCACTCCCATGCAGGCTTCCATCCCATGTGGCCTCCACTCCCATGCAGGCTCACACCTCCACTCCCATGCAGGCTCCCATCCCATGTGGCCTCCACTCCCATGCAGGCTCCCATCCCATGTGGCCTCTACTCCCATGCAGGCTCCCATCCCATGTGGCCTCCACTCCCATGCAGGCTCTCATTCCATGTGGCCTCCACTCCCATGCAGGCTCTCATTCCATGTGGCCTCCACTCCCATGCAGGCTCCCATCCCATGTGGCCTCCACTCCCATGCAGGCTCCCATCCCATGTGGCCTCCACTCCCATGCAGGCTCCCATCCCATGTGGCCTCCACTCCCATGCAGGCTCCCACCCCATGTGGCCTCCACTCCCATGCAGGCTCCCACCCCATGTGGCCTCCACTCCCATGCAGGCTCCCACCCCATGTGGCCTCCACTCCCATGCAGGCTCCCATCCCATGTGGCCTCCACTTCCATGCAGATTCCATGTACCCTCCTCTCCCATGCAGGCTCCCAACCCATGTGGCCTCAACTCCCATGTGGTCTCCACTCCCATGCAGGCTCCCACCCCATGTGGCCTCGACTCATATGCAGGCTCCCATCCCATATGGCCTCCACTCCCATGCAGGCTCCCATTCCATATGGCCTCCACTCCCATGCAGGCTCCCATTCCATGTGGCCTCCACTCCCATGAAAGGCTCCCATCCCATGTGGCCTTCACTCCCATGCAGGCTCCCACCCCATGTGGCCTCCACTCCCATGCAGGCTCCCACCCCATGTAGCCTCCACTCCCATGCAGGCTCCCACCCCATGTGGCCTCCACTCCCATGCAGGCTCCCATCCCATGTGGCCTCCACTCCCATGCAGGCTCCCATTCCATGTGGCCTCCACTCCCATGCAGACTCCCATCCAATGTGGCCTCCACTCCCATGCAGGCTCCCATCCCATGTGGCCTCCACTCCCATGCAGCCTCCCATCCCATGTGGCCTCCACTTCCATGCAGGCTCCCATCCCATGTGGCCTCCACTCCCATGCAGGCTCCCATCCCATGTGGCCTCCACTCCCATGCAGGCTCCCATCCCATGTGGCCTCCACTCAAATGCAGGCTCCCATCCCATGTGGCCTCCACTCAAATGCAGGCTCCCATCCCATGTGGCCATCACTCCCATGCAGGCTTTCATCCCATGTGGCCTCCACTCCCATTCAGGCTCCCATCCCATTTGGCATCCACTCCCATGCAGGCTCCCATATTATGTGGCCTCCACTCCCATGTAGGCTCCCATATTATGTGGCCTCCACTCCCATGCAGGCTCCCATCCCATGTGGCCTTCACTCCCAAGCAGGCTCCCATCCCATGTGGCCTCCACTCCCATTCAGGCTCCCATCCCATGTGGCTTCCATACCCATGCCGGCTCCCATCCCATGTGGCCTCCACTCCCATGCAGGCTCCCATCCCATGTGGCCTCCACTCTTATGCAGGCTCCCATCCCATGTGGCCTCCACTCCCATGCAGGCTCCCATCCCATGTGTTCTCCACTCCCATGCAGGCTCCCATCCCATGTGGGCTCCACTCCCATGCAGGCTCCCATCCCATGTTGCCTCAACTCCCATGCAGGCTCCCATCTCATGTGGCCTCGACTCCCATGCAGGCTCCCATCCCATGTGGACTCCACTCCCATGCAGGCTCCCATTCCATATGGCCTCCACTCCCATGCAGGCTCCCATCTCATGTGGCCTCCACTCCCATGCAGGCTCCCATTCCATATGGCCTCCACTCCCATGCAGGCTCCCACCCCATGTGGCCTCCACTCCCATGCAGGCTCCCACCCTATGTGGTCTCCACTCCCATGCAGGCTCCCACCCTATGTGGTCTCCTCTCCCATGCAGGCTCCCACCCTATGTGGTCTCCTCTCCCATGCAGGCTCCCAACCCATGTGGCCTCCACTCCCATGTGGCCTACACTGCCATGTAGTCTCCACTCCCATGCAGGCTCCCACCCCATGTGGCCTACTCTCCCATGCTGGCTCCCATCCCATGTGGCCTGTTTTCCCATGCAGGATCACATCCCATGTGGCCTGCTTTCCCATGCAGGCTCCCATCTCATGTTGCCTGCTTTCCCATCCAAGCTCCTATCCAATGAGGCCTCCCCTCCCATGTAGGCTCCCACCCCATGTGCCCTCCACTCCCATGCAGGCTCCCACCCCATGTGGCTTCCACTCCCATGCAGGCTCCCATATTATGTGGCCTCCACTCCCATGCAGGCTCCCATCCCATGTGGCCTTCACTCCCAAGCAGGCTCCCATCCCATGTGGCCTCCACTCCCATTCAGGCTCCCATCCCATGTGGCTTCCACACCCATGCCGGCTCCCATCCCATGTGGACTCCACTCCCATGCAGGCTCCCATCCCATGTGGCCTCCACTCCCATGCAGGCTCCCATCCCATGTGGCCTCCACTCCCATGCAGGCTCCCATCCCATGTGGCCTCCACTCCCATGCAGGCTCCCATCCCATGTTGGCTCCACTCCCATGCAGGCTCCCATCCCATGTTGGCTCCACTCCCATGCAGGCTCCCATCCCATGTGGCCTCGACTCCCATGCAGGCTCCCATCCCATGTGGCCTCCATTCCAATGCAGGCTCCCATCCCATGTGGCCTCCACTCCCATGCAGGCTCCCATCCCATGTGGCCTCTACTCCCATGCAGGCTCCCACCCCATGTGGCCTCTACTCCCATGCAGGCTCCCACCCCATGTGGCCTCCACTCCCATGCAGGCTCCCACCCCATGTAGCCTCCACTCCCATTCAGGCTCCCACCCTATGTGGTCTCCACTCCCATGCAGGCTCCCACCCCATGTGGCCTCCACTTCCATGCAGATTCCATGTACCCTCCTCTCCCATGCAGGCTCCCAACACATGTGGCCTCCACTCCCATGTGGTTTACACTCCCATGTGGTCTCCACTCCCATGCTGGCTCCCATCCCATGTGGCCTTCTCTCCCATGCTGGCTCCCATCCCATGTGGCCTGCTTTCCCATGCAGGATCCCATCCCATGTGGCCTGCTTTCCGATGCAGGCTCCCATCTCATGTTGCCTGCTTTCCCATCCAAGCTCCTATCCAATGAGGCCTCCCCTCCCATGTAGGCTCCCACCCCATGTGCCCTCCACTTCCATGCAGGCTCCCACCCCATGTGGCTTCCACTCCCATGCAGGCTCCCACCCCATGTGGCCTTCTCTCCCATGCATTCTCCCATCCCTTTTGGCCTCCACTCCCATGCAGGCTCCCATCCCATGTGGCCTCCACTCCCATGCAGGCTCTCATTCCATGTGGCCTCCACTCCCATGCAGGCTCTCATTCCATGTGGCCTCCACTCCCATGCAGGCTCCCATCCCATGTGGCCTCCACTCCCATGCAGGCTCCCATCCCATGTGGCCTCCACTTCTATGCAGGCTCCCACCCCATGTGGCCTCCACTCCCATGCAGGCTCCCCCCCCATGTGGCCTTCTCTCCCATGCAGGCTCTCATCCCTTTTGGCCTCCACTCCCATGCAGGCTCCCATCCCATGTGGCCTCCACTCCCATGCAGGCTTCCATCCCATGTGGCCTCCACTCCCATGTAGGCTCACACCTCCACTCCCATGAAGGCTCCCATCCCATGTTGCCTCCACTCCCATGCAGGCTCCCATCCCATGTGGCCTCTACTCCCATGCAGGCTCCCATCCCATGTGGCCTCCACTCCCATGCAGGCTCTCATTCCATGTGGCCTCCACTCCCATGCAGGCTCTCATTCCATGTGGCCTCCACTCCCATGCAGGCTCCCATCCCATGTGGCCTCCACTCCCATGCAGGCTCCCATCCCATGTGGCCTCCACTCCCATGCAGGCTCCCATCCCATGTGGCCTCCACTCCCATGCAGGCTCCCACCCCATGTGGCCTCCACTCCCATGCAGGCTCCCACCCCATGTGGCCTCCACTCCCATGCAGGCTCCCACCACATGTGGCCTCCACTCCCATGCAGGCTCCCATCCCATGTGGCCTCCACTTCCATGCAGATTCCATGTACCCTCCTCTCCCATGCAGGCTCCCAACCCATGTGGCCTCCACTCCCATGTGGTCTCCACTCCCATGCAGGCTCCCACCCCATGTGGCCTCGACTCATATGCAGGCTCCCATCCCATATGGCCTCCACTCCCATGCAGGCTCCCATTCCATATGGCCTCCACTCCCATGCAGGCTCCCATCCCATGTGGCCTCCACTCCCATGCAGGCTCCCATTCCATATGGCCTCCACTCCCATGCAGGCTCCCATTCCATGTGGCCTCCACTCCCATGAAGGCTCCCATCCCATGTGGCCTTCACTCCCATGCAGGCTCCCACCCCATGTGGCCTCCACTCCCATGCAGGCTCCCACCCCATGTAGCCTCCACTCCCATGCAGGCTCCCACCCCATGTGGCCTCCACTCCCATGCAGGCTCCCATCCCATGTGGCCTCCACTCCCATGCAGGCTCCCATTCCATGTGGCCTCCACTCCCATGCAGACTCCCATCCAATGTGGCCTCCACTCCCATGCAGGCTCCCATCCCATGTGGCCTCCACTCCCATGCAGCCTCCCATCCCATGTGGCCTCCACTCCCATGCAGGCTCCCATCCCATGTGGCCTCGACTCATATGCAGGCTCCCATCCCATATGGCCTCCACTCCCATGCAGGCTCCCATTCCATATGGCCTCCACTCCCATGCAGGCTCTCATTCCATGTGGCCTCCACTCCCATGCAGGCTCTCATTCCATGTGGCCTCTACTCCCATGCAGGCTCCCATCCCATGTGGCCTCCACTCCCATGCAGGCTCCCATCCCATGTGGCCTCCACTTCTATGCAGGCTCCCACCCCATGTGGCCTCCACTCCCATGCAGGCTCCCCCCCCATGTGGCCTTCTCTCCCATGCAGGCTCTCATCCCTTTTGGCCTCCACTCCCATGCAGGCTCCCATCCCATGTGGCCTCCACTCCCATGCAGGCTTCCATCCCATGTGGCCTCCACTCCCATGTAGGCTCACACCTCCACTCCCATGCAGGCTCCCATCCCATGTGGCCTCCACTCCCATGCAGGCTCCCATCCCATGTGGCCTCTACTCCCATGCAGGCTCCCATCCCATGTGGCCTCCACTCCCATGCAGGCTCTCATTCCATGTGGCCTCCACTCCCATGCAGGCTTTCATTCAATGTGGCCTCCACTCCCATGCAGGCTCCCATCCCATGTGGCCTCCACTCCCATGCAGGCTCCCATCCCATGTGGCCTCCACTCCCATGCAGGCTCCCATCCCATGTGGCCTCCACTCCCATGCAAGCTCCCACCCCATGTGGCCTCCACTCCCATGCAGGCTCCCACCCCATGTGGCCTCCACTCCCATGCAGGCTCCCACCCCATGTGGCCTCCACTCCCATGCAGGCTCCCATCCCATGTGGCCTCCACTTCCATGCAGATTCCATGTACCCTCCTCTCCCATGCAGGCTCCCAACCCATGTGGCCTCCACTCCCATGTGGTCTCCACTCCCATGCAGGCTCCCACCCCATGTGGCCTCGACTCATATGCAGGCTCCCATCCCATATGGCCTCCACTCCCATGCAGGCTCCCATTCCATATGGCCTCCACTCCCATGCAGGCTCCCATTCCATGTGGCCTCCACTCCCATGAAGGCTCCCATCCCATGTGGCCTTCACTCCCATGCAGGCTCCCACCCCATGTGGCCTCCACTCCCATGCAGGTTCCCACCCCATGTAGCCTCCACTCCCATGCAGGCTCCCACCCCATGTGGCCTCCACTCCCATGCAGGCTCCCATCCCATGTGGCCTCCACTCCCATGCAGGCTCCCATTCCATGTGGCCTCCACTCCCATGCAGACTCCCATCCAATGTGGCCTCCACTCCCATGCAGGCTCCCATCCCATGTGGCCTCCACTCCCATGCAGCCTCCCATCCCATGTGGCCTCCACTTCCATGCAGGCTCCCATCCCATGTGGCCTCCACTCCCATGCAGGCTCCCATCCCATGTGGCCTCCACTCCCATGCAGGCTCCCATCCCATGTGGCCTCCACTCAAATGCAGGCTCCCATCCCATGTGGCCTCCACTCAAATGCAGGCTCCCATCCCATGTGGCCATCACTCCCATGCAGGCTTTCATCCCATGTGGCCTCCACTCCCATTCAGGCTCCCATCCCATTTGGCATCCACTCCCATGCAGGCTCCCATATTATGTGGCCTCCACTCCCATGTAGGCTCCCATATTATGTGGCCTCCACTCCCATGCAGGCTCCCATCCCATGTGGCCTTCACTCCCAAGCAGGCTCCCATCCCATGTGGCCTCCACTCCCATTCAGGCTCCCATCCCATGTGGCTTCCATACCCATGCCGGCTCCCATCCCATGTGGCCTCCACTCCCATGCAGGCTCCCATCCCATGTGGCCTCCACTCTTATGCAGGCTCCCATCCCATGTGGCCTCCACTCCCATGCAGGCTCCCATCCCATGTGTTCTCCACTCCCATGCAGGCTCCCATCCCATGTGGGCTCCACTCCCATGCAGGCTCCCATCCCATGTTGCCTCAACTCCCATGCAGGCTCCCATCTCATGTGGCCTCGACTCTCATGCAGGCTCCCATCCCATGTGGACTCCACTCCCATGCAGGCTCCCATTCCATATGGCCTCCACTCCCATGCAGGCTCCCATCTCATGTGGCCTCCACTCCCATGCAGGCTCCCATTCCATATGGCCTCCACTCCCATGCAGGCTCCCACCCCATGTGGCCTCCACTCCCATGCAGGCTCCCACCCTATGTGGTCTCCACTCCCATGCAGGCTCCCACCCTATGTGGTCTCCTCTCCCATGCAGGCTCCCACCCTATGTGGTCTCCTCTCCCATGCAGGCTCCCAACCCATGTGGCCTCCACTCCCATGTGGCCTACACTCCCATGTAGTCTCCACTCCCATGAAGGCTCCCACCCCATGTGGCCTACTCTCCCATGCTGGCTCCCATCCCATGTGGCCTGTTTTCCCATGCAGGATCACATCCCATGTGGCCTGCTTTCCCATGCAGGCTCCCATCTCATGTTGCCTGCTTTCCCATCCAAGCTCCTATCCAATGAGGCCTCCCCTCCCATGTAGGCTCCCACCCCATGTGCCCTCCACTCCCATGCAGGCTCCCACCCCATGTGGCTTCCACTCCCTTGCAGGCTCCCATATTATGTGGCCTCCACTCCCATGCAGGCTCCCATCCCATGTGGCCTTCACTCCCAAGCAGGCTCCCATCCCATGTGGCCTCCACTCCCATTCAGGCTCCCATCCCATGTGGCTTCCACACCCATGCCGGCTCCCATCCCATGTGGACTCCACTCCCATGCAGGCTCCCATCCCATGTGGCCTCCACTCCCATGCAGGCTCCCATCCCATGTGGCCTCCACTCCCATGCAGGCTCCCATCCCATGTGGCCTCCACTCCCATGCAGGCTCCCATCCCATGTTGGCTCCACTCCCATGCAGGCTCCCATCCCATGTTGGCTCCACTCCCATGCAGGCTCCCATCCCATGTGGCCTCGACTCCCATGCAGGCTCCCATCCCATGTGGCCTCCATTCCAATGCAGGCTCCCATCCCATGTGGCCTCCACTCCCATGCAGGCTCCCATCCCATGTGGCCTCTACTCCCATGCAGGCTCCCACCCCATGTGGCCTCTACTCCCATGCAGGCTCCCACCCCATGTGGCCTCCACTCCCATGCAGGCTCCCACCCCATGTAGCCTCCACTCCCATTCAGGCTCCCACCCTATGTGGTCTCCACTCCCATGCAGGCTCCCACCCCATGTGGCCTCCACTTCCATGCAGATTCCATGTACCCTCCTCTCCCATGCAGGCTCCCAACCCATGTGGCCTCCACTCCCATGTGGTTTACACTCCCATGTGGTCTCCACTCCCATGCTGGCTCCCATCCCATGTGGCCTTCTCTCCCATGCTGGCTCCCATCCCATGTGGCCTGCTTTCCCATGCAGGATCCCATCCCATGTGGCCTGCTTTCCGATGCAGGCTCCCATCTCATGTTGCCTGCTTTCCCATCCAAGCTCCTATCCAATGAGGCCTCCCCTCCCATGTAGGCTCCCACCCCATGTGCCCTCCACTTCCATGCAGGCTCCCACCCCATGTGGCTTCCACTCCCATGCAGGCTCCCACCCCATGTGGCCTTCTCTCCCATGCATTCTCCCATCCCTTTTGGCCTCCACTCCCATGCAGGCTCCCATCCCATGTGGCCTCCACTCCCATGCAGGCTTCCATCCCATGTGGCCTCCACTCCCATGCAGGTTCCCATCTTATGTGGCCCCCAATCGCATGCAGGCTCCCATCCCATGTGGCCTCAACTCCCATGCAGGCTCCCATCCCATGCAGGCTCCCATCCCATGTGGCCTCCACTCCCATGCAGGCTCCCATCCCATGTGGCCTCCACTCCCATGCAGGCTCCAATCCCATGTGGCCTCCACTCCCATGCAGGCTCATATCCCATGTGGCCTCCACTCCCATGCAGGCTCCCATCATATGTGGTCTCCACTCCCATGCAGGCTCCCACCCCATGTGGCCTCCACTCCCAAGCAGGCTCCCATCCCATGTGGCCTCCACTCCCATGCAGGCTCCCACCCCATGTGGCCTCCACTCCCATGCAGGCTCCCACCCCATGTGGCCTCCACTCCCATGCAGGCTCCCACCCCATGTGGCCTCCACTCCCATGCAGGCTCCCACCCCATGTGGCCTCCACTCCCATGCAGGTTCCCACACTATGTGGCCTCCACTCCTATGCAGGCTCCCACCCCTTGTGGCCTCCACTTCCATGCAGGCTCCCAACCCATGTGGCCTCCACTTCCATGCAGGCTCCCAACCCATGTGGCCTTTACTTGTATGCAGGCTCCCAAACCATGTGGCCTCCACTTCCATGCAGGCTCCCACCCCATGTGGCCTCCACTCCCATGCAGGCTCCCACCCCATGTGGCCTTCTCTCCCATGCAGGCTCTCATCCCTTTTGGCCTCCACTCCCATGCAGGCTCCCATCCCATGTGGCCTCCACTCCCATGCAGGCTTCCATCCCATGTGGCCTCCACTCCCATGTAGGCTCACACCTCCACTCCCATGCAGGCTCCCATCCCACGTGGCCTCCACTCCCATGCAGGCTCCCATCCCATGTGGCCTCCACTCCCATGCAGGCTCCCATCCCATGTGGCATCCACTCCCATGCAGGCTCCCACCCCATGTGGCCTCCACTCCCATGCAGGCTCCCACCCCATGTGGCCTCCACTCCCATGCAGGCTCCCACCCCATGTGGCCTCCACTCCCATGCAGGCTCCCACCCCATGTGGCCTCCACTCCCATGCAGGTTCCCACACTATGTGGCCTCCACTCCTATGCAGGCTCCCACCCCGTGTGGCCTCCACTTCCATGCAGGCTCCCAACCCATGTGGCCTCCACTTCCATGCAGGCTCCCAACCCATGTGGCCTTTACTTCCATGCAGGCTCCCAAACCATGTGGCCTCCACTTCCATGCAGGCTCCCACCCCATGTGGCCTCCACTCCCATGCAGGCTCCCACCCCATGTGGCCTTCTCTCCCATGCAGGCTCTCATCCCTTTTGGCCTCCACTCCCATGCAGGCTCCCATCCCATGTGGCCTCCACTCCCATGCAGGCTTCCATCCCATGTGGCCTCCACTCCCATGTAGGCTCACACCTCCACTCCCATGCAGGCTCCCATCCCATGTGGCCTCCACTCCCATGCAGGCTCCCATCCCATGTGGCCTCCACTCCCATGCAGGCTCCCATCCCATGTGGCCTCCACTCCCATGCAGGCTCTCATTCCATGTGGCCTCCACTCCCATGCAGGCTCTCATTCCATGTGGCCTCCACTCTCATGCAGGCTCCCATCCCATGTGGCCTCCACTCCCATGCAGGCTCCCATCCCATGTGGCCTCCACTCCCATGCAGGCTCCCATCCCATGTGGCCTCCACTCCCATGCAGGCTCCCACCCCATGTGGCCTCCACTCCCATGCAGGCTCCCACCCCATGTGGCCTCCACTCCCATGCAGGCTCCCACCCCATGTGGCCTCCACTCCCATGCAGGCTCCCATCCCATGTGGCCTCCACTTCCATGCAGATTCCATGTACCCTCCTCTCCCATGCAGGCTCCCAACCCATGTGGCCTCCACTCCCATGTGGTCTCCACTCCCATGCAGGCTCCCACCCCATGTGGCCTCGACTCACATGCAGGCTCCCATCCCATGTGGCCTTCACTCCCATGCAGGCTCCCATCCCATGTGGCCTTCACTCCCATGCAGGCTCCCACCCCATGTAGCCTCCACTCCCATGCAGTCTCCCACCCCATGTAGCCTCCACTCCCATGCAGGCTCCCATTCCATGTAGCCTCCACTCCCATGCAGGCTCCCATTCCATATGGCCTCCACTCCCATGCAGGCTCCCATTCCATGTGGCCTCCACTCCCATGAAGGCTCTCATCCCATGTGGCCTTCACTCCCATGCAGGCTCCCACCCCATGTGGCCTCCACTCCCATGCAGGCTCCCACCCCATGTAGCCTCCACTCCCATGCAGGCTCCCACCCCATGTGGCCTCCACTCCCATGCAGGCTCCCACCCCATGTGGCCTCCACTCCCATGCAGGCTCCCATTCCACGTGGCCTCCACTCCCATGCAGGCTCCCATCCCATGTGGCCTTCCCTCCCATGCAGACTCCCATCCCATGTTGCCTCCACTCCCATGCAGGCTCCCATCCCATGTGGCCTCCACTCCCATGCAGGCTCCCATCCTATGTGGCCTCCACTCCCATGCAGGCTCCCATCCCATGTGGCCTCCACTCCCATGCAGGCTCCCATCCCATGTGGCCTTCCCTCCCATGCAGACTCCCATCCCATGTTGCCTCCACTCCCATGCAGGCTCCCAGCCCATGTAGCCTCCACTCCCATGCAGGCTCCCATCCCATGTGGCCTCCACTCCCATGCAGGCTCCCATCCCATGTGGCCTCCACTCCCATGCAGTCTCCCATCCCATGTGGCCTTCCCTCCCATGCAGACTCCCATCCCATGTTGCCTCCACTTCCATGCAGGCTCCCACCCCTTGTGGCTTCCACTCCCATGCAGGCTCCCACCCCATGTGCCCTCCACTTCCATGCAGGCTCCCACCCCTTGTGGCTTCCACTCCCATGCAGGCTCCCACCCCATGTGGCCTCCACTCCCATGCAGGCTCCCATCCCATGTGACCTCCACTCCCATGCAGGCTCCCACCCCATGTGGCCTCCACTCCCATGCAGGCTCCCATCCCATGTGACCTCCACTTCCATGCAGGCTCCCATCCCATGTGGCCTCCACTCCCATGCAGGCTCCCATCCCATGTGGACTCCACTCCCATCCCATGTGGCCTCCACTCCCATGCAGGCTCCCATCCCATGTGGCCTCCACTCCCATGCAGGCTCCCATCCCATGTGACCTCCACTCCCATGCAGGCTCCCATCCCATGTGGCCAACACTCCCATTCAGGCTCCCATCCCATGTGGCCTTCACTCCCATGCAGGCTCCCATCCCATGTGGCCTCCACTCCCATGCAGGCTCCCACCCCATGTGGCCTCCACTCCCATGCAGGCTCCCACCCCATGTGGCCTCCACTCCCATGCAGGCTCCCACCCCATGTGGCCTCCACTCCCATGCAGGCTCCCACCCTATGTGGCCTCCACTCCTATGCAGGCTCCCACCCCATGTGGCCTCCACTTCCATGCAGGCTCCCAACCCATGTGGCCTCCACTTCCATGCAGGCTCCCAACCCATGTGGCCTCCACTTCCATGAAGGCTCCCAACCCATTTGGCCTCCACTTCCATGCAGGCTCCCAACCCATGTGACCTCCACTTCCATGCAGGCTCCCAACCCATGTGGCCAACTCTCCCATGCTGGCTCCCATCCCATGTGGCCTGCTTTCCCATGCAGGATCCCATCCCATGTGGCCTGCTTTCCCATGCAGGCTCCCATCTCATGTTGCCTGCTTTCCCATCCAAGCTCCTATCCAATGAGGCCTCCCCTCCCATGTAGGCTCCCACCCCATGTGCCCTCCACTTCCATGCAGGCTCCCAACCCATGTGGCCTCCACTTCCATGCAGGCTCTCATCCCATGTGACCTCCACTTCCATTCAGGCTCCCAACCCGTGTGGCCTACACTCCCATGCAGGCTCCCAACCCATGTGGCCTACACTCCCATGCAGGCTCCCAACTCATGTGGCCTACACTCCCATGCTGGCTCCCAACCCATATAGCCTCCACTCCCATGCAGGCTCCCAACCCATGTGGCCTCCACTCCCATGTGGTCTCCACTCCCATGCAGGCTCCCATCCCATGTGGCCAACACTCCCATTCAGGCTCCCATCCCATGTGGCCTTCACTCCCATGCAGGCTCCCATCCCATGTGGCCTCCACTCCCATGCAGGCTCCCACCCCATGTGGCCTCCACTCCCATGCAGGCTCCCACCCCATGTGGCCTCCACTCCCATGCAGGCTCCCACCCCATGTGGCCTCCACTCCCATGCAGGCTCCCACCCTATGTGGCCTCCACTCCTATGCAGGCTCCCACCCCATGTGGCCTCCACTTCCATGCAGGCTCCCAACCGATCTGGCCTCCACTTCCATGAAGGCTCCCAACCCATGTGGCCTCCACTTCCATGCAGGCTCCCAACCCATGTGACCTCCACTTCCATGCAGGCTCCCAACCCATGTGGCCAACTCTCCCATGCTGGCTCCCATCCCATGTGGCCTGCTTTCCCATGCAGGATCCCATCCCATGTGGCCTGCTTTCCCATGCAGGCTCCCATCTCATGTTGCCTGCTTTCCCATCCAAGCTCCTATCCAATGAGGCCTCCCCTCCCATGTAGGCTCCCACCCCATGTGCCCTCCACTTCCATGCAGGCTCCCAACCCATGTGGCCTCCACTTCCATGCAGGCTCCCATCCCATGTGACCTCCACTTCCATGCAGGCTCCCAACCCATGTGGCCTACACTCCCATGCAGGCTCCCAACCCATGTGGCCTACACTCCCATGCAGGCTCCCAACTCATGTGGCCTACACTCCCATTCTGGCTCCCAATCCATGTGGCCTCCACTCCCATGCAGGCTCCCAACCCATGTGGCCTCCACTCCCATGTGGTCTCCACTCCCATGCAGGCTCCCACCCCATGTGGCCTACTCTCCCATGCTGGCTCCCATCCCTTGTGGCCTGCTTTCCCATGCAGGATCCCATCCCATGTGGCCTGCTTTTTCATGCAGGATCCCATCCCATGTGGCCTGCTTTCCCATCCAAGCTCCTATCCAATGAGGCCTCCCCTCCCATGTAGGCTCCCACCCCATGTGGCCTTCTCTCCCATGCAGGCTCCCATCCCTTTTGGCCTCCACTCCCATGCACGCTCCCATCCCATGTGGTTTTCCCATGCAGGCTCCCATCCCATGTGGCTTCCACTTCCATGCAGGCTCCCAACCCATGTGGCCTCCACTTCCATGCAGGCTCCCAACCCATGTGGCCTCCACTTCCATGAAGGCTCCCAACCCATGTGGCCTCCACTTCCATGCAGGCTCCCAACCCATGTGACCTCCACTTCCATGCAGGCTCCCAACCCATGTGGCCAACTCTCCCATGCTGGCTCCCATCCCATGTGGCCTGCTTTCCCATGCAGGATCCCATCCCATGTGGCCTGCTTTCCCATGCAGGCTCCCATCTCATGTTGCCTGCTTTCCCATCCAAGCTCCTATCCAATGAGGCCTCCCCTCCCATGTAGGCTCCCACCCCATGTGCCCTCCACTTCCATGCAGGCTCCCAACCCATGTGGCCTCCACTTCCATGCAGGCTCCCATCCCATGTGACCTCCACTTCCATGCAGGCTCCCAACCCATGTGGCCTACACTCCCATGCAGGCTCCCAACCCATGTGGCCTACACTCCCATGCAGGCTCCCAACTCATGTGGCCTACACTCCCATGCTGGCTCCCAACCCATATAGCCTCCACTCCCATGCAGGCTCCCAACCCATGTGGCCTCCACTTCCATGAAGGCTCCCAACCCATGTGGCCTCCACTTCCATGCAGGCTCCCAACCCATGTGACCTCCACTTCCATGCAGGCTCCCAACCCATGTGGCCAACTCTCCCATGCTGGCTCCCATCCCATGTGGCCTGCTTTCCCATGCAGGATCCCATCCCATGTGGCCTGCTTTCCCATGCAGGCTCCCATCTCATGTTGCCTGCTTTCCCATCCAAGCTCCTATCCAATGAGGCCTCCCCTCCCATGTAGGCTCCCACCCCATGTGCCCTCCACTTCCATGCAGGCTCCCAACCCATGTGGCCTCCACTTCCATGCAGGCTCCCATCCCATGTGACCTCCACTTCCATGCAGGCTCCCAACCCATGTGGCCTACACTCCCATGCAGGCTCCCAACCCATGTGGCCTACACTCCCATGCAGGCTCCCAACTCATGTGGCCTACACTCCCATTCTGGCTCCCAACCCATGTGGCCTCCACTCCCATGCAGGCTCCCAACCCATGTGGCCTCCACTCCCATGTGGTCTCCACTCCCATGCAGGCTCCCACCCCATGTGGCCTACTCTCCCATGCTGGCTCCCATCCCATGTGGCCTGCTTTCCCATGCAGGATCCCATCCCATGTGGCCTGCTTTTTCATGCAGGATCCCATCCCATGTGGCCTGCTTTCCCATCCAAGCTCCTATCCAATGAGGCCTCCCCTCCCATGTAGGCTCCCACCCCATGTGGCCTTCTCTCCCATGCAGGCTCCCATCCCTTTTGGCCTCCACTCCCATGCAGGCTCCCATCCCATGTGGTTTTCCCATGCAGGCTCCCATCCCATGTGGCTTCCACTCCCATGCAGGCTTCCATCCCATGTGGCCTCCACTCCCATGCAGGCTCCCATCCCATGTGGCTTCCACTCCCATGCAGGCTCCCATTCCATGTGGCCTCCACTCTAATGCACACCAGTGACTATGTAAGGGGAATACATGGAATAGCAGAAACTGCTGTGTGAATACTGACTTGAAAAATCCAATAGCTATATGAAGAGTGAAAATGTGAAAAATGGAATCTGCATTACTGCCATGAACATATGAATCAAGAGAAATTTAGCTACTGAATTGATCAATGCAATAGAGCCCCAACACTACGCCAAAGTATTTCTCTACGTTGGGGTCCCTAGCTTGTGTGTGTCCTCTCATGCAGTTAAAAAACTTACCGTGTATGGGAAGCTGAGACCCAAGCTATTTATGCGTATTATATGGATTGGCAATAGGTGTGGTGGGGAGGGTTCACAAACGAAAAACTACTAACAATAACGAATAACGTTTGGAACACCATTCTAAAGCTGGTGTCACACTAAACGACAGCGACAACGACGTCGCTGTTACGTCACCATTTTCGGTGACTTAACAGCGACCTTGTAAGTCGCTGTTATGATCGCTGCTTAGCTGTCAAACACAGCAGAAGCAGCGATCATAAGGTCGCTGTGCTACATGTTCAGAGAGCAGGGAGCCGCGCTTAGCGCTGGCTCCTTGCTCTCCTGCAGCACACATCGGGTTAATTAACCCGATGTGTGCTGCAGCTACATGTCACAGTTCAGAGAGCAGGGAGCCGCGCTTAGCGCTGGCTCCTTGCTCTCCTGCAGCACACATCGGGTTAATTAACCCGATGTGTGCTGCAGCTACATGTCACAGTGCAGAGAGCAGGGAGCCGCGCGCACTGCTTAGCGCTGGCTCCTTGCTCTCCTTGCTACAGTATACATCGGGTTAATTACCCGATGCGTACTGCAGCCACATGTCACAGTGCAGGAGCCGGCACTGGCAGCAAGAGCGGAGGCTGGTAACCAGCGTAAACATCGGGTAACCAGGGAAAGGTCTTCCCTTGGTTACCCGATGTTTACGCTGGTTACAGCTTACCGCAGCTGCCAGTGCCGGCTCCTGATCGCTTCATTTCGTCGCTCTCTCGCTGTCACACACAGCGATGTGTGTGTCACAGCGGGAGAGTGACGACCAAAAAATGAAGCTGGACATTCAGCAACGACCGGCGACCTCACAGCAGGGGCCAGGTCGTTGCTGGATGTCACACACAGCGACAGCGACGGGACGTCGCTGCAACGTCACAGAAAATGGTGACGTAGCAGCGACGTCGTTGTCGTCGTCGTTATGTGTGACACCAGCTTAAGTCTGAACTGGGTGCAAAAAAACTAAATAAACATCACTATGGGGAGATAAGGTATGCACACCAGTGACTATGTAAGGGGAATACATGGAATAGCAGAAACTGCTGTGTGAATACTGACTTGAAAAATCCAATAGCTATATGAAGAGTGAAAATGTGAAAAATGGAATCTGCATTACTGCCATGAACATATGAATCAAGAGAAATTTAGCTACTGAATTGATCAATGCAATAGAGCCCCAACACTACGCCAAAGTATTTCTCTACGTTGGGGTCCCTAGCTTGTGTGTGTCCTCTCATGCAGTTAAAAAACTTACCGTGTATGGGAAGCTGAGACCCAAGCTATTTATGCGTATTATATGCGTTATTCGTTATTGTTAGTAGTTTTTCGTTTGTGAACCCTCCCCACCACACCTATTGCCAATCCATATAATACGCATAAATAGCTTGGGTCTCAGCTTCCCATACACGGTAAGTTTTTTAACTGCATGAGAGGACACACACAAGCTAGGGACCCCAACGTAGAGAAATACTTTGGCGTAGTGTTGGGGCTCTATTGCATTGATCAATTCAGTAGCTAAATTTCTCTCTATTCATATGTTCATGGCAGTAATGCAGATTCCATTTTTCACATTTTCACTCTTCATATAGCTATTGGATTTTTCAAGTCAGTATTCACACAGCAGTTTCTGCTATTCCA
Source organism: Anomaloglossus baeobatrachus (assembly GCF_048569485.1). Classification (NCBI taxonomy): domain Eukaryota; kingdom Metazoa; phylum Chordata; class Amphibia; order Anura; family Aromobatidae; genus Anomaloglossus; species Anomaloglossus baeobatrachus. The sequence goes on from NC_134355.1 coordinate 236,110,763, forward strand.
TGTATTCCCCTTACATAGTCACTGGTGTGCATACCTTATCTCCCCATAGTGAAGTTTATTTAGGTTTTTTGCACCCAGTTCAGACTTAGAATGGTGTTCCAAACGTTATTCGTTATTGTCCACTCTAATGCAGACTCCCATCCCATGTGGCCTCCACTCCCATGCAGGCTCCCATACCATGTGGCCTCCATTCCTATGCAGGCTCCCATCCCATGTGACCTCCACTCCCATGCAGGCTCCCGTCCCATGTGACCTCCACTCCCATGCAGGCTCCCACCCCATGTGGCCTCCACTCCCAAGCAGGCTCCCACCCTATGTGGCCTCCACTCCCATGCAGGCTCCCACCCTATGTGGCCTCCACTCCTATGCAGGCTCCCACCCCATGTGGCCTCCACTTCCATGCAGGCTCCCAACCCATGTGGCCTCCACTCCAATGCAGGCTCCCATCCCATGTGGCCTCCTCTCCCATGCAGGCTCCCACCTTATGTGTCCTCCACTTCCATGCAGGCTTCCACCCTATGTGGCTTCCTCTCCCATGTGGCCTCCTCTCCCATGCAGGCTCCCACTCCCATGGGGCCTCCACTCCCATGCAGGCTCCCATCCCTTGTGGCCTGCTTTCCCATGCAGGCTCCCATCTCATGTGGCCGGCTTTCCCATGCAAGCTCCCATCCCATGTGGCCTCCTCTATCATGCAGGCTCCAACCCCATGTGGACTCCACTCCAATGCAAGCTGCCATCCCATTTGGCCTCCACTCCTATACAGCCTCCCATCCCATGTGGCCTCCACTTCCATGCAGATTCCATGTACCCTCCTCTTCCATGCAGGCTCCCAGCCCATGTGGCCTCCTTTCCCATGCAGGCTCCCAGCCCATGTGGCCTCCTTTCCCATGCAGGATCCCATCCCATGTGGCCTGCTTTCCCATGCAGGCTCCCATCACATGTGGCCTGCTTTCCCATGTAGCCTCCCATCCCATGTGGCCTCCTCTCCCATGCAGGCTCTCACCCGATGTGGCCTCCACTCCCATGTGGCCTCAATTCCCATGCAGGCTCCCACCCCATGTGGCCTCCACTTCCATGCCGGCTCCCATATGGCCCCACTCCCAATCAGGCTCCCACGCCATGTGTCCTCCACTCCCATGCAGGCTCCCACCCCATGTGGCGTCTTCTCCCATCTGGCCTCCTCTCCCATGCATGCTCCCACTCCCATGTGGCCTCCACTCCCATGCAGGCTCCCATCCCTTGTGGTCTCCTCTCCCATGCAGGCTCCCATTCCTTTTGGCCTCCTCTACCGTGCAGGATCCCATCCCATGTGGCCTGCTTTCCCATGCAGGCTCCCATCTCATGTTACCTGCTTTCCCATGCAAGATCCCATCCCATGTGGCCTCCTCTCCCATGCAGGCTCCCAATCCATGTGGCCTCCACTCCAATAGAAGCTCCCATCCCATTTGGCCTCCACTCCCATACAGGTTCCCATCCCATGTGGCCTCCACTTCCATGCAGATTCCATGTACCCTCTTCTCCCATGCAGGCTCCCACCCCATGTGGCCTCCTCTCCCATGCAGGCTCCCAATACATGTGGCCTCCACTCCAATAGAAGCTCCCATCCCATTTGGCCTCCACTCCCATACAGGCTCCCATCCCATGTGGCCTCCACTTCCATGCAGATTCCATGTAGCCTCCTCTCCCATGCAGGCTCCCACCCCATGTGGCCTCCTCTCCCATGCAGGATTCCATCCCATGTGGCCTGCTTTCCCATTCAGGCTCCCATCACATGTGGCCTGCTTTCCCATGCAGGCTCCCATCCCATGTGGCCTCCTCTCCCATGCAGGCTCCCACCCCATGTGGCCTCCACTCCAATACAGGCTCCCATCCCATGTGGCCTCCACTCCAATACAGGCTCCCACACCATGTGGCCTCCACTCCCATGCAGGCTCCCATCCCATGTGGCCTCAACTCCCATGTGACCTCCACTCCCAATCAGGCTCCCACCTTATGTGTCCTCCACTTCCATGCAGGCTTCCACCCTATGTGGCCTCCTCTCCCATGTGGCCTCCTCTCCCATGCAGGCTCCCACTCCCATGGGGCCTCCACTCCCATGCAGGCTCCCATCCCTTGTGGCCTGCTTTCCCATGCAGGCTCCCATCTCATGTGGCCTGCTTTCCCATGCAAGCTCCCATCCCTTGTGGCCTCCTCTATCATGCAGGCTCCATCCCCATGTGGACTCCACTCCAATGCAAGCTGCCATCCTATTTGGCCTCCACTCGTATACAGGCTCCCATCCCATGTGGCCTTTACTTCCATGCAGATTCCATGTACCCTCCTCTTCCATGCAGGCTCCCAGTCCATGTGGCCTCCCCTCCCATGCAGGATCCCATCCCATGTGGCCTGCTTTCCTATGCAGGCTCCCATCACATGTGGCCTCAATTCCCATGCAGGCTCCCACCCCATGTGGCCTCCACTCCCATGCAGGCTCCCACCCCATGTGGCCTCCACTCCCATGCCGGCTCCCACCCCATGTGTCCTCCACTACCATGCCAGCTCCCATATGGCCCCCACTCCCAATCAGGCTCTAACACCATGTGTCCTCCACTCCCATGCAGGCTCCCACCCCATGTGCGTCTTCTCCCATGTGGCCTCCTCTCCCATGCAGGCTCCCACTCCCATGTGGCCTCCACTCCCATGCAGGCTCCCATCCCTTGTGGCCTCCTCTCCCATGCAGGCTCCCATTCCTTGTGGCCTCCTCTACCGTGCAGGATCCCATCCCATGTGGCCTGCTTTCCCATGCAGGCTCCCATCTCATGTTACCTGCTTTCCCATGCAAGATCCCATCCCATGTGGCCTCCTCTCTCATGCAGGCTCCCAATCCATTTGGCCTCCACTCCAATAGAAGCTCCCTTCCCATTTGGCCTCCACTTCCATACAGGCTCCCATCCCATGTGGCCTCCACTTCCATGCAGATTCCATGTACCCTCCTCTCCCATGCAGGGTCCCACCCCATGTGGCCTCCTCTCCCATGCAGGCTCCCAATCCATGTGGCCTCCACTCCAATAGAAGCTCCCATCCCATTTGGCCTCCACTCCCATACAGGCTCCCATCCCATGTGACCTCCACTTCCATGCAGATTCCATGTACCTTCCTCTCCCATGCAGGCTCCCACCCCATGTGGCCTCCTCTCCCATGCAGGCTCCCACCCCATGTGGCCTCCACTCCAATACAGGCTCCCATCCCATGTGGCCTCCACTCCCATACAGGCTCCCATCCTATGTGGCCTCCACTTCCATGCAGATTCTGTCGCGGGCGGTGAGGGAGCCGTCGCTGCTGCTGCTGCTTGGTGTCTCGAGCGCTGGGCCGGATTCGGGGACTCGAGCGGCGCTCCTCGCCCGTGAGTGAAAGGGGTGATTTGGTTTGGGGATTTGGTCCGTGACGCCACCCACGGGTTGTGGTGAGGTTGGACACCACCGCTGCTGTTGACGGGGATCCCGGGAGCGATGGCAGGGAGCAGCTGGGATGTTGTTTCCCCCTCTGTGGGTAGGGGGTTGGTGGTCCCGGGGCCCGGTCAGGTGATGGGGAAGCAGGGTTGGCAAGGTGTAGGGGGGGGCGCTTGGACTGCGCTGCGCGGTGCCGGACGGCACGGTAGTACTCACTCAGCCACAAATGGATGCAAGTCTCTGGTAAAACAAACGGCTGGATGGACGGGTCCCGCAGCCGGCTGCTGTGGTTTCTCCTGGAGGGTTGGTGGTGGCTGCCTTTCCCTGCACCTGTTGTGTATCTTCGGTCCCAATGGCTTCCTACCGGTAACCCGCTCCCCAGCGTGGATAGGTGCCGGAGGAGCCCTTTTGACCGCAGGCTCTGGCCCTGGGAACTCTAGCTGTGGCGGTAGCTGTATTCCCCTTGTTATGTTTGGACAGTTGCCTTCAATCAGGTCTTGGCTGTTTGGAAACCCCTGGGGTTCCGGTCACTAACGGATTTGACCTTATTAACGGCGACTCCAAGCCTAGTCGGGGTCCGCAGGCCCTGCCGGTTTGTGCTGGCTTGACTTTGCTCCCCAGTTCGGTTTTGGCGGGCCACCGCCCGTCCCCGGTCCTACGGTTCCATGTTCATCTGCCTCTCCTGCAGACGGCCACCACCGTCTGCCAACCTTGCTCTCGGTGCCCGGGCCACGTACCCGGACACGGTCAGTTTGCTCCTCTATTGCCACTTCACTCCTCTCCTGACTCCTACTCAGGTCTGCACTCAACTGACTTCCTTTCCCGCCTCCAGGACTGTGAACTCCTCTGTGGGTGGGGCCAAATGCCTGGCTCCACCCCACCTGGTGTGGACATCAGCCCCTGGAGGGAGGCAACAAGGATTTGTGTCTGACTGGTGTGCCTATCTCGGGGTGGGGGGTGTTGTGCTGTAGTTCCTGTGATGACCTGGCTAGTCCAGGGCGCCACATTCCCCCTTTGTTAAATGAAGACTGTCCGCGGGCTGCCCGTCCATCACCGTTTTTATTTTTAACTGAAAAGGTAGAAAGACATATGAAAAATATTCAACAAAGCATTCTTATGGATCTTCCCTTAACGGGAGGCACGGTACTTCAGCGTTACAAACGGTAGACATTTTTTTTTTTTAAAAACAGACGGCTTACGCTCTCCCACCCAAACAACATGGCCCTGATGCTGCCCTTAAGAATTGGGCAGCACCCCTTGACCCCAGTCCAGATCCAGGCTGCCTGAGCGGGAATGGGTACGGTGTTTCGCACCCTACGGTCACTTCAGGGGACCCCACGTCCATGGGGGACCCCTGACCCCCGGAGGATGGCCACCAGTCCAGGTGGTGGCCAGGTCCCAGCCTACTCTGCTGCGGGCCCTTCCTCCAATCTGCCTCTCCGGAGGCGGCATCGGAAACATGCCAACATATCTACATTTCCACTAGTTTGTGGGTGCCCTGCTAGTTCTCAGGCATGTCTATAAGTAGTTCCTTATGCACGGTAATAAAGGGTCCCTACGGGGACTACTTGCCGGCAACGGCCGGGTCAATCACAGTGCCAATCAGGTAAAAACTTCGGTTGATTCATTTTTCATTCACTTGTAACGGTACTGATGGTCCCAACGGGGACAACTGCTGCAACGGTGGACCGCTGCCGCATCATTTTTCTCCAAGCAGCAGTCTTAGGGCACAGCTGCCATGGCCGCCGCTCCTGGTCAGTAGGTGTGGGGGGGACGGGCCCAGCCGGAGTCCCTCTGTGCCGGCTATGACCAGCACCTCCAGTAGTGAGGGGCCCTGCTGTGACGGGGCCTGCTCTGCCGCTTGGCAGCTACGTCCCCGCGGTGCTTCATCCGAGTCCGGGTGTCTGGAAGCGGTCAGCGTGGCTTGCGGTGCTGGCGTCGGGTCGAGGATCGCCTCTGTTGCGGCCGGGCGGACTGCCGGAGCCGTCGTCACCTCCGTCGTGGCCAGGATGGAAGCCGGGACGGGTGCCAGGGCGGTGGTAAAGGTAAAGCCCGGGGGCCGCAGGCCTGGGCCCTCTCCCACAGACGCTACGGGCTCTGCTACCGGTGACAGTGGTAACGGGTCGGTCGGGGCGGTGGCCGCGGGCATGGGCAGTAAGGGAGGTGGTGTAGTGGATGGCAGCAGGCCCGGCCCCTCAGACGCAGCGGCCGTTCCCTCAGGGACATAGGGGCGTGGGTCGCTTACCAGCTCCTCGGAAACCACCTCGGAGACCGGGCCCCGGTCAGTAAGCACCCTTTCTGGGTACCCGTGCGGTCGACAGAAATAGGCCTGGAATGCTCTAGCGGTGGTACGGCCGGTCAGGTCCTTGACTGGGACAACCACCATAAATCTTGAATAGTGGTCTACAATGGTCAGGGCGTAGGTGTACCCACTTCGGCTAGAGGTGAGCTTCACGTGGTCGAGGGCGACCAGCTCCAGCGGCTGATGCGTGATGATTGGGTGAAAAGGGGCCTTCTGGCTGGCCTCGTCCCTCCTTCTCAGTGCACAGGGACCACATTTTCGGTACCAGGCCTCCACAGACTCCCGCATCCCACTCCAGTAGAATCGCTCCCTCAACAGCATCTCCAGCTTCTTCCACCCAAAGTGCCCGGCACCGTCATGGTATGCCTGCAAGACAGTGGGCACATTAGCCTGGGGAATCACCAGCTGGCGAACCTTCTCGTGGGTCTTCGGGTTGAACAATTCCCGATACAGCTTCCCCTGGTGCAGGTACAGCCGGGCTCGTTCCCTCCACAGTCGTTGGGCCTCGACCGGGGCGGCAGGGTCTATTCCGGCGGAGCCCTGTTACACAAGGGTCTTGACCAAGCGAACAGCAGGTGCCTGGTTCTGGGCTTCTTGCCACCCTTGACTGGGCAGCGGATCTAGGTTCACCTGTTGTTGATGGACATGCAACTTCTAAGCCAGCGGCCGGTGAAACGCAGGCAACTCGATTTCTTTGAGGTCATCATCATCCGGCCCCTCTCCCGACTGGTGGGGCATCCGGGAGAGTGCATCGGCATTAGCATTTGTACGGCCGGCCCGGTACTTGATGGTAAAGTCGTAATTAGCCAGCCTGGCCACCCACCGCTGCTCCAATGCACCCAGCTTAGCTGTATCCAGATGGGTTAGCGGGTTATTGTCCGTATAAGCGGTGAACTTGGCTGCCGCTAGGTAATGGCGGAATCGCTCGGTGATGGCCCACACCAGTGCTAAGAGCTCGAGCTTGAAAGAGCTGTAGTTCTCAGGGTTTCTTTCCGTAGGTCGGAGTTTCCGGCTAGCATAAGCGATCACCTTCTCTCTTCCGTCCTGGACCTGGGATAAGACTGCTCCCAAGCCTACATTACTGGCATCGGTGTAGAGGATGAATGGGAGACTGTAGTCGGGGTACGCCAGGATTTCTTCCCCGGTCAAGGCCGTCTTCAGCTGGCGGAATGATTCTTCATGTTTTTCTTCCCATGCCAACGGGGTTTCAGGGGGCCTACCACCCTTGGTATGTCCCACGAGGAGGTCTTGCATGGGGGCGGCCATTTTCGTGTACCCCTTAATGGACGGGTAGGGGGGGAATGCCCTGGGAATCGGTGATCATGACAGGGATGGGCAGGTAAGGGTCACTTGCGTACTCACTCAGTCCAATAATGCTGACACCGACAACTTAGTAAACCAAATTTCTGGACACCGTTGCCGCTGAGGGGGAGCACGTTTGGGTGCCGTTTCTGCTGGTGTTGCCTGATGATCTGTGACCTTTCCCTTGGCACCTTATTCTCATCTTAGTTGGGTCCCGCTCCCCAGTGTGTCTAACTGAGGGAGCGTGTTCTCAGGGTTCACGCCTGGGATTTCCTGGACCGTTTTTGTGGAAAGTCCTATTACCCTCGTTGCGCTAGTACCCCGATTTTGAGAGGGTGGAGAGTGGATCTTGAAGGCTCCATTCTCGTCGGGTGAATTGTCAGGTTGTCTGAAGCTACTCCCTGACCTAGGGTCCACGTACCCCGTCGTGCCCTGGTCCCAGCCCGGTGATGGTACAAGGCTGCCAGCTGTCCTCCACGACAATACTATGCCCTTTGTCATGATCCCCTGCGACAGGGGGTCCAGTTCCTACGAGGCCCAGACCACCGCCTGCCACCTAGCAACTTCCAAGGAGCTCTAGCTCCTCTCTCCTTCACCTCCAACACTAAACTGGCCTACTCCTGACACTTCTAACCTCCCCTTAACCAACCCCCCAAGTGGGCGACCCTATTCCACTCAGGCCGTCCACTGGTGTGTCTGGTGGGTGTGGTGCAGAGTGTTCCTAGTATTTTGATTAGCTGGTTTTGGCAACACCATTGTTTAGGGACCTGTAACCAAGGAGGAGGTGGATATTGCACAGAAGGGCAGATTGCACAATACCCTGTGACGACCTGATAGGCCAGGGTGTCACATTCCCCCTTGGTTAAGCGTACCTCGTCCCCGAGCTACAGGACATCAGAGGGTTTTTTTTTTCTTTTCAAACTGTGAAATAGAAAAAGAAACATTTTTTTTTCACACAATACGTCCCTCATCAAGGAGGCTGGTTACTTAAACGTTACTAACACTTTTACGAGTTCATCGTTCTAACTTTGGAACGCTACCGGTTTTAGTAGTAGCAGAGACTCAACCTGCTCCGTTGCAGCCTCTTCCTGCAACAGTCCAGTCCCATTGTCCCGGATCCCATTAACCCGCCACCCAAAGAACCTGACCCCCTGCAAATCTATTGTAGGTCCATGACCAGGTTAAGGTCCCGGGTGTTGTAGTAGACGACTCTGGTGGGCACAGGAGGTGCAACTATTTACAAAAACACAAGCTCATGTTGGTCACAACCAGTCCTGTGACCGTGGTCCATTTTTAATATATATAATTAACAAAGTCCATGTACCGGAGTACACATTATTAAAAGCTTCTTGCAAATCAGGTAACTTTCAATATTTTCATTTAGACCCGGTTGATTAGACACTTATTTTCTAGCCATCTCTACATGAAAAATAACAAACTTAGGAAAATAATAAAGGGAAACACAGATACCTAACAGTTTTAACTCTTAATGGCCGGGTACTGCTACCATCATCGCTGGCTGATACCTGGCTGCAGAGGCCGGCATGACTTTGCCATCACTCATAGCATGCCAATTTACCTCCAGGGCATACCAGCCCCCCTCTTTCAACTTCTCTTGGTTAGCGCAGGCAGCAATCTCCCGTCATCGCTGATCTTGGGTTGTCTTCTCCGGTCGTAGCTTTTGCTGGTGTCGTTCCCAGTAGGGGTAGCGTCAGCGTCCGGCCTAAGCTCCCTAGCTGGCTGTGGCTTTAAGTGTACTCTTGCGGCCCCAACAGCTGTTGGGATGCGGCGAGGCGGTGGAACCGGCAGCTCATCAGGCTCCACTTCCGCCATGGTAAACAGAAGAGCCGACTGCTGCGCAGCTGGGGTTTCAGACTCAGGGTGCTCCGCCTTTAAGGACAGGCCCGGTGATGCGGCCAGGTCTGGTCTGGCCAGTGTCGGGATGACTACTGTCATGACCGGGTCGAGGGACGGAACCGAGGTTCCCGCAGCTGGATCTTCATACAAAGGAGCTGAAGGTTCCGCTGGCGGGTTTGAAGTAGGCAGCTCGGCGTCCGCCAAGGACGGGTTGGTGGCGGTGGAGTGCTCACCGGGAGCGGGGGAGGTCCAGATACCACAGCCGCATTAGCTGGATTAGGGTAATCAACAGGGACTGGGTAACCGCTTACCCTCTCTTCACGTGGGATCTCAATCTCACGGGCTCGCACCACCATTGCCAGGCTCCTCATATCTTCCCTCCAGTGGTCCTCCAGTATAAACAGGAACTGCATATGCATTCTACTGCACAATTGCTCCATCTCTTCTTCGATCCAGGTCGCAAACAGCACATTCCGATGACCAGCTCCGCTCCGCCATCTTGCCTCTGCGCTGTCCAGGAACTTTATCGCAGAGTCCTGGCGTCCCTGCTTCTCCTCCACTGCTGCTACATGCCATCACCCTGGTCAGGTGGAGGCAGTGCCGCCACACTTCCATTCTCTGGTGCGGACATTCTTGCGCTCCCCCTCGGTTTTCACTCAGCACTCTTCTCGATGCTGTGGCCCTCTGGGAACTTCCGGTTCCTGCCTCACATGCAATACGAAGGCGCTGGGCTTCTGCTTTGCGTGTTTTCACGGGGACGATGGCGATTTGGCATGAAAAGATGACGGAAGATGGCAGAATTGGCGGGAAACAAGATCTTGACTCCGTTTTTCGGTCCGCAAGGCACATGACACTCAGGTAAGTGGTATATGTAGAGAAGGTATGCACACCAGTGACTATATAAGGGGAATATATGAAAAGCAGAAACTGCTGTGTGAATACTGACATGAAAAATCCAATAGCTATATGTAAGAATGAAAATATGAAAATGGAATCTGCATTACTGCCATGAACATATGAATAAAGAAAAATTTAGCTATTGAATTGATCAATGCAACAGAGCCCCAACACTACGCCAAAGTATTTCTCTACGTTGGGGTCCCTAGCTAGTGTGTGTCCTCTCATGCAGTTAAAAAACTTACCGTGTATGGGAAACTGAGACCCAGGCTATATATGCGTATAATGTGGACTGGCAACAGGTGTGAGTGGGGCCGGGTTCACAAATGAAAAACTACAAATCAATCAAGAAATAACGTCTGGAACTCCATTCTGAGTCTGAATGGAGTTCCAGACGTTATTTCTTGATTGATTTGTAGTTTTTCGTTTGTGAACCCGGCCCCACTCACACCTGTTGCCAGTCCACATTAGGCTGGCTTCACATCAGTGGTCGGCAGAAAAATGCAAAATGCATGTTGCCGGATCCGTTGTCAGCTCAATGCAATGTCAATGGACTTCCGGCAACATGCGTTAGTATGCGGCAGTGTCAGGATCCGGTGAGTTGCAGTTTTTTACCTTGTTGCCAAAACGCAATATGTTGTGTTTTTTTCTTCTGTTTCAAAACTGCATGTCACCGGATCCTGTACAGTGCGGGAGTAGCTGCAATGGTTTTCAATGGGCGGCGGATCCAGTGTCCACAGTTGCGGCTGTATGCGGCTTGCAGGATCTGGTTTGCAGTTCAAAACATAGCCTTAAGCATTCTCATTCTCTCTCATCTCTTCTCTTCTGTTCTCTTCTCTGCTCTGCTCTTCTCTTCTCTTCTCTTCTTTTGTCTTCTCTTTTCTTCTCTGCTCTTCTCTTCCCTGCTCTTCTCTGCTTTTGCCTTCACTTTTCTTCTCTGCTCTTCTCTGCTCTTCTCTTCTTTGCTCCTCCGGCTCTTCTCTCTCTCCGCTCAAACATCGGCACTACAGCTTCCAGCATCACCGCACATGCAGGTACTACCGCACACACACAGGGACTACCTCAGTGACGTCCCCGCTGACAGCGCGACTGCCTTCAGTTGCTGCGTGGAGCTCCCGGGAGCGGCGGTGTTCCACTGCCGCTCCTGTCAGCTTCATGTAGCAGAGCTGATAACGTCGTGGGACCTCTGTGGATTTCGTCGGACCTGGACGGGTTTTTGTGGAATTTAATAAAATGGTGAAAGATGGTTTTTTTTTTCCTTTTATTCCAAATAAAGTATTTTTTCGGGTGTATGTGTTTATTTACTTTCACTTACAGGGGAATCATTGGGGGTGTCTCATAGACGCCTGCCATGATTAACCCCTTATTACCTCGATTGCCACCACACCAGGGCAATTCGGGATGAGCTGGGTAGAGTTCCGGGACTGTCGCATCTAATGGATGTGGCAATTCCGACCAGCTGCTGGCTGACATTTTTAGGAAGGGGGGCTCCCCATAACATGGAGCTCCCCATCCTGAGAATATCAGCCTTCAGCCATGTGGCTTTACCCTGGTTGGTATCAAATTTGGGGGGGAACGCAAGTCGTTTTTTTAAAATTATTTATTTTTTTATTTTACTGCAAGATATAGCCCCGCCAACCGGCGGCTGTGATTGGTTGCAGTGAGACAGCTGTCACTCAGCGTGGGGGCATGTCTGACTACAACCAATCATAGGCGTCGGTGGGCGGGGGAAGCAGGGAATACGAGATAGAATAATGGGCTGCCGGCAGTTTCAAATCTGGAGAAGCAGCCAAAAGAGTGTCACAGCCGTGCTGCGCCACGCAGGTAATTGGTGAGTGAGTGAATGAGTCAGTGACACTCACTCACTCACACTCATTCACACTCTGACTCACTCATTCTCACACTCACTCTCACTCTCGTCCTGAGCTGTCATGGATGATTCAGCTCACTCCAGATCACAGTCTTTATTGCCCGTCTATCCCCATTAATTTCATTCCCGAACACAAGAATCAAAGTGCAAGTCACAGGATCCTGTAAATAGCACTGTCGTTTGCATGCGTTTGCATGCGGCGATGTCTGGATCCGGTGAGTTGCAGTTTTTTACCATGTAGCAAAAACACAACATGTTGCGTTTTTTGCCTCCGTCCAAAATCTGCAGCTCACCGGATCCTGTACATTGCAGCAGTAGCTGCAATGTATTTCAATGGGTGCCGGATCCTGCTCTATCACTTGCGGTTGTATGCGGCTGGATGGATCCTTTTTTCCCATACAAAACATGGTCTGAAACACATAGTTATCTTTTTTAATCTTCTAATTCTTGAGTTATACAAAAATTCTATAATATATAATATATATTTTTATATTTATTAATAAATATATATATTTCAAAATCGAAATATAAAGGTATAAATATATATATTACAAAATCTATATATCTATATTTATATTTAACATTATATCTATCAATATTCATCTATCTTTATCTATCTATCTATAGCAATCTATCAAACTTTCTTTTTTTTTTTTTAAAATTAAGAATCAATCAATCTATCTATCTATCTATCTATCTATCTATCTATCTATCGCTCTATATATATATTTTTTCCATAATCTTGCTTACTTCCTATCTACACTGTGTTCCAAATTATTATGCAAAAAGAGTTTTGGAGTGATAAGGTTAGAAATTTTTTGTTTGTCATTTAAACTCATTGCTGGTGATGTGTGTCAGGGCTCTATATCACTGAAAGCAATTGCAGATACCTGTGCACATTAGTTTGGCAGGTGTCTCCAAATAAAGGCAAGACTACTTAAGAAGGCTGTTCCACATTATTAAGCAGCCTACGTTTTTTTGCCAAAATGTGAAAGAAAACAAATTGTGGAGTTTTTAGGTCAAAGCATGACTACAATCAACATTGCCAAGACACTTCATCGTGATCATCGCACAATCAAGAAGTATGTAGCTGATTCACAGCACACACGTGTGCGTGCTGATAAGGAAAAATTGAGGACTCTTTCCAACAGGCAATTGCGTCAGGTTAAAAGAGCAGCAGCTAAAATGCCGGTGACCAGAAAAATTGCCCACAGGAAAATTGCCCACAGGAAAATTGCCCACAGGAAAAATGCCCACAGGAAAATTGCCCACGTGGAAAATTGCCCACATGGAAAGTTGCCCACACAGAAAATTGCCCACACAGAAAATTGCCAACATGGAAAATTGCCCACAGAGAAAATTGCCTATAACAGCATCAGAAAGTTTCAGATCTATGATATTTGAGGTGCAAGGTGAGGATGTTCACATGATATGTGAAAAATGTCCACAGAAAATTGCCAACAGACATGAATGCCCACTAGGATTGGGGACCATGTAACCCAGAATGGGAACATATATACCAGGAAGGGGCATATATACCAGGATGGAGACAACGTGGACCATACATACCAGGATGAGGAACTTATATACCAGCATTGGGACATATATACCAGGATGAGGACATATTCAACAGGATGATAGGCATATATACCAGGACGGGGGACATTACTACATAATGAAGGGGGAGGGGAGGCAGTTCATAAGTCTTGATAGAAGTTAGAACGCTACAAGAACCCATACATGTGAAAAACATGTTTGAGTGGTGGGGGCAGGTCCAAATTTCACACTGGAGTCCACTGGACTTTAGTTGCACCACTGCAAAAACACAGGACCGCCACTAGGAATTTCAGTACTCCATACTGGCAACATTTCTGGGCCCCCTTGAGACTCCGCAGATTGCACCCCAGCTGTGCCTCCACCCCTCAAACCTTCCACACTCCTGATGCCATGCTTGTAAAAACGTGTGTGTGCATATATATATATATATATATATATACATATATATATAATCTAATATATAAAGCTGTATGTATGTATGTGTGTATGTCCGCTAAAGGAATCCGCACCGTCACATTTACAATCATGAAGTTTTCCAGATGCCTCATGTGACCCAGGGAACATCAGACTATATTTTGAGGAGAAAATTTAACCCCACGTTTTAGTTTTTCACCAAAACTCCTGCCTCCATTAAAGTCAATGGAGCTGGGAGCTACAGGTCATTAATAGGAACTATGATTGGTTGCCATAGGAACAAAGGACATTATTAGTATAAGAAGCTTATGTGTGAGATAATATGATATCAGAGGGGAGACAGAGAGAGAAAGATAGAGACAGAGGGAGATAGAGAGAGACAGACAGTGAAAGAGACAAATAGAGAGAGGCAGACAGGGAGAGAGGCAGACAGGAAGGGAGACAGACAGGGAGTAAGACAGACAGGGAGTAAGACAGACAGGGAGTGAGACAGACAGGGAGTGAGACAGACAGGGAGAGAGAAAGAGGCAGACAGGGAAAGAGGCAGACAGGGAAAGAGGCAGACACACAGGCAGAGACAGACACACAAAGACAGTAATAAATAGTGTCGCATGCTCCACCAATATTACATAAAACAGCCGAGCAAAGGGTGTAGAGAAATGTGGTAACAATTTAAAATGTAACCTGTAATAAACCAATTAAAAGAGTACTAAACCACACAACATAAATGGTTGTATAACCAATCTAATAAAAAGGAGCAATTTTGCAGGCTCCTGATATTACCAATTTAGGACAAACTCCACTTTACGAGGGGAAACAAGACGATTTCCTCCCTCTGTGTTAATGAAAATGGAGACAACACTGAAAGGTTGTCAGACACAGTAACCAGTGTTTCAGCAAGGTCATAAAGACAACACTTACTAAAAATTGATATAAAGACACAAAACAATGTGGTCCAATATATAGAGAGGGGAGCCAATTTTTGAGCCACACAAAGACAGACAGAGACAGACAGGGAAAGAGATAGACAGAGAGGGAGACAGAGTGAGGCCGGGAGAGAGGGACAGTGGGAGAGAGAGAGACAGAGAGACAGCTACCAACCCAGGCAACTCTGGATATTACAGCTAGTGTGTATATATATATATATATATATATATACACACACACACATGTATACTGTATATACATATATACATACACACACACACAAAAACACACAAACACACACGGCCAAAAGTGTTAGCACCCTTGAAGTTGTTCCAGAAAAAGAAGTGTTTCACTAAAAAAATTATATTACAGACATCACTAGGGGGGGGCGCACAGACATCACTAGGGGGGTACACAGACATCTGGGTGGTACACAGACATTACTAGGTGGGGCACACAGACATCACTAGGGGGGTACACAGACATCCCTAGGTGGGCACAAACATCCCTAGGGGGACACAGACATCACTATGGGGCACAGACATCACTAGAGGGACATGGACATCACTGGGTGGCACGGTCAGCAATTGCAGAGTACAGACATCACTAAGGGGGCAAACAGCACTGGAGATGGTACACAGCATTGGAGGGAACACAACGCTGGTGGTGATAAACAGCACTGGAGGGGGCTGCACAGAGCACTGGGGGGGTGGCACAGAGAACTGGGGGGGCAGCACAGAGCACTAGGGATGGCACACAGCACTGGATGGTGGCACACAGCACTGGGGGGGTGACACACAGCACTGGGGGGCTGCACACAGGACTGGAGGCTGCACACAGCACTAAGGGGCTGCACACAGAATTGGGTGGGCTGCACACAGCACTGGGGGGTATGTACACAGCACTGGGGGGCCTGCACACAGTGCTAGGGGGCTGCACACAGCATTTGGGGGCTGCACGCAGCACTAGGGGACTGCACACAGCATTGGGGGGCTGACCTCACAGGAGAGCAGGCACACAACAGAGGGGGGGACTCCAGGCACACAGCTAAACCCGCTCACATAGTCCCAACCACATTTGTATGTAAGCACCGGAGCACTGCGGCCCACGGGGATCTGTCCAGGGGGCGCAGAAAAAGTCATTGCAGGCACGTGGTTCCAACCTCTCAGCTAAAGCAAGGCAGGGGCACCCCCGCCCCACATCCCCGGCGGTGTTCAGCTCACCGAGCGCCTACCTTTCCCCGCCGTATGCCGTGTCCTCGCCACCTCCGCATTGCCCGCAGCACTGTGATGAGGCGCAGAGTGATGACCTCATCACATTGGGCTGCAGGATGATGCGCCGCCTCCCTGTTCTGCTCCATGCGCCTTGTTTCCGGCCTTGTTTTAGCAGTGTGTGTGTGTGCAGTGGCTGAAACAGCCGAGCCCCTCTGCTGCGGCTGTGACTGGGGCCCGGTGAAGAGGGGACTCCTGGCCTGCCCAGGGCTTAACAAAGCTAAGTAATTACCCTTGGCCTGTCCGGGCCCCCTCTCTTCACTGTGCCCCCTACAGCAGTCACAGTAGTAATGCCCTGATGGCGGCCCTGCAAAAACATATCACACATTCCCAGCACGAACACAAGGTCGTACAAGCGACAGTTTCACCTTTCTGCTGTGCCTTTGGGGCTTTCAGGACCAACTATCTCTGCCAGCAGCACCCTGCTTTTGGTGGGCTCCCACTGAGATGATAATGTATTCGATGTGACCTGCAGTCCCATGTAACTCAACAGATAATACAGTGATACTTTTGTGAGTACAGATAGTAGTGATTGCTCCTCTGAATCACACTGCTGCTAGTTCTGCATGTGCTGCTGTTTTGGGCTGGTGGGAGTAGTAAGGCTACTTTCACACTTGCATTCAACGCAATTCGCTGCTATGGAGAATAGCGCAGTCCGTTAACGCACTGCGCTATTCTCCATAGACTTGTATTCACGACGCACTGTAACGCAAGTGTCTGTTTTCCATCCATCGTTATTTTGACACAGCGTCGAGCGGAGGGAATGCTAAATGTAGCGTTTTTTGGGTTGTTAAAATAACGCACCTCCATTGGAATCCGTCAAGGTGTCTAATGATTGTCTATGGTGCCGTTTTCCACCCGCTATGCACTAAGCGGCAGAATCCGCTGACGGATTCCATCATGTTCTACTGAGCATGCACAGCATGTCCAGCAGAACGATCGAAATCATTTACAATCACTCCTGGTCTCTCTCCCCCCCTCTTACCCCCTCTCTCATACTCACCGATCACGGGCGCGACGCTGCACAGTTGTCACAAAGCTCTGGCGGCTTTTCCTCTTTTGAAAATTCCGGCCGCTCATTATTCCCATTATTCCATCGAGTATTCACTGCTGCCCCCGCCCACTGGCGCCTATGATTAGTTGCAGTCAGACCCGCCCCCACGCTGAGTGACAGCTGTCTCACTGCAACCAATCACAGCCGCCGGTGGACGGGTCTATATCGTGCAGTACAAAAGGTAAATAAATAATTAAAAAAACGGTGTGTGGTCCCCCCTAATTTTGATACCAGCCAAGGTAAAGTCACACAGCTGAAGGCTGGTATTCTCAGGATGGGGAGCCCCACGTTATGGGGAGCCCCCCAACCTAACAATATCAGCCAGCAGCCGTCCGGAAATGCCGCATCCGTTAGATGCGACAGTCCCGGGACTCTACCCAGCTCATCCCGAATTGCCCTGGTGTGGTAGCAAATCGAGGTAATAAGGAGTTAATGGCAGCAGCCCATAGCTGCCACTAAGTCCTAGGTTAATCATGGCAGGCGTCTATGAGACACCCACAATGATTAACCTGTAAGTGAAAGTAAATAAACAGATACACCCGAAAAAATACTTTATTTGTAATAAAAGATAATAAAACACCCTCTTTCACCACTTTATTTATCCCCAAATACCCCTCCAGGTCCGGTGTAATCCACACGTGGTCCCGCGACGTATCCAGCTCTGCTACATGAAGCTGACAGGAGCGGCCGTAGAACACCACTGCTTTCTGTCAGCTCCAGGCAGCAACTGAAGTGAGTCACGCTGTCAGCGGGGACGTCACTGAGGTAATGTGTGCGGTGATGATGGAAGCGGTAGTGCCAGTGTGTACGCGGTGATGAGTGCGGTAGTGCCTGCGTGTGTGCGGTGATGATGGGTGCGGTAGTGCCGGTATGTGTGCAGTGATGATGAGTGTGGTAGTGCCGGGGTGTGTGCAGTGATGATGATGAGTGCGGTAGTGCCGGGGTGTGTGCGATGATGATAGGTGCAGTAGTGCCGGGGTGTGTGCGGTGATGATGAGTGCGGTAGTGCCAGGGTGTGTGCATTGATGATGATGAGTGCGGTAGTGCCGGAGTATGTGCAGTGATGATGGGGTCTCTCTCGGCTTAATGCAACGTGTTATTTCACAGGAATCCGTTGCCTTTTTATCACACTATTTACATCGCATCTGTCACATGCGTCAAACAACGCATTGTGACGGATGCCGTTCAACGCAAGTGTGAAAGTAGCCTAAAGCCGGCGTTACATGCTATGATATATCTAACGATATGTCGGTGGGGTCACGGAATTCGTGACGCACATCCGACATCGTTAGAGATGTCGTAGTGTGTGACACTTCCGAACGACTGTTAACGAGCAAAAATACTCACCTTATCATTGCTCGTTGTTCATTTTCATAATGTCGTTCCTCCTTCTGCGCGCCGATTGTTCGTCGTTCCCGTGGCAGCACACATCGCTACGTGTGACACCCCGGGAATGCCGAACACAGTTTACCTGCATCCCACCGGCAACGAGGAAGGAAGGAGGTGGGCGTGATGTTACGGCCGCTCATCTCCGCCCCTCCGCTTCTATTGGGCGGCCGCTATGTGACGTCGCAGTGACGCCGAACGTCCCTCCCCCTTCAGGAAGAGGATGTTCGCCGCCCACAGTGACGTCGTTAGGGAGGTAAGTACGTGTGACGGGGGTTAACGACTTTGTGCGCCACAGGCAACGAATTGGCCGTGACGCACAAACGACGGGGGCGGGTGCGATCGCTCATGCGATCGCACGATATATTGTACCGTGTAACGCCACTTTAATACAGAATCAGTGAGAAATGAGAGCAGATTGTATCTATTTATCGCTGATAATGACAGACTGCTGCTACAAACCACAGATCTTCAGCATTTTTGCAGTTTTGCACTAGGTCAACTGTAAATCACAAGTTGATCACCTATCATGTGAACATCCTTACCTTGCACCTCAAATATCATAGATCTGAAACATTGTGATGCTGCAATTGGCGGTTTTCTGTGTGGGCAAATTTTCCATGTGGGCAATTTTCCGTGTGGGCAATTTTCCATGTGGGCAATTTTCCGTGTGGGCAATTTTCCATGTGGGCAATTTTCCGTGTGGGCAATTTTCTCTGTGGGCAATTTTCCGTGTGGGCAATTTTCCATGTGTGCAATTTTCCATGTGGGCAATTTTCCGTGTGGGCAATTTTCCATGTGGGCAATTTTCCGTGTGTGCAATTTTCCATGTGGGCAATTTTCCTGTGGGCATTTTTCCTGTGGGCAATTTGTCTGTGGGCATTTTTCCTGTGGGCAATTTTCCTGTGGGCATTTTTCAGGGAACCAAAATGCCTTGTCATAGCAGCAGACAAGTTTTTGAAGCTGCTGGTGCCTCCAACGTCCCCCGAACAACAAGATGCAGGGTCCTTCAGAGGTTTGCAGCAGTGCGTAAGCCATCCTGTTGACCACCTCTATCCACTGCACACAAGCAGAAACGGCTCTAGTGGGCCAAACCATACATGAAGACTGACTTCCAAATTGTTTTGTTCACCGATGAGTGTTGTGCAACACTCGATGGTCCAGATGGATGGAGTGGAGGATGGCTAGTTGATGGACACCCCATGAAAACACGGCTAAGACGCCAACAAGGAGGAGGTGGAGTAATGTTTTGGGCTGGAATCATGGGGAGAGAGATTGTCGTCTACTTTAGGATCCCTGAAGGGGTAAAGCTAAACTCCATAATCTATGTGGAGTTTCTAAAACAGCAATTTCTGACATGGTTCAGGAGGAAGAACCGTGCATTCTGCAGCAAGATTATTTTCATGCATGATAATGCACTGTCTCATGCTGCAAATAACACATCTGCATCTCGGGCTGCTATGGGCATAAAAGAGGACAAACTTATGTTGTGGCCACCACCTTCCCCTGACCTCAACCCCATTGAGAACCTCTGGAGCATCATCAAAAGGAGTGTCTATGATGGTGGGAGGCAGTTCACATCTAAGCAAAAGCTCTTGGAGGGTATTCTGTCCACATGCAAAACAATTGAAGCACAAACCATCCACAAACTGACAAATTCAAATGACGAGAGAGTTCAGAAGCTTCTTTTGAACAAGGGGTCCTATGTGCAAATGTAACATCACCTAGAATTAAGTTTTGACTTGAAAACTGTTTGATTTCATTTTGTAATAAAATGATATTGCTTATAATTTCACAATTGACCATTTTCTTTTTCAAAATAAAAATAAAAAGGTTGAAATCCCTACTGTGCATAATAATTTGGAACATGCATTTTGAGTGCATTTTGAGTGTTTATTATTTTTAAAAATATACTGTTATCATAGGCAGTTTGATCAAAAACATTTCAATTATACTCGAATAGTAGATGACTGGAAAATAACAATGACTGCAATTCATAAAGTTAATTTAGGAAAATATGAAAAAATATTTTTTGCACAATAATCTGGAACACAGTGTATATATATATATATATATATATATATATATATATATATATATATATATATATATATAATTGCCTTATTCTGTCTGTCTGTCTGTCTGTCTGTCTTGCTCCAAAATTGTGTCCTTACGGTGACACAAAGCTGATTGGCCGCTGGGCTCGCCATGGCCCCGCCCCCCCGCACGGATTGGCCGCTCGCCCAGGCAACTCGCCCACGCCCCGCCCCCCTCACGCAATGCACGCTCGCTCTGGCCCGCCCCCCGCACGCATTCCCCGAACCGACCGACACGGAGCCATGACTCCCAGGTGAGTACTGTACCCCCGGGAGCCCACATCAGCGTACGCCGCCAACCCAGCCGACACATACCCTCGCATTGCTGGGGTTGCCGCCGTATGCTGGTGTGGGCTCCCGTGCGAGCGGGGGACGGGATACGCTGGTAACCATGGTAGCATAGTTACCAGCGCATCAAGGTCCTGCAGCGGCGGAACATACACACGCACACACACACACATCAGATCACACTCACTCTCACACACCTCACACACACATCACATCGCATCCACACACTCACAACATCCTGGGATATCGCTTGCTTCTCGGCGGCGATACTGTGCAGTGAACTTCCAGGACCTGCCGGAGGATCACATGGCCAGAAGCATGTGGTATCTCCGGATGTTGTGAGTGTGAGCGCGTATGTGCAATATCGTCAATGTGTGTGTGCGTGAGTGTATGCGATCGGGTGTGTGTGAGTGTATGCGATCGGGTGTGTGTGACTGTATGCGATCGGGTGTGTGTGCTGTATGCGATCGGGTGTGTGTGACTGTATGCGATCGGGTGTGTGTGACTGTATGCGATCGGGTGTGTGTGACTGTATGCGATCGGGTGTGTGTGAGTGTATGCGATCGGGTGTGTGTGTGTGTGTCTGTGTGTATGCGATCGGATCTGTGTCGGCAGAGGAGCACGGCGTGCTGGAGGAGGCTGGGAGGAGAGAGGCTGATCCTGGGGAAGGCTGGGAGGGGGAGGCTGAGAGAAGAGAGGCTGATGCTGGGGGAGGCTGAGGCTGGGGTAGGCTGGGAGGAGAGAGGCTGATGCTAGGGACAGAAAAGGCTGATGCTGGGAGGAGAGAGGCTGATGCTGGGAGGAGAAAGGCTGATGCTGGGAGGAGAGAGGCTGATGCTGGGAGGAGAGAGGCTGATCCTGGGGAAGGCTGGGAGGGGGAGGCTGAGAGAAGAGAGGCTGATGCTGGGGGAGGCTGAGGCTGGGGTAGGCTGGGAGGAGAGAGGCTGATGCTGCGGACAGAAAAGGCTGATGCTGGGAGGAGAGAGGCTGATGCTGGGAGGAGAGAGGCTGATGCTGGGAGGAGAGAGGCTGATGCTGCGGGCAGTGAGGCTGATGCTGCAGGCAGAGAGGCTGATGCTGCGGGCAGAGAGGCTGATGCTGGTGCAGCATGGGGGATGGAGCACGATGGGGGGTGCGCAGCATGGGGGATGGAGCACGATGGGGAGTGCGCAGCATGGGGGATGGAGCACGTTTGGGAGTGCGCAGCATGGTGGATGGAGCACGATGGGGGGTGCGCAGCATGGCGGATGGAGCACGTTAGGGAGTGCGCAGCATGGCGGATGGAGCGCGGTTGGGAGTGCGCAGCATGGCGGATAGAGCACGATGGGGAGTGCGCAGCATGGCGGATGGAGCACGTTTGGGAGTGCGCAGCATGGCGGATGGAGCACGTTTGGGAGTGCGCAGCATGGCGGATGGAGCACGTTTGGGAGTGCACAGCATGGGGGATGCAGCACGATGGGGAGTGCGCAGTATGGCGGATGGAGCACGTTTGGGAGTGCGCAGCATGGCGGATGGACCACGTTTGGGAGTGCGCAGCATGGCGGATGGAGCACGTTTGGGAGTGCGCAGCATGGTGGATGGAGCACGATGGGGAGTGGGCAGCATGGGGGATGGAGCATGATGGGGGGTGAGCAGCATGGGGGATGGAGCACGATGGGAGGTGCACACCTTCCCCCAACACACACACACACACGCACTGCACAACACACACACACTGGGAACCACAAACACCGCCCTACACAGACACCCACACACACAGACAACGCTGCACACACACAACACCCAACACACAAACACCGCAGCATACATAAATATACGCACATACCGCACAACACACACATTGCACAAAACATACCTCCCCCCAAAACACACACACACCCCACACAAACCGCGCAACACATACACACACACACAACGCTACAGACACACATCGCTCCACAAACAATGCAACACACGCAACACACATACAACACCACTCTCACCCCCCGCCACACCCAGACAACACCCAGAACATGTACAGCGCCCTACACAAACACTTGGTAAGTACACACAACAACATCTATATATGTAACAAAAATCATACATGAACTACACAATACGTACATTCTAGAATACCCGATGCGTAGAATCGGGCCACCTTCTAGTATATATATATATATATATATATATATATATTTCAATGCATCTATCTATCTATCTATATTTATCTCTTTAACAATCTATATATCTATGTACCTCTTCATTATCTAACTATTGGTTTAGCTAACTATCTTTTTTTTTTTTTTTTTTAAAGGGCCCCCTTAAAAATAATGACATATACAGATGAGTAGATTGCGTGAATGTTTGAACGATAGTGAGTCCAAGAGATCGAGGGTTTTAAAAATGAGATGAGGGAGGTTTAGTTTGATTTATTTATTTTAAATATATATATATATATATATATATATATATATATAAAACACTGGAAATGAGTGAGGTCTCACAATGTCGGTCAATCTCTATCTCTGTCAGTCGGTCTCTCCCTCTCGGTCTCTATTCTCTCCCTGTCGGTCGATCTGTTGGTCAGTCTCTCTCTCTGTCGGTCTCTCTCTCTGTCCATGTCAGTCTATTCCTTTCCCCCCCTCTCTCATACTCACCGATCCCCGATCACCAGCGCGGCGCTGCACGGCGTTCACACTGCTCCGGCGGCATCTCCTCTTTTGAAAAAGCCGGCCGATCATTATTCAATCTCATATTCCCTTCTTTCCCCGCCCACCGGCGACAATGATTGGTTGCAGTCAGACACGCCCCCATGATGAGTGACAGCTGTCTCACTGCAACCAATCACAGCTGCCGGTGGGTGGTGGCAATCGAGGTAATAAGGAGTTAATTGCAGCACCCCATAGCTGCCACTAAGTCCTAGATTAATCATGGCAGGCGGCTCCCCAAGATACCTTCCATGATTAACCTGTAATTTTAAGAAAATGAAGACATACACCAAAAAATCCTTTATTTGAAAAAAATAACAAAAAAAACAACCCTCTTTCACCACTTTATTCATGTCCCCAAATACCCTTCCATGTCCGTCGTAATCCTCAGAGGTCCCTCGACGCTGTCAGCTCTGCTACATCAGGAGCTGACAGAGAGCAGTCACAGACCACGACTGCTCTCTGTGAGCTCCCCGCAGTGACTGAAGTGAGTCGCGCAATCAGCGATGACGTCACTCAGGTTACCCTCGGCCACAGATCTCAGCGGGAGGACTTCTGCTGTGGCTGCGGGTAACCTTAGTGACGGAACCGCTGACAGCGCAAATCACTAAAGTCACTCGGTATTTACGGTCACCGGTGAGACCTTTACCGTTGACCCAAAACCAGGCCATGCCACACAGACAGAGTCGCGGGATTACAATGAAGTCGGGTGACATTCATCCGACTTCATTCTGATCGGGCGGCTCTGTCTGTGTCTGCTGTCAGTGACCATTAAGCTCTGCTACATGGCTCTCTCTGTGTCTGCTGTCAGCGGCCATGTAGCAGAGCTGAATGGCAGATGACATAGCTGTTGAGAATAAAAACGGATCCGTCGAAACTAAGCAAAAAAAACAGCACCAACGCATGCAAACGCAAATGAACGGTCCATTTTTATGCTGGATCCGGTAGACGGATCCAGTTAAAAAACATTCAGGTCACTTGCGGTGGCATGCGTTGTTCTCCTTTAAAAACAGATCCTGTAACATGCAGTTAGCGGTTTTTTGCCTTAAGGCAAAAAAATGCTGATGTGAAGCCAGCCTTATACACATATATAGCCTGGGTCTCAGTTTCCCATACACGGTAAGTTTTTTAACTGCATGAGAGGACACACACTAGCTAGGGACCCCAACGTAGAGAAATGTTTTGGCGTAGTGTTGGTGCTCTGTTGCTTTGATCAATTCAATAGCTACATTTCTCTTTATTCATGGCAGTAATGCAGATTCCATTTTTCAAATTTTCATTCTTACATATAGCTATTGGATTTTTATGTCAGTATTCACACAGCCGTTTCTGCTTTTCATATATTCCCCTTACATAGTCACTGGTGTGCATACCTTCTCTCCATATAGTATAGATTTTTTAGGTTTTTGCACCCAGATCAGACTCAGAATGGAGTTCCAGACGTTATTTCTTGATTGATTTGTAGTTTTTCGTTTGTGAACCCGACCCACTCACACCTGTTGCCATTCCACATTATACGCATATATAGCCTGGGTCTCAGTTTCCCATACACGGTAAGTTTTTTAACTGCATGAGAGGACACACACTAGCTAGGGACCCCAACGTAGAGAAATACTTTGGCGTAGTGTTGGGGCTCTGTTGCATTGATCAATTCAATAACTAAATTTCTCTTTATTCATATGTTCATGGCAGTAATGCAGATTCCATTTTTCATATTTTCATTCTTACATATAGTTATTGGATTTTTCATGTCAGTATTCACACAGCAGTTTCTGATTTTCATATATTCCCCTTACATAGTCACTGGTGTGCATACCTTCTCTCCATATAGTGAAGATTTTTTAGGTTTTTGCACCCAGGTAAGTGGGTCCTGCTTGTATCCTGTTCGTGACGCCAGGAATTTCGAGGTGTGCCGCCCCCGCGTTAGCAGCCGGGCTGCTCGGATCCGGATCCGTGGTGGCTCGAGGGGCATCCGGATCTGGGGGTCATGCGGCCACTTGAATTAAGGAGATATTTACAGGGGATGGTGTATTTACAGTTTGTGGCGCCACCTGTGGTGTGTGGTAAGGTGGAGTACCACAGCTGCAGCTGGGGAGTACCCGGTGGCGATGGAGTGGGCAGCCAGGTGTTTAACCCCTCCATGGGTAGATGGGGAATGCCCCGGGACTCGGTGATGGTGACAGGGTGTGCCATTGGGGAGGTAAAGGTCACCGACAACTTAGTAAACCAAAGTTCTGGACACCACTGCTGCTGAGGGAGAGCACGTTTGGGTCCCATTTCTGCTGGTGTTGCCTGATGATCTGTGACCTTTCCCTTGACACCTTGTTCTCTTCTTAGTTGGACCGTATAGCTTGAAACTATTTGGGTCCCTCTCCCCAGTGTGGCTAACTGAGGGAGCTTACTCTCAGGGTTCACGCTTGGGATTTCCTGTAAAGTCTTATCACCCTCGTTGCGCTAGTACTCCGATTTTGGAGCGGGTGAAGAGCGGATCTTGAAGGCTCCGTTCTCGTCGGATGAATTGTCAGGTTGCCTAAAGCTACTCCCTGACCTAGGGTCCACATACCCGGTCGTGCCCTGGTCCCAGCCCGGTGATGGTACAAGGCCGCTGGCTGTCCTCCACAACAATACCGTGCCCCTTGTCACGATCCCCTGCGACCGTGGGTCCAGCTCCTACTAGGCCCAGACCACCGTCTGCCACCTATTAACTTCCAAGGAGCCCAACTCCTGACCTCCTCTCTCCTTCACCTCCAACACCACACTGGCCTACTCCTGACACTCCTGACCTCCCCTTAACTAACCCCACAAGTGGACGACCCTATTCCACTCATGCTGTCCACTGGTGTGTCTGGTGGGTGTGGTGCAGAGTGTTCCTAGGATTTTGATTAGCTGGTTTTGGCAACACAATTGGTTAGGGACCCGTAACCAAGGAGGAGGTGGATATTGCACAGAAGGGCAGATTGCACAATACCGTGTGACGACCTGATAGGCCAGGGCGTCACAGAAACATGTACAAATACTGCAAGTCAACACATAGTCCACCACATCATGATGCAACTTCAGCCACCAAAAAACGAGAAAGGAGGTCCAAGGTTGCTTTTCTACCAGGATGACCTGTAAGTACAGTATTGTGATGTTCCCTAATTATTTTAGGGTGCAAATTAAGTGGCATGAATAAGCTCTCTGAAGGGCAAGAGGCTGGAGTGTTCCCCTGAGCCTCCAACACCTCCCCCTCTAGGTATGGACACAAGGCACAGTTGGAAAAAGTTGGAAAAACTAAATACAATTGATAAAAAGGTAAAAAAAACATGAAAAAAATCACAAAAGCCATTTTGACATTAAAAATGCAGCTTTTGTTTAAAAACAAAAATAAAGAAAAAACTAAACACATAATTGGTATCCCTCCATCTGGAATGAGCTGAGTTGTAAAACTGTTATGTTATTAAAGGCTGCTTTACACCTTACAATTTCTCGTGCGATCGAATTTGCGATCGCACCTGCCCCCATCGTTTGTGCGGCATGGGCAATTTCTTGCCTGTGTCGCACAATGTTGTAACCCCAGTCACACGTACTTACCTTCGAAACGACCTCGTTGTGGGCGGCGAACATCCTCTTCCTGAAGGGGGAGGGACGTTCGGCGTCACAGCGATGTCACCCAGCTGCCGTCCAATAGAAGCGGAGGGGCGGAGATGAGCGGGATGTAAACATCCCGCCCACCCCCTTCCTTCAGCATTGCCGGCGGAACGCAGGTAAGCTGTGTTCATCGTTCTAGGGGTGTCACACGAAGCGATGTGTGCTGCCTCGGGAACAATGAACAACAGGACGTGTGATTTTTAGAAAATAAGCGACGTGTCAGCGATGAACGAGAAGGTGAGTATTTCTGCTTGTTCATAGCTGTCACACACTACGATATCACTAACGATGCCGGTTGTGCGTCACTTACGACGTGACCCCGCCGACATCTCATTAGATATATCATAGCGTTTAAAGCCCGCTTTATTCCGTAAAAACAACTGAAAACAAAAAGAATTTCAAAAATTTAGCTTTTTCATTATACTGATACACAAGAAATTGAATAAAAATCGATTAAAAAGTTGTATGCAAAGAAATGATATGAATAAAAACCAATAATTGTCCTGCAAAAAATTAAGTCTTAATATGGCTCTTTTGGCAAAAAATCATAGTCACAGCTCTCAGAATATACAGTGCCTTGCGAAAGTATTTGTCCCCCTTGAATTTTTCAACTTTTTCCCACATTTCAGGCTTCAAACATAAAGATAAAATTTTTAATATTATGGTGAAGAATCAACAACAAATGAGACACAATTGTGAAGTTCAATGAAATGTATTGCTTATTTTAAACTTTTCTAAAAGATAATAAATAGGGATGATCGCATACCCTATTATTCACTTCGACGGATATCCGGTGAATACCTCGCCACTATTCGAGTATTCGCGAATATTCGACTCCTTATGTAAGTCAATGGGAAACAACAACACCTTAAATATAAAAAATGTCTTTATTAAGATTCACTAAAATAACACGCATAAAAGGTTCATATAAGCTCATCAACAAAGTGCAAGTGTCAATTAACATACATTTCAACTAGTGGAGCACCCAGGACAGTTATTGGTTATAAATTAAAGACATATATATATATATATATATATATATATATATGACGACAGTGAGAGTGGGAGGGGGAGTCAGATGTGCCTTAATGTCTAGTTCTCCACCCTTACTGTCCCTTCCTAACAATGGAGGAATTGTAATTTAATGGATAACCCCCGTTCCTCTACGGCTGTTGCTGATTATCCCTAGGTTCCACTAGTAGGAAACCATCACCACACGTACTCCCAGTGCTTAAATAGACAGATAAAAACAAAAAGACAATGGACAGGTGCAGAACTGTAAACTGATAGAATTTTTTCAGTTCTCTGCAGGAAAAAACTGCATACAGCCCCCACATTTCTTTTGAAAAGGGCAGGGATCGGCACTATTATCCTGCTATTAGCACCCCGTTACGGATATACGGAACGGGATGATACGCTATACATGCACTTCCGTTTGTGATATGATTTCTATCTAGTATTAGCAGGTTTCTAAGTCGATGGCAAACCAGAATAATTTTATGTCGGACCTGTCGGTGACCTGTGGTGATTGAAAAAAAGGATGAAATGGATGGAAAAAGGCTGAAACAGTATGGGCACAGCCTGTAGAAGGTGCCTCACTGCATTTCTGGTGTCTTTAAATAACGTGGTCAGAGCAACACGCAGCGTTTATGTAGTCGCGAGAACAGCTCTCAAACCAATGTAAAAGAGGGGAAATTGCTAAGAAACAGTTACTATTGCCTAATGACTGTAGTAAAACGTCAAATCAAGCCCCGACCGCCCAAAAAAAAACGCTTTAGCATATGTTCACACGTTTCGTTTTTTTTACATTTTTACTTTTTCGATTAGAAAGGGCTGTAACTTATGCATTATATTGGTGTCTGTCTCACACCTCCTTTTTTGGGACATATTTGACAGCACTTTAAAAGGTCAGCTACAATGTGCCCGTTGGGATGTTGACCTTGCCCTCCTCCTCCTTCACCAGCACCACCGGCTCCAGTGGGGCTCTAAGGTCCACTGGCTGTCCTCAAATCTCAGACTTCTTAGGGCTCTCAGGTGGGCACTGTAACATACATTGGGGAGGGATGGCAGTCATTTGTAGTTTTCTGCATCCCCTATATCATTAGTGTGAAAGTTGGAATATGTACTCCATAACACTTTACAGTGCTATTGCCAATGTGGCCTTTGGGTGTTGGCCTTGCCCTCCTGCTCCTCCTCCACCATTCCAATTGCCCTGGTGCAGTGGCAATTGGGGTCATACGGGATTCATGACAGCTTACAGCTGCCACTAAGCCCTAGATTAGTGATGTGTAGGCTCTATGATAACCCCCCATTACTAATCTGTAAGTAAAAATAAATAAACACAGTCACCGAAAAAATCCTTTATTTGAAATAAAAAGGAAAAAAGCACAATCTTTCACTCCTTTATTAACCTCCAAAATACCCAGGTCCGATGTAATCCACAATTCCAACTCTGCTATATACTGAAGGCACAGTGCGCGACCATGGAACCTGTGGGCTCCAGACAGAGACAGTCGTGCGATGAGCGGTGACATCAGTCAGGCTGTTTGCGGTCATAGCTGGAGGTTCCCATGGTCCTCCCCCTGTAATTGCAGGTAAACTGATCTTAAGTGACCTGTCACGCTGTACTCTAAGATGTACAATAGCAGTACAGCGCAGTAATGTGGGACTGAGAGGATTCCTGAAACTATCTGAGAAGGTAGTTAGCTGGTAAACCACTAGGGGGTGTAAAAGTGGAAGAAACGTATGAGCAGGGAATTCCCTAGCAGAGGTAATACTAGTCAAGCCCACCAGATGGCAGTAGAATCGTCAGAAAGCCGTGTCACAACACGAGGTCTTGTAAGTACACAAGGGCAAAGTCTAAACGTAGTCAGAGGGAAGCAAATAGTCAGTAGCCGGGAAATCAGATCCTAGAAGCAAGGGGGAGTGGGAAGACAAAACAGAATAAAGATAAACAGATAAGGAACGAACAGGGAGACAGCGGGAGAGACACTGATGGAAACAGACAACAGAGGAGGTTAACAGGTCAGGTGAACACGGAGGTCATGAGCGGCAGGGCAGACAACAGGTCACTCAAGAGCAGAACACAGCAGAGCCAGAAGTATCACTGGCGAAGTCCAAGAGAAACAGTGCCCTAATAAAGCAGCCTGACCTCCAGAACGAGGCAGAAAGGATTAACCCCTAACGTGACTTGCATCAGAAGTGAAACTAAAAAAAAGGCTCAGCTCCAGCTGAGCCAGGAGTCAATCATGACATGACCTCAGTAAACTCAGGGACCTCACCCCAGGTGAGGTCACTGAGTTCACAGACCTGTATCTCCTGGTAGAAAACCAAGTTTTTTTGACAAGAGATGCAGATTTGGTGGCAAAAAAATACATCACTATCGCATGCGGTACAATGCGGTACAATGCGGTACAAGGCGGTAGAGATGCATTTTTTTGCTAGGAGGTGTAGATTGGGTGCATGAATATGTTGTAAAACTGTCATCACTAACTTTTGCCTCAAAAATGCAAAAAAATGGTTTTGACACTGTTTCAGTGCAGTTTTTTGCCAGGAGGTGCAAATTTGGTGCAGAAATATAGTGTAGGCATTTCAGCACCAAATTTGACCCTCCTGGCAGAAAACCACACCAAAACGGAGTCAAAACTATATTTTTGCATTCTTGGGCCAAGAGATGCAAATTTGGTGAGGAAAATTTGATACCGTTTTCATACACTCACTCTACACCTCCTGGCAAAAAAAAAAATGCATCAAAACTGCATGCGGTATGACGCAGTAGTATTGCGATTTTTTGCCAGGAGGTATAGATTTGGTGAAGGAACATGGTGTGAAAATTTCATCATCAAATATGCATCTCTTGGAGATGTAGGTCCGTAAACTCAGTGACCTATGATTTTCGTTTTCATGGCCCAATCTTATAAAGACCTGTGTATTTTGTGGGCTAAAAATACTCATTACACCATTAGAATTATAGGGTTTATTTTACCAAAAGAGGTCACTAAATGGAGTTTCTACATTTTGGCACCTCAGGGGCTCAGCAAATGCAACACACCCAAATTTGCCTTGAAGAATCAAATAGAGCTGTTTTCTTCCCGAGCCTTCCATGTGCCAAAACATTCGTTTTTTACCATGTTTGAAGTATGGCTGTGTTTGTCGGAAATTGCAAAAGAAATTAAGGGGTCCGTTTTCTCCTATTATCCATTGTAAAAATTACAAATTATCAGAAAAAAACGTAACTATCATTTTCACACCCACATTTTTAAGATGTGTGTGAAGCACCTTGAGTTCAAAATGCTCAACACACATCTACATAATTCCTTCATGTTTCTAGTTTGCAAAATGGGGTCACTTGTGGGGGTTTCTGCTATAAGGTACTTTAGGCCCCCTGCAAATGTGACATAGTTCCTACAATCTATTGCAGCCAAATTTGCTTTCAGGATTCAAATATCACTCCTTCCCCTCCAAACCGTTCCATTTGTCCAAACAGAACTTTTTGATTACATGTGGGATATTGCCATGCTCATAAGAAGTGGGTAACAATCTGTGTTGTCCACTTATTGATGTTACCTGTTGCAAAAGTGTGAAATTCAGTGATAAATCAACATTTTTGGGAAAAAAAATTAAATCTTCAATTAGATGACCTAATGTTATCAAATTTTGTGAAGTACCTGTTGGTTCAAAATGCTCACTATACCCGTGGATAAAATCCTTGATGCATCTAGTTTCCCGAATGGGGTACTTGTGAGTGGTTTCTGATGTTTAGGTACCTTATTGTCCCTATAAATTTGAGATGGTGCCTGTAATGTATTTCAGCCAAATTTGTGTCCCAAAATTCAAATGGCGCTCCTTCCCTTCCGAGCCCTGCTGTGTGTCCAAACAGAGGTTTTTAACCACATGTGGGGTATCAGAATACGTATAAGAAACTGGATAACAAGTGTCTGGGTCCATTTTGTCTTGCTATTTCTTGTGAAAGTGAATAAATTGGGGCTAAAGCAACATTTATAGGTCATTTTTTTTCTCTTTTTCATTCCACTTTGCATTCATTCATGTGAAGCATATGAAGGGTTCAAAAACTTATTGGATGTGGTTATGAGTACTTTGAGGGGTACAGTTTTAGAATTGTGTCACTTTTGGGTATTTTCTGTCACCTAGGCCTCTCAGTCACTTCAAATGTGATGTAGAGCCTACGTTTTTACCCTTTTAACTTCTTAACTAAAAAAAGATGTTTCAAAAATTGTGCTGGTTTAAAGTAAACACATAAGACATATAATTTATTAACTAATTTTGTGACATAGGTCTCTGGTTTAAAATTTAAATTTGAATTTAAATTTAAAATTAAAATCTGGTTTAAAATGGCATTAAAATTAAAAATTTGAAAATTGTGAAATTGTTAACATTTTTGCAAAATGTCTGATATTTTTACAGTTAGATGCAAAAAATATCACCCTAAATTTACCACTAACATGAAGTACAATATATCACAAAAATATTCCCAGAATCACTGTGATCTGTTGAAGCGTTCCAGAGTTATTATAAAGTGACACGTGTCAGATTTCTAAAATATCGTCTGGCCTGTGTCACGCTCCCCGGGTCCCCTGCGCTGCTCCCCGGCTCACCTGTCACGCTCCCCGGCTCTCCTGCCTCGCTTCCCGGTTCCTCGGTCCGGTCTCCGCCGCTCCCCGCTCTCCAGCATCCATTGCCGGCGCGTCCCCGGCGTCCTGGTCCCCGCTCCCGGCGCCTGTCGGCTTCTCAGCCCCAGCCCGGCTCTGCTGCTTCCTCCTCTCAGCTTCCTGCTCTGGCTTCTGGCACTCGGGCCGCGCGCATGCGCATTAGGGCGCGCGCGCGGTCATTGACCCTTTCTTAAAGGGCCAGCGTCCATTAACAGGAAAT
Source organism: Anomaloglossus baeobatrachus (assembly GCF_048569485.1). NCBI lineage: Eukaryota > Metazoa > Chordata > Amphibia > Anura > Aromobatidae > Anomaloglossus > Anomaloglossus baeobatrachus. The sequence goes on from NC_134355.1 coordinate 236,143,618, forward strand.
GAAGCACACAGGTACAGGGTATAAAGGGGTTTAATGTCCAAGTGGGCGGGGCCTGATCTTCGTGTTTCTCAAGCTAGGAGTCAGGTCTCCTTGTGTTCCTGTGATATACTCACCTCTCTCTCTTCTAGAGCCGAGCCTGCCTCGCCATCCGGTCCTGCCGAATCCTGAACCCCGAACGCTGCCTATCTGCCATCCTGACAGTCCGTACCATCTTGGATCCCTGCGGTGACCCGTCATCTCGCTCCAAAGGTTCCGGACCCCGCCTGACATCTTCTCGGCTTCCGAACCTGAGCTCCGTCACCCGGACTACCATCAGTGACTCCGTGGTCCCAGGGACTTCTCCGTTATACTCTTGTGCACGGACTGTTCTGCTGCCTATAGTGCTCCAGCTACCGGACCCCTTACCATCATCAAGGAGTTCGGCCCAGTGGATCCACCTCCTGGGTCTGCCCGTCCACCTGGCCCTAACAGTAAGATCAGGCCATGGATCCCGCTGCAGCACTAGCAGCCATACAGGAGGAACTCCAACGCCAGCGTGAGACTCAGACCCGCATGCTGCAATTCATGTCTTCTGTGGACGCCCGCCTGAACACGCTACAAGCGGCAGTTACGTCTTCAGCATCCCGGGCTTCCACTAGTCAATCCACGGCTCCAGCTCCCGTGGCGACTTCTTCGGATGCTTCCCGACTTCGTTTGGCCTCACCACCCCGGTACGCCGGAGACCCCAAGACCTGCAGGGGTTTCATAAACCAATGCTCCCTCCATTTCACGCAGCTGCCGCATTTGTTTGCCTCCGACCAAGCCAAGGTCGCCTTCATCATGTCACATCTAGAGGGTGAGGCACTGGCGTGGATGAACCCCTTGTGGGAGAAGGGGGATCCTGTGACCACGAACATCCAGGAGTTCCTGCAGGCATTCCGTGGCACCTTTGACGAGCCCGGACGCGCCTCCGCGTCTGCTTCGTCTCTTCTCCGGTTACGTCAGGGGACTCTGACGGTGGGTCAATACGCGATCCGGTTTCGCACCCTGGCCTCGGAACTCGGGTGGAACAACGAGGCCCTAACCGCCGCCTTCTGGGAAGGACTCTCGGGGCGAATTAAAGATGAGCTGGCGGGTCGTGACGTACCGTCCACCCTGGATGCCCTGATTACCCTAGCGACTCGAGTGGACATTCGCTTTCAGGAGCGATCCAAGGAAGTGTCCTGTGAGAGACGTCCGGTACGGCATTCCTCTCCTCCGCAGAAGTCCTCCGTACTTCAGTCAACGGCATCTGGGGCCCCCGTCCACGAGCCCATGCAGATCGACCGAGTGCGGCAGTCTGAACAACGTCGAGCCGAGCGGCTCGCCAAGGGCCTCTGCTTTTACTGCGGAGAGGGCACACACCTGCTACGCTCCTGTCCAGAGAGGCCGGGAAACTCCAAAGCCTAGGGTTGGTAGGAGAGGCCACCCTAGGTGCTGGGACTCTCTCAGACCCGGTTACGTGGACTGTGCAAGTGGCAACGGGAGAGACGCGGTTCACGGCTGAGGCGTACCTCGATTCTGGGGCCGCAGGCAATTTCATCCAGCAGGCCACGGTGGACAAGTACCAGGTGCCGGTTACTCCACTCGACAAGCCCCTAGTGATTGCCTCTGTGGATGGGAGACCCCTCTCTGACACCATCTCCTGGATCACCAGGCCGGTCGAACTGCGTATCGGTGCTCTGCACACCGAGAACATCGCTCTCTACGTCCTCCCACACATGTCCCATCAAATCCTGCTGGGACTTCCCTGGTTACGGACACACGAACCATCAGTCAGCTGGGGCACTGGTGAAATCACCCAATGGGGCTCTTCGTGCCATGATAAATGTCTGAAGACCATACAACCCATCCGACGACCTCCGGTTCCAGAGAACCTACCGGGACTGCCCTCGGCCTATTGGTCCTTCGTGGACGTCTTTGATAAGAAGGAATCTGAGGTTCTTCCGCCACATCGTCCTTACGATTGTGCCATCGACCTGCTCCCGGGAACAACACCACCTCGAGGACGGATATATCCATTGTCTCCAGCCGAAACAAGGGCCATGTCTACTTACATCACAGAGAGCCTGGCAAGGGGATTCATTCGGAGATCCTCCTCTCCTGCTGGAGCAGGCTTCTTCTTCGTGAAGAAGAAAGAAGGCGACTTACGCCCATGTATAGACTACCGGGGATTGAACCAAATCACCGTGAAAAACAAGTACCCTCTGCCGCTCATCCCCGAATTGTTTGACCGGCTTAGAGGAGCTCGTGTGTTCACCAAGCTGGATCTTCGGGGTGCCTACAACCTAGTCCGCATCCGCTCTGGGGACGAGTGGAAGACCGCGTTCAATACTCGCGATGGACACTACGAATACTGCGTGATGCCCTTCGGCCTGTGTAACGCACCAGCAGTCTTTCAAGAATTGGTGAACGACGTTTTCCGGGACCTTCTCTACGTCTGTGTGGTGGTGTATCTGGATGATATCCTTGTCTTCTCTCCGGACCTCCAGACCCACAGAGAGAACGTGCAGCTGGTTCTACAAAGACTCAGAGAGAATCGTCTGTACGCCAAGTACGAGAAGTGCATCTTTGAGCAGTCTTCTCTCCCCTTCCTGGGTTACATCATCTCCGATAACGGACTGCAGATGGATCCAAAGAAGGTCTCCTCCATTCTCAACTGGCCTCCTCCTTCTGGACTGAAGGCAATCCAACGCTTTCTGGGATTTGCCAACTATTACCGCCAGTTCATCCCTCACTTCTCTGCTCTGACTGCCCCTCTCTCCGCCTTGACCAAGAAGGAGGCTAATCCAAAGGACTGGTCACCTGCGGCCGACGCAGCGTTTGGCTCTCTGAAGCGGGCATTTGCCTCCTCTCCTGTACTTCACCGTCCGGAGTTAAACCGCCAGTTCACCTTGGATGTGGATGCCTCCTCCTCGGGAGCCGGAGCAGTGCTCATGCAGAAGTCCTCCTCCGGGAAGATGGTGACTTGCGGTTTCTTCTCCAAGAGCTTCTCAGCGCCTGAACGCAACTACACCATCGGAGACCGAGAGCTATTAGCAGTCAAACTGGCTCTGGAGGAATGGTGCTACCTTTTGGAAGGAGCAGTGTACCCCGTCATCATTTACACGGACCACAAGAACCTAGAATACCTGCGGTCCGCTCAGCGATTGAACCCACGGCAAGCCAGGTGGTCCTTGTTCTTTGCCAGGTTCGATTTCCAACTCCATTTCCGACCCGCGGACAAGAATGTACGCGCTGATGCCTTGTCCAGGTCTTTCATGCCCATGGAGCAAGAGGAGGAGACATCCCAACCCATCATCTGTCCTAGTAAAATCATTCAGGTGACCCCTGTCACCCTGGCCCAGATACCGCCCGGGAAGACCTATGTCTCTGAGACTGACAGGGAAAAAGTGTTACACTGGGGCCATGCCTCGAAAACAGCCGGTCATGCTGGTCAAAAGAGAACATGGAGTGCGATTGTACGTCACTACTGGTGGCCATCCCTTCGCACGGACGTCGCTGCTTTTGTCTCTGCCTGCTCCTCTTGTGCCAGGAACAAGACGCCCAAACACCTGCCTTATGGCCGTCTGCTGCCTCTGCCTGTACCCTCGATTCCGTGGCAACACATTGCGATGGACTTCATTACGGACTTGCCCCTGTCCTCCGGACACACAGTCATATGGGTCGTGGTGGATCGGTTCTCTAAAATGGCTCATTTCGTCCCTATGGCTGGACTGCCCTCCGCTCAGGAACTCACGGACGCCTATAAACATCACATCTTCCACTTGCATGGCTTTCCGTCACACATTGTGTCCGACAGAGGAACTCAGTTCACCTCCCGCTTCTGGAGGGCTCTCTGCAAACATCTGGGAGTGACTCTGGACTTTTCTTCTGCCTACCATCCTCAGTCTAATGGCCAAGTGGAAAGGGTCAATCAAATCTTGACCTCCTTCTTACGTCACTACGTCAACGCCCATCACGACGACTGGTCCACGCTGCTTCCTTGGGCTGAATTCTCCCATAACCACCACGTCAGTGAGTCGTCCTCCAGCTCTCCCTTCCATGTCGTTTACGGACTTCAGCCCTCCGTCCCATTGCCTGTATCCCCTTCTTCGGATGTCCCTGCTGCTGATGCTGTAGCCCGTGACTTTGCAACCATTTGGGACTCTGTCAAGTCGTCCCTTGGACGTGCTTCCCTGCGGATGAAGAGACACGCAGACAAGAGACGTCTGGACCCTCCGTGTTTCTCTCCTGGAGATCTAGTCTGGCTTGCTTCCAAGTACGTCCGATTGAAGATACCATCCTACAAGCTGGGTCCTCGCTACATCGGGCCGTTTAAAGTCCTCAACAAGATCAATGAGGTCTCCTACAAGCTACACCTCCCGGCCACGATGAGGATACCCAACTCCTTCCACATCTCCCTGCTCAAGCCGGTTGTCCATGGTCCCTTCTCCGCTGCTGCCAGTTCGGCTCCTTCTCCAATTGCCGATGATGACATCTATGCGGTAAGAGATATCGTGACCATGAAGACCGTACGGGGTCGACAGTTCTTCCTGGTGGACTGGGCAGGGTATGGTCCTGAGGATAGGTCCTGGGAGCCCCGGGAGAATGTGGGCACTCCTCTGATCCGTGCCTTCCTGTCCCAGTTGCGGGGAGGGGGGCGTGGGGGGGGGTACTGTCACGCTCCCCGGGTCCCCTGTGCTGCTCCCCGGCTCACCTGTCACGCTCCCCGGCTCTCCTGCCTCGCTTCCCGGTTCCTCGGTCCGGTCTCCGCCGCTCCCCGCTCTCCAGCATCCATTGCCGGCGCGTCCCCGGCGTCCTGGTCCCCGCTCCCGGAGCCCGTCGGCTTCTCAGCCCCAGCCCGGCTCTGCTGCTTCCTCCTCTCAGCTTCCTGCTCTGGCTTCTGGCACTCGGGCCGCGCGCATGCGCATTAGGGCACACGCGCGGTCATTGACCCTTTCTTAAAGGGCCAGCGTCCATTAACAGGAAATGAAGCACACAGGTACAGGGTATAAAGGGGTTTAATGTCCAAGTGGGCGGGGCCTGATCTTCGTGTTTCTCAAGCTAGGAGTCAGGTCTCCTTGTGTTCCTGTGAGATACTCACCTCTCTCTCTTCTAGAGCCGAGCCTGCCTCGCCATCCGGTCCTGCCGAATCCTGAACCCCGAACGCTGCCTATCTGCCATCCTGACAGTCCGTACAATCTCGGATCCCTGCAGTGACCCGTCATCTCGCTCCAAAGGTTCCGGACCCCGCCTGACATCTTCTCGGCTTCCGAACCTGAGCTCCGTCACCCGGACTACCATCAGTGACTCCGTGGTCCCAGGGACTTCTCCGTTATACTCTTGTGCACGGACTGTTCTGCTGCCTATAGTGCTCCAGCTACCGGACCCCTTACCATCATCAAGGAGTTCGGCCCAGTGGATCCACCTCCTGGGTCTGCCCGTCCACCTGGCCCTAACAGCCTGGAAGGTCAAAATTGGCTACGTCTTTAAGGGATTACAGAAAGGCTCCACCTTGTATACTTGGTGTCCTGTTGTGTCTGACAGGTGGTATTTGACCTGTCCATGTCCAGTAACTATTCTTCTGCATCATGAAAAAGTTTATATTAAACTACAGGATTAACTGACAGTGTGCACAGTTCAGATGTTATTCTGTGATATATTATTAGGTTGGACATTGAACACTTTTTGTCTGTTGAATTATGTTTTACTTTCTGTTTATCATGCTTGTAACAAACAAAATCTTCTTTTGTTAGTAAACAGGATTTCTCAAGAACCGTTGCAGACTAGACTTTTGAAAGCATGGCACTCAATATAAAACCTGTAAGAGATTTTCATGACAAAAAATAAATGCCGGAGTTGCCTTGGAAAATGACATAATTCCTTGGATCTTGAAGAAAAGAAGCATTAAAGAAGCATTAAGTGAAATGTGTGTGTTAATTTCTGGAGTTTCAAGTAAACTACATTATTTCGAGGACTGGGAACTGGGTGCAATAACACAACACTAAATAATTATCTAATAGTTTTAGATTATTACTTATTATTATCCTTATTATTTTCTATTAGGAAATGACATCATAGACAATGTCTTGAGTAATTAAAGTAAATAAATCTAAAACAGTGGTGCAGGACCTTCACACTTTACATTGAATATAAAGTGATGGCATGCAATGGGATTAATCTTTAAAATTGGAAACCACTATGTCTTTCTGAACTGTGTATCATGGATAATTCTACATTTTTTGTTACCTAAGGTTGAATCCCCCAATTATAATAGCTTGTTTACATAGGCAGACCGCATTTCAGATGCACTATGAATGATCTGTAATAGCTCGTTCAGCTCGCATAGGCTGCCATTGTTGTAAGCAGCACAGGTCCTGTTTACAGTGGATGATGTGCTACTAGGAACAATTATTGTTTGTGCAAACAAAGAGATAATTTTATCCAACGAACAAGCATTTTTCCTCACTTGTCAGATGATTCTAAGGCTATGTGCCCACGCTGCGGAAAATGCGCGGATTTTGCCGCGGATTTCTCGCGGAAAAGCGGCGGATTTCACGAAAATCTGCAGCACAGCTACTCCCCAGCCATTTCTATGGCATTTTGGAAATGCTGTGTCCACGCTGCGGATTTTTCCGCAGCGGAAATCGTGCAGATTTTCGTCCGGAAAAATCTGCAACATGTCAATTATTGTTGCGGATTTTCATCTGGATTTTGGCTTTAAAATTGGGAAAAAAAAAAAAATCCGCACCAAAATCCTCATCAAATCCGCGGCAATTCCGCGGTAAATCCGTGCGGAATTTTGTAAAGGTGCGGATTTTGCAGGAAAGCTGCGGATTTTGATGCAGAAAAATCCGCAGCTACATTCTCCCATGGACACATAGCCTTACCCTTCATAATACCGGCAGTTTCAGAAACAGAGAAGAGCGCTAGTTTATCTATTGAACTAAGGCACTCTCACCCTTAGGCATAGGTTAAATAAATTGTCTGCCGAAAAGGAGATAGATATTATAATGTCAAAGCCAGCTTTCATGTATGTATGTATATATATATATATATATATATATATATATACATATAGACACACACACACATACGTACATATACATGTGTATATATATATATATACATATACATGTGTATATATATATATATGTATATATATATATATATACTTAAAAGAAAGTAACACTATACAAAACTAGTATCGCAAAAGGGTGCAAGCCTCAGGGTGCCAACCCAATATTTTCTCTACATATAAATTAAAACTCGCAGCATTCCAGAAGTGATGATGAAATAACTGTGGTCCTTATTCACCCATGTAGGTGTGAAACATCAGATCATCAAACTATGAACCTTTCACAGAGCTTGAGTAAAGGCCACTTTACACGCTGCGATATCGGTACCGATATCGCTAGCGTGGGTACCTGCCCCCATCTGTTGTGCGACACAGGCAAATCGCTGCCCGTGTGGTGCAGCGTGTTCCTAGGATTTTGATTAGCTGGTTTTGGCAACACTATTGGTTAGGGACCTGTAGCCAAAGAGGAGGTGGATATTGCACAGAAGGGCAGATTGCACAATACCCTGTGACGACCTGATAGGCCAGGGTGTCACATTCCCCCTTGGTTAAACGTAGCTCGTCCCCGAGCTACAGGACATCAGAGGTTTATAAATTTATTTTTTTTCAAACTGTGAAATAGAAAAAGAAACATTTTTATTCATACAATACGTCCCTCATCAGGGAGGCTGGTTACTTAAACGTTACTAACACTTTTACGAACGCTAACGGTTTCAGTAGTAGCGGAGACTTAACCTGCTCTGTTGCAGCCTCTTCCTGCAACAGTCCAGTCCCAATGTCCCGGATCCCATTAACCCGCCACCCAAACAACCTGACCCCCTGCAAACCTATTGTAGGCCCGTGACCAGGTTAAGGTCCCGGGTGTTGTAGAAGACGACTTTGGTGTGCACAGGAGGTGCAACTATTTACAAAAACACAAGCTCGTGTTGGTCACAACCAGTCCTGTGACCGTGATCCATTTTTACTATATATAATTAACAAAGTCCATGTACCGGAGTACACATTAGGAAAATCTTCTTGCAAATTAGGTAACTTTCACTCTTTTCATTTAGACCCGGTTGATTAGACACTTATTTTCTAGCCATCTCTACATGAAAAATAACAAACTTAAGAAAATAACAAAGGGAAACACAGATACCTAACAGTTTTAACTCTTAATGGCCGGGTACCGCTACCATCATCGCTGATACCTGGTTGCAGAGGCCGGCATGACTTTGCCATCACTCATAGCATGCCGTTTTACCTCCAGGGCATACCAGCCCCACTCTTTCAACTTCTCTTGGTTAGCGCAGGCAGCAATCTCCCGTCATCGCTGATCTTGGATTGTCTTCTCTGGTCGTAGCTTTTGCTGGTGTCGTTCCCAGTAGGGGTAGCGTCAGCGTCCGCCCTAAGCTCCCTAGCTGGCTGTGGCTTTAAGTGTACTCTTGTGACCCCAACAGCTGTTGGGATGCCGTGCGGCGGTGGAATCGGCAGCTCTTCAGGCTCCACTTCCACCATGGTAAACAGAAGAACCGACTGCTGCGCAGCTGGGGTTGCAAAGTCCGGGTGCTCCGGCTTTAAGGACGGGCCCGGTGATGCAGCCGGGTCTGGTCTGGCCGGTGTCGGGGTGACTGCTGTCATGACCGGATCGAGGGACAGAACCAAGGTTCCCGAAGCTGGCTCTTCATACAAAGGAGCTGAAGGTTCCGCTGCCGGGTTGAAAGTAGGCAGCTCGGCGTCCGCCGAGGATGGGTTGGTGGCGGTGGAGTGCTCACCGGGAGCGGGGGAGGTCCGGATCCCACAGCGCATTGGCCGGATTAGGGTAATCAACAGGGACTGGGTAACCGCTTACCCTCTCTTCACGTGGGATCTCAATCTCACGGGCTCGCACCGCCATTACCAGGCTCCTCATCTCTTCCCTCCAGTGGTCCTCCAGTATAAACAGGAACTGCATCCTCATTCTCCTGCACAACCGCTCCGTCTCTTCTTCGATCCAGGTCGCGGTCTCGGGAACAGCACATTCCGATGAGCAGCTCCGCTCCGCCATCATGCCTCTGCACTGTCCAGGAACTTTATAGCAGAGTCCTGGTGTCCCTGCTTCTTCTCCACTGCTGCTACATGCCGTCACCCTGGTCGGGTGGAGGCAGCGCCACCACACTTCCATCCTCTGGTGCGGACATTCTTGCGCTCTCCCTCGGTTTTCACTCAGCACTCTTCTCGATGCTGTGGCCCTCTGGGACCTTCCGGTTCCAGCCTCCCATGCAGGACGAAGGTGCTGGGCTTCTGATTTGCGTGCTTTCACGGGGAAGATGGCGTTTTGGCACAAAAAGATGGTGGAAGATGGCGGAATTGGCGGGAAACGGGATCTTGACTCGCGGTTTTCGGTCCTAAAGGCGCACATCACCCAGGTAAGTGGGTCCTGCTCATATCCTGTTCGTGACACCAGGAATTTCGAGGTGTGCTGCCCCCGCGTCAGAAGCCGTACTGCTTGGATCCAGATCCGCGGTGGCTTGAGGGGCGTCCGGACCCGGGGGTCATGTGGCCACTCGAATTAAGGAGATATTTACAGGGGATGGTGTATTTACAGTTCGTGACGCCACCCGTGGTGTGTGGTAAGGTGGAGTACCACCGATGCAGCTGGGGAGTACCCGGTGGCGATGGAGTGGGCTGCCAGGTGTATAACCCCTCCACGGGTAGATGGGGAATGCCCCGGGACTCGGTGATGGTGACAGGGTGTGCCGTTGGGGAGGTAAAGGTCACCGACAACTTAGTAAACCAAAGTTCTGGACACCACTGCCACTGAAGGGGAGCACGTTTGGGTCCCATTTCTGCTGGTGTTGCCTGATGATCTGTGACCTTTCCCTTGACACCTTGTTCTCTTCTTAGTTGGCCCCTACCCCTATAGCTTGAAACTAGTCGGGTCCCGCTCCCCAGTGTGGCTAACTGAGGGAGCTTGCTCTCAGGGTTCATGCTTGGGATTTCCTGGACCATTTTTGTGGAAAGTCTTATCCCCCTCTTTGCGCTAGTACTCCGATTTTGGAGCGGGTGAAGAGTGGATCTTGAAGGCTCCGTTCTCGTTGGGTGAATTGTCAGGTTGCCTAAAGCTACTCCCTGACCTAGGGTCCACATACCCCGTCATGCCCAGGTCCCAGCTCGGTGACGGTACAAGGCCACCGGCTGTCCTCCACGGCAATACCGTGCCACTTGTCACGATCCCCTGCGACCGGGGGTCCAGCTTCTACTAGGCCCAGACCACCGTCTGCCACCTAGTAACTTCCAAGGAGCCCAGCTGCTGACCTCCTCTCTCCTTCACCTCCAACACCATACTGGCCTACTCCTGACACTCCTGACCTCCCCTTAACCAACCCCCCAAGTGGGCGACCCTATTCCACTCATGCTGTCCACTGGTGTGTCTGGTGGGTGTTGTGCAGAGTGTTCCTAGGATTTTGATGAGCTGGTTTTGGCAACACCATTGGTGAGGGACCCGTAACCAAGGAGGAGGTGGATATTGCACAGAAGGGCAGATTGCACAATACCCTGTGACGACTTGATAGGCCAGGGCGTCACAGAAACACGCACAAATACTGCAAGTTAACACATAGTCCACCACATCATGATGCAACCTCAGCCACCAAAAACAACGAGAAAGGAGGTCCAAGGTTGCTTTTCTACCAGGATGACCTGTAAGTACAGTATTGTGATGTTCCCTAATTATTTTAGGGTGCAAATTAAGTGGCATGAACAAGCTCTCTGAAGGGCAAGAGGCTGGAGTGTTCCCCTGAGCCTCCAACACCTCCCCCTCTAGGTATGGACACAAGGCACAGTTGGAAAAAAGTTGGAAAACTAAATACAATTTATAAAAAGGTAAAAAACATGAAAAAAATCACAAAAGCCATTTTGACATTAAAAATGCAGCTTTTGTTTAAAAACAAAAATAAAGAAAAAACTAAACACATAATTGGTATCCTTCCGTCTGGAATGACCTGAGTTGTAAAACTGTTATGTTATTAAAGGCTGCTTTACACCTTACAATTTCTCGTGCGATCGCATTTGCGATTCCACCTGCCCCCATCGTTTGTGCGGCACGGGCAATTTCTTGCCCGTGTCGCACAATGTTGTAACCCCCGTCACACGTACTTACCTTCGAAACGACCTCGCTGTGGGCGGTGAACATCCTCTTCCTGAAGGGGGAGGGATGTTCGGCGTCACAGCGACGTCACACAGCGGCCGCCCAATAGAAGCGGGGGGGCGGAGATGAGAGGGACGTAAACATCCCGCCCACCACCTTCCTTCAGCATTGCCGGTGGAACGCAGGTAAGTTGTGTTCATCGTTCTAGGGGTGTCACACGGAGCAATGTGTGCTGCCTCGAGAACAATGAACAACAGGACATGCGATTTTTAGAAAATAAGCGACGTGTCAGCAATGAACGAGAAGGTGAGTATTTCTGCTCGTTCATAGCTGTCACGCGCTATGACATCACTAACGATGCCGGATGTGCATCACTTACGACGTGACCCAGCCAACATCTCGTTAGATGTATCATAGCGTGTAAAGCCCGCTTTATTCCGTAAAAACAACTGAATAAAAAAAAATGTCAAAAATGTAGCTTTTTCATTATACTGACACACAAGAAATTGAATAAAAATCGATTAAAAAGGTTTATACAAAGAAATGATATGAATAAAAACCAATAATTGTCCTGCAAAAAATTAAGTCCTAATATGGCTCATTTGGCAAAAAATCATAGTCACAGCTCTCAGAATATACAGTGCCTTGCGAAAGTATTCGGCCTTTTTTAATTTTTCAACTTTTTCCCACATTTCAGGCTTCAAACATAAAGATACACATTTTAATATTATGGTGAAGAATCAACAACAAATGAGACACAATTGTGAAGTTCAATGAAATGTATTGCTTATTTTAAACTTTTCTAAAAGATAATAAATAGGGATGATCGAATTATTACCCTATTATTCGCTTCGACGGATATCCTCACCATTATTCGAGTATTCGCGAATATTCGACTCCTTATGTAAGTCAATGGGAAACAATACCTTATATATAAAAAATGTCTTTATTAGGATTCACTAAAATAACACGAATAAAAGGTTCATATAAGCTCATCAACAAAGTGCAAGTGTCAATTAACATACATTCCAACTAGTGGAGCATCCAGGACAGTTATTGGTTATAAATTAAAGACATATGTATATATATGACGACAGTGAGAGGGGGAGGGAGAGTCAGATGTGCCTTAATGTCTAGTTCTCCACCCTTAAGGTGGTGTCACACACAGCGACGACAACAACAACGACGTCGCTGCTACGTCACCATTTTCTGTGATGTTGTAGCGACGTCCCGTCGCTGTCGCTGTGTGTGACATCCAGCAACGAGCTGGCCCCTGCTGTGAGGTCGCCGCTCGTTGCTGAATGTCCAGCTTCATTTTTTGGTCGTCGCTCTCCCGCTGTGACGCACAGATCGCTGTGTGTGACAGCGAGAGAGCGACGAAATGAAGCGAGCAGGGAGCAGGGGCCGGCATCTGGCAGCTGCGGTAAGCTGTAACCAAGGTAAACATCGGGTAACCAAGGTGGTTACCCGATATTTACCTTCGTTACCAGCCTCCGCCGCTCTCACGCTGCCAGCGCCGGCTTCCTGCTCTCTGCACATGTAGCTGCAGTACACATCATGTAATTAACCCGATGTGTACTGTAGCTAGGAGAGCAAGGAGCCAGCGCTAAGCAGTGTGCGCGGCTCCCTGCTCTCTGGACATGTTGCAGCACAGCGACGCGTGTCGTTATGATCGCTGCTTCGGCTGCTGTGTTTGACAGCTAAGCAGCGATCATAACAGCGACTTACAAGGTCGCTGCTACGTCACAGAAAATGGTGACGTAACAGCGACGTCGTTGTCGCTGTCGTTTAGTGTCACCCCAGCTTTACTGTCCCTTCTTAACAATGGAGGAATCGTAATTTAATGGATAACCTCCATTCCTCGACGGCTGTTCCTGATTATCCCTAGGTTCCACTAGTAGGAAACCAACACCACACGTACTCCCAGTGCTTAAATAGACAGACAAAAACAAAAAGACAATGGACAGGTGCAGAACTGTCAACTGATAGAATTTTTTCAGTTCTCTGCAGGAAAAAACTGCCTACAGCCCCCACATTTCTTTTGAAAAGGGCAGGGATCTGCACTATTATCCTGCTATTATCACCCCGTTCCGTATATATATATTTGGGATATACAGAATGGGGTGATACGCTATACAAGCACTTCCGTTTGTGATATGATTTATATCTAGTATTAGCAGTAGAGATGAGCTAACCGGCCGTGGTTTGGCTCGAGTTTGGTTCGTCGAACGGAGGTCCCGTTCGAGTTCGGTTCGGCGAACGTTAGACGAACCATTCGAACCGCATAGGAAACAATGTCAGGCAATCACAAACACATAAAAACACCTAGAAAACACCCTCAAAGGTGTCCAAAAGGTGACAAACAACTCACAACACAACACAAACACATGGGAAAGTGACAAGGACATATACTCATGCGAAAACAAAAGAGCAGGACAAGGAAAAAGAGGAGGAGACACAGATATAGGCATAGCACGCCCTTCTAAAATCATGTAAAACACCGCAAGGTGACTCCAAGCGGAGTTCTCCCTTTTTTCCAAAAATTGGGCCACACACACACCCACCCCTTTAGTGGCAGCACTTGTGCCCCAGTTGTACACTTCACAGCTAGATTTGCATCAAGCACATTCTAAAATACGCCATACTTAACTGTTCCCAGGATGACCCTGGGGTAGGTAACAAAGTCTTTGCTGAACCATGACTTGTTAATCTTGGCTCCTTTTAAAAAACACAGCAAGCAACGGTTACTCCAAGCGGAGTCTCCCTTTTTTTCAAAAAATTGGGCCCCACACACACCCACCCATTCAGTGGCAGCACTTGTGCCCCAGTTGTACACTTCACAGGTAGATTTGCATCAAGCACATTCAAAAATATGCCATACTTAACCGTTCCCAGGATGGCACCGGGGTAGGTAGCAAAGTCTTTGCTGAACCATGACTTGTTAATCTTGGCTCCTTTTTAAAAACACTTCAAGCAAGGGTTACTCCAAGCAGAGTCTCTCATTTTTACAAAAATTGGGCCACACAGACACTCCTTCAGTGGCAGCACTTGTGCCCCAGTTGTACACTTCACAGGTAGATTTGCATCAAGCACATTCAAAAATACGCCATACTTAACCGTCCCCAGGAGGACACCGGGGTAGGTAGATAAGTCTTTCCTGATCCCAGCTCTGTTCATCTTGGCTCCTTTTAAAAAACACAGCAAGCAAGGGTTACTCCAAGCGGAGTCTCCCTTTTTTTCAAAAAATTAGGCCCCACACACACCCACCCATTCAGTGGCAGCACTTGTGCCCCAGTTGTACACTTCACAGCTAGATTTGCATCAAGCACAATCAAAAATACGCCATACTTAACCGTTCCCAGGATGACCCTGGGGTAGGTAGCAAAGTCTTTGCTGAACCATGACTTGTTCATCTTGGCTCCTTTTAAAAAACACAGCAAGCAAGGGTTACTCCAAGCGGAGTCTCCCTTTTTTCCAAAAATTGGGCCACACAGACACTCACCCCTTCAGTGGCAGCACTTGTGCCCTAGTTGCAAACAGGATGTTTTGATTTGCATCAAGCACATTCCAAATCTACAAGCATTTACTCTCCCCAGGATGACACAGGGGTAGTAAATTCCTTGTGGATCCATGACTTGTTCATTTTGATGAACGTTAGTCTGTCCACATTGTCACTGGACAGACGCGTGCGCTTATCTGTCAGCACACACCCAGCAGCACTGAAGACACGTTCAGAGACAACGCTGGCAGCTGGACACGACAAAATCATTTGGAGATACTCCTGTATCATCCTCTCCAGCCATTGACTATGTGTCAGACTTGTTGTCTCTGGTGGCCTTGCAAAGGAGGGTCTAAAAAAATTATGAAAAGATTCAATAAAATTGCTGTTACCAGCACCAGTTACGGTGCTACTGGTACGGGTAGACTGTTGAAGATGACGAGACCGTCCCATGTTTGTTAAGTTACAACTGGGAGATTCACTCCCTGCACCACGGTTGTTTGGTGGAAAAGCCAAGCTAAGATCGAGTAACAGCTTCTGCTGATACTCCTGCATACGTGCGTCCCTTTCTATGGAAGGAATTATGTCACAAAATTTGGACTTGTACCGGGGATCTAATAGTGTGGCAAGCCAGTAGTCATCATCACTTCTAATTTTGACAATACGAGGGTCATGTTGGAGGTAGTGCAGCAAGAAGGCACTCATGTGTCTTGCGCAGTCATGCGGACCAAGTCCACGCTGTGTTTGTGGCATAGAGGTGCTAACCATTCTTTCTTCCTCTGACATCTCCCCCCAACCTCTTTCAACTGAAATTTGGCCAAGGTCTCCCTCATCCGCTGACTCTTCCATGTCCATGGACAGTTCGTCCTCCATTTCTTCATGTTCTCCTGCACCTTCCTCAACATTTCGCCTGCTACCATGCGTCCTTGTTGATCCCTGTCCCCCATGGTCCCATGCCTGCCGCGTTGGTGATGATGAACGTCTGGACCTTGGTGATGTTGTTGTGTCTTGCGCATATGAATCCTCCTGTAGTTCCTCCCCTTCCTGTTGTCTCACCCCCTGACTCCGAATAGTGTTTAGCGTGTGCTCCAGCATGTAAATGACTGGAATTGTCATGCTGATAATGGCATTGTCAGCGCTAAACATATTCGTCGCCATGTCGAAACTGTGCAGAAGGGTGCATAGGTCCTTGATTTGAGACCACTCTATCAGGGTGATCTTCCCCACCTCTGCATCTCGTTGGCCCAGGCTATACGTCATGACGTATTGCACCAGGGCTTGGCGGTGCTGCCACAGTCGCTGTAACATGTGGAGAGTCGAATTCCAGCGTGTCGGCACATCGCATTTCAGGCGATGAACCGGCAGGCCGAAAGACTTCTGTAGTGATGCAAGTCGCTCAGCAGCGGTGGTTGAACGGCGGAAGTGAGCAGACAGTTTTCGTGCCCTGTTCAGAAGGCCATCTAGGCCGGGATAGTGTGTTAAAAATTGCTGGACAACAAGGTTCAACACGTGAGCCATACAAGGCACGTGTGTCACCTTGCCCAGGCGAAGGGCTGCACCCAGGTTTGCAGCATTGTCGCACACGGCCTTACCAGGCTGCAGGTTGAGTGGAGACAACCATTTATTAAACTCAGTCTCCAGAGCTGCCCACAACTCAGCCGCTGTGTGACTCTTATTTCCAAGACATTTCAAGCTAAAGTCTGCCTGATGCCGTTGCGCTCTGCTGCCAGCATAGTAATGAGGGGTGCGTGATTCCTTCTGCGCAGTGAGAACGCTGGTGGCCTGACCAGGCAGGCTTGGGGCGGAGGTGGAGGACCCAGATGAGGTGGAGGAGGCAGAAGCAGTGGCGGAACTTGGACAGACAGAGGATTGATACACAAGTCGTGGGGACGGCAAGACTTGTGCAGCAGACCCTTCACCATCTATCAACATAGTTACCCAGTGCCCAGTCAGCGACATGTAACGTCCCTGTCCATGCTTACTGGTCCAAGTATCGGTGGTGAAATGCACCCATTGACACACAGAGTTTCTCAAGGAAGCGGTGATGTTGTGTGCGACATGCTGGTGTAGCGCGGGCACACCTTTCTTAGAGAAGTAGTGGCGACTGGGCATCTGGTACTGGAGCACAGCGACAGACATAAGGTCTCTAAAATCCTGTGTGTCCACCAGGCGGAAAGGCAGCATTTCCGTAGCCAAGAGCTTACAGAGGGATAAAGTCAACCTCTTAGCTTTGTCATGGGTCGCAGGAAATGGCCTTTTATTTGTCCACATCTGAGGGACAGAGATCTGGCTGCTGTGTGTAGATGGTGTTGAGTAGGGTGTCCCTGGAAAAATGCAGGTTTCTGAGGAAAATGCAGGCGTAGACATGATGTTGCCTTCATCCAACGTTGGTGCTATCGATGTCTGAGAGAGCTGTACATACGCACTTGTTTCCCCTTCCAAACCAACTGACGACCTACCAAGCAAACTGCCTGTTGCGGTTACAGTGGTGGAAGTTGTGCGTGGAAAACCAGGTGTGACAGCTGTCCCCACTGTCCTAGAAGATGAAGAGCGTGCGGATGCACTGGAAGGGGCAGGCGGTGGATGGTTCTCTCCGCTAGGCCGCATTGCAGCACGGTGAGCTTCCCACTGGGACATATGATATTTATTCATGTGACGATTCATGGAAGAAGTTGTCAAACTGCTGAGGTTTTGCCCTCTACTAACAGAATCACGACAAATTTTACAGATCACATAATTTGGGCGATCTTTTGCTATGTCAAAAAAGGACCAGGCTAGGCAAGGCTTAGAGGGCATGCAACCTGCTGATCCACCCCGACTAGTGCTCAGAGGCAGAGTGGTGGCTGAGGATGCAGTTGTAGACGTGCTACCAGTGCTCCGACTCTGCCCAGGAAGGCGCAAGGTAACTTCGTCGTCGGTTGCATCCTCCTCCACCGCCTCTGTTGACCTCTTCGAGTGCCTGACTGTGGGTTGACAGTAGGTGGGATCTAGAAATTCCTCATCAATTGTTGTGTTTGCACTCCCCTCACCCTCAGACCGAGCCTCTTCTTGCCCTGACAGAATATTTAAGTTGTCATCCCAATCTGGTATCTGCGTCTCATCGTCATCAGTATGTTCCTCATTGTCTATAACAACAGGTGTTACAGTTTGTGAAAAAGGGTCAACATTATGCTCAGAAACTTGGTCCTCACGGCCTGAATCAGAGTCACAAAGGTTCTGGGCATCACTGCAGACCATTTCCTGGTCTGTATTCACTGCAGCTTGGGAGCAGACTTCTGATTCCCAGGCTATAGCGTGACTGAACAGCTCTGCAGACTCAGCCATCTCAGTTCCACCATACTGTGCAGGGCTGATGGAGACTTCAGAGCTGGGAGAAAGCAAGTGTGATTGGGCTGACAACTCAGAGGACTGGTGTTTTTTGGATGCGGTAGTTGAGGTGGCGGAGAGGGCACTTGTTGGACCACTTGAGATCCATTCAAGTATTTTCCTTTTTTGGCCATCATCTACCTTTGTTCCAGTTTTTCGTGTCCGTAAAAAAGGGAGCACATCGCATTGTCCATGGTAAGTAGTAGACATCTTACTTTTGCTGGAAGATGGTCTATCTTCAGCAGATGTTAATGGAGCTTTGCCACCTTCCCCACGGACAAACCCTTTTTTTCCTTTTCCAACACGCCTCTTCCCCTTTCCATCA
The DNA here is from genome assembly GCF_048569485.1 of Anomaloglossus baeobatrachus. Taxonomy (NCBI): domain Eukaryota; kingdom Metazoa; phylum Chordata; class Amphibia; order Anura; family Aromobatidae; genus Anomaloglossus; species Anomaloglossus baeobatrachus. The sequence continues at coordinate 236,161,994 of NC_134355.1, forward strand.
GCATCTGTCATTTTGCCACTCATTTTGATTGCGACAAGATTGTGCACTTAAAATGTGGTAGTAAAAATTGAGAGGTGGTGTAGATTTCAGCGGTGGTCTAGCTTTATTAACAGCAGAATATACAACAATAATTATCCCTGACAATGCAACTACGGCCCTTAAACTGGCAGCATAGTTTTCTAGTATAATGGCTTAGTAACAATGAGTTTGAGTGTGCAATGCAGTGGTGCTGCAAATAGCTTTGCACCAGTGGGACAATAATGAAGTCCAACAGCAACTTTTAGGATGCCACTAAGTTTCCTCAGTGTTTGCAAGTATAATGGCTTAGTAACAATGAGTTTGAGTGTGCAATGCAGTGGTGCTGCAAATAGCTTTGCACCAGTGGGACAATAATGAAGTCCAACAGCCACTTTTAGGATGCCACTAAGTTTCTTCAGTGTTTGCTAGTATAATGGCTTAGTAACAATGAGTTTGAGTGTGCAGTGCAGAGGTGCTGCACATAGATTTGCACCAGTGGGACAATAATGGAAGTCCAACAGCCACTTTTAGGATGCCACTAAGCTTCCTCAGTGTTTTCTAGTATGATGGCTTAGTAACAATGAGTTTGAGTGTGCAATGCAGTGGTGCTGCAAATAGCTTTGCACCAGTGGGACAATAATGAAGTCCAACAGCCACTTTTAGGATGTCACTAAGTTTCCTCAGTGTTTGCTAGTATAATGGCTTAGTAACAATGAGTTTGAGTGTGCAATGCAGTGGTGCTGCAAATAGCTTTGCACCAGTGGGACAATAATGAAGTCCAACAGACACTTTTAGGATGCCACTAAGTTTCCTCAGTGTTTGCTAGTATAATGGCTTAGTAACAATGAGTTTGAGTATGCAATGCAGAGGTGCTGCACATAGATTTGCACCAGTGGGATACTACTGGAAGTCCAACAGCCACTTTTAGGATGCCACTAAGTTTCCTCAGTGTTTGCTAGTATAATGGCTTAGTAACAATGAGTTTGAGTGTGCAATGCAGTGGTGCTGCAAATAGCTTTGCACCAGTGGGACAATAATGAAGTCCAACAGCCACTTTTAGGATGCCACTAAGTTTCCTCAGTGTTTGCTAGTATAATGGCTTTGTAACATTGAGTTTGAGTGTGCAATGCAGAGGTGCTGCACATAGATTTGCACCAGTGGGACAATAATGAAGTCCAACAGCCACTTTTAGGATGCCACTAAGATTCCTCAGTGTTTGCTAGTATAATGGCTTAGTAACAATGAGTTTGAGTGTGCAATGCAGTTGTGCTGCAAATAGCTTTGCACCAGTGGGACAATAATGAAGTCCAACAGCCACTTTTAGGATGCCACTAAGTTTCCTCAGTGTTTGCTAGTATAATGGCTTAGTAACAATGAGTTTGAGTGTGCAATACAGTGGCGCTGCAAATAGCTTTGCACCAGTGGGACAATAATGAAGTCCAACAGCCACTTTTAGGATGCCACTAAGTTTCCTCAGTGTTTGCTAGTATAATGGCTTAGTAACAATGAGTTTGAGTGTGCAAAGGGCAGGAGGGTACAGTGGCAGGGTTGTGGGTCTGGGTAGAGGAAAGGAAGCCTCACTTTCTATCCCTCCTAATGGGGAAATGCAGCGAGGAAATCCCTGACCTTAGCTACACAGACGCTGTCATCTTGTGTAGCTGTTAAAATCTGTTTACACGGACCTGACTGTCACCTATGGCTCTGACCCTGCCGGTATTACCCCTTACAAGGGCTGAAAGAAACTTCTATCCCTATTCTGTATAGCGCTGTGTATAGAGCGTACACAGCAGTATCGGAGACAGGAGCTACGCCAGCGGTGACTGACACCAAGACGCAGAAGGCAGATAATGGCGTGCAGGAGGAAAATGTCCGTTTTTATAATGCAGGGACATGTGACATGGACATCCTATCACACATGCCGTTGCTTCTCTGTCTAAAAGTCCACTTAGCTGTGTGTGTGTTTGGGATTGGCTGACATGCTGGCCCGCCCCACTACACGCGCGCGCTTAGGGAAGGAAGACAAGGAAAAAAAAAAAATGGCGATCCATTATCCAAACAGCAGTGATCTGAATGCACTGTTCTCGCACACTATACGCTGAAATTTCATAATAGTGTGAGTCACAGAGTGACTTACACTATTACAGCGGAAAGCCAGCTAGTAATCAGCTTGTCTTTTTGCTGCTAGAACAGTTCTCGAACGTATCTAGAACTATCGAGCTTTAGCAAAAAGCTCGAGTTCTAGTTCGATCTAGAACAGCCCCCAAAATCACTCGAGCCGCGAACTGGAGAACCTCGAACCGCGAACCGCGCTCAACTCTAATTAGCAGGTTTCTAAGGTTGGCTTTACACGCTGCAACATCGCTAGCCGATGCTAGCGATGGCGAGCGTGATAGCACCCGCCCCTATCATTATGCCGATATGTGAAGATTGCTTCCGTAGCGAACATTATCGCTACGGCAGCGTCACACGTACTTACTTGCTCGGCGACGTTGCTGTTGATATAGAAGGGTTAAATAGTTTCTCTATTTCTTTATTAAAGATATTTTATTTCATTAGTAAATATATCTGGTGGTAGTTCATAGTCATAGATCCTTCGGAATAAGAGACAAGCTCAAGGATTATTATTGTCTCTAAATGTTCTTCTTATCTTCTTATCTCATATGCATGACTCTACATTTTTGTTTTGCTAAAACTTAAAGGTCATATGAGCAACTTGTAAAGTCCAGCTAGAAGCCTTTTTTGCAATATCACATTGATCTGTAAATGGTATAAATAAACTGTACCTTAGCTAAATAAACAGAAAATTGATCATGCTCACATGGATGCAGGTCTTTTTCTCCGAGCGCTCGATCTTGATTAGGTCTGAAGAGGCCTAATTCAGAGGACCTCACTGGTGATCCCATAAGCTGACTTGTGACAAAACAGAACAGCTACAACACTGTGACCGGCGAACCGCCTCCTTTCTAAGGGGGCGGTTCGCTCGGCGTCACAGCTACGTCACTAAGCGGCCGCCCAATCAATCCCGCCCACCTTCTTCCTTCCTCATTGCTGGCGTGTGGCAGGTAAGGAGAGGTTCCTCGTTCCTTCGGCATCATACGTAGCGATGTGTGCTGCCGCAGGGACGAGGATCAACTTCGCCCAAGCGATAGCAGCGATAATTGGGAGAGGACCCCAATGTCAACGAGGGGCGATTTTGGACGTTTTTGCAATGATCCAAAATCGCTCCTAGGAGTCACACACAACGAGATCGCTACAGCGGCCGGATGTGCGTCACAAAATCCGTGACCCCAACGAGATCGCTGTAACAAACTCATAGCGTGTAAAGCCCGCTTAAGTCTATGGGAAACCAGAATAATTTTATGTCGGACCTGTCGGTGACCTGTGATGATTGAAAAAAAAGCTGAAATGGATGGGAAAAGGCTGAAACAGTATGGGCACAGCCTGTAGAAGGTGCCTCACTGCATTTCTGGTGTCTTTAAATAACGTGGTAAGAGCAGCACACAGCGTTTACGTAATCGCCAGAACAGCTCTCAAACCAACGTAAAAGAGGGGAAATTGCTAAGAAACAGTTTCTAGTGCCTAATCACTGTAATAAAACATCAAATCAAGCCCCGAACTCCCAAAAAAATGCTTTAGCATATGTTCACACGTTTTGTTTTTTTACATTTTTCCTTTTTTGATTAGAAAGGGCTGTAACTTATGCATTTTATTGGTATCTGTCTCACACCTCATTTTTTGGGACATATTTGACAGCACTTTAAAAGGTCAGCTACAATGTGCCCGTTGGGATGTTGACCTTGCCCTCCTCCTCGTTCACCAACACCACCGACTCCAGTGGCCTTCTATTCAAATTCTATTCAAATGATTCAGAAATGTATGTTTTATGGACAAACGAACGCCATGCTGGGACATCGAAGCTGATGTCGTTGATGATGATTGCATCTGACCAAAAGCAGGTTGGGAGAAGGAGGAATCATAGCCTGGTTCCTAGACGGCAGTTTGTGAAGCATGCACCACCGTGGAAGTGGCAGTTGTTTCACTCTTGAAGTCAGGTTTTATTCCACTAGCTAACAGCGAGGATTTAAAAAAATTCAGTCTCCCCAGGGAATAATGGTTCAGACACCATGGAGCACAGCATTAGAAGGTACTCCCAATAGCTTTCAACAGCTTTTTTTAAATATATTGGTAGGATTTGCTACAGGGCATAACGTGCCAAGAAGTTTAATACATTCAGTTTCCCAGGGGGGAATGGTTCAAACACTATGCAGCACAGCATCCCAAGGTACTCCCAAAAGCTCCCAACAGCTTATTCTAAAAAAAATGGTAGGATAAGCAACAGGGCATAACATGCCAATAAGTTTAATAAATTCAGTTTCTCCAGGGGATAATGTTTCAAACACCATGGATCACTGCATCAGTAGGTACTCCCAACAGGTTTTTTAAAAAAAATTGGTAGGATAAGCAACAGGGCATAACATGCCAAGGAGTTTAATATATTATGTTTCCCCAGGGGATAATGGTTCAGTCACTATGTAGCACTGCATCAGTAGGTACTCCCAACAGCTTTTTTAAAAAAAATTGGTAGGGTTTGCAACAGAGCCAAACACGCGGCGTTTACGTAGTCGCCAGAACAGCTCTCAAACCAAAGTAAAAGAGGGGAAATTGCTAAGAAACAGATTCTAGTGCCTAATAAATGTAATAAAACGTCAAATCAAGCCCCGACCTCCCAAAAAAAAACACTTTAGCATATGTTTACACTTTTCGTTTTTTACATTTTTCCTTTTTCGATTAGAAAGGGCTGTAACTTATACATTATATTGGTGTCTGTCTCACACCTCCTTTTTGGGTCATATTTGACAGCACTTTAAAAGGTCAGCTACAATGTGCCCTTTGGGATGTTGATCTTGCCCTCCTCCACCAGCACCACCGGCTCCAGTGGCCCTCTATTCAAATGTAGAAAAGGCCACTGGCTGTCCTCAACTCTCAGACTTCTTAGGGCTCTCAGGTGGGCCCTGTAACATACATTGGGGAGGGATCGCAGTCATTTGTAGTTTTCTGCATCCCCTATATCATTAGTGTGAAAGTTGTAATACGTACTCCATAACACTTTACAGTGCTATTGCCAATGTGGCCATTTGGATGGTGGCCTTTAACTCTTCCTCCTCCTCCTCCTCCACCAACACCACTGGCTCCAGTGGCCTTCTATTCAAATTCTATTCAAATGATTCAGAAATGTATGTTTTATGGACAAATGAACGCGACGCTGGGACATTAAAGGTGATGTCGTTGATAATGATTGTATCTGACCAAAAGCAGGTTGGGAGCAGGAGGCATCATTTCCTGCTTCCTAGACCGCAGTTTGTGAAGCATGCAGCAATGTGGAAGTGGCAGCTGTTTCACTCTGGAACTCAGGCTTTATTCCACTAGCTAACACCGAGGATTTAAAAAAAAATCTATTTCCCCAGGGGGAATGGTTCAAAGACCATGTAGCACAACATCTGAAGGTACTCCCAACAGCTCCCAACAGCTTATTTAAATTTTTTTAGGATAAGCAACAGGGCATTCAGTTCCCCTAGGGTGTAGTGGTTCAGACACCCTGTAGCTAAGCATCACAAGGTACTCCAAACAGCTCCCAACAGCTTATTTTAAAAAAAATTGGTAGGATGAGCAACAGTGCCAAGAAGTTTAATACATTCAGTTCCCCTAGGGTGTGGTGTTTCAGACACCATGTAGCTAAGCATCACAAGGTACTTCCAACAGCTAATTTTAAAAAAATTGGTAGGATAAGCAACAGGGCATAACATGCTAAGAAGTTTAATACACTCAGTTCCCCTAGGGTGTAGTGGTTCAGACACCATGTATCTAAGCATCACAAGGTACTCCCAACAGCTCACAGCAGCTTATTTTAAAAAAAATTGCTAGGATAAGCAACAGGGCATAACATGCCAAGGAATTTAATACATTCAGTTCCCCTAGGGTGTAGTGGTTCAGACACCATGTAGCTAAGCATCACAAGGTACTCCCAACAGCTCACAGCAGCTTATTTTAAAAAAAAATGGTAGCATAAGCAACAGAACATAACATGCCAAGGAGTTTAATACATTCATTTTCTCACACCAAAAGGTCGCAGAAAGCCTCTGTTCCCACAAGCCGATACGGCAAAATCTCAAGGGCTGTCACCGAAGTGCAAGTGGTCGTTGACGAATGAGTTTGGCCAACATCAGGTTGGGAGAAGGAGGCACCAGCGCCACCTTCTTGCACACAAGTTTGGGAAGCAGGCAGCCCATGGAGAGTGTCAGAGTTTTGAGTCTGGAACTCAGGCTTTATTCCACTAGCTAACACCGAAAATTTAAAAAAATTCAGTTTCCCCAGGGGATAATGGTTCAGAAACAATGGAGCACTGCATCAGTAGGTACTCCCAACAGCTTTTTTTTAAAAAAAATTGTTAGGATAAGCAACAGGGCATAACATGCCAAGACGTTTAATACATTCAGTTCCCCTAGGGTGTAGTGGTTTAGACACCATGTAGCTAAGCATCACAAGGTACTCCCAACAGCTCACAGCAGCTTATTTTAAAAAAAATGGTAGCATAAGCAACAGAACATAACATGCCAAGGAGTTTAATACATTCATTTTCTCACACCGCCAAAAGGTCGCAGAAAGCCTCTGTTCTCACAAGCCGATACGGCAAAATCTCAAGGGCTGTCACCGAAATGCAAGTGGTCGTTGATGATTGAGTTTGGCTAACATCAGGTTGGGAGAAGGAGGCACCAGCGCCACCTTCTTGCACACCAGTTTGGGAAGCAGGCAGCCCATGGAAAGTGTCAGAGTTTTGAGTCTGGAACTCAGGCTTTTGTGATAACACGCTCAGGGATTGCCTTTGCTGGGTACAAAGGGCACGTATTCACCTCAGGCAGACAGCTGAATTCAAGGTGTAACTGACGCTTGGTCAGGTTTATTGCAGTGAAGCATAAACAAAAGAAAAACACCAACAAAATAAATCCTTGCCTGTCCGGCGCTAACTATACACGGTGATATCCTAACTACAAACTGGAGGGCTTCTCCCTTCCAGCTAAACCATACAGACATCAAGCACTGCTCCACCTTACAAGTGTCTCCTACACAGACAGGCTTACTGTGTTGCCCAGATGGAGACCCTCCTCCAACTTCTCAGACTCCTTTTACATCAGTCCTTCACCTCCCAATAATCCATTAGCAGCCAGGTGATCCTGACCAGGCTAAGTCACATAGGACCGATACCGGGGTGAGATATACCTGCCCTCATCCACTAATCCCACATGAGTCTCACACTTTATTCCACTAGCTAACACCGAGGATTTAAAAAAATTCAGTTTCCCCAGGGGATAATGGTTCAGAAACAATGAAGCACTGCATCAGTAGGTACTCCCAACAGCTTTATTTAAAAAAATTGGTAGGAGAAGTAACAGGGCATAACATGCTAAGACGTTTAATACATTCAGTTCCCCTAGGGTGTAGTGTTTCAGATACCATGTAGCTAAGCATCACAAGGTACTCCCAAGAGCTCACAGCAGCTTATTTTAAAAAATTGCTAGGATAAGCAACAAGGCATAACATGCCAAGGAATTTAATACATTCAGTTCCCCTAGGGTGTAGTGGTTCAGACACCATGTAGCTAAGCATCACAAGGTACTCCCAACAGCTCCCAGCAGCTTATTTGAAAAAAATGGTAGCATAAGCAACAGAACATAACATGCCAAGGAGTTTAATACATTCATTTTCTTACATCGCCAAATGGTCGCAGAAAGCCTCTGTTCCCACAAGCCGATACGGCAAAATCTCAAGGGCTGTCAATCCGGCAATGTGTGCAGTTATGGTTTCTGCCCTTGGGTGCGTAACGGGGTATTTTCGCTTCTTTTTGAAGGTCTGTGGTAGTTGACGATTGAGTTTGGCCAACATCAGGTTGGGAGAAGGAGGCACCAGCGCCACCTTCTTGCACACCAGTTCGGGAAGCAGGCAGCCCATGGAAAGTGTCAGAGTTTTGAGTCTGGAACTCAGGCTTTATTCCACTAGCTAACACCGAGGATTTAAACAAAATTCAGTTTCCCCGAGGGATAATGGTTCAGACACAATGGAGCACTGCATCAGCAGGTACTCCCAACAGCTTTTTTAAAAAAAATTAGTAGGATAAGCAACAGGGCATAACATGCCAAGACGTTTAATACATTCAGCTCCCCTAGGGTGTAGTGGTTCAGACACCATGTAACTAAGCATCACAACATACTCCCAACAGCTCCAAACAGCCTATTTTTTAAAAAAAATTAGTAGGATAAGCAACAGGGCATAACATGCCAAGAAGTTTAATACATTCAGTTCCCATAGTGTGTAGTGGTTCAGACATCATGTAGCTAAGCATCACAAGGTACTCCCAACAGCTCCCAACAGCTTATTTTAAAAAAATTGGTAGGATAAGCAACAGGGCATAACATGTCAAGAAGTTTAATACATTCAGTTCCCCTAGGGTGTAGTGGTTCAGACACCATGTAGCTAAGCATCACAAGGTACTCCCAACAGCTCCCAGCAGCTGTATTTGAAAAAAAAAAATGGTAGCATAAGCAACAGAACATAACATGCCAAGGAGTTTAATACATTCATTTTCTCACACCGCCAAAAGGTCGTAGAAAGCCTCTGTTCCCACGAGCCGATACGGCAAAATCTCAAGGGCTATCAATCGGGCAATGTGTGCAGTTATGGTTTTTGCCCTTGGGTGTGTAACGGGGTATTTTCGCTTCTTTTTGAAGGTCTGTGGTATGGACAACTGAACGGAACACTGGGACACCGAAGAGGATGTGGTCGTTGACGATTGAGTTTGGCCAACATCAGGTTGGGAGAAGGAGGCACCAGCGCCACCTTCTTGCACACCAGTTTGGGAAGCAGGCAGCCCATGGAAAGTGTCAGAGTTTTGAGTCTGGAACTCAGGCTTTATTCCACTAGCTAACACCCAGGATTTAAAAAAAATCAGTTTCCCCAGGGGATAATGGTTCAGACACAATGGAGCACTGCATCAGCAGGTACTCCCAACAGCTTTTTTTAAAAAAAAATGGTAGGATAAGCAACAGGGCAAACCATGCCAAGATGTTTAATACATTCAGTTCCCCTAGGGTGTAGTGGTTCAGACACCATGTAGCTAAGCATCACAAGGTACTCCCAACAGCTCCCAACAGCTTATTTAAAAAAATTGGTAGGATAAGCAACAGGGCATAACATACCAAGGAGTTTAATACATTCAGTTCCTTTAGGGTGTAGTGGTTCAGACACCATGTAGCTAAGCATCACAAGGTACTCCCAACAGCTCCCAATAGCTTATTTTTAAAAAATTGGTAGGATAAGCAACAGGGCATAACATGCTAAGAAGTTTAATACACTCAGTTCCCCTAGGGTGTAGTGGTTCAGACACCATGTATCTAAGCATCACAAGGTACTCCCAACAGCTCACAGCAGCTTATTTTAAAAAAAATTGCTAGGATAAGCAACAGGGCATAACATGCCAAGGAATTTAATACATTCAGTTCCCCTAGGGTGTAGTGGTTCAGACACCATGTAGCTAAGCATCACAAGGTACTCCCAACAGCTCACAGCAGCTTATTTTAAAAAAAAATGGTAGCATAAGCAACAGAACATAACATGCCAAGGAGTTTAATACATTCATTTTCTCACACCAAAAGGTCGCAGAAAGCCTCTGTTCCCACAAGCCGATACGGCAAAATCTCAAGGGCTGTCACCGAAGTGCAAGTGGTCGTTGACGAATGAGTTTGGCCAACATCAGGTTGGGAGAAGGAGGCACCAGCGCCACCTTCTTGCACACAAGTTTGGGAAGCAGGCAGCCCATGGAGAGTGTCAGAGTTTTGAGTCTGGAACTCAGGCTTTATTCCACTAGCTAACACCGAAAATTTAAAAAAATTCAGTTTCCCCAGGGGATAATGGTTCAGAAACAATGGAGCACTGCATCAGTAGGTACTCCCAACAGCTTTTTTTTAAAAAAAATTGTTAGGATAAGCAACAGGGCATAACATGCCAAGACGTTTAATACATTCAGTTCCCCTAGGGTGTAGTGGTTTAGACACCATGTAGCTAAGCATCACAAGGTACTCCCAACAGCTCACAGCAGCTTATTTTAAAAAAAATGGTAGCATAAGCAACAGAACATAACATGCCAAGGAGTTTAATACATTCATTTTCTCACACCGCCAAAAGGTCGCAGAAAGCCTCTGTTCTCACAAGCCGATACGGCAAAATCTCAAGGGCTGTCACCGAAATGCAAGTGGTCGTTGATGATTGAGTTTGGCTAACATCAGGTTGGGAGAAGGAGGCACCAGCGCCACCTTCTTGCACACCAGTTTGGGAAGCAGGCAGCCCATGGAAAGTGTCAGAGTTTTGAGTCTGGAACTCAGGCTTTTGTGATAACACGCTCAGGGATTGCCTTTGCTGGGTACAAAGGGCACGTATTCACCTCAGGCAGACAGCTGAATTCAAGGTGTAACTGACGCTTGGTCAGGTTTATTGCAGTGAAGCATAAACAAAAGAAAAACACCAACAAAATAAATCCTTGCCTGTCCGGCGCTAACTATACACGGTGATATCCTAACTACAAACTGGAGGGCTTCTCCCTTCCAGCTAAACCATACAGACATCAAGCACTGCTCCACCTTACAAGTGTCTCCTACACAGACAGGCTTACTGTGTTGCCCAGATGGAGACCCTCCTCCAACTTCTCAGACTCCTTTTACATCAGTCCTTCACCTCCCAATAATCCATTAGCAGCCAGGTGATCCTGACCAGGCTAAGTCACATAGGACCGATACCGGGGTGAGATATACCTGCCCTCATCCACTAATCCCACATGAGTCTCACACTTTATTCCACTAGCTAACACCGAGGATTTAAAAAAATTCAGTTTCCCCAGGGGATAATGGTTCAGAAACAATGAAGCACTGCATCAGTAGGTACTCCCAACAGCTTTATTTAAAAAAATTGGTAGGAGAAGTAACAGGGCATAACATGCTAAGACGTTTAATACATTCAGTTCCCCTAGGGTGTAGTGTTTCAGATACCATGTAGCTAAGCATCACAAGGTACTCCCAAGAGCTCACAGCAGCTTATTTTAAAAAATTGCTAGGATAAGCAACAAGGCATAACATGCCAAGGAATTTAATACATTCAGTTCCCCTAGGGTGTAGTGGTTCAGACACCATGTAGCTAAGCATCACAAGGTACTCCCAACAGCTCCCAGCAGCTTATTTGAAAAAAATGGTAGCATAAGCAACAGAACATAACATGCCAAGGAGTTTAATACATTCATTTTCTTACATCGCCAAATGGTCGCAGAAAGCCTCTGTTCCCACAAGCCGATACGGCAAAATCTCAAGGGCTGTCAATCCGGCAATGTGTGCAGTTATGGTTTCTGCCCTTGGGTGCGTAACGGGGTATTTTCGCTTCTTTTTGAAGGTCTGTGGTAGTTGACGATTGAGTTTGGCCAACATCAGGTTGGGAGAAGGAGGCACCAGCGCCACCTTCTTGCACACCAGTTCGGGAAGCAGGCAGCCCATGGAAAGTGTCAGAGTTTTGAGTCTGGAACTCAGGCTTTATTCCACTAGCTAACACCGAGGATTTAAACAAAATTCAGTTTCCCCGAGGGATAATGGTTCAGACACAATGGAGCACTGCATCAGCAGGTACTCCCAACAGCTTTTTTAAAAAAAATTAGTAGGATAAGCAACAGGGCATAACATGCCAAGACGTTTAATACATTCAGCTCCCCTAGGGTGTAGTGGTTCAGACACCATGTAACTAAGCATCACAACATACTCCCAACAGCTCCAAACAGCCTATTTTTTAAAAAAAATTAGTAGGATAAGCAACAGGGCATAACATGCCAAGAAGTTTAATACATTCAGTTCCCATAGTGTGTAGTGGTTCAGACATCATGTAGCTAAGCATCACAAGGTACTCCCAACAGCTCCCAACAGCTTATTTTAAAAAAATTGGTAGGATAAGCAACAGGGCATAACATGTCAAGAAGTTTAATACATTCAGTTCCCCTAGGGTGTAGTGGTTCAGACACCATGTAGCTAAGCATCACAAGGTACTCCCAACAGCTCCCAGCAGCTGTATTTGAAAAAAAAAAATGGTAGCATAAGCAACAGAACATAACATGCCAAGGAGTTTAATACATTCATTTTCTCACACCGCCAAAAGGTCGTAGAAAGCCTCTGTTCCCACGAGCCGATACGGCAAAATCTCAAGGGCTATCAATCGGGCAATGTGTGCAGTTATGGTTTTTGCCCTTGGGTGTGTAACGGGGTATTTTCGCTTCTTTTTGAAGGTCTGTGGTATGGACAACTGAACGGAACACTGGGACACCGAAGAGGATGTGGTCGTTGACGATTGAGTTTGGCCAACATCAGGTTGGGAGAAGGAGGCACCAGCGCCACCTTCTTGCACACCAGTTTGGGAAGCAGGCAGCCCATGGAAAGTGTCAGAGTTTTGAGTCTGGAACTCAGGCTTTATTCCACTAGCTAACACCCAGGATTTAAAAAAAATCAGTTTCCCCAGGGGATAATGGTTCAGACACAATGGAGCACTGCATCAGCAGGTACTCCCAACAGCTTTTTTTAAAAAAAAATGGTAGGATAAGCAACAGGGCAAACCATGCCAAGATGTTTAATACATTCAGTTCCCCTAGGGTGTAGTGGTTCAGACACCATGTAGCTAAGCATCACAAGGTACTCCCAACAGCTCCCAACAGCTTATTTAAAAAAATTGGTAGGATAAGCAACAGGGCATAACATACCAAGGAGTTTAATACATTCAGTTCCTTTAGGGTGTAGTGGTTCAGACACCATGTAGCTAAGCATCACAAGGTACTCCCAACAGCTCCCAATAGCTTATTTTTAAAAAATTGGTAGGATAAGCAACAGGGCATAACATGCTAAGAAGTTTAATACACTCAGTTCCCCTAGGGTGTAGTGGTTCAGACACCATGTATCTAAGCATCACAAGGTACTCCCAACAGCTCACAGCAGCTTATTTTAAAAAAAATTGCTAGGATAAGCAACAGGGCATAACATGCCAAGGAATTTAATACATTCAGTTCCCCTAGGGTGTAGTGGTTCAGACACCATGTAGCTAAGCATCACAAGGTACTCCCAACAGCTCACAGCAGCTTATTTTAAAAAAAAATGGTAGCATAAGCAACAGAACATAACATGCCAAGGAGTTTAATACATTCATTTTCTCACACCAAAAGGTCGCAGAAAGCCTCTGTTCCCACAAGCCGATACGGCAAAATCTCAAGGGCTGTCACCGAAGTGCAAGTGGTCGTTGACGAATGAGTTTGGCCAACATCAGGTTGGGAGAAGGAGGCACCAGCGCCACCTTCTTGCACACAAGTTTGGGAAGCAGGCAGCCCATGGAGAGTGTCAGAGTTTTGAGTCTGGAACTCAGGCTTTATTCCACTAGCTAACACCGAAAATTTAAAAAAATTCAGTTTCCCCAGGGGATAATGGTTCAGAAACAATGGAGCACTGCATCAGTAGGTACTCCCAACAGCTTTTTTTTAAAAAAAATTGTTAGGATAAGCAACAGGGCATAACATGCCAAGACGTTTAATACATTCAGTTCCCCTAGGGTGTAGTGGTTTAGACACCATGTAGCTAAGCATCACAAGGTACTCCCAACAGCTCACAGCAGCTTATTTTAAAAAAAATGGTAGCATAAGCAACAGAACATAACATGCCAAGGAGTTTAATACATTCATTTTCTCACACCGCCAAAAGGTCGCAGAAAGCCTCTGTTCTCACAAGCCGATACGGCAAAATCTCAAGGGCTGTCACCGAAATGCAAGTGGTCGTTGATGATTGAGTTTGGCTAACATCAGGTTGGGAGAAGGAGGCACCAGCGCCACCTTCTTGCACACCAGTTTGGGAAGCAGGCAGCCCATGGAAAGTGTCAGAGTTTTGAGTCTGGAACTCAGGCTTTTGTGATAACACGCTCAGGGATTGCCTTTGCTGGGTACAAAGGGCACGTATTCACCTCAGGCAGACAGCTGAATTCAAGGTGTAACTGACGCTTGGTCAGGTTTATTGCAGTGAAGCATAAACAAAAGAAAAACACCAACAAAATAAATCCTTGCCTGTCCGGCGCTAACTATACACGGTGATATCCTAACTACAAACTGGAGGGCTTCTCCCTTCCAGCTAAACCATACAGACATCAAGCACTGCTCCACCTTACAAGTGTCTCCTACACAGACAGGCTTACTGTGTTGCCCAGATGGAGACCCTCCTCCAACTTCTCAGACTCCTTTTACATCAGTCCTTCACCTCCCAATAATCCATTAGCAGCCAGGTGATCCTGACCAGGCTAAGTCACATAGGACCGATACCGGGGTGAGATATACCTGCCCTCATCCACTAATCCCACATGAGTCTCACACTTTATTCCACTAGCTAACACCGAGGATTTAAAAAAATTCAGTTTCCCCAGGGGATAATGGTTCAGAAACAATGAAGCACTGCATCAGTAGGTACTCCCAACAGCTTTATTTAAAAAAATTGGTAGGAGAAGTAACAGGGCATAACATGCTAAGACGTTTAATACATTCAGTTCCCCTAGGGTGTAGTGTTTCAGATACCATGTAGCTAAGCATCACAAGGTACTCCCAAGAGCTCACAGCAGCTTATTTTAAAAAATTGCTAGGATAAGCAACAAGGCATAACATGCCAAGGAATTTAATACATTCAGTTCCCCTAGGGTGTAGTGGTTCAGACACCATGTAGCTAAGCATCACAAGGTACTCCCAACAGCTCCCAGCAGCTTATTTGAAAAAAATGGTAGCATAAGCAACAGAACATAACATGCCAAGGAGTTTAATACATTCATTTTCTTACATCGCCAAATGGTCGCAGAAAGCCTCTGTTCCCACAAGCCGATACGGCAAAATCTCAAGGGCTGTCAATCCGGCAATGTGTGCAGTTATGGTTTCTGCCCTTGGGTGCGTAACGGGGTATTTTCGCTTCTTTTTGAAGGTCTGTGGTAGTTGACGATTGAGTTTGGCCAACATCAGGTTGGGAGAAGGAGGCACCAGCGCCACCTTCTTGCACACCAGTTCGGGAAGCAGGCAGCCCATGGAAAGTGTCAGAGTTTTGAGTCTGGAACTCAGGCTTTATTCCACTAGCTAACACCGAGGATTTAAACAAAATTCAGTTTCCCCGAGGGATAATGGTTCAGACACAATGGAGCACTGCATCAGCAGGTACTCCCAACAGCTTTTTTAAAAAAAATTAGTAGGATAAGCAACAGGGCATAACATGCCAAGACGTTTAATACATTCAGCTCCCCTAGGGTGTAGTGGTTCAGACACCATGTAACTAAGCATCACAACATACTCCCAACAGCTCCAAACAGCCTATTTTTTAAAAAAAATTAGTAGGATAAGCAACAGGGCATAACATGCCAAGAAGTTTAATACATTCAGTTCCCATAGTGTGTAGTGGTTCAGACATCATGTAGCTAAGCATCACAAGGTACTCCCAACAGCTCCCAACAGCTTATTTTAAAAAAATTGGTAGGATAAGCAACAGGGCATAACATGTCAAGAAGTTTAATACATTCAGTTCCCCTAGGGTGTAGTGGTTCAGACACCATGTAGCTAAGCATCACAAGGTACTCCCAACAGCTCCCAGCAGCTGTATTTGAAAAAAAAAAATGGTAGCATAAGCAACAGAACATAACATGCCAAGGAGTTTAATACATTCATTTTCTCACACCGCCAAAAGGTCGTAGAAAGCCTCTGTTCCCACGAGCCGATACGGCAAAATCTCAAGGGCTATCAATCGGGCAATGTGTGCAGTTATGGTTTTTGCCCTTGGGTGTGTAACGGGGTATTTTCGCTTCTTTTTGAAGGTCTGTGGTATGGACAACTGAACGGAACACTGGGACACCGAAGAGGATGTGGTCGTTGACGATTGAGTTTGGCCAACATCAGGTTGGGAGAAGGAGGCACCAGCGCCACCTTCTTGCACACCAGTTTGGGAAGCAGGCAGCCCATGGAAAGTGTCAGAGTTTTGAGTCTGGAACTCAGGCTTTATTCCACTAGCTAACACCCAGGATTTAAAAAAAATCAGTTTCCCCAGGGGATAATGGTTCAGACACAATGGAGCACTGCATCAGCAGGTACTCCCAACAGCTTTTTTTAAAAAAAAATGGTAGGATAAGCAACAGGGCAAACCATGCCAAGATGTTTAATACATTCAGTTCCCCTAGGGTGTAGTGGTTCAGACACCATGTAGCTAAGCATCACAAGGTACTCCCAACAGCTCCCAACAGCTTATTTAAAAAAATTGGTAGGATAAGCAACAGGGCATAACATACCAAGGAGTTTAATACATTCAGTTCCTTTAGGGTGTAGTGGTTCAGACACCATGTAGCTAAGCATCACAAGGTACTCCCAACAGCTCCCAATAGCTTATTTTTAAAAAATTGGTAGGATAAGCAACAGGGCATAACATGCTAAGAAGTTTAATACACTCAGTTCCCCTAGGGTGTAGTGGTTCAGACACCATGTATCTAAGCATCACAAGGTACTCCCAACAGCTCACAGCAGCTTATTTTAAAAAAAATTGCTAGGATAAGCAACAGGGCATAACATGCCAAGGAATTTAATACATTCAGTTCCCCTAGGGTGTAGTGGTTCAGACACCATGTAGCTAAGCATCACAAGGTACTCCCAACAGCTCACAGCAGCTTATTTTAAAAAAAAATGGTAGCATAAGCAACAGAACATAACATGCCAAGGAGTTTAATACATTCATTTTCTCACACCAAAAGGTCGCAGAAAGCCTCTGTTCCCACAAGCCGATACGGCAAAATCTCAAGGGCTGTCACCGAAGTGCAAGTGGTCGTTGACGAATGAGTTTGGCCAACATCAGGTTGGGAGAAGGAGGCACCAGCGCCACCTTCTTGCACACAAGTTTGGGAAGCAGGCAGCCCATGGAGAGTGTCAGAGTTTTGAGTCTGGAACTCAGGCTTTATTCCACTAGCTAACACCGAAAATTTAAAAAAATTCAGTTTCCCCAGGGGATAATGGTTCAGAAACAATGGAGCACTGCATCAGTAGGTACTCCCAACAGCTTTTTTTTAAAAAAAATTGTTAGGATAAGCAACAGGGCATAACATGCCAAGACGTTTAATACATTCAGTTCCCCTAGGGTGTAGTGGTTTAGACACCATGTAGCTAAGCATCACAAGGTACTCCCAACAGCTCACAGCAGCTTATTTTAAAAAAAATGGTAGCATAAGCAACAGAACATAACATGCCAAGGAGTTTAATACATTCATTTTCTCACACCGCCAAAAGGTCGCAGAAAGCCTCTGTTCTCACAAGCCGATACGGCAAAATCTCAAGGGCTGTCACCGAAATGCAAGTGGTCGTTGATGATTGAGTTTGGCTAACATCAGGTTGGGAGAAGGAGGCACCAGCGCCACCTTCTTGCACACCAGTTTGGGAAGCAGGCAGCCCATGGAAAGTGTCAGAGTTTTGAGTCTGGAACTCAGGCTTTTGTGATAACACGCTCAGGGATTGCCTTTGCTGGGTACAAAGGGCACGTATTCACCTCAGGCAGACAGCTGAATTCAAGGTGTAACTGACGCTTGGTCAGGTTTATTGCAGTGAAGCATAAACAAAAGAAAAACACCAACAAAATAAATCCTTGCCTGTCCGGCGCTAACTATACACGGTGATATCCTAACTACAAACTGGAGGGCTTCTCCCTTCCAGCTAAACCATACAGACATCAAGCACTGCTCCACCTTACAAGTGTCTCCTACACAGACAGGCTTACTGTGTTGCCCAGATGGAGACCCTCCTCCAACTTCTCAGACTCCTTTTACATCAGTCCTTCACCTCCCAATAATCCATTAGCAGCCAGGTGATCCTGACCAGGCTAAGTCACATAGGACCGATACCGGGGTGAGATATACCTGCCCTCATCCACTAATCCCACATGAGTCTCACACTTTATTCCACTAGCTAACACCGAGGATTTAAAAAAATTCAGTTTCCCCAGGGGATAATGGTTCAGAAACAATGAAGCACTGCATCAGTAGGTACTCCCAACAGCTTTATTTAAAAAAATTGGTAGGAGAAGTAACAGGGCATAACATGCTAAGACGTTTAATACATTCAGTTCCCCTAGGGTGTAGTGTTTCAGATACCATGTAGCTAAGCATCACAAGGTACTCCCAAGAGCTCACAGCAGCTTATTTTAAAAAATTGCTAGGATAAGCAACAAGGCATAACATGCCAAGGAATTTAATACATTCAGTTCCCCTAGGGTGTAGTGGTTCAGACACCATGTAGCTAAGCATCACAAGGTACTCCCAACAGCTCCCAGCAGCTTATTTGAAAAAAATGGTAGCATAAGCAACAGAACATAACATGCCAAGGAGTTTAATACATTCATTTTCTTACATCGCCAAATGGTCGCAGAAAGCCTCTGTTCCCACAAGCCGATACGGCAAAATCTCAAGGGCTGTCAATCCGGCAATGTGTGCAGTTATGGTTTCTGCCCTTGGGTGCGTAACGGGGTATTTTCGCTTCTTTTTGAAGGTCTGTGGTAGTTGACGATTGAGTTTGGCCAACATCAGGTTGGGAGAAGGAGGCACCAGCGCCACCTTCTTGCACACCAGTTCGGGAAGCAGGCAGCCCATGGAAAGTGTCAGAGTTTTGAGTCTGGAACTCAGGCTTTATTCCACTAGCTAACACCGAGGATTTAAACAAAATTCAGTTTCCCCGAGGGATAATGGTTCAGACACAATGGAGCACTGCATCAGCAGGTACTCCCAACAGCTTTTTTAAAAAAAATTAGTAGGATAAGCAACAGGGCATAACATGCCAAGACGTTTAATACATTCAGCTCCCCTAGGGTGTAGTGGTTCAGACACCATGTAACTAAGCATCACAACATACTCCCAACAGCTCCAAACAGCCTATTTTTTAAAAAAAATTAGTAGGATAAGCAACAGGGCATAACATGCCAAGAAGTTTAATACATTCAGTTCCCATAGTGTGTAGTGGTTCAGACATCATGTAGCTAAGCATCACAAGGTACTCCCAACAGCTCCCAACAGCTTATTTTAAAAAAATTGGTAGGATAAGCAACAGGGCATAACATGTCAAGAAGTTTAATACATTCAGTTCCCCTAGGGTGTAGTGGTTCAGACACCATGTAGCTAAGCATCACAAGGTACTCCCAACAGCTCCCAGCAGCTGTATTTGAAAAAAAAAAATGGTAGCATAAGCAACAGAACATAACATGCCAAGGAGTTTAATACATTCATTTTCTCACACCGCCAAAAGGTCGTAGAAAGCCTCTGTTCCCACGAGCCGATACGGCAAAATCTCAAGGGCTATCAATCGGGCAATGTGTGCAGTTATGGTTTTTGCCCTTGGGTGTGTAACGGGGTATTTTCGCTTCTTTTTGAAGGTCTGTGGTATGGACAACTGAACGGAACACTGGGACACCGAAGAGGATGTGGTCGTTGACGATTGAGTTTGGCCAACATCAGGTTGGGAGAAGGAGGCACCAGCGCCACCTTCTTGCACACCAGTTTGGGAAGCAGGCAGCCCATGGAAAGTGTCAGAGTTTTGAGTCTGGAACTCAGGCTTTATTCCACTAGCTAACACCCAGGATTTAAAAAAAATCAGTTTCCCCAGGGGATAATGGTTCAGACACAATGGAGCACTGCATCAGCAGGTACTCCCAACAGCTTTTTTTAAAAAAAAATGGTAGGATAAGCAACAGGGCAAACCATGCCAAGATGTTTAATACATTCAGTTCCCCTAGGGTGTAGTGGTTCAGACACCATGTAGCTAAGCATCACAAGGTACTCCCAACAGCTCCCAACAGCTTATTTAAAAAAATTGGTAGGATAAGCAACAGGGCATAACATACCAAGGAGTTTAATACATTCAGTTCCTTTAGGGTGTAGTGGTTCAGACACCATGTAGCTAAGCATCACAAGGTACTCCCAACAGCTCCCAATAGCTTATTTTTAAAAAATTGGTAGGATAAGCAACAGGGCATAACATGTCAAGAAACATTCAGTTTCCCCAGGGGATAATGTTCAGACACTATGGAGCACTGCATCAGTAGGTACTACCAACAGCTTTTTTTTAAAAAAAAAAAAAATGGTAGCATAAGCAATAGGGCATAACATGCCAAGAAGCTAAAAAAAATTCTGATTTGGCAGAGGGCCAAGAACACAAATAAAGACTTCCTGACCAATTGTTTTAGACAGTGTAGCCTCGACAGTGCTTGTGCCAGTGCATAATGTACAAAGGTTTGACAAATATTGCCCTGGGTGATTGGGCCAAACAATTACATGGCAGCAGCATAACAAGTTACATTAGTCATGCGGTGTCATTAGATCATAGAACACAAAATAGTCTTGAATGAGAAACAATGAAACTTATTTGAACTTAAGAAATCCAAATTTTAGGGCTACACTTATTATTGGGTCTTGTTAACAGACGGCCTGCGATACTCTGGGGCAATCCATCTATGGTTCATTTTGAACATCGTCAAACTGTCTGCACTTTCCGTGGATAGTCGTGTGCGACTATCTGCTATTATTGATCCCGCTGAGCTGAAAACACGCTCAGACAACACACTCGCAGCAGGGCAAGCTAGCACTTCCAAAGCGTATAACGCGAGGTCTGGCCAAGTGTTGATCTTGAAAACCCAATAGTTAAAGGGAACAGTAGACTCGAAAAGCACGCTATTACGGTCACCTACATGGTCCCTCACCATCTTACTTAACTGTTCCCTCCTTGTCATCGTTCCCCCAACCGGTATCTGATTCACAGTTGACGGTTTGTAGAAAATGGACCAGTTTTGGCACATTAGTGTTACGTCACCACCGGAGTCCGCTCCAGCGACTTCTACTCCGAACGCCAGGCGACACCCTGTTCCTGCCATGGATGGTGCCAGTGATGGGAGAGGAGTCGATGCCAGCGGCACCAGTGGGCATTGGCTCCGCTCATCCTCTGGGCTGGGTTATCTTGGGATCTGCTGTACCACTGGCTGACAATAGGTGGCGTGTGTCTGTGATGCCCTGGCCAGCCAGGTAGTCACAGATAGGGCCCTGCATTACACCGTTCCCTAACAAGGTGACAGCAGCCAAACATATAACACCCTAATCATCCCCCTCAGTGCTTGATGGACACACCAGGGTTCAGAACCAGGTGGTTAGAAGACGCCCACCAAGGAGTCTCAGACAGCCTGGGGCGACAAAGTTTAGTTGAGTAGTGAAGCTCAAGTCTAGAGGTCAAGAGGAGTGGGGTGTGGGCTGGAGCTGTGTGCAGCTCCAGCAAAGGAAAGACCAAAACTGAACCGGTGCCAGGGTAGGAGCCCTGGTACTGCTGGCTAGGAGGCAGACGGCGGTCTTCGTTTGCAGGAGCCCGGAAGACGGCTCGGTGGAACCGAGGTGGACCGGGACAGGGTAGTGGCCCGCCAGTACCGACCCGGGGATCCGACTCAGAAATCGGAGCACAAAGGGGGGTACTCAGACTCTGAAGCTAGGTCCAGAAGCTACTGGGGGCTAGCTAATTAACTGATTGTGGCCAGGACTAGAGGTCCTGTCCCACCCAAAGTCCCGACTGAAGGCAACAGCCCAACGAGGTCGATAGAAAGCTACCGCCATGGCACAGAGATCCCACGGGCCAGCGTCTGCGGGCAAAGGGCTCCTCAGGCAACCAAAAGCCGGGAGCGGACTCCTGAAGTTGCAAGCGCAGGTAGTCCACCATCACAAACAGGTGCGGGAGAAAGGCAGAGACCACCAACCAGGTGGGGGACCAGACTGCAGCCGGCTGCGGGCACTGACCACCATCACCTTGGTTTACCAGAGACTTGTGTGTTTACTAATCGTGAGTACATCAGTGCCCTCCAGCCGCCCATCTCCCTGCACCGCCAAACACCCACCAACGGGTCCCGGGGCCACCATCCCTGCCCACGAAGGGGTTAACAACTTGCTGCGCAACATCTCCCCCAGGTGCCCCGTAACTACAGTGGTGGTGCCCATCTTCACCACATCCCGTGGGTGGCGTCACAAACTTAAACACGGCTCCGGCCGTACACCTACGTCCCCAAACCGCAAACCCCTTTTTGATTGACATGACCGCAGAACCCCCGGGTCCGGAGACCCTTGAGCCACTGACTGAAGGTCCGGAACCAAGCGGCTCGGTACACCTCTTCCAGCTGAATTTACCATCATTCAGCTACAGCCAATAGGAAGACACCACAGCCTTCTTAATTCCCCTCCTGTCTGCTGACCACTGACAGAGATAGTTCTGATATTCTGGCTCCTGTTCTGTTTTGTGATTCTGATGTTGTGACTTTTGCTTGTGTTCTGGCTACCTCTCCTGTCTGCTGTTTATGTACCTCGCTGAACGATCTGGATTTGACCTCTGCTACATTTTCTGATTATGTCCTTGCCTACCGATTCTGTCCCTGTTCTTCAATTCCTACTTTGACCCTGTCTGTCGACTACTCTCTTGGACTGCTGCCTTCCACAGGTAGTGATCTCCAGGGCCCTGTGTAATTCCAAATCCCTTTATAGGGGTTAAAGGGTTTCAAGGTTCTGGGGGTCCTACTTGGTGGGTGGCTTCCTTCTATCCTGTCCATTACAGCCTGTTTGAGTCTGTGGATCCAGGCAGGCGTTACAATTAGTCCCCCGCCTGTGTTGCTCCTACTATGCATAGCCCTCTCTTGTAATCTTGTTGCGTGAGATGACATGCTAACTCTGACACCAGCATGATCTGAGGGTAATCGTTTCATCAACTGCTCCACTACTGCCCTCTTGAATGTTTCCGTAGTACAATCCTTATTTGCCACCACAAGTAGCGAAGCAAATTTGTCTTTGTAGCGTGGGCCAAGGAACATAACCAGTATTTGTTGTCTGCCAAAATGTGGACTAGCCGACAGTCATGAGAAAGGCAGTGTGACAAAAACTGTGCCATGTGTCCCAGACTCCAAACAGGAAACCTTTGTGTGTCACTGCTAAGAATACATTCTGTCTCCCTAAACCTCCTCTCCTCCTCAGTCTCTCTCCTCCTCCTGCTCTTCCTCAGGCCATCCTTGCTGGACATCCCTGAAGCTTGGGTTGTCAATCCCTTGGTTACCAACTTCAAAGCATTTCTGTTCTTCATCATCCTCCTCATCCTCATCCTCATGATGCTGAGCAAAGGTGGACTCAGCTTGTTGGCCGAGGTTTTGTGGATTACTAGCAACTATTGTGAAGTCTGGATTTACAGACAACTCGGGTGCATGAACACTTTGGTCAGTCAGACCATCCAGAGAGCGTTTCAATAAACAAATCAGTGGAATGATAATGCTGATAACAGCATCCTCACTGCTCACAATGTTGGTACAGTAATCAAAATTCTCCAAGACCTGACAAATGTCTGCAATCCACAACCACTCGGCAGTACTTATGTCTGGCAGCTGCATCTGACGGGCATGTTCCAGTTGGAATTGAGATACTGCCCTC
This sequence comes from Anomaloglossus baeobatrachus, assembly GCF_048569485.1. Lineage (NCBI taxonomy): Eukaryota > Metazoa > Chordata > Amphibia > Anura > Aromobatidae > Anomaloglossus > Anomaloglossus baeobatrachus. Next base: position 236,185,598 of record NC_134355.1, read on the forward strand.
TGCTGCTCATGGACCCTAGCTAACATATGAAAGGTTGAATTCCATCTCGTAGGGAGGTCACATATTAGTCTGTGACGAGGCAAGTGTAAGCGCTGCTGCAGCACTCCCAGGCCAGCAAAAGAGGGAGATGACTTGCGGAAATGGGCTCTAATACGTCATGCCTTGGTAAGTAGGTCTGGTATCACAGGGTATTTCTTCAGAAAGTGCTGAACTACTAAATTTACAACGTGGGCCATACAAGGAACGTGTACAAGCTTTCCAAGCTTTAAAGCCGCCACCAGATTACGAACATTATAGCACACTACCATCCCTGAACGGAGATCCAAAGGCTCAAGCAACTCATCTGTCTGCTCAGTTATTGCTTTCAAAAGCTCAGGTACCATGTGCGATTTGTCACCGATACAGATGAGCTTCAGTAGAGCGTGTTGACGCTTAGCCTAGGTAGTGCTGCAGAGATCCCAGCTGGGGAATGATGTCGACGGATGTTGAGGAGGATGCACAGGAGCCAGATGAAGAGTAGGAGGAGGAGGGAGTTGTTGCTGTGCAGGATGCTACTGAAACTGTGATTGAAGTGGGTCCCGCTATTCTGGGTGTGGGAATTATATGAGATGTTGCCGGGTCAGACTCTTTAGCAGCCGCCACCAGGTTCATCCAGTGTGCCGTCTGTGAGATGTAGCGTCCCTGTCCACTTCCGCTTGTTCCGCTGTGTCTGTGTTTAAGTGGACCTTCCCTGTTATGGCGTTGGTGAGAGCCCGTTTGATGTTTACAGACACGTGATTGTGGAGAGTGGGGACGGCACAATGAAAACAATAGTGGCAGCTAGGCACAGAGTACCGATGTTCTAACACCACCAAAAGGTCGCGGAAAGCCTCTGTTCCCACAAGCCGTTACGGCAACATCTCAAGAGCTATCAAACGTGCAATGTGTGCAGTTATGGTTTCTGCCCTTGGGTGCGTAACGGGGTATTTTCGCTTCTTTTCAAAGGTCTGTGGTAAGGACAACTGAACGGAACGCTGGGATATCGAAGCTGATGTCGTTGATGATTGAGTTTGGCCAACATCAGGGTGGGAGAAGGAGGCATCAGCGCCACCTTCTTGCACACCACTTTGGGAAGCAGGCAGCCCTGGGGAAGTGGCAGAGTTTTGAGTCTGTAAATCGTGTTTTTCACTTAGAGCTGTCACCCATCTTGTGGTGTGCTTGTCTAACATATGGTTTCTAATGCTGGAGGTGCCCAAGCTGGAAGTATTTTTGCCTCTTTTAAGCTTGGTCTGACAGATTTGACAAATGGCAACCATTTGGTCTGAAGGACTTTTGGAAAAAAACTCCCACACAATCGCACCACGGACCCTTGGACTCTGAGATGGCTGACGTGGTGCACAGACCCTTGGACTCTGAGATGCCACAGGTGGCGGTGTCATGTGCACAGTTGATTGACCTCTGTCAGTGGTCGAAACCCTATGTCTTACAGCCTTTTTGCGGACTATGGGCACATGCTCCTCTGCACTGCTACTCTCGCAGTCCATGCCACCCGTCCATGTTGGATCAGTCACCTCATCATCGACCATATCGTCTTCAAATTCCTGAAGGTCAATATCTTCGGGAATGGAGGTTTCAGGCTGACCTGAGGGCAACTGTGTCTCATCATCCTCCATCACTTCCACCTGATTGCCCAGCATGTCACAGCCAATAACATGGCTTTCTTCTGGCCTTGGGTGCTCAAAGATCTGTGCATCACTGCACACCATGGCCTCACCTGCATTGGTGGTGTTGCGTGGTGAGAGGCAAGAAAGGTCAAAGGGTCCTGTAAACAGTTCCTCAGAGTAACCTGCTTTGGTGTCATATGTTTCCTTACAATACTGATGTTGTGAGGAAGGAGGACCAGGCTGAGGGTTCGATGGGCCAGCCTCTGGGCTATTCAAGTCTGTCTGTGTGGACCCTTGGGATTTGCTACTCGACAAGTAACTGGAGGCATTTTCTGCTAGCCAATTCGTTACCTGTTCACACTGTTCAGGGCGCAAGAGTGCTTTCCAACGTGGACTAGAAAATTGGGATAGGAAGGCAGAGATAGATAAAGCAGGAACCTTTTTCTTTGTCTCGTTCACACTGCTTGGGCGACCACCACTGTAACTACCACCTTGTCCACGGCCGTTACCCCCTCTTTTTCCCATTTTTTTGGGTTGATTATTTGAAGGTGAACACTTAACCTTTTCTACAGGCAGTGGAACAACACTTATGCTGGGTTGTTAAACTTGTGTTAATAGTTTCTCAAGATAGCTGTTTCTGTAAGTCTAAAAACCAAAAGGTACCTTTATTGGACAAACTACCACTTGGAGGAGTCGACAAAGATGTTGTGAATGTCTTTCAGCCCCAAAAGAAAATAGAGTTTGACAACACTTTTATTTTAGTTTTGTTTTTTGGCACCCAGACTGTTTTAGTAAGAGCAAGCCGCTAGGTAGGTTCTGTAAGATATGAGGCCCCCAGAAATTACACTAGGTGGCTGATAGGAAGGTACTGGCCTTGAGGCAAAAGTAGTGACCCTGACACCAAGTATTAATAAAAATTGGGTAACACTAAAACTGTGTGTTAGTTGCAGAAAGCCACTATGTAGGTTCTGTAAGATATGAAGCCCCCAAAGTATGTTAGGTTGCTTGTAGGAAGGTACTGGCCTTGAAGCAGAAGTTGTGCCCCTGACACCAAGTATTAATAAAAATTGGGTAACACTGAGACTGTGTGTTAGTTGCAGAAAGCCACTGTGTAGGGGCTGTAAGATATGAAGCCCCCAAAATTACACTAGATGGCTGATAGTGTGGAGCCCAAGGCTGCTGCAGCGGTCTGGTGCGTTACCTTCAGGGACTCCACGGGACGGTCTGGTCACAGGTAGGGAACCTTCTCTTTTGATTTTCGTGACGCCACTCTCGGTATTGCGGTCAGGGTGACCGCCACTGCAGATTAAGGGGTGCCAGGGGCTGATGGTGGGTGCAGTTAGTTGTAGTGGCCTCCCGAGAGTGAGGCAAGCCCCAGGGCCCTGTGTAAGTGTGTGGAACCACAGGTCGCAGAATGACTCAAACACAGTCCAAAAAGTCTTTTAACGTGTTTACTCACTGTTTGGTGGTCACTGTGAGATGCCCGGACGACACTGCGATAACCAGGTGGAACCAGGAATTCCAGAAGGCCGTTCTGAGGGTAGCTGTCCACTCGACCTCCTTGTACTCCTTTTGTTTGGGAGGATCCCTTACTTGAAGTATGGTAGGATTACTCCAGGGAAGCTGTTTCCAACCCCGCTCCCCTCTATGGACCGTCTGCCGACAGCGTGACCTTGGTGGGATGGCTTCTGGCCCTGTCCCCTTATGGGCCTTCTGATTGCTGCTTAGCTCGGACACTGTGTTGAGGTGGTGAGGGCATGAAGTACCCCCACCTGAAGGTTGAGCAGCTCTGGATGATTAGCTGTCTGCTCTGGGGACCTGTCTCCCCTTGCGTGCTGGAATACCAGGGATCCCCTTACTCAGCCACCCCTCTCTCTGGGTGTCTTTCAGGCTGACCCACAGGTACCCGTTCTCCCCCCGTTTTCAGCTACTGCACTCTGCAGGGCCTGGCTAGCATAAGAGCACCTCTGCTCCCTTCCATACTCCTGAACACTCTGCTCCAGACTGCTTGCTCCTCCTTCTCTTCCTGTCTGCCCTGCTTCCTAGCAACCAGCCTCTGAGCACACCCTTTGATGTGAAATGAAAGTTAACCCCTTCTGCCTAACCAAGGGTCCCTTCTAATGGTGTGGGAGACCTGGTCACTATGTGTTTGTGTGTGCACCTCATCCTGGCCTTTGGAGATTACCTAGAAGCACTGCCCCAGCATGGGTGCAATACTCTGTGGTGCCTGACCAGGTCAGTGGTGCCACATTCCCCCTTGGTTATCAGCAGCACATCCTCGGGCTGCAAAGACAAGAAGAAAAAGGGTAATTACAAACTTTTCCCACACAGGGGCAGCTATTTACATTGACAACATTTAAACATACCAGGTACCATTCCACCACCAACCACCCACAAGTCCGAAACACAGCCAAAAACCTCCAGGAGGTAGGTCACCTTTTGGTGACCAGGTCTGGGCCATCCATTTCCCCAGACCTTTCCTCCAATCCTCCTCTCCTGAGGAGGGTGGTGTAAGGTACGCCCCATAAACAGGCGTACCCGCTTCCGAGTGTTGGAGGGCAGGCCCCATAAACAGGCGTGCCCCCTTCTTGGTGCAGAGCCATGCCCCTCAACAGGCAGACTCTGATGGTAGGTACCAAGTAGGTAACGTTTTACAAGTCGAGAGTTCATGGTTATATCCAGTTAATAACCTTTGGTCCATTTTTAAAGTGCACGTAACTGGTGCAAAGAAAACATTTTAAGGAGTTCTCACAATAGTCCTTGTGGGCACATTTCACGTAAACATTACTTAACTGTAAACAGGTTAAACAATACATTTTATACTGACATTTAGGATTAAACTGTACTTTCTCTATAGCGTAATGGGAGCTGACCAAAGTTGCTGCGGGTCGATCTGCGCAGTACTATATTGTCATCTGTCTGAGGTTGTGTCCTCCCACCAGGTGTATGTGTCTCACTGTGAATAATGGATGTACTGGGTGCCGATACCAGGGCATGGTCTTGTGATTCAGCTATGTTTGGCTCTTCAAGGTTCTGAATAGAGATGAGCGAACCGGTCGCGGTTCGGCTCGAGCTTGTTTCGTCGAACGGAGGTCTAGTTTGAGTTTGGTTCGGCGAACCACTCGAACCCATAGGAAACAATGGGAGGCAATCACAAACACATAAAAACACCTAGAAAACACCCTCAAAGTTGTCCAAAAGGTGACAAACAACTCACAACACAACACAAACACATGGGAAAGTGACAAGGAAATACACTCATATGAAAACAAAAGAGCTGGACAAGGAAAAAGAGGAGACACCGATATATGAGTATATGCAAGGGAACATCGATGCCATTACTGTGCAACTTGAGCCCTGCTCATTTTAGGCTTCCAATCTGGATAAATTGCCTGAGCTCACCACGTACGCCTTGGGGATCTTGTCGTGTCCCGCAGCCAGCATTCTCTCGGAACCTGTCCTCAGTGCTGCTGGGGGTGTGCTGACAGATAAGCACACGCATCTGTCCACTGACAATGTGGCCATACTAACGTTCACCAAGATGAGGAAGTCATGGCTCTCAGAGGACTTTTCTTCCCCTTTGTCATCCAGTGGAGGAGAAAGGCATGTGTATTCTTGAGAGTGCTTCATGCAAAGCATCTTTTTCATTTTGAAAATGGGGGTCAACTGATGCCAGTCAAGTGGGGTGTGTGTGTGTGTGTGTGTGTGGCCCAATTAGTGGAAACGAGGGAGACTGTGGTTGGAGTCACCTCGCTTTTGAAAAAAGAACCAAGATGAACAAGTTGGCTCTCAGAGGACTTTTCTTCCCCTGGGTCAGCCAGGGGAGGCGAAAGGCACACGTATTTTTGAGAGTGCTTCAAGCAAAGCATCTTTTTCATCTTGAAAATGGGGTCAACTGATGCTAGTCAAGAGGTGTGTGCGTGTGTGTGTGTGTGTGTGTGTGTGTGTGTGTGGCTCAATTAGTGGAAACGAGGGAGACTGTGGTTGGAGTCCCCTCGCTTTTGAAAAAAGAACCAAGATGAACAAGTCATGGCTCTCAGAGGACTTTTCTTCACCTGGGTCAGCCAGGGGAGGCGAAAGGCACGCGTATTTTTGAGAGTGCTTCATGCAAAGCATCTTTTTCATCTTGAAAATGGGGGTCAACTGATGCCAGTCAAGTGGGGGGTGTGTGGCCCAATTAGTCGAAACGAGGGAGACTGTGGTTGGAGTCACTTCACTGTGTTTCTAAAAGAACCAAGATGAACAAGTCATGGCTCTCAGAGGACTTTTCTTCCCCTGGGTCAGCCAGGGGAGGCGAAAGGCACGCGTATTTTTGAGAGTGCTTCATGCAAAGCATCTTTTTCATCTTGAAAATGGGGGTCAACTGATGCCAGTCAAGTGGGGGGGTGTGGCCCAATTAGTCGAAACGAGGGAGACTGTGGTTGGAGTCCCCTCGCTGTGTTTTACATGATTTTCGAAGGGCATGACATGCCTAAGAGGTTGAGTTTCAGCATCTGCAACTTGTTGGCTACAGAAAGGCTGCCTTTTCACCCTTTTGTAACCGAGGATTTTCGAGACCTTATGCCCATTGCTGTGCCCCAAGAGCCGATGGCCATTCGCCACTCTTTCTCCAAGAAAGGCGTGCCCGCGCTACCACAGCAGGTCGCACACAACATCACCGATTCCTTGAGAAACTCTGTGTGTGACAGGGTGCATTTCACCACAGATACTTGGACCAGTAAGCATGGCCAGGGGAGTTACATGTTGCTGACTGGCACTGGGTAACTATGGTGAGAGATGGAGAAGGGTCTGCTGTACAATTCTTTCCGTCCCCACGAGTTGTGTGTCAATCCTTCCTCTGTATGTACAAGTTCCTCCACTGCTCCTGCCTCCTCAACCTCGTGTGGGTCCTCCACCTCGGCCCAAACCCTGTGTGGTCAGGCCACCCTTCCTTGTAACTGCGCCCAAGGAATCCCACACACCTCCTTACTATGCTGGCAGCAGAGCTCAACAGCATGATGCGGTCGACTCTTTACTTAGAAATGTCTGGGAAATGTGAGTCACATCGCTGAGGAGTTGTGGACGGTAAGCTCTGGAGAGTGAGACCGAGTTTCATCAATGGTTGTCTCCTCTCAACCAGCAGCCAGGGAAGGCCGGGTGCGACAATGATGCAAACCAGTCTGCGGCCCTTCTTCAGGGCATGTGACACACGTGCCTTGTATGGCTCACGTGTTGCACCTGTTTGTCCAGCAATTTTTAAATCACTATCCCGGCCTGGATGGCCTTCTGCAGAGGGCACAGTGTAATGCCTGCCTGGATCAACACACTCAGACGGGCTGTAAAGGATAGGCTAGAGGGAAGCCACTCACCAAGCTGGACCTCCAGAACCCTGAAACCCTTTAACTCCTATACAGTGATTTGGAATTACACAGGGCCCAAGTTGATCAATAGCTGTGGAAGGCTGCAGTTCCAGAGAATAGTAGTCAGGCAGGGTCAAAACATTAACCCTTTCACGACCGGCCGATTTTTCGCTTTCCGTTTTTTTTTTTCGCCATTCTTTTTCTGAGAGACGTAACTTTTTTATTTTTCAGTCAATATGGTCATGTGAGGGCTCATTTTTTGCGGAACGAGCTGTACTTTTAAATGAAACCATCAGTTTTACCATATTATGTACTAGAAAATGGCAAAAAAATTCCAAATGCTGAAAAATTGCAAAAAAAGTGCGATAGCACTATGGTTTTTGAGATATTTTATTCACTGTGTTCACTATATGGTAAAACTGATGTGTGGGTGTGATGCCTCAGGTCAGTGCGAGTTCGTAGACACCAAACATGTATAGGTTTACTTTTATATAAGGGGTTAAAAAAAAATCGGAAGTTTGTCCGAAAAAAGTGGCGCACATTTTACGCCATATTCCGTGACCCGTAGCGTTCTCATTTTTCGGGATCTTAGGCTCAATGACGGCTTATTTTTTGCGTCTCGAGCTGACGTTTTTAACGGTACCATTTTTGCGCAGATGCTACGTTTTGATCGCCTCTTATTGCATTTTGCGCAAAAGTTGTGGCGACAAAAAAACGTCGTTTTGGCGTTTGGAATTTTTTTGCCGCTACGCCGTTTACTGATCAGATTAATTGATTTTATATTTTGATAGATCGGGCGTTTCTGAACGCGGCGATACCAAATGTGTGTATATTTTTTATTTTTTTAACCCTTTAATTTTTAATGGGGCGAATGGGGGGTGATTTGAACTTTTAGGTTTTTTTGTTTTTTTTTAATTTTTTAAAACTTATTTTTTTACTTTTTTTTTTTATTTTACTAGTCCCCCTAGGGGGCTATTGCGATCAGCATTCCGATCGCTCTGCAGTATCTGCTGATCACAGCTGGAAGGCTGTAAACAGCAGATACGCTGTCTTTCTCTTTTGCTGTGCTCCGGGCACAGCGAAAGTGAAACCAATTCATGTGTAGTACAGGAGTCATCACATGACCCTGTACTACCATGGCAACTATCGGGAGTCACGTGATCGCGTCACGTGACTTCCGGTTTCGGCGGTAAGTAAAACTTTACCGCGATTGCGCTTATAATGGCGCTGTCATGTATTGACAGCGCCATTATAAGGGGTTAATCGGCACGAGCAGATAACGATTCTGCTCGTGCCTAGCAGGCACACATCTCAGCTGTGAAAATCAGCTGAGATGTGTGCCGATCGCGGCATGCTGCCGCCGGAGGACCGCGGGCAGTAACATTATGTCATTTAGGACGTAATTTTACGGCCCGCGGTCGTTAAGGGGTTAATTGAGGAAGATGAACAGAATGAGATGGCCAGGACTTAATCAGAAAACAAGCAGAGGTGAAATGCGGATCGGCCAACGAGGTACATAAACAGCAAGCAGGAAAAGTAGTCAGGTAACAAGCACACAAAATCATAAAACTGAACTGGGGGTAACAGTAACAAGAGGTTCATAGCTTTGTCTAGCAGTGGTCTGCAGAGAGGATGGGCCTAAAAAAGGTTTTGGTGTATTCCCAGGGCCAGATTAAGGTTGGTGGGGGCCCCTGGGCAGAAAATCTGGTGGGGGCCCCATAACGTTAACATTTTTAGCCATAACAGTAGAGCACGAACCGTAGCATTTAGATATAAATCCAATGAACATTTATCTTATCCTGTTCTGCCACATTCAGATTCCCAGTGCTACAATACAGATACAGTCCAGGATAAATCACAGCTGTCCACTTACACACAGAAAGTAGAGTTAAGGCTGCTTTACACATTTCGATCTCATATGCGATCGCACACGCCCCCATCGTATGTGCGGAACAGGCAATTTGTTGCCCGTGTCGCACAAACGATTAACCCCCGTCACACGTACTTACCTTCCAAATGACCTCGCTGTGGGCGGCGAACATCCACTTCCTGAAGTGAAAGGGACGTCACACAGCGGCCGGCCAATAGAAGCGGAGGGGCGGAGATGAGCGGGAAGTAAACATCCCGCCCACCTCCTTCCCTCCGCATTGCCGGCGGGACGCAGGTAAGCTGCAGTTCATCGTTCCCGGGGTGTCACATGGAGCGATGTGTGCTGCCTCAAGAACGATGAACAAAGAGACGTTCAATTTTTAGAAAATGAACGACGTGTATGCAATCAACGTTTTAACGCACAATCAGGGTCGCACGTAGCTGTCACACACTACAATATCACTAACGATGCCGGATGTGCGTCACTTACGACGTGACCCCGCCGACACATCGTTAGATATATTGTAGCGTGTAAAGCCCGCTTTTGTCACATATTTTTTATTGATCCCAATGTTAAGGCAGCCAGGACCAGCTCCAGGGTTTTGTGGCCTCTGGGTGAAAGAGTCTCAGTGGACCCCATCCACACACAGACACGCACATACACACACAGACACGCACATACACACACAGACACGCACATACACACACATACACACACAGACACGCACATACACACACAGACACGCACATACACATACAGGCATACATATACATATTTGAAGACAAATTCAGAAAAATACATATAAACAGACAAATATATGCACAGTCATATACACTGACATACATGCAGACACAGACGCATTAGGGCTCGTGCGCACGTTGCGTAATTACATGCATTTACGCTGCGTATAGCACTGCAGTGTAAATGCATGCGTCCTGTGTCCCCTGCACAATCTATGAAGATTGTGCATGATACGTGCACCCATTGCTTTTATGAACGCAGCGATTTGGGTGCTAAAATGTTGACCCAAATCTGTGCGTTCATAAAATGAGCATGTCAATTATTCCGTGCACTATGGATGCAGCTCCCCTCTGTCTATGGTGGGGGCAGCAGCCAGAGCGCATGAAATCGGCTTTTTTTGTACAGAAAAACTGCATCCATTATGCAGTGATTCTGTTCAGAGCACGGTATCTTGTATGCCGTAGCGACCGCATGATAACACAGGCCTCACTATTTGGTTGTGAATTTGGTTAACATTATTCAGGTGCAGAAAGGGTTAACAAATTTTCAGTCAGTGGCTCTGAGGTATTCTGGCTCTGACAGGTTTAGTCTGGTTTTTGCGCGCCTGTTTTGCTGCCAGCTGATTGGATCAGCTGGCAGAAAGTGCGGGTAATTTTAACTATAAAAGTAGCTGCTTCCGTCAGCTGGCTGTCAGAAGAATTGAAGATCAAGAAGAACAGCTGATGGAGAGCCTGCTACAGGAGTTCATGAAGAGGGCGAGCGAGGTCGGCGGAGAAGCCTGGCTTAAACAATGCCTGGCGGTGCCCAGGCGGCCAGCAGAAGCTGAGGAAGAGATGGACGGCGACGCTGCGGTGATTCAACTCACCGCTCCTGAGGAGATGGCAGAGCTGACTGAGGAAATCCCTGCAAGGAGGAGGTCCCAGAGACGCAGCAGCTTCCTCCCCCCGACGTCATCGTCCAGAGAAGAGGGGAATGCCGGAGCGGAGTTATCACCGCCCATCTTGTCTGCCGGGACTTCAGCACGTCATCCTCCTGCACCCGGTCATGTGTCCAAGAAGAGGAAGAGTGGATCATCTAGTCAGCGCCGTCGTAAAAGCGCGGCGCTGACCCAGGGATTTGAAAATCCTAGCAGGAGCAGGGCTGCACCAGCAAGTGTGAGCGTGCCGGAGGCCGGAAGAGCGACGGGGGCCCCCTGGTCTGACTCCCCGTCTGAAGAAGATGATCTGCCAGCTGGAGTCAGAGAACAGGATCATCAGCGTGGCTCAGCTGCAGAAGCTGGAATTCCAGAGGAGGGCCGAGGATCGCAGAGCAGAAGGAGGGGTGAGATGTTCAATGTTCCCCTGTCTGTCTCGTGTGTCGACCCTCTGTCTGTTAGTATGGAGTCTGTAGTTAGGAAGGTGTTAGGACAATTGTTAGCAGGGGGAGGGACGCCTAGGGGGGGTAGTGCAGCCCCTATTGGTAGTCAGGAGTCCATGTCATTGCCTGGTTATTTATTTAAAGAGGCATTGACATGTGACTTGTCTCCCCTGGGTTTTCATCTGCCGCAGCCAGTTAAAGAAAAGATTTAAAAGGGGGAATTTATTGATTTATTTTCTCTGCTTCCGTCTAACAGAGAAAATGTTAATAAAGAGGATAAGACGGTTGTGGATGATAGGAAGAAAGGTCCCCTTAGATCTTTTCATAACTGGCTGCAGGCATTTTGCATCTTTTCCTCTGTTTTAGGGGAAAGGAACCCTTCTGTTTGTTCGGGGTTATTTCAGCACCTTGACAGCATACTGGAAGCTTATCGCAGCTTCGGCGGTCAGGCATGGCTGACTTATGATGAGAGTTTTCGTCAGAAGTTAGCCATCCATCGCAGTATGCTGTGGGGTCAAAAAGACATCGGTCTTTGGCTGAATCTGATGCTTCCTCAGAGAAGCCAGTTTGGTAGACAAAGTATTAATAATTCTACTGTTAGTAAAGGATTTTGTTTCGCTTACAATGAATCCAATTGTAAGTTTGCATCTAACTGCAGATTTCGGCATGAGTGCTCCTTTTGCGGGGGCAATCATGCCGTCATCAAATGCTTTAAGAAACAGAATCAGAATAACCAGCAACAACACAACAGTAAAGAGCCCATTTTTAAAGGCGGCGACTCTAGTGAGGTTACAAAACATGCTGGGTTGGTTAAGGCGCTCCCTAGACAGACAGAAGGCTGATACTAAGGGATTATCATCTTCGGGTTCTTATATTAGTTTGGCACATCAGCTTAAGGAAGATTTGTTTATGTGGCGGTACTTTTTCGGCGGGAGTTTTGAACTTTCCTACGTTTTGTAGTTGTTTTTGGTCAGGGTGAGTACGGTTTTTTGTCAAGGTGAATTCGTATTTGAGTTTTGGCGCAATTATTGGAAGGTTATTGTTGTGACGGTCAGTAGTACGGGAATGTTCTTATTTCCAGTTTTGCGGTTGGTTGAGGTCTGGGGTAAGTTGTGGTCAAATCGAAGGATGCTGTTGGTATCAGATAGCAGGAATCAGACAGGGTTAATAAGTTGGACAATGCTCTGTCTCTGCAGGATCGGGAAGAACTTTTTTGTATGGAACCGATGGCAATTTCTCTCGGGAGCCCGTGCCCAGAAGCTTTATGGATTGTAGTGATGGCTTAGTTGTTTCGGCTATTAAGAGGTCTATTGCTGATTCAACATGGGCCAGGTATTCGGCCGCATGGTTAGAATGGCAGAATTTTTGTGTTTTTCATAAAGTGGATTGTTTTCAGAGTAATGTGGGTTTAGCGCTTGAATTTCTGCATTTTTTTGATGAGAAAGAATTTAGCGGTGGGGTCAGTTTCTAATATTTTTTCAGGTGTGTCTTTTTTCTTGAGATTGCATGGTCTGTTGTCATTGAAGAGTTTTTTCCCAGTTCAACAGGCATTGAAAGGCTATAGGAAAAGGACGTGGAAGCCGGATAATCGTAGACCTATTTCTCTTAAGTTATTGCTCTCATTGTGGAATGTGTTGCCATATATTTGCGTTAATGACTTTGAGTCAATGGTGTTTAGGGTGGCATTCGTTTTAGCATATTTTGGAGCTTTTAGGATTAGTGAGTTAGTTTCTGTTAGTAGGAGTCGGTTGTCAGGATTGATGTTTTCAGATGTTTTTGTTACTGATAAGTCGTTGAGGATTTGTATTGGTAGGTCTAAGTCTGATCAGGATGGTTTGGGATCAAACGTTAGGTTATTTCGGATAAAGAATTCAGTTATTTGTCCTGTCTCCAATGTTAACAATTGGCTTCAGATTAGACCTCCATTTGATGGGGCGTTTCTTATCCATCAGGATGGGAGTCCGGTGACAGTGTTTCAGTTTAATTCAGTTTTTAAAAAATCCTTGATTAAACTGAATCTAGAGCATCTTAAACTGTCATCCCATTCTTTTCGTATAGGGGCAGCTACAGAAGCAGCCATAAGGGGGTTACCGGCTAGTAAAATTATGGGGATTGGGAGATGGGAGTCAAAGCGTTACAAAATTTATGTCCGTCCAAGGTTGTTAGTATAAAATTTCTTTTTCTTTTTTGTAGGTCCCATTGTCATTTGGATAGTGGGACACTCTTACATATTTTGGGCCAAGAGAAGAGCATCAGGAAGGTCATATGGAGAGAATTTAGCCATTAATATTGAACATTTTAACATTTTGTGGTACAGCGTTAGAGGTATGAGATGGGACGGACTGATGAAGGAGATGAGCTGTTTAAAAACATTGTGGCCTTCTCCAAATTTAATCATTTTGCACTTGGGTGGGAATGATATTGGAAAAGTGAAAACTCTTGATCTGATTGCTGCCATGCGAAGAGACCTTTCAATCATTAGGTCATGGTTTCCTGATGCGGGTTTGGTCTTTTCCGAAATCGTTCCCCGTTTGCAGTGGCATTGTGACAGGCTGAGGTTTCGGGAGCGGATTCGGAAAAGGGTAAACCGTGCCATGGAAAGGTTTTTACCAGTTATAAATGGGTCAACCTACAGACATCTTGATCTGGAGGGTTTTCTGAGTGGCCTTTACAGGGATGATTTAGTCCATCTGTCAGACGTGGGATTGGACATATTCAATTTAGGGCTCCAAAATTGTATCGAGAAATGGCTGTGATATTTGTTAGTGGGGGTGGGCCAAGGACTGTTAGTCCTTGGCGTTTGGGTAAAGTCGCCAGTTTTACTGGCGGACTGGTTATTTATGGTATATGGTTATGGAAGAATTTTAATAAAATATTGGTTTTAATTATTTATTAATTAATTTATTTATTATGTAACCCTTAATAAATGTCACGGCCATTTTATGCCATTTACTTTATTCAAGTGTGGTGTCTTTAATTTAATGGGTAGGCCTTGTGTTGTCATGTTCAGAGCACGGTATCTTGTATGCCGTAGCGACCGCATGATAACACAGGCCTCACTATTTGGTTGTGAATTTGGTTAACATTATTCAGGTGCAGAAAGGGTTAACAAATTTTCAGTCAGTGGCTCTGAGGTATTCTGGCTCTGACAGGTTTAGTCTGGTTTTTGCGCGCCTGTTTTGCTGCCAGCTGATTGGATCAGCTGGCAGAAAGTGCGGGTAATTTTAACTATAAAAGTAGCTGCTTCCATCAGCTGGCTGTCAGAAGAATTGAAGATCAAGAAGAACACCCACCCTCCCCCCCTGGAGAAAGACTACTTCATGAACTGCTCTCGTCGTGACATTTGTTAGTGGGAAAGTCGCCAGTTTTACTGGTGGACTGGTTGGTTATGGACTTCTTTTTGAAAGTATTGGGTAAAGTCGCCAGTTTTACTGGCGGACTGGTTATTTATGGTATATGGTTATGGAAGAATTTTAATAAAATATTGGTTTTAATTATTTATTAATTAATTTATTTATTATGTAACCCTTAATAAATGTCACGGCCATTTTATGCCATTTACTTTATTCAAGTGTGGTGTCTTTAATTTAATGGGTAGGCCTTGTGTTGTCATGCAACGATTTGACGCGCACATGTGCTGTCAAATCGCTGCAGAATATTCAGCAGTTACGTGCGCATGAGCCCTTACAGGTATTAATATGGGAAAGTCGCCAGCAGCCTCACTCACCTCTCCCGCTTGTTTCCGTCCAGCTCCTTCAGGACATGTGGCTGTTTCACGATGGCTGTCACTAACAGACATGACTGCACACTGACAGCACTGCTGTATATACATCACAGGAGGGGCTGGGGGCTACGATATATACATTACAGGAGGGGCAGGGGGCATAGACGTTACTGGAGTGGCAAACAGCTCTGGTGGTGTACTCATCACTGCGATGGGTGACATAGCGCTCTGGGGAACCCATATAGTTCGGGGGGGGGCGCACAGACTGCTCTAATTCATATATACACACACAGTACTGCTTCTTACACACACATCTCTGACACACACACACACACACACACACTACAATGCACCCCCCATCACCCCCTACACACACACACACACACACACACACACAATACAATGCACCCCCCATTACCCCTACACGCACACACAATACAATGCACCCCCCATTACCCCTACACACACACGCACACACAATACAATGCACCCCCCATTACCCCTACACACACACGCACACACAATACAATGCACCCCCCATTACCCCTACACACACACGCACACACTACAATGCACCCCCCATTACCCCTACACACACACGCACACACACACAATACAACCCCCATTACCCCTACACACACACGCACACACACACAATACAACCCCCATTACCCCTACACACACACACACACACACACACAATACACCCCCCATTACCACTACACACACACACACACAATACAATGCACCCCCCATTACCCCTCTCCCCACACACAATACAATGCACCCCCCATTACCCCCCCCCACACACACACACACACACACACAATACAATGCACCCCCCATTACCCCTACACACACACACACACACACACACAATACAATGCACCCCCCATTACCCCTACACACACAATACAACCCCCATTACCCCTACACACACACACACACACATATAATACAATGCACCCCCCATTACCCCTACACACACACGCACACACTACAATGCACCCCCCATTACCCCTACACACACACGCACACACACACACAATACAACCCCCATTACCCCTACACACACACGCACACACACACAATACAACCCCCATTACCCCTACACACACACACACACACACACAATACACCCCCCATTACCACTACACACACACACACACACACAATACAATGCACCCCCCATTACCCCTCTCCCCACACACAATACAATGCACCCCCCATTACCCCCCCCCCACACACACACACACACAATACAATGCACCCCCCATTACCCCTACACACACACACACACACACAATACAATGCACCCCCCATTACCCCTACACACACAATACAACCCCCATTACCCCTACACACACACACACATATAATACAATGCACCCCCCATTACCCCCACACAATACAATGCACCCCCCATTACCCCTACACACACACACACACACAATACAATGCACCCCCCATTACCCCTACACACAATACAATGCACCCCCCATTACCCCTCCCCACACACAATACAATACACCCCCCATTACCCCTCCCCCTACACACACACACACAATACACCCCCCATTACCCCTCCCCCTACACACACACACACACAATACAATGCACCCCCATTACCCCTCCCCCCACACACAATACAATGCACCCCCATTACCCCTCCCCCCACACACACATTACCCCTCCCCCCACACACAATACAGCCCTCATCACCCCCTGCACACACAAATTACACTGCTCCATCCCTACACACTCCTGCCTCCCCCCTCCCTCGGAATACAGTACTCCTCCTCTGCCTGTCACAGAGCTGTGTTCCTTCACATATGTTCCCCGTTATGTGTCCTCTGCCCCTCCTCACTCATCCCCATTAATTACACCTGTCTCTTCAGCTCCTTCATGGAGCGCTCGCTTCCTCATGTCCCCAGTGTGGCGCCGGCAGCACTGTGATGACGTCAGCAAGGTGCTGATCTCATCACGTTGCTGCACGTCGGGGGCGGGGCCCAGTCCCGGCGCGCTGTTCAAATGTATTTACGTCTGAAAGACGCAAATACATTTGAATAGGAACGGAAACAGGAAGCTGCGGTCATCGGCTCTGCTGCGCTCCTCTGCAGTGTACATGCCGGCACACAGCAGAGCCGGCACACAGCAGAGCCGGCACACAGCAGAGCCGGCACACAGCAGAGCCGGCACAGCTCGCTGCCTCCTGCTCCTGCTAGTGTGCCTGGCATGTAAGGAGCGCAGCGGGGACAGCAGACAGCGGCCCACCACACCGTGCCCCTGCTTCTTGGTACGGCCGCAGCACATAGCAGGGAGCATTAGCACACCTCTGACCCCGGAAGTTCAAGCGGCCGCTGGTACTTCCGAGGTCAATCAGCGTCCTGTGCCCGCAGTTTGTTTTTGCGTCTTAAAGACGCAGATGCAAATAAATAGCGGTGCCCCCCCCGAAAACACAGCTGATTTATTAGACTGTCTTTACGGAGGGGGAGAGGGTGTGAAAAAAAAATGCTGACAGGTGCCTAGTGCCAAGTATGGTGGGGGCCCCCTTAGAAGCTCTTTTGGTGGGGGCCCCTGGGCTCCAGCCCCGCCTGCCCCGCCTATAATCCGGCCCTGTGTATTCCCATTGGTTCTAGCTGAATGATGGTACTTCATCTGTGAGATACTTACCACCTACATTCAGCCTGTGGTTCTGCATATGTCAAGGTAACACAGCCCAGTGGGTGAGCATGACCTGTGTCCACCTGCGCCGCTAGCATCGACTCCTTTCCCATCATCAGCACTATGCACAAAAGGAACACGTTGTCACCTGGCGACCGGAGTACAAATTGATTGAGCGGACTCCGGTGGTAACTTAACAGCCGTGTGCGGCAATGATGCAAACCTGGCTGCGGGCCTTCATCAGGGCAATGTGACACACATGGCTTGTATGGCTCACGTGTTTAATCTGATTCTCCAGCAATTTTTAAAACACCATCCCGGCCTACATGGCCTTGTGCAGCGGGCACGCTCGCTATGTGCTCACTTCCATCGTTCGCACCCAGCAGCTCAACAACTTTCATTGCTCCAGAAGTCTTTTGGTTTGGCGGGTCAATGTCTGAAATGCGATGTGCCGACACGCCGGAATTTGAATCTGCACATATTGCAGCGTAGAGCCCTGCTGCAATACGTTATGACGTATACCCTGGGCTAACGTGATCCAGAGGTGGTGCAGATCACGCTGCTGGAGTGGTGTCAGATCAAGGACCTATGCACCCTTCTACACAGTTTACAAATGTCGACGAAGATGTTTAGCACTGTCTTAGCATGACAATTCTGGTCATCTACATGGTGGAGCACACTGTAAGCATTATTCGGAGTCAGGTGTTGGGACAAGAGGAAGGGCAGGAAGTACAGGAGGAGTCATATGCGGAAGGGATAACAAGGTCCAGACGGAAGATACAAGGTCCAGACGGTCAGCGGCACCTAGGCCGCAGTCATGGGACGGTGGGGGAGAGGGATTAGAATCATAGAATAGAATCAGCATATAATCAGCAAATCAGCATAGAATCAGCAAAACTGTTGAGGAAGGAACAGGAGCCCATGAAGAAATGGAGGACGAACTGGCGATGGGCATAGAAGATTCAGCAGATGAGTGAGAACTTGCTCACATTTTGGTTGTGCGAGGTTGGGGGAGAGGGCAGAAGAAGGAGGCACGATTTTCACCTCTCCGCCACCAACACAGCAAGGACTTGGTCCTCCTGGATGCACAAGACACATGAGCGCCTTCTTGCTGGACTACCTACAACATGACCTTCGGATTGCACGAATTCAAAGTAATGCTGACTACTGGGTTGCCACACTGTTAGATCCCCAGTACAACACAAAATTTTGCAAAATAATTCCGGCCATAGAAAGGGATGCACGTATACAGGAGTATCAGCAGAAAGTGGTATGCAATCTTAGATTTGCTTTTCCACTAAACACCTATGCTGCACAGAGTGAATCTCAACGCTTTGTCATGGATAGGAGGAAATGGTCTTTTACTTGTCCAGATCTGAGGGACCGAGGGCTGGCTGCTGTGCTGAGATGGCGTTGAGTACGGTGTCCCCGTAGAGTTGCACTTTTGGTCATATACAAAATGAGTTGAAAAAGGACAGATGCTGGTGGAAAGGGGAACAGGTGTGTTGGAAAGGGTAAAAAAGTTTGTGTCCGTGGGTTTGGTGGTTAAGCAATAGCAACATTTGCTGAAGAAACAACATCTGTTATGGTGGGAATGGCAGATTTGGATAAGGTGGTATATACTATGTTAACGCTATATAAAAAAATTAAGAAGAAAAGAAAGAGAAAGGTATATATCCCCTTCGCCAGTCGGTGTCCACCGTGCTCCCAGATGGAAAAGGAGAGGCTGGTAACTGGAAGGTTAGGTGGAGGATACAGAGCTGAGTGGCTATGAAACTAATAGTAGCCTGAACCGAGTTAGATGCCACTCGGATCTTGAAACTGGGAGCCCTGTTAGCGTCACAGAGTCCACACGCCCACCCAGCCCAGGAACTCCCTGTTAACAACACAAAGGACATTGGGTATGCTGTCTGTGTGCGTAGGGGCCACACCTGTGGACAGCAGGCCCATCAGCAGCAGCAGGCCTGTTAATGCCACTGGGCTGCACTAGCAGGACTGGAAGGACAGAAGCTGGGCTTAACCGTTCTGCGTTACCAACTGTGGTGGCGGCCTGCATCGACGCCCTATCCCTGCCTACCTCTGGCCTAAAGCCGCAATGGATTCAACACATGGAGGTGTGCTCTTTCGGAGCATAATAGAAGACTGCGCACCTCCTTGTTGGCTTCAGCCCCTTTTATAACCTGCGTCCGCCCCAAACCTGGGTGGAACACAATGCATCTCCTGGAGACAAAAGCAGAGTGACACGTCATGAGTGGCATAACTAGCGTCCTATTCAGAACCGCCACTTCAATAATGACCTCATGGCTGCCACGACCCAAACACCTCACCAGTCATCGTCTGACCAACAATAATGAGGTGACAAGTCATAAGGACAGGCCTCTGCAAGCCAGTTGGGAGTGGCCTGGCCATATCGTCAGGACACCTGATGCCTTGTGGTCTATATGGGCCCCCCACATCAGGGACAGGGCCAAAGAGTTCATTACAGGACCTAGCCTCTGATGCATTAAGTGCCTGAGCATGCTCAGTAGCATGAAATACAGTCTCCGAAAAAAGACTATCCGCTTCAGCATGGTGTCTAGGCACAACACAGGACTTACACCCGGCACGGAGTGCAAGTACCTGTGCAAAGAGGCTTTTCACACTAAGTGTGAAGCCCCACAGGTGTTGTGTCGGTGCGTTACCTTTAGGGACTCCACGTGGAGGAACAGTCTGATCACAGGTAGGTTGCTTCTTTATATGTAGTTTCGTGATGCCACTCTCGGTACTGCGGTCAGTGGGGACCGCCACTGCAGTGTAAGGGGACACCTGGGGCTGATGTTGGGTGCAGTTAGTTGTAATGGCCTCCCGAAAGTGAGGCAAGTCCCAGGGCCCTGTGTAAGTGTGTGGAACCACAGGTTGCAGAATGACTCAGGCACAGTCCAAATAAGCATGCGCTGTAGCCCGAAATGAAGACTTAGCCTCAGGAATGTCACAGTCAGGCTGAGCATACTCAGTAGGCGATCCACTGGAGTTAGGCTGAGGCTGGGGTAAATCGGCACACGCATGCGCACTAGCCGCCTCTCCACACTTAGACGTGGAGGAGAAAGCAGCCAGCTGGACAACCTGAGGCACAGCCCAAATTGGCAGCTAATGCCTGGGCGCAACTGGAACCGCAGCAGGTTGCTTGCGTTTACGGCGGCACCGATTTGTAAAAACAAATAACAGCCAAAATAACAGGTGTGGGCAACAGGAGGAATAGTTAATTGCCAATAACCTGTTAATGGACATGGTGAATCCATACTTGCTATATTGTTTAACAAGATGTAATGCATATGAAAATTTGGAATAAAATTTGGTGTTTAAAAAAAATAACAGGTGTACTTCTTCCCTTGGATAATCAGATATGATCCTTTTTTCATGGACACGACCATCACTAACAAATGTAGATGAGGCACCAAAACAGCAGCTGCTTCAATGGATCTCAAGTGCGCCATAAAGTGGCCTCTCCTCCACCTCAAGTTCAATATCCCAAATACTCCATTCCACTGTGGTGTCAACCCAATCGCACTTGCTTCCTAACAGATCTCAAGTTTCCACCAGTCCTGCTGAGTATGGGGTAACAGAGATGGTTGAATCTGCAGAGCTGTTCAGTCACACTAAAGCCTGTGAATCAGAGGTCTGCTCCAAAGCTGCAGTGAGTACAGACAAAGAAGTTATATTATTATTATTATTATTTATTTATAGAGCACCATTGATTCCATGGTGCTGTACATGAGAAGGGGGTTACATACAGAATACATATACAAGTAACAATAGACAGACTAGTACAGAGGGCAGAGGACCCAGCCCTTGCGGGATTACATTGTAAAGTATTTTGGGGAGGAGACAGTAGGTGAGGTGTAGGTTGGGCAGAAGCTCCGCACGGTGGTGGTGTCATTTAATGCTTATAGTCATTTCTGAACAGATGAGTTTTCAGGTTCCGTTTGAAGCTTACAGGTGTAGCAGATAATCTGACGTGTTGGGGCAGCGAGTTACAGGAGACAGGGGAAATTATCTGCACAGATGGCCAGAAGGTTTGTGAGTTGGATCCAGGCCCCGATGAAGAAGGTGCTGAGCATAATGTACACCTTCATTTCCAAACCGTACATCATCCTGGTGGAGACAATGGGTAACATGATGAGGAGACTCAGATACCTGATTGTAACGTCAACTTTGCTATTCGGTCAGGGCAGGAAGAGGTTGTCCCGGAGGACTCAGGATGAGGGGAATGAAAACCCACAGGGTGATGATGAGGTTGGAGACACCACTTAGGGGCACTTTGCACACTGCGACATCGCAGGTGCGATGTCGGTGGGGTCAAATTGAAAATGACGCACTTCCGGCATCGCATGCGACATCGCAGTGTGTAAAGGCTGGATGATACGATTAACGAGCGCAAAAGCGTCGTAATCGTATCATCGGTGCAGCGTCGGCGTAATCCATGATTACGCTGACGCGACGGTCCGATGTTGTTCCTCGCTCCTGCGGCAGCACACATCGCTGTGTGTGAAGTCGCAGGAGCGAGGAACGTCTCCTACCGGCCTCACTGCGGCTTCCGTAGGATATGCGGAAGGAAGGAGGTGGGCAGGATGTTGACATCCTGCTCATCTCCGCCCCTCCTCTCTGATTGGCCGCCTGCCGTGTGACGTCGCAGTGACGCCGCACGACCCGCCCCCTTAACAAGGAGGCGGGTCGCCGGCCACAGGGACGTCGCACGGCAGGTGAGTGTGTGTTTGAAGCTGGCGTAGCGATAACTTTCGCTACGCCAGCTATCACCACATATCGCTGCTGCGACGGGGGCGGGCACTATCGCACTCGGCATCGCAGCATCGGCCTGCGATGTCGCAGTGTGCAAAGTGCCCCTTACTGTCAAACCAAAGTCAGCCAATCGATGACATCAGGAGAGGAGGTGGAGGAGGATGCTACTGACGACGATTTTACGTTGTGTCTTCCTGGACAAAAACAAAGTACTGGAAGCACGTCAACAACAGAATCCTCATCTACAACTCTGCCTATGAGCATAAGTCGTGTTGGCTATGCAGTTCACATGGGCTGTAAGCCTTGCCTAGCCTGGGAATTTTTTGGACATAGCAAAGGATCACCCAAGTCATGTAATCTGTAACAATCTGTAAGTAGAAGGAAAAAAAATCTCAACTTTGAGTACTTCCACCATGAAGTGTCACATGGATATGAATTGATAACGTGAGAATGTATTGCTCAGCTTTAGCCACTGTCAATGCAACATGCTTATTTGCCGTTCATTGCATGCATTGTTGCAGACTACACACAAGGGGCTGCTTTTTTTTGGAGCTGCTTTTGTCTGTTTGGTCACTATAGCAATAGCAAAACGATCTTCGGGTGTGGACTTGGAGATGCTGTCTATGAACAGAATGAAAAGATAAAGGTGTGTGTTACAGCAAGGAGGAACCACGGAATCACTTCGTTCAATTGTGAGGGGAGTCATTTTGGACTTTGGTGAGGAGTACCGTAACGCCAGTGAGCAGCATCCTGTGCCACAGACCAACATTCTTCCGGTGCTGTCTATACTGTTTACCATGATAGGAGCGTAAAGTCTGTATTTATGGCAAATGGACATCACAGTACCCGGGTAGGCTGTGCCCAGACAGTAATGCGTGCACGCAACACTTTGTTTTATTATCAAAACACATATCTGTTCTAGGTAGGACGACTATATAGACAATCAGACTTGCTGCCTCTGCACTTTCAAATTGTCACGTACAGTTTAAATCATAGAGGGACATCGACACATGTTTGCATTGACTGTTGATTTTCAAGATTTCCATGACTGTGTTGCAGAGCTGTGTGGTTTGCATTCACACTGTTATCATCTGCCTTATCTGTGAGGCTTCAGCTAACAAGAGTATTCAGGGTGGGTGATGTGTTTTGTCTATGTTTAGGTACATAACTGGGAAGCTCTTCTGATGTGCCACTAGTAAGTCGTGTTCGCACACACACACACACACACACACACAATTACTGCTGCTACGCAGAGGGATTAGCAAGTAGTAGGCAACTGAAAAGATTGTTCTATTATTTCAATTTTATGCATGGTTCTTATTGTTTGTTTTGGGAGAGTTAAACAATCATTTATGAACCCAACTGCATACAGTGCTTTTCATGTTGCGTGGTTTTGCTGCATACTTGGGAGCCCACCAAATACAAGACTTAAAATGAAGCATAAGTCGAAATGGGAATTTCACTGTGCTACAATGCGGCTTAGCGGGGCTGTGCAACCACCGCCTGCCCCATCAAGTGCATCTGCGTGCTCTTCATCCTCTGTGACTGTGGGGACAGCAGTCACACATGCTTTTTCACACTAAACTTCCACCCCGTTACCCGTAAGCAGGAGTGTGATTGGCAGATTGTCACTTGTTTTGTAAGTGAAAACAGAAGGTATTGTTGAGCTGTCAGACATCGAGAGAACCACAATTGGATGAAGGAAACATTATATCCACGCCTGCACCTTCGTCAAAAATTGGCTGGACTACCTGCAGTTAATAATTGCGTTCCACAAATGGAAAGGAGTGTAGAATGCCCATGTGTTGCTTGGCAGCAAAGGAACACTAACTTAGTATTCCAAACAATTTTAGGATGGCAGAAAAAGAGTTAGCTCTTTGGGCAAATTAAATAGCGTGGCAAAAGTGGCAGGTGGGTACAGTGGCCGTGTTCTGTGGGTACCAGGACAGTAAAGAAGCCTCACTTTCTATCCCTCCTAATGATGAAATGCAGCAAGGAATTCCATGAGTTTGCTATAAAAATAGCGTAGCAAAATGAGCAGGAGGGTGTAATGCAAAGGTGCTGGAAATAGCTAGGCACCAGTGGGGCACAAATGTAGTACAACAGCCACTTTTTGGATGCCACTAAGTTGCAGCATTTTTTGCTATTAATATAGCTTATTAAAAAATGAGCAGGAGGGTGTAATGCTGAGGTGCTGGAAATTGCTTTGCACCAGTGGGGCACAAATGGAGTCCAACAGCCACTTTTTGGATGCCACTAACTTGCAGCATTTTTTGCTATTATTATAGCTTATTAAAAATGAGCAGGAGGGTGTAATGCAGAGGTGCTGGAAATTACTTTGCACCAGTGGGGCACAAATGGAGTACAACAGCCACTTTTTGGATGCCACTAAGATGCAGCATTTTTTGCTATTATTATAGCTTATTAAAAATGAGCAGGAGGGTGTAATGCAGAGGTGCTGGAAATAGCTTGGCACTAGTGGAGCACAAATGGAGTCCAACAGCCACTTTTTGGATGCCACTACGTTGCAGCATTTTTTGCTATTATTATAGCTTATTAAAAATGAGCAGGAGGGTGTAATGCAGAGGTGCTGGAAACTGCTTGGCACCAGTGGGGCACAAATGGAGTACAACAGCCACTTTTTGGATGCCACTAAGATGCAGCATTTTTTGCTATTATTATAGCTTATTAAAAATGAGCAGGAGGGTGTAATGCAGAGGTGCTGGAAATAGCTTGGCACTAGTGGAGCACAAATGGAGTCCAACAGCCACTTTTAGGATGCCACTACGTTGCAGCATTTTTTGCTATTA
Source organism: Anomaloglossus baeobatrachus (assembly GCF_048569485.1). Taxonomy (NCBI): domain Eukaryota; kingdom Metazoa; phylum Chordata; class Amphibia; order Anura; family Aromobatidae; genus Anomaloglossus; species Anomaloglossus baeobatrachus. The sequence goes on from NC_134355.1 coordinate 236,210,521, forward strand.
TTATAGCTTATTAAAAATGAGCAGGAGGGTGTAATGCAGAGGTGCTGGAAACTGCTTGGCACCAGTGGGACACTAATGGAGTCCAACAGCCACTTTTTGGATGCCACTAAGTTGCAGCATTTTTTGCTATTATTATAGCTTATTAAAAATGAGCAGGAGGGTGTAATGCAGAGGTGCTGGAAATTACTTTGCACCAGTGAGGCACAAATGGAGTACAACAGCCACTTTTTGGATGCCACTAACATGCAGCATTTTTTGCTATTATTATAGCTTATTAAAAATGAGCAGGAGGCTGTAATACAGAGGTGCTGGAAATTGCTTGGCACCAGTGGGACACTAATGGAGTCCAACAGCCACTTTTTGGATGCCACTAACTTGCAGCATTTTTTGCTATTATTATAGCTTATTAAAAATGAGCTTGAGGGTGTAATGCAGAGGTGCTGGAAATTGCTTTGCACCAGTGAGGCACAAATGGAGTACAACAGGCACTTTTTGGATGCCACTAAGTTGCAGCATTTTTTGCTATTATTATAGCTTATTAAAAATGAGCAGGAGGGTGCAATGCAGAGGTGCTGGAAATAGCTTGGCACCAGTGGGACACTAATGAAGTCCAACAGCCACTTTTAGGATGCCACTAAGTTAAGTTTTCTCAGTGTTTGCTATTATAATGGCTTAGTAAAAATGAGCTTGAGGGTGCAATGCAGAGGTGCTGGAAATAGCTTGGCACCAGTGGGACACTAATGAAATCCAACAGACACTTTTTGGATGCCACTACGTTGCAGCATTTTTTGCTATTATTATAGCTTATTAAAAATGAGCTTGAGGGTGTAATGCAGAGGTGCTGGAAATTGCTTTGCACCAGTGAGGCACAAATGGAGTACAACAGCCACTTTTTGGATGCCACTAAGTTGCAGCATTTTTTGCTATTATTATAGCTTATTAAAAATGAGCAGGAGGCTGTAATGCAGAGGTGCTGGAAATTGCTTGGCACCAGTGGGACACTAATGGAGTCCAACAGCCACTTTTTGGATGCCACTAACTTGCAGCATTTTTTGCTATTATTATAGCTTATTAAAAATGAGCTTGAGGGTGTAATGCAGAGGTGCTGGAAATTGCTTTGCACCAGTGAGGCACAAATGGAGTACAACAGCCACTTTTTGGATGCCACTAAGTTGCAGCATTTTTTGCTATTATTATAGCTTATTAAAAATGAGCAGGAGGGTGCAATGCAGAGGTGCTGGAAATAGCTTGGCACCAGTGGGACACTAATGAAGTCCAACAGCCACTTTTAGGATGCCACTAAGTTTTCTCAGTGTTTGCTATTATAATGGCTTAGTAAAAATGAGCTTGAGGGGGCAATGCAGAGGTGCTGGAAATAGCTTGGCACCAGTGGGACACTAATGAAGTCCAACAGACACTTTTAGGATGCCACTAAGTTTTCTCAGTGTTTGCTATTATAATGGCTTAGTAAAAATGAGCTTGAGGGTGCAATGCAGAGGTGCTGGAAATAGCTTGGCACCAGTGGGACACTAATGATGTCCAACAGCCACTTTTTGGATGCCACTAAGTTTTCTCAGTGTTTGCTATTATAATGGTTTAGTAAAAATGAGCTTGAGGGGGGCAATGCAGAGGTGCTGGAAATACCTTGGCACCAGTGGGACACTAATGAAGTCCAACAGCCACTTTTAGGATGCCACTAAGTTTTCTCAGTGTTTGCTAATATAATGGCTTAGTAAAAATGAGCTTGAGGGCGCAATGCAGAAGTGCTGGAAATAGCTTGGCACCAGTGGTACACTAATGAAGTCCAACAGCCACTTTTAGGATGCCACTAAGTTTTCTCAGTGTTTTCTATTATAATGGCTTAGTAAAAATGAGCTTGAGGGTGCAATGCAGAGGTGCTGGAAATAGCTTGGCACCAGTGGGACACTAATGATGTCCAACAGCCACTTTTAGGATGCCACTAAGTTTTCTCAGTGTTTGCTATTATAATGGCTTAGTAAAAATGAGCTTGAGGGGGCAATGCAGAGGTGCTCGAAATAGCTTGGCACCAGTGGGACACTAACGAAGTCCAACAGACACTTTTTGGATGCCACTAACTGGCAGCACTCTTTTCAATTAAAATAGCTTTGCAAAAATGTGCAGAAGGGGAGAATGCAGAGGTGGTGGGACTTGCTTGGCACAAGTGCCACAATAATGGAGGACATCAGCCACTCTTTGGATGGCACTAACTGGCAGTACTCTGCAATTAAAATGGCTTTGCTAAAAAGGGCAGGAGGGTACAGTGGCCAGGTTGTGAGTCAGTGTAGAGGAAAGGAAGCCTCACTTTCTATCCTTCCTAATGGTGAAATGCAGCAAGGAAGTCCCTGAGCTTAGCTACACAGACGCTGTTATCTGTAGCTGTTAAAAACTGTTTCCATGGACCTGACTGTCATCTATGGCTCTGAGCCGGATGAAATGAGCCCTGAAAAGGGCTGAATTAAACTTCTATCCCTAATCTGTAGAGCGCTGTGTGTAGAGCGTACACAGCAGGATTGGCGGCAGGAGCTGCATCAGCGGTGACTGACACCCAGACGCAGAAGGCAGATAATGCCGTGCTGGAACAAAATGTCCATTTTTATAATGCAAGGACATGTGACATGGACAGCCTATGACACATGCCCTTGCTTCTCTGGCAAAAAGTCCACTTAGCTGTGTGTGTGTGTGTCTGGGATTGGCTGACATGCTGGCACTCCCCACTACACGCGCGCTTAGGGAAGGAAGAAAAGAAAAAAAAAATGTCGATCGCCATTATCCCAGCAGCAGTGATCTGAACGCGCAGTCCCCGCACACTATATGCTGAAATTTCATAATAGTGTGAGTCACAGAGTGACTTACACTATTACAGCGAAAAGCCAGCTAGTAATTAGCTTGGCTTTTTGCTGATAGAACCGTTCTCGAATGTAACTCGAGCTAACGAACTTTTAGCAAAAAGCTCAAGTTCTAGTTCGATCTAGAACACCCCCCAAAATCACTCGAACCGCTAACTGGAGAACCACGAACCACGAACCGCGCTCAACTCTAGTTCTGAACAGGTTCTTCTTGTTCTCTTACTTCTTCACTGGGTTGAGGGAAGGTAATGACTGGAATAACAACTGCTCCATTGTATTGAGGCCAACTTGCTGGAAAATCTCCAGTACAGTATGCATTATCTTTTCGCTTGGTTCTTCGACTGGCGAAGGGTTGGAAGCTTCTTCAGGGATTCTTCGCTGTTCAGGACATCTCTTTCGGCGATCTCTAGAGACTACAGCTGTTGTCTTTCCTCCATCTTTGCTGATAAGGCATGTCTTTTCACGGCTAAGTGTCGATGCTAACACAGTATAGGGTTCTTCTTCCCAGTGATTGTCGAGTTTATGACGTCTTCTCTTTCTGTTGAAGACTACGTCTCCAGGCATCAAAGGAACAGCAGGTGCTTTTTGATTGTAGGCTTTTTCTTGTTTCTCACGCTGCTGAGTCAAGCTTCGCTCCACACACTCTTGTACTTTTTTGTATTGGGCTTGGCGGTTGGAATCCCAATCAGCACCTTGTAGCGGGTCTTCAGGGGTCTCAACTCCCATTTCCAGATCTACTGGCAATCTTACAGGTCTGGCCCTCATCAGATATGTTGGTGTGCAGTTCATGGAACTCACAGGGATGTTGTTATACATGTCTACTAGGTCAGGCAGCTTTTCTGGCCACTTGCTCCTTTCCTCCAGTGGGAGAGTCTTCAGAAGGTCAAGAATAATGTGATTCATCTTCTCACACATGCCGTTGGTCTGAGGGTGGTAAGGCGTCGTACGGATCTTCTTGCAGCTGTAAAGGTTACAAAATTCCTTAAACACCTCAGCTTCAAAGGCTGGTCCTTGGTCAGTGAGCACTTGATCTGGATAACCATGTGGTCGACAGAAATGTGTCTGGAAAGCTCTGGCTGCAGTCTGGCCTGCCAAGTCCTTGACTGGTACTACCACCAGGAATCTGGAGTAGTGGTCAACCATAGTGAGAGCGTAGTTGTAGCGTTGTCTGCTGGGCGCCAACTTCACATGGTCCAGGGCCACGATCTCCAGGGGCCGTTTAGTTTGGATTGGCTGGAGTGGTGCTTTCTGGCTGTGATGGTCTTTTCTTCTAAGATTGCAGGGCCCGCAGTTTCGACACCACTTCTCTAGGGCAGATCTCATGCCCACCCAGTAGAATCTTGCTTTAAGTAGTGCCTCCAGATTCTTCCAACCAAAGTGGCCCGCGCTATTATGATAGGCTTCCAGCACCATCCTTGTATCCTTCTGTGGTACAATCACTTGCCACACCTTCTCATGCGTCCTCGGGTCAATGATGCTCCTGTAGAGTTTTTCTTGATAGATGAATAATCGACCCCTCTCCTTCCACAGGTACTGTGCCTCACGTGGGGCTCCTTTGTCAAGGCTGGCGCCAGGTTGGGTGATCAGCTTCTTTACCAAGCCTACCACTGGATCATTTTCCCGGGTCTCCTTCCAGTTGTAGTGAGGTAGTGAATTCAGGGTCACCTCTTGGCGGTTGGCACGTGACTGCCGACACTGTTTGGCCCCATGGCAATGGAACACTGGCAGCTCAATCTCTTCAAGGTCATCTACATCTTCACCCTCGTCTGCTAGGTAAGGCATCCTGGACAGAGCATCTACGTTGCCATTTTTGCGGCCAGCTCGATACTTGACAGTAAAATTAGCAGTGTCTAAGTGGGTCAGGGGGTTGTTGTCCGTGAAGACGGTGAATTTGGTGGCTGCCAGGTAGTGCTTGAACCGCTCTGTGATAGCCCAGACCATGGCCAGGAACTCTAGCTTAAATGAGCTATAATTTTCTGGGTTTCTTTCAGTAGGCCTGAGCTTCCTGCTGGCGTAAGCAATCACACATTCTTTGCCTTCCTGCATCTGTGAAAGCAAAACTCCCAGTCCCACATTACTGGCATCTGTATACAGTACAAATGGCAGACTGTAGTCAGGGTAGTCTAGGATCTCTTCACCCGTCAAGGCCCCTTTCATTTGTCTGAAGAAGTGTTCTTCTGCTTCTCCCCAGTGAAATGGTGGGCCGGAGGTCTTTCCTTTCTTCTTTGCTTGGCCTACCAGGAGCTCTTGCAAAGGCGCTGCCATCTTTGTGCAGCCCTTGATGAACCTTCTGTAGTAGCCTACCAAGCCAAGGAACTGATGTACCTCCCGGACGGTAGTGGGTGTGGGCCATTCCTGGATGACTGTGACCTTCTCTGGGTCCGGCGCTACTCCTTCTGCGCTGACCACATGACCCAGGTACTGGACCTTTGGCTTCAGTAGATGGCACTTGGATGGTTTCAGCTTCATCCCATATCGAGATAGTGCTTCAAAGACTTCAGCCAGGTGTTTCAGGTGGTCCTCGTAGGTCTTGGAGTACACGATGACGTTATCCAGGTAGAGCAAGATGGCTTCAAAGTTGAGGTGCTCCAGGCAACACTCCATCAACCTCTCCCGCGGGCGTTGCAGAGTCCAAATGGCATGCTGTTGAACTCACAGAGGCCCATGGGGGTGGTGAAGGCCGTCTTCTGCCGATTTTCCTCTGCTACCTATACTTGCCAGTAGCCACTAGTGAGATCTAGGGTAGAAAAGTAGTTAGAGTCTTTCAAGGCAGCGAGGGATTCCTCTATCCGTGGCAAAGGGAAGGCATCCTTGTGTGTTATCTGATTTATCCGTCTGTAGTCTACACACATCCTCATTGTGCCATCCTTCTTTTTCACCAGGACCACGGGAACTGCCCAGGGGCTGCAGCTGTCCCTTATGACCCCTGCCTCCTTCATGTCCTTCAGCATGTCCTTTGTGCGCTGGTAATGGGCTGGTGGTATAGGCCTATGTATTTCCTTAATGGGAGGATGACTGCCTGTGGGTATGTGATGCTGCACCCCTTTGATTCTACCGAAGTCTAGTGGGTTCTTAGACCTGCTCATATTCCTGCATGACCCTATGAACCCCGTGTTTCTGGTAGGTGGGTGTAGAGTCAGTCCTTACATGGCGTTTCTGGCACCAGTCCTCTAACTGCTTTTGGGAGGTCTCGTCCTCTTTTGAGTCGGCTTGTGTCAGGGGACCTACAGGTGTTATAGCGTCATTTGGGCAAGTAAACAGTTTGGCTGTGGTAGCGTACCTTGGTAGTCTGGCTTCCTCCTCCCCACAGTTCAACACTCGTACGGGCACTCGTCCTTTGTGTATGTCAACTACCCCCTGGCTGTCAGAATCGTGGGACAGTGTTCTGAATGAGTGGGCTCTAGTAGCTGCTCTACACCACATCATCATTTCACTCCGTGGGGGTATCACAATGGCGTTAGCATCCATTACCCGTACACTACCAATCTCACCGCCAGTTTGGTTTTTTTGTTGCTTCTTCAGAATGACCCGGGTCTCTTTTTGTAAGGCTCTCCGCGATCCACCCTCAGCACCTTCAGCAATCTGGTGAAGCAACAACAACACTTTTCCTAGGCAATTTTCTATGACATTTGTGCCTAAAATCATTTGTGGATTCCTTTCCCTCGCATCAGTATCTACAACAATCAGTCCTTGTCCTTTCATTTCTGTTCTTCCCACCTTTATGGTTACCTCTTTGACCCCAATCTGGCCTATAGGTTGCCCATTGGCTGCATACATGGTAAGGTCAGGGTTCGGTGGTCGGAGATCGTCGTCCAACCAAAACCTACGATAAAGGACATACGGGATTGTGGTTACCTGAGAACCGGTGTCCAATAATGCCGGGGTAGGGATCCCATCCAGGACGATGGACAAGACCGGACGTCCACCCACGTACTGATCACGGCAGTGAACTGGGCCTAATCTTCTTAATCCTGAGGACTGGCCCTCTGCCACAGGTTTGGCTCGTTTAAAAGAGAAGCCCTTGCATAGTGGCCTGCCTCCTGGCAACGACGACGACAAATGGGTTGTCCAGATGAGTCATAGCGATCACTGCTCCCGCCTCGGGTTGTAGGACCACTTCTCCCCCGCATCCAAGGGACGTCCTCCGGGCTGTCAGCTAGCAGGATCCGATGAGGGACTTTGGTTTCTAAGGTCAACTGCATTGCTTTCAGGATTCGTGCGACATCCTTGCTGAGCTGTTGCACCTGGGAGGATAGTGTATTTTTGGTCTCTGCTGGCGCGTTGAGTCCTTTTGCAGTTATCAGGGCCTGCAAGGAGGATTCTGCTCCTGCAGCCGGGGAACTGGCAGGCCATGCTGGTGAGACGGGGTCTGTGTTCACAGGAGGTTGGAGTGCTCTCACGCCCTGTCTTTCAGAATGGCAAAGTCCACGTCAGGGTGTTCCAGGGACCACAGCTTCATCTGCTTCCCATCCTCAGGAGAGTGCAGGCCCCGCAAGAATTGTTATTTCATCATCCGGCTTCCTACCTGATCACTGACAGGGTCCACCAGCTTGAGAGCCCGTAGTGCAGCCTGCAGCCTGAGGGCATAGTCTCTTATGCTATCTTGGGGCTTCTGGCGGCAGTTATAGAAGTCCGTCCTCAGCTCTCCCTCGGTGCGGTGTTCAAAAGCAGCTGCTAGTTTGGCAAAGATGGCTTCTACAGAGCTCCGGTCATCACTGGTCCAGAACTCAGCCTCCAATTCTGCTGCTCCAGTCAATTGTGCCAGCACAACGGCGGCCCTCTGCTTACAGGTCATTGCGTACATGTCCAGCAGGGTGTTGATCTTCTTCTTAAATCTGGTCAGTGTGTCTATTTTACCAACATATTGGGGCAGCCAGTGCGCCCCTGGGACATACGGTAAGGAAATCGGCATTATTGGGCAGACTTCGGCCGGCGCAGCTGCGACCGCGGCACCGGCACCAAGCGCTGCTGCGTTCACCACACCGGGGGCTGGCATCGCTTGGGCTGCGTTGCCCTGACCGGGGGCATTACCTCCCGCAGCGTCCATTTTCCTTCCAGGTCCTGCTTTTCTTCTTTAAAATCTGCGCGCTCCCTCCACTTCCGGGGTCAGAACGCTCTGGGGATTCTGGAGCGGCCACACCTCTTCGTGGGCGGTGCTCTTCTCTCTCGCGCGGGCTGCAGCGCGCGCTTTTGATGATGGCAATATAGCGGCGCTTCAATTTTTGCGGTCAGACCTCTGAGGCGCACGGTCACCTGTCTGAACAGGTCTAGCCCTTATCCTGTTCGTGACGCCAGATAAGATGTGGAGCCCAAGGCTGCTGCAGCAGTCTGGTGCGTTACCTTCAAGGACTCCATGGGACGGTCTGGTAACAGGTAGGGAACCTTCTCTTTTGATTTTCGTGATGCCACTCTCGGTATTGCGGTCAGGGTGACCGCCACTGCAGATTAAGGGGTGCCTGGGGCTGATGGTGGGTGCAGTTAGTTGTAGTGGCCTCCCAAGAGTGAGGCAAGCCCCAGGGCCCTGTGTAAGTGTGTGGAACCACAGGTCGCAGAATGACTCAAACACAGTCCAAAAAGTATTTTAATGTGTTTACTCACTATTTGGTGGTCACTGTGAGATGCCCGGGCGACACTGCGATAACCAGGTGGAACCAGGAATTCCAGAAGGCCGTTCTGAGGGTAGCTGTCCACTTGCCCTCCTTGCACTACTTTTGTTTGGGAGGATCCCTTACTTGAAGTATGGTAGGATTCCTCCAGGGAAGCTGTTTCCAACCCCGCTCCCCTCTCTGGCCCGTCTGCCGGCAGCGTGACCTTGGTGGGATAGCTTCTGGCCCTGTCCCCTTATGAGCCTTCTGATTGCTGCTTAGCTCGGGCACTTTGTTGTGGTGGTGAGGGCATGAAGTACCCCCACCTGAAGGTTGAGCAGCTCTGGATGATTAGCTGTCTGCTCTGGGGACCTGTGTCCCCTTGCGTGCTGGAATACCAGGGATCCCTTTAATCAGCCACCCCTCTCTCTGGGTGTCTTTCAGGCTGACCCACAGGTACCCGTTCTCCCCCGTTTTCAGCTACTGCACTCCGCAGGGCCTGGCTAGCATGAGAGCCCCTCTGCTCCCTTCCATACTCCTGAACACTCTGCTCCAGACTGCTTGCTCCTCCTTCTCTTCCTGTCTGCCCTGCTTCCTAGCAACCAACCTCTGAGCACACCCCTTGATGGGAATTGAAAGTTAACCCCTTCTGACTACCCAAGGGTCCCTTCTAATGGTGTGGGAGACCTGGTCACTATGTGTTTGTGTGTGCACCTCATCCTGGCCTTTGGAGATTACCTGGAAGCACTGCCCCAGCATGGGTGCAATACTCTGTGGTGCCTGACCAGGTCAGGGGTGCCACAATAGGATGGTACTGGCCTTGAGGCACAAGTAGTGACCCTGACACCAAGTCTTAATAAAAATTGGGTAACACTGAGACTGTGTGTTAGATTCAGAAAGCCACTATGTAGGTTCTGTAAAATATGAAGCCCCCAAAAGTATGCTAGGTTTACTTGTAGGAAGGTACTGGCCTTGAGGCAGAAGTTGTGCCACTGACACCAAGTATTAATAAAAATTGAGTAACACTCAGACTGTGAATTGAGATGGTGGCTGACAGGCACTACACTACACCTGAACCCGTTGTTTTTACAATTTTGGGACCTTTTTTTTGCAAATTGTAATACCTATTGCTAGTATAACAGACAAAAGGGAAGTATCAGTGCTGAGATTGTTGATTATTAGTAGCAGATGTCAGGACAGCTTTAAATCTCTCCCTACCTGTGAATAAGATGTCCCTACCTGTCCCTATATCACACACTGCAGTAACAGACCGTATGCAGCACTAATAAGAGGATTTTTTTTTTTTTTGCAGCTGTTCTATGATTTACACAGCTGCTAGCACAGTGGACACTGTCTCCAGCCCTTAAAAAGACTATTTTGGATTCTGCAACAGGAACATTATCTCATAGAACAAACTGCACTGTCCCTAGACCTGTTTCTATGATTTACACAGTCGCTGTGCACACAAAATGGCAGTAGCCTCATATAGCCCCTATAACGCTGTGCGGCCAAGCCAATCACAATAACACCACAACAAAGATGGCTACGGCGTTACTGTGAGGGCAAGCATTGTCAGATGTGTTCATTAGCTGGAAAAAGCTGCCAGGAAGTCTAGAAACGAAAATGAAAGTATCGGAGCGAATACCATATTAGCCGTCGGATAGCGAATACCTTGGATACCCTATTATCCGTCGGATACCAAATAGTGACAAATATATTCGCTCATCCCTAATGGTAACCCCTCACAAAGCCTACAGCTGGGCCCTGGGTTCCTTCACTGCCCTGGATAGGTTCTGTACATATGCATCGACCCACATACCTGACCCTAGGCTGACCCTGATCTGGGCCCTAGGTAGGGAGCAGATGGGATGAGCTCTTTGTCAACTCCAGTAGCCACTAAAGGACACAGGGATATCAAACAAGGGAAAACCACAAACAACTTATCTCTAGCTGTCTCAGAGAGAGAAGCTGCAAAAACCACCAAGATTCTCTTGATGTCTGCAAGCCGCCTGCTTGAACTGAAGACTTGATAAAGATGTATCTAATATCACCAACACTGAGTAATAGGAAATGAAGCAAAATACTAATGAACAGCAGCTGACAGGCTGTACAACGCCCCAGGGTCTTAAAGGGAAAAGGATGAAAACCAAGCAGGAATGATAAAATGTCGGGGAACAGTCTGTACAGCCAAACGCTGTGACCTTCTATAGCCAGATACCACAGCACTGTCTGTCACCCATTACACACCCAAGACATCAAGATTCAGCAGACTTTCCTTGCTGGTTTCAGCAGTCAGCACGTCACCACACATTTGCAGTTTTCATACCTATGGTCAAATGTTGACTAGCTTATCTTCCTGTTTCTCTCAATGAATCAGAGGCTGTAGTTTTTCACTGAACATTGAAAGAATTATGAAAAGAAGCTAATTGACACATGACATGACTAGAGATGAGCGATGTTCGAGGTTCAATGTTCGCCAATTTCATGTTCGAGTGATTTTGGGGGGTGCTCGGGATCGAACTCGAATGCGAGCTTTTTGCTAAAAGCTCGATAGCTCGAGTGACGTTCGATAACGGCTCAATCAGCAAAAAGCCTAGCTAGTTACTAGCTGGCTTTTCACTGTAATAGTGTGAGTCACTGTGATTTACACTATTATTAAATTTCAGCGTATAGTGTGCGGGGGGGACGCGGTTTAGATCTGTGCTGCTGAGAGAATGCCGATTTTTTTTTTTTTCTAAGCGCGCGTGCAGTGGGGCAGGCCAGGATGTCAGCCAATCCCAGACACACACACAGCTAAGTGGACTTTTTGCTAGACAAGCAAGGGCATGTGTCAATGTGGCGCCCTGGACTAGCCAGGTCGTCACAGGTACTACAACTCAACACCCCCCACCCCGAGATAGGCACACCAGCCAGACACAAATCCTTGTTGCCTCCCTCCAGGGGCTGATGTCCACACCAGGTGGGGTGCAGCCAGGCGGTTGGCCCCACCCACTGAGGAGTTCACAGTCCTGGAGGCGGGAAAGGAAGTCAGATGAGTAAGGGAAGAGAAAGAGTGAGGAGTAAAGTGGTAGTAGAGGAGCAAACTGACTGTGTCCGGGTACGTGGCCCGGGCAACAAGAGCAAGGTTGGCAGACGGTGGTGGCCGTCTGCCGGAGAGGCAGATCAACGCAGAACCGTAGGACCGGGGACGGGTGGTGGCCCGCCGGTACCGAACCGGGGAGCGAAGTGAAGCCAGCACAAACCGGCAGGGCCTGCGGACCCCGACCAGGCTTGGAGTCTCCGTTAATAAGGTCAAATCCGTTAGTGACCGGAACCACAGGGGTTTCCAAACAGCCAAGACCCGATTGAAGGCAACCGTCCAAGCAGCACAAGGGAAATACAGCTACCACCACAGCTAGAGTTCCCAGGGCCAGAGCCTGCGGGCAAAAGGGCTCCTCCGGCACCTATCCACGCTGGGGAGCGGGTTACCGGTGGGAAGCCATCGGGACCGAAGATACACAAAAGGTGCAGGGAAAGGCAGCCACCACCAACTGTCCGGGAGAAACCACAGCAGTCGGCTGCGGGAGCCGTCCATTCAGCCGTTTGTTTTACCAGAGACTTGCATCCGTTTGTGGCTGAGTGAGTACTACCGTGCCGTCCGGCACCGCGCTGCACAGTTCAAGCGCCCCCTGCACCTTGCCAAGCCCTGCTTCCCCGTCACCTCAACCGGGCCCCGGGACCATCAAACCCCTACCCACGGAGGGGGAAAACATCTCAGCTGCTCCCTAACAACGCTCCCGGGATCCCTGTCAATGGCAGCGGTGGTGCCCAACCTCACCACAACCCCCGAATCCGGCCCACCGCTCGAGCTACCGAGCAGCAGCAGCAGCGCCGGACCCGAGCGCCAGCGAGAACACAGCAACGACGGCTCCCTCCTCGCCAGCGACATCATAGGCTGTGAATGTCACATGTCCTTCCCTTAGAAATACGGCCATTTTCCCTCACGCCGCCATTATCTGCTTTCTGCGTGTGGATGACAGTCACTGCTCACGCTGCTCCTGCCGCTGCTCCTGCTGTGTACGCTATACACACACCGCTGTACAGATTAGGGACTGCAGTTTTTTTCAGCCCTTTTCAGGGCTGATTTCCAGGCGCTCAGAGCCATAGCTGACAGGCAGGTCCGTGGAAACAGCTTCAGATAACAGCGTCTCTGTACCTAAGCTCAGGGAAATCCTTGCTGCATTTCATCATTTGGAGGGATAGAAAGTGAGGCCTCCTTTCCTGTCCTTATACCCACAGAACCCAGCCACTGTTCCCACCTGCCTATTTTTGCCACGCTATTTTATTTGCCCAAAGAGCTGACACTTTTTCTGCCATACTAAAAGTGTCTGGAATACTAATTTAATGTTCCTTTCCTGTCCACTGACCCACAGAAACTGGCCACTGTACCCACCTGCCCACTTTTGCCACGCTATTTTTATAGCAAACAGTGCTGAAACTTAGTGGCATCCACAAAGTGTCTGCTATACTAAATTAGTGTCCCACTGGTGCCAAGCAAGGTCCACCACCTCTGCATTCTACCCTCCTGCCCATGTTTGCTACGCTATTTTTATAGCAAACAGTGCTGAAACTTAGTGGCATCCAAAAAGTGTCTGCCATAGTAACTTTGTGTCCCTCTGGTGCCAAGCAAGTTCCACCACCTCTGAATTCTACCCTCCTGCACATTTTGCTACGCTATTTTATTTGCCCAAAGGGCTGAAACTATTTCTGCCATCCTAAAAGTGTCTGGAATACTAATTTAGTGTTCCTTTCCTGTCCACTGACCCACAGAACCCGGACACTGTACCCACCTGCCTTTTTTGGAACGCTATTTTATTTGCCCAAAGAGCTGACACTTTTTCTGTCATCCTAAAAGTGTCTGGAATACTAATTTAGTGTTCCTTTCCTGTCCACTGACCCACAGAACCCGGCCACTGTACCTACCTGCCCACTTTTGCCATGCTATTTTGATAGCAAACAGTGCTGAAACTTAGTGGCATCCACAAAGTGTCTGCTACACTAAATTAGTGTCCCACTGGTGCCAAGCAAGGTCCACCACTTCTGCATTCTACCCTCCTGCCCATGTTTGCTACGCTATTTTTATAGCAAACAGTGCTGAAACTTAGTGGCATCCAAAAAGTGTCTGCCATAGTAACTTTGTGTCCCTCTGGTGCCAAGCAAGTTCCACCACCTCTGCATTCTACCCTCCTGCACATTTTGCTACGCTATTTTATTTGCCCAAAGGGCTGAAACTTGTTGATTGTTTAACTTTCCAAAAAAACAATAAGAATCATGCATAAAACTGAAAGAATAGAACAATCTATTCAGTTGCCTACTACCTGGTAATCCCTCTGCGTAGCAGGAGTAATTGTGTGTGTGTGTGTGTGTGTGTGTGTGTGCGAACATGACTTACCAGTGGCGCACAAGAGCTTACAACTTATGTACCTAAACATAGACAAAACCCATTACCCCCCCTGAATACCCTTGTTAGCTGAAGCCTCACAGATAAGGCAGATGATAACAGTGTGAATGCAAACCACACAGCTCAGCAACACAGTCATGCAAATCTTGTAAAGCAACAGTCGATGCAAACATGTGTCGCTGTCCCTCTATGATTTAAGCTGTAAGTGACAATTTGACAGTGCAGAGGCAGCAAGTCTTATTGGCTATATAGTCGGCCTAACCAGAACAGATATGTGTTTTGCTAATAAAACAAAGTGTTGCATGCACGCATTTGTGTCTGGGCCCAGCCTACCGTACCCAGTTACTGTGGTGTCCAGTTGCCATAAATACAGACTTTACGCTCCTTTCACGGTAAACAGTATAGACAGCACCGGAAGAATGTCGGTCTCCGGCACAAGATGCTGCTCCTAGGCGTTTCGGTCCTCCTCAACAAACTCCAACACGACTCCCCTGACAATTGACCGAAGTGTTTCCACGGTGGCTCCTTGCTATAACACACACCTTTAGCTTTTCCTTCTGTTCATAGACAGCATCTCCAAGTCCGCAGCCGAAGACCGTTTTGCTATTGCTATAGTGACCAAACAGACAAAGGCAGATGCAAAAAAACAGCAGCCCATTGTGTGTAGTCTGCAACAATGCATGCAATGAACGGCAAATAAGCATGTTGCATTGACAGTGGATAAAGCTGAGCAATACACCCTCACGCTATCAATTCATATCCATGTGACACTTCATGGACGAAGTACTCAAAGTTGTGAGTTTTTGCCTTCTACTTAGAGATTGTTGACAACTCTTACACATTACCTGACTTGGGTGATCCTTTACGATGTCAAAAAAGCCCCAGGCTAGGCAAGGCTTAGAGCCCATGCGACCTGCAGAACCACCACGACTTCTGCTCAGAGTCAGAGTTGTGGCTGAGGATAAGTTGTTGACGTGCTTCCAGTACTTTGTCTCTGTCCAGGAAGACGCAATGTAACTTCGTCGTCAGTAGCATCCTCCTCCACCTCCTCTGCTGACCTCATCGACTGGGTGACCTTGGTTTAACAGTAAGTGGGGTCTCCAACCTCATCATCACCCTGTGTGTTTTCATTCCCCTCATCATGAGTCCTCTGACACAACCTCTTCCTGCCCTGACCGAATAGTAAAGTTGTCGTTCCAATCAGGTATCTGAGTCTCCTCATCATGTTCCCCATTGTCTCCACAAGGAGGATTTACTGTTTGGGAATGAGGGTGTACATTATGCTCAGCACCTTCTTCATGGGGGCCTTGATCCGACTCACAAAGCTTCTGGGCATCTGTGCTGATCATTTCCCCTGTCTACTGGAACTCGCTGCCTCAGCACATCAGATTATCTGCTACACCCGCAAGCTTCAAACGGATCCTGAAAACTCATCTGTTCAGAAATGACTATAACCTTCAATGACCCCACCACCGTGCGGAGCTGCCGCCCGACCTACACCCCACCTACTGTCTCCTCCCCAAAATACTTTAGAAAGTAATCCCGCAAGGGCTGTGCCCTCTTCCCTCTGTACCAGTCTGTCTATTGTTACTTGTATATGTATTCTGTATGTAACCCCCTTCTCATGTACAGCACCATGGAATCAATGGTGCTCTATATATATATATATATATATAAATAAATAATCATAATAATAATAATAACTTCCTTGTCTGTACTCACTGCAGCTTTGGAGCAGACCTCTGATTCCCAGGCTATAGTGTTACTGAACATCTATGCAGACTCAACCATCTCTGTTACCCCATACTCAGCAGGGCTGGTCGAAACTTGAGAGCTATTAGGAAGCAAGTGCGATTGGGTTGACACCACAGAGGAATGGAGTATTTGGGATATTAAACTTGAGGTGGAGGAGAGGCCACTTTATGGAGCACTTGAGATCCATTGAAGCAGATGCTGTTTTGGTACCTCATCTACAGTTGGTAGCGATGGTCGTGTCCGTGAAATAGGGGATCATATCAGATTATCCACGGGAAGAAGTACACCTGTTATTTTGGCTGGTAGTTGGTGTTATGAATCGGTGCCACCGTAAACATTCCAGTTGTGCCCAGGCGTCAGCTGCCATTTTGGGCTGTGCCTCGAGTTGCACAGCTGGCTGCTTTCTCCTCCACGTCTAAGTGTGGAGAGGCGGCTAGTGCGCATGCGTGTGCCAATTTACCCCAGCCTAAGTCCAGTGTTTTGCCTATTGAGTATGCTCAGCCTGACTGTGCCATTCCCGAGGCTAAGTCCTGAGTTCAGGCTACAGCGCATGCTACCACACTTAGTGTGAAAAGACTCTTTGCATATGTACTTGGACTTCGGGCCGTGTCTAAGTCCTGTGTTGTGCCGAGACAGCATGCTGAAGCTGATAGTCTTTTTTCTGAGACTGTTGTTCATGCTACTGAACATGCTCAGGCAATTAGTGCATCAGAGCCTGTGTCCGGTAAGGAACTCACTGGCCATGTCCATGATGTGGTAGTCCATGATAGGCCAGAGGGCATCAAGTGTCCTGACGATGTGGCCACTCCGGACTGGCTCACAGAGGCCCACCCCTATGACTTGGGACATCATCGTTGTTCGTCAGACGATGACTGGTGAGGTGTTTGGGGCGTGACTGCCATGAGGTCATCAGTGAAGTGGCAGTTCCGGATAGGCCGCTGGTTATGTCACTGATGACATGGCACTCTGCTATTGGCTCCAGGAGGTGCATTGTGGTCACCCTGGGTTGGGGCGGACCCAGGTTATTAAAGGGGCTGGAGCCAACAAGGAGGTGCGCAGTCTTCTTTTATGCTTAGAAAGAGCACACCTACATGTGTTGAACCTATTGCGGCTTTATGCCAGAGGTAGGCAGGGATAGGGTGTCGGTGCAGGCCGCTACCACAGTTGGTAACGCAGAACGATTAAGACCAGCTCATGTCCTACCAGTCCTGCTAGTGCAGCCCTGTGGCATTAACTGGGCTGCTGCTGCTGATGCGCCTGGTGTCCACAGGTATGGCCCCTACGCACACGGACAGCGTACCCAATGGCCCCTGTGTTGTTAACAGGGAGTTCCTGGGCTGGGTGGGTGTGTGGACCCTGTGACGCTAACAGGGATCCCAGTCTACAGATCCGAGTGTCGTCTAACTCGGTTCAGGCTAATATTAGTTTCAGAGCCACCAAGCTCTGTATCCTCCGCCTAACCTTCCAGTTGCCATCATCTCCTTTTCCATCTGGGAGCACGGTGGACACCGACTGGCGATTGGGATATATACCTTTCTCTTTCTTTTCTTCTTTATTTTTATTTAACAGATGGTGTTTCTTCAGCAAATGTTACTGTTGCTTAACCACCAAACCCACGGACACAAACTTTTTTCCCCTTTCCAACACACCTGCTCCCCTTTCCACCAGCATCTGTCCTTTTTCCACTCATTTTGTATATGACCAAATTTGCAACTCTGCAGGGACACCCTACTCAACGCCGTCTCAGCACAGCAGCCAGCCCTCGGTCCCTCAGATGTGGACAAGTAAAAGACCATTTCCTCCTAGCCATGACAAAGCACTGAGATTCACTCTGTGCAGCACTGGTGTTTAGTGGAAAAGTAGATCTAAGATTGCATACCACCTTCTGCTGATACTCCTGCATACGTGCGTCCCTTTCTTTGGTAGGACTTATTTTGCCAAATTTTGTCTTGTACCGGGGATCTAACAGTGTGCAACCCACTAGTCAGCATTACATTGAATTTGGACAATCCGAGGGTCATGTTGTAGGTAGTGCAGCAAGAAGGCGCTCATGTGTCTTGCGCATCCAGGAGGACCAAGTCCTTGCTGTGTTGTTGGCGGAGAGTTGAGAATCATGCCTCCTTCCTCTGCCCTCTCCCCCCAACCTCGCACAACCGAAATGTGAGCAAGCTCTCCCTCATCTGCTCAGTCTTCCATGCCCATCGCCAGTTCGTCCTCCATTTCTTCATGGACTCCTGCACCTTCCTCAACAGTTTTGCTGATACTATGCGCCCTTGTTAATCCCTCTCCCCCACCGTCCCATGCCTGCCACCTTGGTGCAGCTGACCATCTGGACCTTGTAGATCTTGTTATCCCTTCCGCATATGACTCCTCCTGTACTTCCTCCCCTTCCTCTTGTCCCACCACCTGACTCCGAATAATGTTTAGAGTGTGCTCCAGCATGTAGATGACCGGAATTGTCATGCTGATAATGGCATCGCCAGTGCTAAACATCTTCGTCGACATTTGTAAACTGTGAAGAAGGGTGCATAGGTCCTTGATCTAAACAACAGCTTTAGAATGCACAGCCAAGGAATTCAGATAATGACCATGAAATGGGGGTGCACACGTCAAGCAAAACACATTTTGGACAGGAGAAACAAGAAGCTTGACCATAAAGGCACTCACTCCACAAGGTATATAAAGGGTTAAAAAACAATTTTATTTGTGTACAAAATATTAAAACCAACAATAACAAACATGATAAAGTGCACAAAGTGTGATAAAGCACCAAAGACAACAAGCAATACCCAGTTGGTCTTCCTATAAAATTATTTATAATGAATTTTCCATAGGGTTCAAAGGGATTGGATCTATATAAAAATTTGAATATCAAGCCGTTTACTTCAAATCAAAAAGCACTGGAATTCAAACAATACAGTACAGACTTAATAACCTAATCATCAGAGGATAATATAGTACACTGATACTAGTACCTATAAGTCCTTGACTGGACCCCAGTTTGAGGCAGCAGAAAAAAAAAAAAATCCTGACCCAGTAGTCAAAAGATCCAGATCCACTGATCTAAATATACACAATCCCTGTAATGATAAATACTTAGCTTATAATAAGGAAGACCTGGCCCAACGCGTGTCGCTTAGAGCAGCTTCATCAGGGGCAAGGAGTGTCAGGTGTCCTTGATCTGACACCAATCCAGCAGTGTGATCTACACCACCTCTGGATCTAGTTAGGCCAGGCTATACGTCATAACGTATTGCAGCAGGGCTCGGCGGTGCTGCCACAGACGCTGCAACATGTGCAGATTCAAATTCCTGCGTGTCGGCACATCGCATTTCAGGCGGTGAAACGCCAGACCGAAAGACTTCTGGAGCGATGAAAGTTGTTGAGCTGCTGGGTGTGAATGGTGGAAGTGAGCACATTGCAAGTGTGCCCGCTGCAGAAGGCCATGTAGGCCGGGATGGTGGTTTAAAAATTGCTGGAGAACAAGGTTCAACTCGTGAGCCATACAAGGCACGTGTGTCACATTTCCCTGATGAAGTGCCGTAGCCATGTTTGCATCGTTATCGCACACGGCTGTTAAGTCACCGGAGTCCGCTCCATCAATTTGTACTCTGGTCGGCAGGTGACAGCATGTTCCTTTCGGGCATAGTGCTGATGATGGGAGAGGAGTCGATGCCAGAGGCCCGGTGGCCACAGGTTCCGCTCACCCACTGGGCTGCTTTACCTTGACATATGCAGAACCACTGGCTGACTTTAGGTGGTGGGTGTCTCACAGCTGAAGTACCATCATTCAGCTACAACCAATGGGAAGACACCACACCCTTTTTTAGACCCATCCTGTCTGCTTACCACTGCCAGACATAGCTCTGAACCTCAGGTTTCTGTTCCGCCCAGTTCTGTTTTGTGATTTTGTGTGCTTGTTTCCTGACTACGTCTCCTGCCTGCTGTTTATGTACCTCGTTACCCAATCCGCATTTTACCTCTGCTTGTTTTCTGATTAAGTCCTGGCCATCCCATTCTGTTCCTGTTCCTCAATTCATGGTTTGACCCTGCCTGACTACTCCTCTCTCGGACTGCAGCCTTCCACAGGTATTGATCACCTTGGGCCCTGTGTAATTTCAAATCCCTGTATAGGGGTTAAAGGGTTTCAGTGTTCTGGGGGTCCAGCTTGGTGAGTGGCTTCCCTCTAGCCTATCCTTTACAGCCCGTCTGAGTGTGTGGATCCAGGCAGGCGTTACACCGTTCCCTCTGCAGAAGGCCATACAGGCCAGGATAGTGGTTTAAAAATTGATGGACAACCAGGTTCAACACGTGAGCCATACAAGGCACATGTGTCACATTGCCCTGAGGAAGGGCCGCAGCCAGGTTTGCATCATTGTCGCACCCGGCCTTCCCTGGCTGCTGGTTGAGTGGAGATAACCATTGATGAAACTCGGTCTCACTCTCCAGACCTTACCGTCCAGAACTCCTCAGCGATGTGACTCACATTTCCCAGACATTTCAAAGTAAAGAGCCGACCGCTTGATACCATTGAGCTCTGCTGCCAGCGTAGTAAAGAGGTGTGTGGGATTCCTTGTGCATGTGTCCAGTTACAACGCGGGTGGCCTGAACACACAGGCTTTGGGCGGAGGTGGAGGACCCAGACGAGGTTGAGGAGGCAGAAGCAGTGGAGGAACTTCTACATACAGAGTAAGGATTGACACACAACTCATAGGGACGGAAAGACTTGTACAGCAGACCCTTCTCCATCTCTCACCATAGTTACCCAGTGCCCAGTCAGCGACATGTAACGCCCCTGTTCATGTTTACTGGTCCAAATATCTGTGGTGAAATACACCCTGTCACACACAGAATTTCTCAAGGAAGCGGTGATGTTGTGTGCGACCTGCTGGGGTAGCACGGGCACGCCTTTCTTGGAGAAGGAGTGGCGACTGGGCATTGGCTCTTGGGGCACTGCGATGGGCATAACGTCCATCCATAACGTGGATGACAGTCCCTGCTCACGCTGCTCCTGCCGCTGCTCCTGCTGTGTACGCTATACACACACCGCTGTACAGATTAGGGACTGCAGTTTTTTCAGCCCTTTTCAGGGCTGATTTCCAGGCGCTCAGAGCCATAGCTGACAGGCAGGTCCATGGAAACAGCTTCAGATAACAGCGTCTCTGTACCTAAGCTCAGGGAAATCCTTGCTGCATTTCATCATTTGGAGGGATAGAAAGTGAGGCCTCCTTTCCTGTCCTTATACCCACAGAACCCAGCCACTGTTCCCACCTGCCTATTTTTGCCATGCTATTTTATTTGCCCAAAGAGCTGACATTTTTTCTGCCATCCTAAAAGTGTCTGGAATACTAATTTAGTGTTCCTTTCCTGTCCACTGACCCACAGAACCTGGCCACTGTACCCACCTGTCTATTTTTGCCACGCTATTGAATTTGCCCAAAGAGCTGTCACTTTTTCTGCCATACTAAAAGTGTCTGGAATACTAATTTAATGTTCCTTTCCTGTCCACTGACCCACAGAAACTGGCCACTGTACCCACCTGCCCACTTTTGCCACGCTATTTTTATAGCAAACAATGCTGAAACTTAGTGGCATCCACAAAGTGTCTGCTATACTAAATTAGTGTCCCACTGGTGCCAAGCAAGGTCCACCACCTCTGCATTCTACCCTCCTGCCCATGTTTGCTACGCTATTTTTATAGCAAACAGTGCTGAAACTTAGTGGCATCCAAAAAGTGTCTGCCATAGTAACTTTGTGTCCCTCTGGTGCCAAGCAAGTTCCACCACCTCTGAATTCTACCCTCCTGCACATTTTGCTACGCTATTTTATTTGCCCAAAGGGCTGAAACTATTTCTGCCATCCTAAAAGTGTCTGGAATACTAATTTAGTGTTCCTTTCCTGTCCACTGACCCACAGAACCCGGACACTGTACCCACCTGCCTTTTTTGGAACGCTATTTTATTTGCCCAAAGAGCTGACACTTTTTCTGTCATCCTAAAAGTGTCTGGAATACTAATTTAGTGTTCCTTTCCTGTCCACTGACCCACAGAACCCGGCCACTGTACCTACCTGCCCACTTTTGCCATGCTATTTTGATAGCAAACAGTGCTGAAACTTAGTGGCATCCACAAAGTGTCTGCTACACTAAATTAGTGTCCCACTGGTGCCAAGCAAGGTCCACCACTTCTGCATTCTACTCTCCTGCCCATGTTTGCTACGCTATTTTTATAGCAAACAGTGCTGAAACTTAGTGGCATCCAAAAAGTGTCTGCAATACTAAATTAGTGTCCCACTGGTGCCAAGCAAGGTCCACCACCTCTGCATTCTACCCTCCTGCCCATGTTTGCTACGCTATTTTTATAGCAAACAGTGCTGAAACTTAGTGGCATCCAAAAAGTGTCTGCCATAGTAACTTTGTGTCCCTCTGGTGCCAAGCAAGTTCCACCACCTCTGCATTCTACCCTCCTGCACATTTTGCTACGCTATTTTATTTGCCCAAAGGGCTGAAACTTGTTGATTGTTTAGCTTTCCAAAAAAACAATAAGAATCATGCATAAAACTGAAAGAATAGAACAATCTATTCAGTTGCCTACTACCTGGTAATCCCTCTGCGTAGCAGGAGTAATTGTGTGTTTGTGTGTGTGTGTGTGTGTGTGTGTGTGTGTGTGCGAACATGACTTACCAGTGGCGCACAAGAGCTTACAACTTATGTACCTAAACATAGACAAAACCCATTACCCCCCCTGAATACCCTTGTTAGCTGAAGCCTCACAGATAAGGCAGATGATAACAGTGTGAATGCAAACCACACAGCTCAGCAACACAGTCATGCAAATCTTGTAAAGCAACAGTCGATGCAAACATGTGTCGCTGTCCCTCTATGATTTAAGCTGTAAGTGACAATTTGACAGTGCAGAGGCAGCAAGTCTTATTGGCTATATAGTCGGCCTAACCAGAACAGATATGTGTTTTGCTAATAAAACAAAGTGTTGCATGCACGCATTTGTGTCTGGGCCCAGCCTACCGTACCCGGTTACTGTGGTGTCCAGTTGCCATAAATACAGACTTTACGCTCCTTTCACGGTAAACAGTATAGACAGCACCGGAAGAATGTCGGTCTCCGGCACAAGATGCTGCTCCTAGGCGTTTCGGTCCTCCTCAACAAACTCCAACACGACTCCCCTGACAATTGACCGAAGTGTTTCCACGGTGGCTCCTTGCTATAACACACACCTTTAGCTTTTCCTTCTGTTCATAGACAGCATCTCCAAGTCCGCAGCCGAAGACCGTTTTGCTATTGCTATAGTGACCAAACAGACAAAGGCAGATGCAAAAAAACAGCAGCCCATTGTGTGTAGTCTGCAACAATGCATGCAATGAACGGCAAATAAGCATGTTGCATTGACAGTGGATAAAGCTGAGCAATACACCCTCACGCTATCAATTCATATCCATGTGACACTTCATGGACGAAGTACTCAAAGTTGTGAGTTTTTGCCTTCTACTTAGAGATTGTTGACAAATCTTACACATTACCTGACTTGGGTGATCCTTTACGATGTCAAAAAAGCCCCAGGCTAGGCAAGGCTTAGAGCCCATGCGACCTGCAGAACCACCACGACTTCTGCTCAGAGTCAGAGTTGTGGCTGAGGATAAGTTGTTGACGTGCTTCCAGTACTTTGTCTCTGTCCAGGAAGACGCAATGTAACTTCGTCGTCAGTAGCATCCTCCTCCACCTCCTCTGCTGACCTCATCGACTGGGTGACCTTGGTTTAACAGTAAGTGGGGTCTCCAACCTCATCATCACCCTGTGTGTTTTCATTCCCCTCATCCTGAGTCCTCTGACACAACCTCTTCCTGCCCTGACCGAATAGTAAAGTTGTCGTTCCAATCAGGTATCTGAGTCTCCTCATCATGTTCCCCATTGTCTCCACAAGGAGGATTTACTGTTTGGGAATGAGGGTGTACATTATGCTCAGCACCTTCTTCATGGGGGCCTTGATCCGACTCACAAAGCTTCTGGGCATCTGTGCTGATCATTTCCCCTGTCTACTGGAACTCGCTGCCTCAGCACATCAGATTATCTGCTACACCCGCAAGCTTCAAACGGAACCTGAAAACTCATCTGTTCAGAAATGACTATAACCTTCAATGACCCCACCACCGTGCGGAGCTGCCGCCCAACCTACACCCCACCTACTGTCTCCTCCCCAAAATACTTTAGAAAGTAATCCCGCAAGGGCTGTGCCCTCTTCCCTCTGTACCAGTCTGTCTATTGTTACTTGTATATGTATTCTGTATGTAACCCCCTTCTCATGTACAGCACCATGGAATCAATGGTGCTCTATTTATATATATATAAATAAATAATCATAATAATAATAATAACTTCCTTGTCTGTACTCACTGCAGCTTTGGAGCAGACCTCTTATTCCCAGGCTATAGTGTGACTGAACAGCTATGCAGACTCAACCATCTCTGTTACCCCATATTCAGCAGGGCTGGTCGAAACTTGAGAGCTATTAGGAAGCAAGTGCGATTGGGTTGACACCACAGAGGAATGGAGTATTTGGGATATTAAACTTGAGGTGGAGGAGAGGCCACTTTATGGAGCACTTGAGATCCATTGAAGCAGATGCTGTTTTGGTACCTCATCTACAGTTGGTAGCGATGGTCGTGTCCGTGAAATAGGGGATCATATCAGATTATCCACGGGAAGAAGTACACCTGTTATTTTGGCTGGTAGTTGGTGTTATGAATCGGTGCCACCGTAAACATTCCAGTTGTGCCCAGGCGTCAGCTGCCATTTTGGGCTGTGCCTCGAGTTGCACAGCTGGCTGCTTTCTCCTCCACGTCTAAGTGTGGAGAGGCGGCTAGTGCGCATGCGTGTGCCAATTTACCCCAGCCTAAGTCCAGTGTTTTGCCTATTGAGTATGCTCAGCCTGACTGTGCCATTCCTGAGGCTAAGTCCTGAGTTCAGGCTACAGCGCATGCTACCACACTAAAGGCCCCGTCACACTAAGCAACATCGCTAGCAACATCGCTGGTAACGAACAACTTTTGTGACGTTGCTAGCGATGTTGCTGTGTGTGACATCCAGCAACAACCTGGCCCCTGCTGTGAGGTCGTTGGTTGTTGCTGAATGTCCTGGGCCATTTTTTAGTTGTTGCTGTCCTGCTGTGAAGCACAGATCGCTGTGTGTGACAGCGAGACAGCAACAACTAATTTGCAGTGAGCAGGGAGCCAGCTTCTGCGGAGGCTGGTAACTAATGTAAACATCGGGTAACCAAGAAGCCCTGTCCTTGGTTACCCGATATTTACCTTTGATACCAGCCTCCTCCGCTCTCACTGCCTGTGCTGCCGGCTCCAGCTCTGTGCACATGTAGCTGCAGCACACATCAGGTAATTAACCCGATGTGTGCTGTAACTAGGAGAGCAAGGAGCCAGCACTAAGCAGTGTGCGCTGCTCCCTGCTCTGTGCACATTTAGCTGCAGCACACATCGGGTTAATTAACCTGATGTGTGCTGTAACTAGGAGACTGGGGGCTGGTCACTGGTTGCTGGTGAGCTCACCAGCAACTCGTGTAGCCACGCTCCAGCGATCCCTGCCAGGTCAGATTGCTGGTGGGATCGCTGGAGCCTCGCAGTGTGACATCTCACCAGCAACCTCCTAGCAACTTACCAGCGATCCCTATCGTTGTTGGGATCGCTGGTAAGTTGCTTAGTGTGACTGGACCTTTAGTGTGAAAAGACTCTTTGCATAGGTACTTGGACTTCGGGCCGTGTCTAAGTCCTGTGTTGTGCCGAGACAGCATGCTGAAGCTGATAGTCTTTTTTCTGAGACTGTTGTTCATGCTACTGAACATGCTCAGGCAATTAGTGCATCAGAGCCTGTGTCCGGTAAGGAACTCACTGGCCATGTCCATGATGTGGTAGTCCATGATAGGCCAGAGGGCATCAAGTGTCCTGACGATGTGGCCACTCCGGACTGGCTCACAGAGGCCCACCCCTATGACTTGGGACATCATCGTTGTTCGTCAGACGATGACTGGTGAGGTGTTTGGGGCGTGACTGCCATGAGGTCATCAGTGAAGTGGCAGTTCCGGATAGGCCGCTGGTTATGTCACTGATGACATGGCACTCTGCTATTGGCTCCAGGAGGTGCATTGTGGTCACCCTGGGTTGGGGCGGACCCAGGTTATTAAAGGGGCTGGAGCCAACAAGGAGGTGCGCAGTCTTCTTTTATGCTTAGAAAGAGCACACCTACATGTGTTGAACCTATTGCGGCTTTATGCCAGAGGTAGGCAGGGATAGGGTGTCGGTGCAGGCCGCTACCACAGTTGGTAACGCAGAACGATTAAGACCAGCTCATGTCCTACCAGTCCTGCTAGTGCAGCCCTGTGGCATTAACTGGGCTGCTGCTGCTGATGCGCCTGGTGTCCACAGGTATGGCCCCTACGCACACGGACAGCGTACCCAATGGCCCCTGTGTTGTTAACAGGGAGTTCCTGGGCTGGGTGGATGTGTGGACCCTGTGACGCTAACAGGGATCCCAGTCTACAGATCCGAGTGTCGTCTAACTCGGTTCAGGCTAATATTAGTTTCAGAGCCACCAAGCTCTGTATCCTCCGCCTAACCTTCCAGTTGCCAACATCTCCTTTTCCATCTGGGAGCACGGTGGACACCGACTGGCGATTGGGATATATACCTTTCTCTTTCTTTTCTTCTTTATTTTTTAGATAGTGCTAACATAGTATATACCACCTTATCCAAATCTGCCAGTACCCCCGTAACAGATGGTGTTTCTTCAGCAAATGTTACTGTTGCTTAACCACCAAACCCACGGACACAAACTTTTTTCCCCTTTCCAACATACCTGCTCCCCTTTCCACCAGCATCTGTCCTTTTTCCACTCATTTTGTATATGATCAAATTTGCAACTCTGCAGGGACACCCTACTCAACGCCGTCTCAGCACAGCAGCCAGCCATCGGTCCCTCAGATGTGGACAAGTAAAAGACCATTTCCTCCTAGCCATGACAAAGCACTGAGATTCACTCTGTGCAGCACTGGTGTATAGTGGAAAAGTAGATCTAAGATTGCGTACCACCTTCTGCTGATACTCCTGCATACGTGCGTCCCTTTCTTTGGTAGGACTTATTTTGCCAAATTTTGTCTTGTACCGGGGATCTAACAGTGTGCAACCCACTAGTCAGCATTACATTGAATTTGGACAATCCGAGGGTCATGTTGTAGGTAGTGCAGCAAGAAGGCGCTCATGTGTCTTGCGCATCCAGGAGGACCAAGTCCTTGCTGTGTTGTTGGCGGAGAGTTGAGAATCATGCCTCCTTCCTCTGCCCTCTCCCCCCAACCTCGCACAACCGAAATGTGAGCAAGCTCTCCCTCATCTGCTCAGTCTTCCATGCCCATCGCCAGTTCGTCCTCCATTTCTTCATGGGCTCCTGCACCTTCCTCAACAGTTTTGCTGATACTATGCGCCCTTGTTAATCCCTCTTCCCCACCGTCCCATGCCTGCCACCTTGGTGCAGCTGACCATCTGGACCTTGTAGATCTTGTTATCCCTTCCGCATATGACTCCTCCTGTACTTCCTCCCCTTCCTCTTGTCCCACCACCTGACTCCGAATAATGTTTAGAGTGTGCTCCAGCATGTAGATGACCGGAATTGTCATGCTGATAATGGCATCGCCAGTGCTAAACATCTTCGTCGACATTTGTAAACTGTGAAGAAGGGTGCATAGGTCCTTGATCTGACACCAATCCAGCAGTGTGATCTACACCACCTCTGGATCTAGTTAGGCCAGGCTATACGTCATAACGTATTGCAGCAGGGCTCGGCGGTGCTGCCACAGACGCTGCAACATGTGCAGATTCAAATTCCTGCGTGTCGGCACATCGCATTTCAGGCGGTGAAACGCCAGACCGAAAGACTTCTGGAGCGATGAAAGTTGTTGAGCTGCTGGGTGTGAATGGTGGAAGTGAGCACATTGCGAGTGTGCCCGCTGCAGAAGGCCATGTAGGCCGGGATGGTGGTTTAAAAATTGCTGGAGAACAAGGTTCAACTCGTGAGCCATACAAGGCACGTGTGTCACATTTCCCTGATGAAGTGCCGCAGCCATGTTTGCATCGTTATCGCACACGGCTGTTAAGTCACCGGAGTCCGCTCCATCAATTTGTACTCTGGTCGGCAGGTGACAGCGTGTTCCTTTCGGGCATAGTGCTGATGATGGGAGAGGAGTCGATGCCAGAGGCCCGGTGGCCACAGGTTCCGCTCACCCACTGGGCTGCTTTACCTTGACATGCAGAACCACTGGCTGACTTTAGGTGGTGGGTGTCTCACAGCTGAAGTACCATCATTCAGCTACAACCAATGGGAAGACACCACACCCTTTTTTAGACCCATCCTGTCTGCTTACCACTGCCAGACATAGCTCTGAACCTCAGGTTCCTGTTCCGCCCAGTTCTGTTTTGTGATTTTGTGTGCTTGTTTCCTGACTACGTCTCCTGCCTGCTGTTTATGTACCTCGTTGCCCAATCCGCATTTTACCTCTGCTTGTTTTCTGATTAAGTCCTGGCCATCCCATTCTGTTCCTGTTCCTCAATTCATGGTTTGACCCTGCCTGACTACTCCTCTCTCGGACTGCAGCCTTCCACAGGTATTGATCACCTTGGGCCCTGTGTAATTTCAAATCCCTGTATAGGGGTTAAAGGATTTCAGTGTTCTGGGGGTCCAGCTTGGTGAGTGGCTTCCCTCTAGCCTATCCTTTACAGCCCGTCTGAGTGTGTGGATCCAGGCAGGCGTTACACCGTTCCCTCTGCAGAAGGCCATATAGGCCAGGATAGTGGTTTAAAAATTGCTGAACAACCAGGTTCAACACGTGAGCCATACAAGGCACATGTGTCACATTGCCCTGAGGAAGGGTCGCAGCCAGGTTTGCATCATTGTCGCACCCGGCCTTCCCTGGCTGCTGGTTGAGTGGAGATAACCATTGATGAAACTCGGTCTCACTCTCCAGACCTTACCGTCCAGAACTCCTCAGCGATGTGACTCACATTTCCCAGACATTTCAAAGTAAAGAGCCGACCGCCTGATACCATTGAGCTCTGCTGCCAGCGTAGTAAAGAGGTGTGTGGGATTCCTTGTGCATGTGTCCAGTTACAACGCGGGTGGCCTGAACACACAGGCTTTGGGCGGAGGTGGAGGACCCAGACGAGGTTGAGGAGGCAGAAGCAGTGGAGGAACTTCTACATACAGAGTAAGGATTGACACACAACTCATAGGGACGGAAAGACTTGTACAGCAGACCCTTCTCCATCTCTCACCATAGTTACCCAGTGCCCAGTCAGCGACATGTAACGCCCCTGTTCATGTTTACTGGTCCAAGTATCTGTGGTGAAATGCACCCTGTCACACACAGAATTTATCAAGGAAGCGGTGATGTTGTGTGCGACCTGCTGGGGTAGCACGGGCACGCCTTTCTTGGAGAAGGAGTGGCGACTGGGCATCGGCTCTTGGGGCACTGCGATGGGCATAACATCTCGAAAATCCTCTCATCCAAAGGATGGAAGGGCAGCATTTCTGTAGCCAACAGTTTGCAGATGATGAAAGTCAACCTCTAAGCCATGTCATGCCCTTCGAAAATCATGTAAAACACAGCAAGGGGACTCCAACCACAGTCTCCCTTGTTTCCCAGAATTGGGCCACACAAACAGCACTTGACTGGCATCAGTTGACCCCCATTTTCAAGCTTACAAAGATGCTTTGCATGA
The DNA here is from genome assembly GCF_048569485.1 of Anomaloglossus baeobatrachus. Classification (NCBI taxonomy): domain Eukaryota; kingdom Metazoa; phylum Chordata; class Amphibia; order Anura; family Aromobatidae; genus Anomaloglossus; species Anomaloglossus baeobatrachus. The sequence continues at coordinate 236,239,956 of NC_134355.1, forward strand.
AGCACTCTCAAATATACACCAGGCTTTTGCCTCCCCTGGCTGACCCAGAGGAAGAAAATTCCTTCCTGATCCATGTCTTGTTCATCTTGGTTCTTTGTCCAAAAGCAAGGGGACTCCAACCACAGTCTCCCTTGTTTCCCAAAATTGGGCCACACACACAGCACTTGACTGGCATCAGTTGACCCCCATTTTCAAGGTTACAAAGATGCTTTGCATGAAGCACTCTCAAAAATACACCAGGCTTTTGCCTCCCCTGGCTGACCCAGGGGAAGAAAAGTCCTCTGTGATCCATGTCTTGTTCATCTTGGTTCTTTTTTCAAAAGCAAGGGGACTCCAACCACAGTCTCCCTTGTTTCCCAAAATTGGGTCACACACACAGCACTTGACTGGCATCAGTTGACCCCCATTTTCAAGCTTACAAAGATGCTTTGCATGAAGCACTCTCAAAAATACACCAGCCTTTCGCCTCCCCTGGCTTACACAGGGGAAGAAAAGTCCTCTGTGATCCATGTCTTGTTCATCTTGGTTCTTTTTTCAAAAGCAAGGGGACTCCAACCACAGTCTCCCTTGTTTCCCAAAATTGGGCCACACACACAGCACTTGACTGGCATCAGTTGACCCCTATTTTCAAGCTTACAAAGATGCTTTGCATGAAGCACTCTCAAAAATACACCAGCCTTTCGCCTCCCCTGGCTGACACAGGGGAAGAAAAGTCCTCTGTGATCCATGTCTTGTTCATCTTGGTTCTTTTTTCAAAAGCAAGGGGACTCCAACCACAGTCTCCCTTGTTTCCCAAAATTGGGCCACACACACAGCATTTGACTGGCATCAGTTGACCCCCATTTTCAAGCTTACAAAGATGCTTTGCATGAAGCACTCTCAAAAATACACCAGCCTTTCGCCTCCCCTGGCTGACACAGGGGAAGAAAAGTCCTCTGTGATCCATGTCTTGTTCATCTTGGTTCTTTTTTCAAAAGCAAGGGGACTCCAACCACAGTCTCCCTTGTTTCCCAAAATTGGGCCACACACACAGCACTTGACTGGCATCAGTTGACCCCCATTTTCAAGCTTACAAAGATGCTTTGCATGAAGCACTCTCAAAAATACACCAGCCTTTCACCTCCCCTGGCTGACACAGAGGAAGAAAAGTCCTCTGTGATCCATGACTTCCTCATCTTGGTGAACGTTAGTATGTCCACATTGTCAGTGGACAGATGTGTGCGCTTTTATGTCAGCACACCCCCAGCAGCACTGAAGACACGTTGCGAGAGAACGCTGGCTGCGGGACACGACAAGATCCCCAAGGCATAGTTGGCGAGCTCAGGCAATTTTGCCAGATTGGAAGCCTAACATGAGCAAGGCTCAAGTTGCACAGTAATGGCATCGATGTTCACTTGCATATACTCATATCTGTGTCTCCTCCTCTTTTTCCTCATCCAGCTGTTTAGTTTTCGCATGGGTATTCCTCCTTGTCACTTTGCCATGTGTTTGTGTTTTCTTGGGAGTTGTTTGTCACCTTTTGGACCCCTTTGAGGGTGTTTTCCAGGTGTTTTTAGGTGTTTGTGATTGCCTCCCATTGTTTTCAATGGGGTTCTAGAGGTTCATCGAATGGCTCGCCGAACCGAACTCGAACGCGGCCTTTGTTCGACGAACCGAACCGAACTCGAGCCTCTAGAGGCTCGCTCATCTCTAGACATGACTGTAAGTATGCAAACAGCATAAGAGCGGTCACATGATGACTACTCAAACTACTTAAGCTGTACATGGGAACAGGTTCCAAAGTTAATTTTTGTCTTGGATGCAGGAAGACCTAGATTTGCCTCAGTCTCGGCGGTATGTCAAGCTACCATTGTTTTTTATTTTGTTTCTATTTGTTTGCTTTTTAAAGGTATATTAGCAAAATATCATTTCCCTTTAATCTTTGGTAAAATGATATATGAGTATACCTTGTTTGCTTGTTTGTTTCTAATGCATCCCAATACATACAGCTTTACTTTTCTTTGCTGTAATTTTTTTCACAATAAACTAATATAACAATCATTGCATAATGTTATAGTACTTTTTTTCGTCAAACAATATTTGACAAGATAACACTGCTTTATGTATAGTCAAGAATTAATGTTCATAATCTTCATCAATTAAGTTAAATTGTAACTATGAAGATAATGCCTCTAATGTGCAACTGGATCTTACTTCATTGTGAAGAAGTCGTGTACAAGTGTAATGGAAGGATAATCAATTACAGAGCATCCTGTGTGTCTGCGGTGATACAAATATTGTTCTTTTCTGTCCTCACAGACCACAATGAGGGGCAGATAAAGCAAAATGCACATAGCACAAAGCAACAAAGACGAAGACATGGGAAATGGGAAATTGCGAAATCATCTTGTTGTTCTTCTAATGGCATTACTTTGACTAGTGAATACCAATAATAGCAGTACTGGAAAAACATGTATACATAAATATATTAAATAGTGAAATGTAAACTGTGAACATAATAAACCAGGATATCCCCTATAATATTTAGTTCTCTTTTCCAAATGTAGAATTAAAAAAATGATGTGCAGCTATTTCTGAATGTCTTATGGTAAATACCAACACCAAATAAATGCCCAGCATACAATTCTTTAAATGGTATTCAAAACTACAGGCAACTATGACATTTATATACATGTACACCTCTGCAGCAATTATTTTTTTGTTTGTTTTGTTTTTGGGGGGTGGTGATTTACTCCATTTTAACTAAAATAATTGAAGCCAGTGAGTCTTGATTAAAAATCTCTCATAATTTAGTGTCTACAGATCATATGAAAACCTAAATGGTAAGTCTATGAAAAAAAAAGAAAAAACTAATTTTACATACAGTTATAGTCATTATAAAGACTAGACAGGTATAAATGATAAAGAAGCACAACATGGACAATATTCATAGTTAAGACTGTGCTAAAGTCACCCCACATTAATGGATTAACACAAGGAACCCCATCTAATAGTACAAATTGAGTATAAAAAAAAGTGAAACAAAATTTAGAAAGGTGCATATAGATCAAAAAGAAAAAAGATGATCATGTAAAAAATAATGTAGTATAACAATTATTATAATAAATCACAGAGCAAAGGTGGGCTTAATAAATTGTGTCAATACTGCCTCAATGGTTAGCACTGTTGCTTTGCAGTGCTGGGGTCCAGGCTTCCAATACTACCAAGAACATCATCTGCAAAGAATTTAGATGTTCTCCCTGTGTTTGCTTTGGTTTCCTACCACACTCCAAAAGTATACTGAAAGACAATTTAGATTGTGAGCCCCAATGGGGATAGTGATGATAATCTCTGTAAAGCACTGTGGAATATTAGATGGCGCTACTTAAGCAATGCATAATAATTAAAAAGCGAGACTCAAAACAAAGTTCAAAATGAGAAGTTCCATACATTCAAGTATTAATTAAGAAGGTAGCTGATTATCATAAAACACTCAGCATGTCATGCAACTTCAAGGATGTAATAATGTTATAAGTTCAGAGATATATATCAGAATAGTGTTTGAAAATAACAATAGCCATGTACATACATTTATTCATCGTATGTACAAAAGATTAGTAAGAAAACAGATATAATGCCAAGCTTATGTGCATGCCTAAGGTTACATATTTGTAAATTGCACTTGTATCATGCATGAGTAAATATCGGTGATATTACAATCACAGCAAAAATTTCCTTGACTCCGGAAAGCCTGACTAATGGTCTTGCCTTGATTGACCGACCCCCACCCACTTCCAAAGTTTAGGGCTGAGCGGATCCGAAAAGTAAAAGTCCAAATCCGCGCAGTTTCAAAGATTTCCGGGTGCTGGATCCGGAATTCCGGGTGCACGATCCGGATCCGGAACTGGGGATAATAATTGAAAAATAAAGAAAAACAGAAATAAAATAGCGTTTCATACTTACCGAGATTCGGTGTCATGGCAGCACACTGAGTTCGGGTCGTGCATTCACTTTTTGTAATGTGCATCGTATACACACAGCTTTACGTGTTTTCCCCGCCCACCAGCTGTCCTCTCGTCTGTAATTGGTTGCAGGCTGACACGCCCCCAGCCTGTGACAGTATCTGCCTGTCGTGCAGTCCACGCGGCTCACTCATTGTCTGAACAGCCAGCGGTCGTGCTCTATGGCTGCTGGCTATGTAGCAGAGCTGAAGCAGCGTGGGACCGCGTGTGGATTATGCCGAAGCTGCAGGGTGAAGGAGGGTGTGTGTTTTGTACTTCATTTCAAATAAAGGATTTTTCTCTATGTCTGTGTTCATTTACAATGTCAAGCGATTATTCCTGGCTCACTGCATAAATATAGTAAGTGCTCAGAAAAAAAATAGTAGTCCAAATAGAAAAATAGTTCTGGCACACTCAAAAGGAATATGAAAAAAGAGACTCTTGGAATGCTTGAAAGGTTTTATTTGTGCATAAGTCAAAAAATGTTGATAATTCATCCAACGTTTCGACCATTACATTGAAGGTCTTTATCAAGGACAAAGTTTATCTAGTATAACAAAAACACGTGTACAATTAGTGCATAGTAAAAACATATAGTAATGTAGTATCTTAGACAGAAAAGTAGCCTGTAATTACAGACCCTCTGAGCATTTCAAATAGCACATAATAAAATAAGGGTACATATGTGCTCATCGAATCTATGCATATTCAATATAAAGAAAGCCTATCATAAGAAAAACTCATACAAGTAAAAATATAATTCTGTAAATGGGATAGAAAGAGGCAGCAGTGACACCTACCTATATGAACAAATGTGCGGTGTATGTTCTATAGTATGTGGACATCACCATAGAGTCAGGATGGACAAAAATGCAATCCTATACAGGAGATAGAGTCAAATGAGTATTACATACAAAACATACAGATATGCAAATGATATGAGAAAGACATTCTTTTCTTACTTTCGCAAAAAATGAACAAAATGAAATTTTCATATATTTAAATGACTTTCTCTCTAAATACCTTATGTACTGAAAAGGGTAGGTAGGTAAATGGTAGAGACCATTTTCAATAAAATGAAAGCGTCGTGGAATGTAGACAATTCTAGATGCAAATAGGTATAAACGTGCATATTAGAGTAATACACAGGGTATCGGGGACTACATGTATTTTGACAAAACAAGAAAAAGAGAGAAGAGGCGATCTGTGGTTCATTACAAATTTTATTAATATTCATGGAGCAAGTGGACAAGTGAGGGGAGGAAAACGGTGTACATCACCACAAACAATATAGGTAGCAGAAAAATATATATCAATTATGTCCCAACTTCATAGTATGGGGGCCAATCCTGAAAGGGTAGGGGTCTCATAATGCAGAGAAAAGACCACATAAAGCTGCCATCTCAAAACAGTTCCCGCTGCACACATATCACACATCGCATATAGCCATATACTTCTATAAATATGTGAAGGCAGGAACGGTGGGACAGAACACTTCAATGCGGAAAAAACTCCTTAATCATCATAAGGTCTATACCGTCCATAATAGTACACATCCATGTGTTCATAAACCACGAGGAGAATCCTAGTCAGTGTACTAAAAGTAACAACTGACAGGAGCAACCATATAGAGGTACTTCACAGGTTGATATCATAAATGTATATACGCATACACACACCTAATCCCACATGGGTAAAATTCAATGACCAAATCCCACATGAAAGTCAATGTGTACATCACAAAGACAAAAAGGCAATGTAGTGGAATACCTCACAAAATAATCATAGACCCGTGTCTGCATGCGCACACATTAAATCCCACATTGAGGTCAGTGCATCAAAACCCCATAGAAGTCAATGAACTAATCCCATATGAGATCAACGTCTGCATCACACAAAAAGAAAGGGAATACCGATATATATAAATATACCTATGAAAATGTGAGCAGACGGGACTGCAGCAAAAAACCATCACAGGCTACAATATCCCATATGGAGGCAGGTGTGTGCATGCCACATCATAAAAACCAATAAATATGTGCAAACACACATGGACGTGTTCATAGATGGAACTGAGTTAGGGGGGCGCATACAGGCTATGTCATCATAACATCATCAAAGCAGTAGTCAAACGCCTATATGTATATAAGAAACCTCTCAATGGCAGCCAATCATGCGCTAGCCCTGCAGCAGCAGCGGCAGGCGTCAGACAACAGCACGTGCAGGTGTCAGTGTGAAAAAAGGTATATAGCACCACGGGGTAAGAAACCCATAATACCTCCGGGTGACTATAACACCAACACCCCACATCCGCTATTGGCCGCCGACTGCCACCGTACTGTGCTACACAATAGAAGCATATGGGAGACCGAAACCCACAAAAGGAGACACCTAAACAGCTCCAGGATCAGCCATAAACAATATAGGACATTACCTAGGATGGGTAGTTTGCGGAGGGAATGCGCCCGATGCGCATTTCGGAGTGTACCTTCGTCGGGGGCGTGACCGGAAGACAAGGGGGTGCCGTTAAAATAGGCCTTCATCCCCCAGCTGATTGGGCAGACAAACGGACGCATCCGCCGCCGGCCAACCGGAAGTCCCGCCTCACAAGCACGTCATGGCCACAGAGAACGCCGGGTAAGGAACCCGGCGTCCCCGTCACCATAGAGACGCACCCGCGAGAACAGGAGATCCAGGCAAGCGGCGCATGCGTCAACTACCCAGCCAGGAGGGGGATAAAAATAGAAATAGTAATGAATCATAGGGAAGGCTATGCAGGGGAATAAGCATGGAGGGATCCCACATAAGAACCGCAGCAAAACACGGGTATAACAGTCTCACAAAGACACAAATTATATACCAATAATAGATACTACATATAATAGACACACGTAATACAACACATATACAAGAACAGACAGATGAATTGTATATATATACACAACATATGCACAGAAATAGGTGAATACATGTACATATCATAGCAAGAAAATTACACAAAATACATACAGGAAGATATACATCAAATGTACAGAAAAAAGAAGAAAAAAATGAAAATAATAATAATAATAATAAAAATAAAAATAAATATAAAAAATAATAAAAACAAAAATAAGAATGTAGATAAAAATAAAAAAATATAAAAAAGATAAAAAATAATGATAGAAAAAGAAAACAAGAAAACACAAAAAATACAAAAAATACAGTAAGAGACTAGGAATATCCGAAGTTGCTGCAGCTCGCGGAGGTCCGTCCACGTCAACATCCCGTATGCATAAGAATGATCAGGTAACCAATTGCCGATACGAATACCACATACCAATGCATAGAAATGCATAGAACAAGGTAGGCCTACGAAAAATAAAAACAATTAAAACCAAAGAAAGGAAACACCACCACATTTATAAAAATGGAATAAAACTCATGTTTTCGTTTAGGCCTTGGGGCTGCACCGTACGGAGACGCCAAATCCATTGCGTCTCTAATTGTGCCAATCGTTGACTGACACGACCCCCACGGACATCCATGTCCAAAGTATCAATTCCACGGACTAAAAAGCTACCAGAATCACATTCATGGAAAAGCTTAAAGTGCCGCGGAATTGTCTTCAGAGTGGATATATCAGATTGTTCTCGTGCGGCTTCTATTCCCAACACGTGTTCACGAACCCGAGTTTTCAACTGTCGGGTCGTGAGCCCAATGTAAATCTTGGGACACGGACAAACTCCATAATATACTACGGATTTGGACTCACACGTGATCCTCTTCCTAATTGTATAGTTCTTCACAGAGGAGGAATCACAGAAAGTATTTGTCCGCAGTACATTAGGACAAGCCACGCATTTGCCGCATGGAGAACAACCGGTCCTAGTAGCTGGTATATTGGAGAACATTGGGGGAGGAGTGCACTCATAAAGACTATGGACGAAATAGTCCCTTAAATTTTTGGCTCTGCGTAGGGTGAGCTGTGGTCTACCAGCTACTAGGACCGGTTGTTCTCCATGCGGCAAATGCGTGGCTTGTCCTAATGTACTGCGGACAAATACTTTCTGTGATTCCTCCTCTGTGAAGAGGAAGAGGATCACGTGTGAGTCCAAATCCGTAGTATATTATGGAGTTTGTCCGTGTCCCAAGATTTACATTGGGCTCACGACCCGACAGTTGAAAACTCGGGTTCGTGAACACGTGTTGGGAATAGAAGCCGCACGAGAACAATCTGATATATCCACTCTGAAGACAATTCCGCGGCACTTTAAGCTTTTCCATGAATGTGATTCTGGTAGCTTTTTAGTCCGTGGAATTGATACTTTGGACATGGATGTCCGTGGGGGTCGTGTCAGTCAACGATTGGCACAATTAGAGACGCAATGGATTTGGCGTCTCCGTACGGTGCAGCCCCAAGGCCTAAACGAAAACATGAGTTTTATTCCATTTTTATAAATGTGGTGGTGTTTCCTTTCTTTGGTTTTAATTGTTTTTATTTTTCGTAGGCCTACCTTGTTAGGCCTTGTACCATTTCTATGCATTGGTATGTGGTATTCGTATCGGCAATTGGTTACCTGATCATTCTTATGCATACGGGATGTTGACGTGGGATGCATACGGGATGTTGACGTGGACGGACCTCCGCGAGCTGCAGCAACTTCGGATATTCCTAGTCTCTTACTGTATTTTTTGTATTTTTGTGTTTCCTTGTTTTCTTTTTCTATCATTATTTTTTATCTTTTTTATATTTTTTTATTTTTATCTACATTCTTATTTTTGTTTTTATTATTTTTTATATTTATTTTTATTTTTATTATTATTATTATTATTATTTTCATTTTTTTCTCCTTTTTTCTGTACATTTGATGTATATCTTCCTGTATGTATTTTGTGTAATTTTCTTGCTATGATATGTACATGTATTCACCTATTTCTGTGCATATGTTGTGTATATATATACAATTCATCTGCCTGTTCTTGTATATGTGTTGTATTACGTGTGTCTATTATATGTAGTATCTATTATTGGTATATAATTTGTGTCTTTGTGAGACTGTTGTTATACCCGTGTTTTGCTGCGGTTCTTATGTGGGATCCCTCCATGCTTATTCCCCTGCATAGCCTTCCCTATGATTCATTACTATTTCTATTTTTATCCCCCTCCTGGCTGGGTAGTTGACGCATGCGCCGCTTGCCTGGATCTCCTGTTCTCGCGGGTGCGTCTCTATGGTGACGGGGACGCCGGGTTCCTTACCCGGCGTTCTCTGTGGCCATGACGTGCTTGTGAGGCGGGACTTCCGGTTGGCCGGCGGCGGATGCGTCCGTTTGTCTGCCCAATCAGCTGGGGGATGAAGGCCTATTTTAACGGCACCCCCTTGTCTTCCGGTCACGCCCCCGACGAAGGTACACTCCAAAATGCGCATCGGGCGCATTCCCTCCGCAAACTACCCATCCTAGGTAATGTCCTATATTGTTTATGGCTGATCCTGGAGCTGTTTAGGTGTCTCCTTTTGTGGGTTTCGGTCTCCCATATGCTTCTATTGTGTAGCACAGTACGGTGGCGGTCGGCGGCCAATAGCGGATGTGGGGTGTTGGTGTTATAGTCACCCGGAGGTATTATGGGTTTCTTACCCCGTGGTGCTATATACCTTTTTTCACACTAACACCTGCACGTGCTGTTGTCTGACGCCTGCCGCTGCTGCTGCAGGGCTAGCGCATGATTGGCTGCCATTGAGAGGTTTCTTATATACATATAGGCGTTTGACTACTGCTTTGATGATGTTATGATGACATAGCCTGTATGCGCCCCCCTAACTCAGTTCCATCTATGAACACGTCCATGTGTGTTTGCACATATTTATTGGTTTTTATGATGTGGCATGCACACACCTGCCTCCATATGGGATATTGTAGCCTGTGATGGTTTTTTGCTGCAGTCCCGTCTGCTCACATTTTCATAGGTATATTTATATATATCGGTATTCCCTTTCTTTTTGTGTGATGCAGAGGTTGATCTCATATGGGATTAGTTCATTGACTTCTATGGGGTTTCGATGCACTGACCTCAATGTGGGATTTAATGTGTGCGCATGCAGACACGGGTCTATGATTATTTTGTGAGGTATTCCACTACATTGCCTTTTTGTCTTTGTGATGTACACATTGACTTTCATGTGGGATTTGGTCATTGAATTTTACCCATGTGGGATTAGGTGTAATACTTATTATATGTTTTGAGGATTTCGATAGCGTAGGGCAATGATCAGCAGAGACGAGTCTTTGATACTAGATGTTTTATAATCTGTCACAACGGTAGATAACAACGGAACAAACACAGCAATACAAATACACACAATACCTTCCCGAAACGGAGCGGAGGGAATTCCCGGGGCCACGCACCAGACTCCCCCAGGGAGACCACCAGAGCGAACCCCTATACAGGGACTGTCCGGCAATCACCCCGGAAGGCCTAAATGCGCAGCAGCCGGGACACAAGGGGCAAGCGGTAAAAGTCCAGGAGTGTCCGTACGGGATGATTGTCCAGAGTGGTTACGAACCAGAGAGAACCGGGCAGGGTGCTGACCGAAGATGGCAGACGGAATCCGGGCACAGCTTGAGAAACCGGGTAAGGTCCAGAGTCGGTCGGTCGGTAGTCTTTAGGAGGATCCAAAAGCAATCAGGATTAGCAGCAGCAAAGCAGGAGCACACAGCAAGCAGTATACTCAGGCACTGGACTGGGCTGAGAGGCGGCCTTTTAAGCAGCTGGACAGGAAGTAGGGCAACAGAACCTTAAACTCCATGTTAACTGAGGGCAAGCTCATTCAAAAGAGAACTGGAAAACCTGGAAACCTGACATTACTCCCCCCCCCAGAGACGGCCTCAGGACGGATCAGGGCCCGGCTTGTCCGGGAACCGTCGATGAAACTGAGCGATCTTCCGGGGTGCCCGAATGTTACCCACCGGTTCCCAGGAATTGTCCTCGGGGGCGTACCCCTGCCAACGTACCAGATATTGAAGCCGACGACGATGGAGCCGGGAGTCAATAATGTCCTCAACCACGAACTGCTCCTCGCCGTCAACCATCACAGGCGGAGGAGGAGGCACAACACGACCACGAAACGTATTAGGGGAGACAGGTTTGAGGAGAGACACATGAAAGACCGGGTGTACCTTTAGATGGTGCGGCAACCGTAGCCGACAGGCCACAGGGCTCACGATCCCGGTGATCTTAAATGGACCGATGAATTTTTGTCCCAGCTTCTGCGAAGGGACACCCAATCTCAGGTTCTTGGTGGATAACCATACAGAGTCCCCTACCTTATACATGGGTGCCGGTTTCCGGTGAGCGTCTGCCGACCTCTTGTAACGCTCCTGAGCTGTAGCCACAGTGTCCTTCAGAACCTCCAGATTTTGTCGTAGCTCTGTCAATCTGTCCTCCACCGCAGGCACTGAGACCGCAACCGGTGACCTAGGCAAAATAGTCGGATGGTAACCCAAGTTAGCAAAGAAGGGCGTTACCTTAGTGGAGCTGCTCTGAGTGTTGTTATACGAGAACTCCGCCAACGGAAGCATCTTCAACCAATCGTCCTGCAGATGGCTGACATAACAGCGAAGGTATTGTTCCAGGGTTTGATTGGTCCGTTCGGTTTGCCCATTTGTCTGAGGATGGTATGCAGAAGATAAACAGACATCAATCTGGAGTGCCGTACAAAACCCCTTCCAGAACCTAGACGTGAACTGCACGCCCCGGTCAGAGATGATCTCGTCCGGTACCCCATGCAATCGGAATACGTTCTGGATAACCAGATCCACTGTCTCTGCGGCTGAGGGAAGACCGGCACACGGAATAAAGTGAGCAGCTTTAGTCAACCGATCCACCACCACTAAAATGGTATTGTGACCGTCTGAGACGGGCAACTCCACAATAAAATCCATTGAGATAGACCCCCAAGGGCGAGATGGCACGGGTAACGGTTGGAGGAGTCCTGTAGGAGCCACACGAGGGACCTTGCACCGGGCACAAACCACACATGAGTGGACATAGTCCTTCACATCCTTTAAACAGGTAGGCCACCAGAAGAAATGGCTCAGAAACTCCTGCGTCTTCTGTACCCCCCTATGACCAGCCAACACGGAGTCATGGACCAACTTGAGAACTCGAAGTCTTACGGCCTCCGGGACATAAATGCGTCGCTCTCTCAACCACACACCATTCCGAAGAACAAGAGTTACATCATTCGGGGGGGCAGCAAGAAATACGTCACCATCATAGGCCAGCTTGATGTCCTTCCACAAGTCCTGGTCCTGGATTACTCCAACGAAATTGGCATCCGATAACACGGTCTGAGACGGGGTTCCAGGCACGGAGTCCACGGCGTGGATTCGGGACAAGGCATCGGCTTTCCCATTACGTGAACCTGGACGGTATGTAACGACAAAATTGAATTGGTTAAGAAATAGACTCCAACGGGCTTGCCGTGGAGACAGGCACCTGGCAGACTTAAGAAATTCCAGATTACGATGATCTGTGAGTACTATCACTTGCTGCGCGGCTCCCTGTAAGTGGTGTCTCCATTCCTTGAAAGCGGAAATAATCGCCAATAATTCCTTGTCCGCAATGTCGTAGTTCCTTTCTGCAGGGGACAACCGGCGAGAAAAGAAGGCACACGGATGCAAGAGACTCTTGTCCCCGGTCCTTTGAGAAAGAATGGCCCCTAATGCATAGTCGGAAGCGTCGACCTCCACGATAAAGGGAAGTGCGGGATTCGGATGGACTAATATTGGCGCTGAGGTAAAACATACCTTGAGACGATGGAATGCTTCCTGGGCCTGGGCGGACCACACAAACTTCTGTCCTTTCTTGGTTAACAGAGTGATGGGACGGACAATCTCTGAAAAGTTACGGATAAAGCGTCGGTAAAAGTTGGCAAAACCGACAAAGCGTTGTACCTCCTTGATGTTTCCCGGTTCCGGCCAGTCCAGAATGGCTTGTATCTTGCTAGATTCCATGTTTAGTCCCTGAGGAGAGATGACATAACCTAAGAATTGTATTTGTGAGCAGTGGAACTCGCATTTCTCCAGCTTAATGTACAGGTGGTTTTCCCTCAGACGGGTAAGTACGGTCTTGACGTGCTCCTGGTGTTCCTGTAGAGAATCAGAAAAGATTAGGATATCGTCCAGATAGATCACCATGAATTGGTCCATGATATCCCTAAAAATATCGTTAACTAGATGTTGAAATGCCGCGGGAGCGTTACAAAGTCCAAAAGGCATCACTAGGTACTCAAAATGTCCGTACCGACATCGGAACGCGGTCTTCCACTCGTCTCCGGGACGTATACGAAGCAGATTATATGCCCCACGGAGGTCCAATTTGGTGAATATTTTTGCCTGTTGGACCCTCTCCAATAGCTCAGGAATCAACGGTAACGGATACCGGTTCCGGATGGTTATTTTATTCAGTTCCCGGTAGTCAATACAGGGTCTCAGAGTCCCCTCCTTCTTTTTCACGAAAAAGATGGGTGCCCCTGCGGGTGAGGTAGACGGACGAATAAATCCCTTGGCTAGGCTTTCATCAATATACTCTTTTAGTGCTGCTAGCTCAGGTGCCGCCAACGGGTAGACATGACCAAACGGAATCTCCGCCCCTGGGAGTAAGTCTATGGGGCAATCATACGGTCTATGCGGGGGAAGTCGGTCGGCTTTTCTTTTGTCGCATATATCAGCGAAGTCACGGTAAACCGGGGGTAAAACAGGTACCTGTACAGTGCTCTCCGTATTTGGTGGTACTGGAACCGGAACAGTTGGACTAATGGTCGGAATATTCTGCGGTGGGAAGGATATTTCCTTAGTTTCCCAATCGATGACCGGATTTGTAGACCGTAGCCACGGAATACCTAAAATAATCGGAAAATGAGGAGATGAAATTAGCATGAAAACAAGGGTCTCCTGCTGACCTGGCTTCATGACGCATTCTAGCGGTACGGTTTCCCGATCGACTGGTCCAGAGATTAACGGAGATCCGTCTACCGTCTCCATGGTAACCGGTGAGGATCTTTGCTGAGTCCGGATACCGTGTTTCCTGGCAAAAGAAGAGTCCATGAAATTTCCCCCTGCCCCAGAGTCTATCATTGCAGAGGTAGGTATTAGCTGTCCCTCCCACCGGATCTGAATGGGGAGCGAGCAATGGGTATATTTCCCTTCCGAGTCCTTCGGTGAGGTTGACATTACAGTCAAGGGAAATACCGCATCCAGGTGTCCACTTGCCTCAGAGATATCGGACTCTGCGTCCGTGTTGTCACACTCTGCCATGGCTGCCAATACCTTATTTGGGCGATTTGGACGTTTCGGACAGTCGATCAAGAAATGGTCTGATTGACCGCAATAGAAACACAAACGCTCACGGAGCCGGTGTTCGCGACGTTCATTGGTCTCTCACTTTTGCAGAGAGTCTACTTGCATAGGAACGTCCTCGGCCTCCCGTGGCGTCCTGAGAGCGGGTTCTCTGGAAGGAAATGTAAAGTTGTTTACACGGTTTACAGCTGCCCATTTTTCCTGTCTACGTTCCGTCAAACGGGTATCAATACGCACACAATGCTGGAGAAACAGTTCAAAATCCCCTGGAGATTCGGAACGAGCTAACTCGTCCTTGATGGTACCGGACAACCCCTTTCTGAAAACAGACAATAATGCATTGTTTCCCCAGTCGGTGTCTACCACTAACCTCTTAAATTCAGTGGCGTATTCAACGACAGAACGCTTTCCCTGACGTAAGGAAAGGAGAGCCGATTCAGCGGTAGCACGGCGATTCGGATCATCAAACATTTGCGCCATTGCGGTCAGAAAATCATCGAGGTGATTTAAACGGATGTCTCGGTTCTCTATCATAGGATTAGCCCAAGCCAGTGCTCGTGAGGTTAATAACATAATTATGCATAACACTTTGGACCGGTCAGAATGGTAATAATCAGCATGTACATCAAAAAACAGTATACATTGGTTCACAAATCCACGAAACTGACCACGGTCACCATTGAAACGGAATGGGGGTAACCTAGGCATACCGGCAGCTGATACGGACGTAGTGGGGCCGGCTTCCTGAGCCTCCACTCTGACTTGCAAATCCTGTATAGCCGGACCCAGTACCTGGTGATCATGACCCAGCTGTGCCTCCACATCTCTAAGTTTAGTCTGCACCACCTCCATCTCCTGCTGCAAGGAGTTAATCATAGAAAAGAGCTGATCTACTCGTGTCTCAGTCATTGCCCCAGCGAAATCCTCTTTTTTAGGCCTGAGTATAATGTAATACTTATTATATGTTTTGAGGATTTCGATAGCGTAGGGCAATGATCAGCAGAGACGAGTCTTTGATACAAGATGTTTTATAATCTGTAACCACGGTAGATAACAACGGAACAAACACAGCAATACAAATACACACAATACCTTCCCGAAACGGAGCGGAGGGAATTCCCGGGGCCACGCACCGGACTCCCCCAGGGAGACCACCAGAGCGAACCCCTATACAGGGACTGTCCGGCAATCACCCCGGAAGGCCTAAATGCGCAGCAGCCGGGACACAAGGGGCAAGCGGTAAAAGTCCAGGAGTGTCCGTACGGGATGATTGTCCAGAGTGGTTACGAACCAGAGAGAACCGGGCAGGGTGCTGACTGAAGATGGCAGACGGAATCCGGGCACAGCTTGAGAAACCGGGTAAGGTCCAGAGTCGGTCGGTCGGTAGTCTTTAGGAGGATCCAAAAGCAATCAGGATTAGCAGCAGCAAAGCAGGAGCACACAGCAAGCAGTATACTCAGGCACTGGACTGGGCTGAGAGGCGGCCTTTTAAGCAGCTGGACAGGAAGTAGGGCAACAGAACCTTAAACTCCATGTTAACTGAGGGCAAGCTCATTCAAAAGAGAACTGGAAAACCTGGAAACCTGACATTAGGTGTGTGTATGCGTATATACATTTATGATATCAACCTGTGAAGTACCTCTATATGGTTGCTCCTGTCAGTTGTTACTTTTAGTACACTGACTAGGATTCTCCTCGTGGTTTATGAACACATGGATGTGTACTATTATGGACGGTATAGACCTTATGATGATTAAGGAGTTTTTTCCGCATTGAAGTGTTCTGTCCCACCGTTCCTGCCTTCACATATTTATAGAAGTATATGGCTATATGCGATGTGTGATATGTGTGCAGCGGGAACTGTTTTGAGATGGCAGCTTTATGTGGTCTTTTCTCTGCATTATGAGACCCCTACCCTTTCAGGATTGGCCCCCATACTATGAAATTGGGACATAATTGATATATATTTTTCTGCTACCTATATTGTTTGTGGTGATGTACACCGTTTTCCTCCCCTCACTTGTCCACTTGCTCCATGAATATTAATAAAATTTGTAATGAACCACAGATCGCCTCTTCTCTCTTTTTCTTGTTCGGTTGCTCCCCTAGTGATTTGGTTCGTATAATATAGTCCTTTCTGCGCTATATATGATGAATATGTATGTATATATGCATTTCTATATTTGAATTTACGATATGCAGATGTTTATGCCACTGTCTATTCATGTATTTTGACAAGTAGGAATTAAAGAATCAACATAAAAGAAACAGTCTACCTGGAAAAATGAGTAGTTGTCAAAGGTAGGTACCCTAGGGATTAGGGAGGAGTATCGTGTTTCCTTCACTGATGATTACTCAGTTGCCTCAGAGGAAAAGGGAATGTTCTGAGCAAAAGAGGCATACATACTTGCATCAAAGTAATATTTTTAAAAAAAACATAGAGAGAAGGAGAAGATATACAAAATGATACATGTGTACCAAATATCACATAATGCGAAGGCAAACTACCTGGAATGCAGAAACAGTATTCTGATACTTAACTGAGAAAATTCCCAGTGACCACAGGGTGACATGAGTACTATAAACAAAATAAACGAAAACCAGTGGTTACAGACGGGATAAGAAAACCAGTATAAGGTACAGGTGATATGGTGGTTAAATTATCCATATTACCTTAGTATTATTCAGGAAGAAATATACAAATAGACTGGATCAAACAAGCCTTATGGGGTTCTATAGGAGACCCTATTGGAAAGTATATGATAAATGTTATTAAATCATATATAGGAGATATTGGTAGCAGGCTGGTATGAGCACATACCTGTATGTATTAGAGCCTGGAAGTGGTTGACAAGCCATATGTGGTAAATCTAAATGAAATCAATGAAAGGATGAATGATCTAATCTACAGCGCCATCAAGCCCTCAGGTAAGAGTTACACATACCTTACGTTGGTGGTATAGGGTATAGGCCCCAGGGAGGTGTGCATCGTGCGGTGGTGGCGTGTTCTTAAAAATATGAGCCAACCTCCTGGTCGTCCAATTGTGGCCTCGACCGAGTCCGTTTTATCGCCCCTTGCCATTACTGTCGAAAGAATTCTTACCCCTCTCATACCGAATATCAGATCGTATCTTAAGGATACCTCTGATTTTTTGACACAACTACAGTCTATTAAGTCATTACCATCAGACTGCCTCTTGGTATCCTTAGACGTCAATAGTCTCTATACAAGAATTCAACATCTTGATGGCATTCAGGCCGTGGGTTGGTTCTTAGACAAACATAGCTCTTACTCTGCCTCACAAAACCAATTTTGCATTGACCTACTCCAACTGGTTCTAGAAAATAATTTTTTTCTGTTCCAGGACCAATTTTACTTGCAAAAACGGGGCACCGCAATGGGTTCGAACTTAGCACCCCCTTATGCCAATATTTTTATGGCTCATTTTGAAGAATATCACATTTATAACCACCCACTATGGTTAGAACATGCGGTTACATGGAAGAGGTATATCGACAATATTTTTATGATTTGGCGGGGTGACGCCACATCTTTATCTCGATTTCACACTGAAATTATTATTATTATTATTATTATTATTATTTATTATTATAGCGCCATTTATTCCATGGCGCTTTACAAGTGAAAGAGGGTATACGTACAACAATCATTAACAGTACAAGACAGACTGGTATAGGAGGAGAGAGGACCCTGCCCGCGAGGGCTCACAGTCTACAGGGAATGGGTGATGGTACAATAGGTGAGGACAGAGCTGGTTGCGCAGTGGTCTACTGGGCTGAGGGCTATTGTAGGTTGTAGGCTTGTTGGAAGAGGTGGGTCTTGAGGTTCCTCTTGAAGCTTTCCACGGTAGGGGAGAGTCTGATGTGCTGAGGTAGAGCGTTCCAGAGTATGGGGGATGCACGGGAGAAATCTTGTACACGATTGTGGGAAGAGGAAATAAGAGAGGAGCAGAGAAGGAGATCTTGTGAGGATCTAAGGTTGCGTGCAGGTAGGTACTGGGAGACTAATTAATTCCTTTAGACCAGGTCTTACTTTTTCCATTCAATTTGATGCCCATAACATTAGTTTTCTTGACACCATGGTATTATCATCTGACGGTATCCTTAGCACGGACTTGTATGTGAAACCAACTGACCGCAACAGTCTTTTACACTATACGAGCTGCCACCCCCGGCATACGAAACAAGGACTTCCCATTTCCCAGCACCAACGTGTGGCACGTATCGTATCTGATCCCGCACAACGTGACATAAGGGCCTCTGAAATGAGTATGAAGTTTCTCCAAAGGGGTTATCCAATAGATATTGCGAATAGGAAATTTTCCCAAAGACCCACTAACAATAAGAATACCCCGCGTATTTCATGTATCAACACCTACCATCCCTTCTCTCCCCTCATTAGGAGTATAATATGCAAACATTGGCCACTTTTGAGCAAAGCTTATCCAGAGGTAAGCGAATTCAGTGCACCTCCTTTGTTTTGCAACAAGAGACCCCGGAATCTCCGGGATAATTTTCTTAGGGCAGACATAGGTTCCAATAAGACTACGCAAAGGCAGACTTTTCTTGGCACTCCCAAGAAAGGCAATTTTCCGTGTCACCATTGCGTGCAGTGCAACAACCTCACCAAGGGAGACACTTTTACTCATCCTTTGTCCGGACGCATTTTTCCCATACATGGGTTCTTCACTTGCGAATCCTCGTTTGTAGTCTACCTGATCAAATGTCCCTGCGGTCTCGGATATGTTGGGGAGACCACCCAACATGTCCGAGACCACATTAGTAAACACAAATCTACCATCAGGTGCAGACAGTTTATGCTCCCTATTCCCTATCATTTTATCACACAGGGTCACACTATCGCGCAATTGAAATATCAGGTACTGGAACATGTACCCCCCTCTAGAAGGGGAGGCAACAGAATACGTACTCTCAAGGAAAGGGAGTCTTATTGGATATTCACCCTGAATACACTGGAACCGAGAGGTCTTAATAGGGAACATGATATGTGCATATAGCATTTTTCATTACATGACAGGTCACGTTGATATGTCTCCTCATTGGTTTTACTGTGTTTGTTTATTTACAACAATGGTTAATATTGCTCGATTTCGGTTTCTTTCCAGCTTCCATACAGTCAACCTTAATACTCTTCAAATGCATGTATTGGATTGTTAAAACCCAGTATAAGGATAAGTAATAACATCATTCTAGTGTCCATAGTGGAAGATTTATTTTCCTCCCCTGATTATTTTTTCTTTTTTCCAGGCTCTACCCTCTACCTGAATCTTCCACCACCCATGCACCAACCATCGGTCATCACCACAGCTACGTGTCACGCTCACCTTTGATGGACCATCACCCAATACTTTGGTCATGTGCACTGTGTAGTATGTGATTTCATCACTGTCCATATTGTTTTTGTCATTATACACTCTGACCTGTGCTCTGTGCCCGGCTCGTGCGTAGTGCAAATAGCCTGGCACTGTGCGCGCGCGCTGCATACAGTCCACAGGTCAGCACTCTGTGATTCCCTATTCACTGGGATCACACACATTTCTTCCTTCTATATGCCACCTCGTATGAGCTTTCCTTCCTGACCTGTGCCCTGTGCCCGGCTGGTGCGTTGTGCAGATAGCCTGGCACTGCGCGCGGGCTGCGTGCAGTCCACAGGCCAGTTCATGTTTCCCTATCTACAGGGGTCACACACATTCCCACACTTTATATGCCACCCTCATTAGCATCTTCCACCTTGGCCCTTGCTCCGTGCCCTGCACGTGCACTGTGCTACTAGCTGGCGCCGTGCGCGCGCTCCGTACGATCCACGGGTCAATCTCCTGTCATCCTTCACTCTCTATGGACACACAAACGTTCTATGTGACGCCCCCTTCCATTCGGCTTGTGTTGCGCTACTCGCGCATGCGCAGTGCGTAATACTGTACTGCGCATGCGCGTTGTGCGCTCCACCGGCTCACACTGCGTTCCACCGTCCAGGAAGTTGGACGGTGGACGCCACACTGCTCCCACTATATAAGAAGACGCCACCACCGCACGATGCACACCTCCCTGGGGCCTATACCCTAAACCACCAACGTAAGGTATGTGTAACTCTTACCTGAGGGCTTGATGGCGCTGTAGATTAGATCATTCATCCTTTCATTGATTTCATTTAGATTTACCACATATGGCTTGTCAACCACTTCCAGGCTCTAATACCTACAGGTATGTGCTCATACCAGCCTGCTACCAATATCTCCTATATATGATTTAATAACATTTATCATATACTTTCCAATAGGGTCTCCTATAGAACCCCATAAGGCTTGTTTGATCCAGTCTATTTATATATTTCTTCCTGAATAATACTAAGGTAATATGGATAATTTAACCACCATATCACCTGTACCTTATACTGGTTTTCTTATCCCGTCTGTAACCACTGGTTTTCGTTTATTTTGTTTATAGTACTCATGTCACCCTGTGGTCACTGGGAATTTTCTCAGTTAAGTATCAGAATACTGTTTCTGCATTCCAGGTAGTTTGCCTTCGCATTATGTGATATTTGGTACACATGTATCATTTTGTATATCTTCTCCTTCTCTCTATGGTTTTTTTTAAAAATATTACTTTGATGTAAGTATGTATGCCTCTTTTGCTCAGAACATTCCCTTTTCCTCTGAGGCAACTGAGTAACCATCAGTGAAGGAAACACGATACTCCTCCCTAATCCCTAGGGTACCTATCTTTGACAACTACTCATTTTTCCAGGTAGACTGTTTCCTTTATGTTGATTCTTTAATTCCTACTTGTCAAAATACATGTAGTCCCCGATACCCTGTGTATTACTCTAATATGCACGTTTATACCTATTTGCATCTAGAATTGTCTACATTCCACGATGCTTTCATTTTATTGAAAATGGTCTCTACCATTTACCTACCTACCCTCTTCAGTGCATAAGGTATTTAGAGAGAAAGTCATTTAAATATATGAAAATTTCATTTTGTTCATTTTTTGCGAAAGTAATAAAAGAATGTCTTTCTCATATCATTTGCATATCTGTATGTTTTGTATGTAATACTCATTTGACTCTATCTCTTGTATAGGATTGCATTTTTGTCAATCCTGACCCTATGGTGATGTCCACATACTATAGAACATACACCGCACATTTGTTCATATAGGTGGGTGTCACTGCTGCCTCTTTCTATGCCATTTACAGAATTATATTTTTACTTGTATGAGTTTTTCTTATGATAGGCTTTCTTTATATTGAATATGCATAGATTCGATGAGCACATATGTACCCTTGTTTTATTATGTGCTATTTGATATGTTCAGAGGGTCTGTAATTACAGGCTACTTTTCTATCTAAGATACTACATTACTATATGTTTTTACTATGCACTAATTGTACACGTGTTTTTGTTATACTAGATAAACTTTGTCCTTGATAAAGACCTTCAATGTAATGGTCGAAACGTTGGATGAATTATCAACATTTTTTGACTTGTGCACAAATAAAACCTTTCAAGCATTCCAAGAGTCTCTTTTTTCATATTCCCTTTGAGTGTGCCAGAACTATTTTTCTATTTGTGTTCATTTACAGTCACTTACAGGTTAGTGTGATACAGGTATCTCATAAACGCCTGTGCCATCACTAACCTAGGGTTTAGTAATAGCTGTGTGCTGCTATTAAACCCTTATTACCCCGATTGCCACAGCTCCATCGCAACGGGAAGAGCCGGTATTGCACCGGGATTGTCACATCTAAAAAATGCAGCAATACCGGGTGGCTGCGGGCTGAGAATACCAGCCCTCAGCCGGCATTATCTTGGCTGGGGATGAAAATTATGGGGACCGCACATCGGGTTTATTTTTATTTATTTAAATAGAAAAAAAGCCATATCACCGGCACAGCCGCGCACACTTCTGACAGGAACGTGCATGTGTTTCTGTCCACATGCAGGCCCTAGTTCAGAGAGCGCAGGCTGTGCCGGCTAATGTCTTGTCACACTTCTGAAAGAAATGTGCATGTGTTTCTGAAACACATGCACGTTCACCATACTGACCGCAGACACTTGCACTGCTTTCCCCGCCCACCGGCCGTCCTGCCGCCTGTGATTGGTCGCAGTCAGCTGACACGCTGCCACTCAAAGTCTGGGCACATCTAACTGCAACTAATAACACGCGCCAGTGGATGAGCAAAACAATGAATATTGAATTGTCGGCTCCTGAAGGGAAAAGCGTAACCAGGAAGGAGTTTGCTGTCATGACACAGCCTCGGGTGAGTATACCACGCGCGCTCCTACTGCCCTATCCGTTCCACCACCGTTTTTAATCTCCGGATTCTGGTCCCCATAGACTTATATAGGCACCAATGTGAATCTAGATTTTTTCTTTCAATCTGTAAGGGATCCGCCGATCCCGGATTTTTGGCGGATTCGATCAACTTTACCCAAGTTCTTACTTAAAATTAACACAAGACTGTGTGAACAAATAAATAACATTTTAAATAACCAGCGAAAAACACCTGAAAGGGGGGCGTAAATTAAGTTTCCCAAAACCGTTCGATTGCAACATCAGCTCCACCACCTGCCCTCAGCTGCTCCACACCGGTTCGAGGGCACCTAGCCAAATGTTTCCAAACCAATGTCTTGCTGAGACTCAACCCAGCAAGGACCCATGATACCAATCAATTACACCACCAGAGGTAACCCGTACCTGCACTGGGTCCCCCTTCGAACTTTTGTGCAAGCCCCCTCCTTCAAATACCCCCATCCTTTCCAACACAGCAAACACGCATGACGTGCGAGTCCTGCCACAACACAATTCACCCCGTTACTGAGCCTCAAGGCACACATATTGCTTCCAATGGAGTTCAAATGGACTCCATCCCCCCGCAAAAACTCTGGGGACGGAGACTACAGGTCTCAGTGCCGAATCACAATGCCTCCCAAATGTGATATGAAACAAGCAACCTCCCGATTGACTTTGACCCGCACTTTATTTACCAAGTATGCCTCCAGGATGAGCGCACCACAATATCAGACCATACGAGCTCTAGACCCGGATGGGATGACAAAAGCCGAAGGCAGGCACACTTGAAGTCACGAGTCAAGTCCCTGAAAGCCCTGGCACCGAAATCATTCCCCCTGCGTGCAGTACCAACACATCAGGCTGTCTGTCCAACTCAGAGTGATATCGCCAAGCAGGTAACACCCCACGCCACAACATGCCTCTAACCCCGATCCATCGTACCGTTGCCGTGGCTCTGGGGACCGCCAACTGTCGACTGTCTGGACGCACTCCAGCCCGAAGAGCACCCCAGTAAACGAACGAATCTCCCAGCACCCACACCAACAGGGGGTCCTGCAAAATATAAGGTGAACTGATGGAAGTGGAAGGGGCAGTCAGGACAAACGTAAGCCAGAATCTGAAGCCCATCCCACACTCCAAACCACTCTCACAACATGCATGGCCGGACAAAAGATCGATAACTGGCCGACTCCCAGCGGCCAATCTTACACACCGCCTATGCGCCCAGTCCCCAGCGAGTGGCCTGAGTCACCACCCAAATCTTAAAAGAATGGGGCGCGAAGTCTGCCTTGTTGAGACTGCAACACTGCAGGCACCTCTGAAAAATACAGACAAATTGGTAATTTGACTGAGCCGAACCATCTTGATGCGTCAAAAATAAACCTGAACACATTCCCCTAACTGCCAAGAATGAAGACACCTGCCTGACTGGACATTCAGCCAGACCCTGGACACCCCAGAGCTCAACCTCACGTTCTCTGCCATACTGATCCATGTTGGACCACTGCAGACAGCATAGCACAACATCCACACTGCATTCCACATCATCCAGCAACAAACCTACCTGACACTTTGTGTTCCTGCTCACCAATTTGCTGATCCTGAAGGCCCTAAAAAAGGCCACTACGAAGGCAGCCACAAACAACCGACACTCGTAGTCCAAGTAAAACACGCGAGCCAAAGGTGCCAACAACTTCCTCAACAGCTCGAAAGACCCTGGCCGCCACCAATCTTGGTGCACCCCCTTTTTACAATAACTATTCAGCGCCTGGTTCACCAAGAGATCCTTTGTGAATTCGCTCCAGCCGAGTAGCTTACAGAAAGACGCTATACCAGCCATCCTGCTAGAAACTGCCGAGAATGACAACTCGTCCTCCATCGCCCTGCCCACCATATACAACACCAGATAAACCCTCTCACCCTCTGGGACATTACCACCTACATCATTGTGGTCCACAATGACCACCCGTTATACAACTCCAGGACCTGGGACCACACCCTCAGGTCCGCCTTGTGCTCAGCCTTTAACCTTACAAAGTGTCAAGAATGAGACACGCCAGCTGTGGCATGTGCCAAATGACAGAAACATGTCTTATCATGGTCAAGATCCTGCAGGCAAAGTTAAGCTTACCAAGGAGGGACTGCAAGTCCCTCAAACGAACTTTCCTAGAGGTCAAGACCCTCTGCACGCAACATTTTAAATCTGACAACTTATCCCCTGGCAATTGACATTCCATCGTAACCGTATCTAATTCAATGGCCAAAAACTTCAAAACCGTCACCGACCCCTCTAACTTCTCAGGTGCCAGAGGAACACCAAAATGCCGAGCCACCTGCTCAACCGTGCAAAGCAAAAGCGCACATTGCAGAGATCCCGTCAGCCCCATGTAGAGGAAATCATCCAAATAATGCAGCACAGAATCGAGACCTGGTTCTTCCTTAACTACCCAGTCGATAAAACAGCTAAACTTTTCAAAACAAGAACAAGAAATCGAACAGCCCATGGGCAAAGAACAATCCACGTAAAACTTATCCTCCCACCAACACCCCAGCAGGTTAAAACTGTCCGGATGTACCGGCAAGAGGTGAATAGTCGTCTCAATGTCCATTTTCGCCAAGAGGCAAACCCTACCTAGTTTCCTTAACCAATCCACCGCCTTGTGAAAACGGACATACAATATAAACACTAGCTCCGGGTTGATCGATTTAACAAGAGGGTACGACAAATGGTGAATTAACCGAAACTTGTTAGCCTCCTTCTTTGGGACCAATCCCAGCGGGGAAACCACCAAATATGGCAAAGGGGGGTATCAAATGGTCCGGCCATACGCCCAAGTTCTACCTCCCTGCACAACTTCTCAGTAACCACTTTACAGTGCATGTGGTTCGACTTAGGATTAATGACATTCCTTGTCATTAAACTGCCAACACAGACCCTTTTTGACCCTCGTGGAGATGCTGACATTCCCACAGCCCCTCTGGGACCCTCAGGGAAGGATTGTGAAGCCACCTTGGGCGCAGCCATCAGCCGCGTCCATAGGCTAATTTCCTTATGGTCCCACCACAAGCTAGGTCGAACGGCCTTACGCTGCCGAAACTGCTCACCATAGCGTAACCAAGCAGACCCCCATAAGTCCTAAATGTCTCACCTATGGAATCCAAATTACAAAACAACGCCAAACAATTATATGGAGCCTTCTCACCCACTAAACGAGCCAATATCACAAACACCTGCAACCAATTTTAAAACGAGGAATGAGGTGATACCGCCACCGCAACTCCTCATCCTTCTAAAGCAGGCTTTACACGCTACAATAAATCTAACAATGTTTTGGCGGGGTCACATCGTAAGTAACGCACATCCGGCATCGTTAGTGACGTAGTTGCGTGTGACACCTACGTGCGATTCGGATTGTACCAAAATACGTTGATCACATACACGTCGTTCAAAAGCTAAAAATTGAACGTCCAGTTGTTCAATGTTCCCGAGGCAGCACACATCGCAGTGTATGACACCCCGGGAACGATGAACACATCTTACCTGCATCCCGCCTGGAGATTGATCTGCCATTGTAGTGTCCAGATATCACAAATTGGAAATGAGAAGGGTAAAAAACTGCACTGCTGTGAAGAATTGGATAAGTCGAGATTCCTGGACAGTGCTTTATTTTTCTACATATTTCAGAGAAAAAAAATCATTCTCTGAGATGCATTAGCAATATGGAAAGGAGTGTGCTGCTCACTGAGCAGCAGCTTGCTGGGTCAGATGTGGGGGAGGATCGTAGTAGGGAGCGGCAGGACGGTGAGGTAGGTAGCTGGGTGACAGTTAGAAAGGGGGGTAAAGGGAAAAGTGCTAGGGAGGCTAGTCCTGAACTGACACACCCCAATAGGTTTGCAAACTTGGCAGATGAGGGGGATGTCATTACAGGGGTAGCATTGCTGCAGCAAGGGATGACCTCTGAACGCCAGAGGAGTGTCTGCTCCAGTAAGGGGGGGAATAGGAGTGCAGGGCAGGCAAGACAGGTACTGGTAGTGGGGGACTCAATTATTAGGGGGACAGATAGGGCAATCTGTCACAAAGACAGGGATCGCCGAACAGTGTGTTGTCTTCCTGGCGCTCGAGTTCGGCACATCGCTGATCGGGTTGACAGATTACTGGGAGGGGCTGGGGAGGACCCAGCGGTCATTGTACATATTGGCACAAATGACAAAGTTAGAGGTAGGTGGAAGGTCCTTAAAGATGATTTCAGGGAATTAGGTTGTAAGCTTAAAGCATGGACCTCAAAGGTGGTATTTTCGGAAATACTACCTGTGCCACGAGCCACACCAGAGAGGCAAAGAGAGATCAGGGAGGTTAACAGGTGGCTCAAGAATTGGTGTAGGAAAGAGGGTTTTGGGTTCCTGGAGAATTGGGCCGACTTTTAAGTTGGCTACAGATTCTATGCTAGGGATGGGCTGCATCTTAATGGGGAGGGTGCAGCTCTGCTGGGGCAGAAAATGGCTAGAAGGTTGGAGGAGTGTTTAAACTAGGAATGGGGGGCGAGGGTATTCACTTTATAGAAGGGGAATGTAGTGCAGATAGTGACCAGGGCACAAGTAATGAAATTGGGGGTGGTACGGGGGGAAGGGTTAGGACAGTCAATACAGTAAGCAGGAATATAGGTACAGAGTCATACGTAACGTGCATGTACACTAATGCCCGAAGCCTCACAAATAAGGTGGAGGAATTAGAATTAATATTGTTGGAAGAAAATTATGATATAGTGGGGATATCAGAGACATGGCTGGATGAGAGCTATGACTGGGCTGTTAATTTACAGGGTTATAGCCTATTCAGGAATGACCGTACAAATAAGCGAGGTGGAGGTGTGTGTCTATATGTAAAATCATCCTTAAAACCCATCCTGCGTGACAACATATGTGAGGGTACTGAGAATGTAGAGTCCCTATGGGTGGAGATAAGGGGGGGGAGAATGAATAATAAAATACTGATAGGGGTGTGTTATAAAACGCCGAATTTTA
This sequence comes from Anomaloglossus baeobatrachus, assembly GCF_048569485.1. NCBI lineage: Eukaryota > Metazoa > Chordata > Amphibia > Anura > Aromobatidae > Anomaloglossus > Anomaloglossus baeobatrachus. The sequence continues at coordinate 236,267,636 of NC_134355.1, forward strand.
TGGAAGAGGTAGAGAATCTCCTCATAAAGCAAATTGATAAAGCAGCGAGTCTCGGAGAGGTAATTATTATGGGGGACTTTAACTATCCTGATATAAATTGGGGAACAGAAACTTGCAGTTCCAGCAAAGGAAATAGATTTTTGATAACAATGAAAGATAATTACCTTTCACAAATGGTACAGGACCCCACAAGAGGGGGAGCACTACTAGACCTTGTACTAACCAATAGGCCAGACCGCATATCAAATATACAAGTTGGGGGTTACTTGGGGAATAGTGATCACAAAATAATAAGTTTTCATGTATTCTTTAGTAAGATGTATAGTAGAGGGGCTACAAGGACACTAAACTTCAGGAAAGCAAATTTTAAACGGTTGAGAGATGATCTTAGTGCAATAAACTGGGATGATATACTAAGTAATAAAAGTACACAAAGCAAATGGGAGACTTTTATGAGCATCCTGAATAGGGCTTGTGCAGAAAATATACCCTATGGGAACAAACATGCTAGAAATAGGAGGAAACCCCTATGGCTAAATAGAGCTGTAAAGGAAGCAATAAAAGAAATACAGAAAGCCTTAAAAGAATTAAAGAGGGTAGGTAGTGATGAGGCATTATATAATTATAGAAAATTAAATAAAATATGTAAAAAGCAAATTAAGTTAGCAAAGTTTGAGACAGAGAGACTCATTGCGAGAGAAAGTAAAAATAATCCTAAAATATTCTTTAACTACATAAACAGTAAAAAACTGAAAAGCGATAGTGTTGGCCCCCTTAAAAATAGTCTTGGTGAAATGGTGGAAGGGGATGAGGGTAAGGGTATGTGCGCACGTTGCTTTTTACCTGCTTTTTACCTGCTTTTTTGCTGCTTTTTCTTCTGCGCTGTTTAATGACAAAATGGATGTGTTCATCTATTCAAGCAAAGTCTATGGGAATTTGGGTTTCTTGTTCACACTATGTTGTTCAAAATGCTGCCTTTTTGTGGCAGAACTTTGGTCAAAAACTCAGCTTTGCAGTGCAAAACCCAAATGGCAAAAACAATTGACATGTTGCTTCTTTGAAAAGCTGAGTTTTTGACCAAAGTTCTGCCACAAAAAGGCAGCATTTTGAACAACATAGTGTGAACAAGAAACCCAAATTCCCATAGACTTTGCTTGAATAGAAGAACACATCCATTTTGGCATTAAACAGCGCAGAAGAAAAAGCAGCAAAAAAGCAGGTAAAAAGCAGGTAAAAAGCAACGTGCGCACATACCCTAAAGCCAACCTGCTGAATGACTTTTTTTCTACGGTTTTTATACAAGAAAATGCCATGGCAGATGACATGACCAGTGATGCCATAAATTCACCCTTGAATATTACCTGCTTAACCCAGCAGGAAGTACGCCGCCGCCTCGAAATCACTAAGGTTGACAAATCTCCGGGCCCGGATGGCATACACCCCAGAGTACTACAGGAATTGAGTTCTGTGATAGATAGACCATTATTTTTAATCTTCTCAGATTCCTTAATAACAGGGTCGGTACCGCAGGACTGGCGCATAGCAAATGTGGTGCCAATATTCAAAAAGGGGACAAAAACTGAGCCGGGAAATTATAGGCCGGTAAGTTTAACCTCTACGGTTGGTAAAATCCTTGAGGGTTTCTTGAGAGATGCTATACTGGAGTATCTCAAGAAAAATAACCTTATGACAGAGTATCAACATGGGTTTATGAGGGATCGATCCTGTCAAACTAATTTGATCAGCTTCTATGAAGAGGTAAGTTCAAGCCTGGACCTGGGAAATGCAGTGGATGTTGTGTATATGGACTTTTCAAAAGCTTTTGATACGGTGCCACACAAAAGGTTGGTACATAAAATGAGAATAATGGGGATAGGGGAAAATATGTGTAACTGGGTTAAAAACTGGCTCAGTGATAGGAAACAAAGGGTGGTTATTAATGGCACGTACTCGGACTGGGTCTCAGTTCATAGTGGGGTACCACAGGGGTCAGTATTGGGCCCGCTTCTTTTCAACATATTTATAAATGACCTTGTTGGGGGCATGCGGAGTAGAATTTCAATATTTGCAGATGATACTAAACTCTGCAGGGTAATCAATACAGAGGAGGATAATTTTATATTACAGGGAGATTTATGTAAATTGGAGGATTGGGCTGAGAAGTGGCAATTGAAGTTTAATGTAGATAAATGTAAGGTCATGCACTTGGGTAGAGGAAATAACATTTATGATTATGTACTTAATTGTAGAACACTGGGTAAAACAGACACAGAAAAAGACTTGGGTGTATGGGTGGATGGTAAACTTCACTTTAGTGGACAGTGTCAGGCAGCTGCTGCCAGGGCTAATAAAATAATGGGATGTATTAAAAGAGGTATAAGTGTTCATGAAAAAAATATAGTTCTACCTCTGTACAAGTCACTAGTGCGACCGCACGTAGAATACTGTGTACAATTCTGGTCACCGATATATAAGAAGGACATAGCTGAACTGGAGAGGGTGCAAAGAAGAGCGACCAAGATTATTAGAGGAATGGGGGGGCTGCAATACGAAGACAGGTTATTAAACTTGGGGTTATTTAGTCTGGAAAAACGAAGGCTTAGGGGAGATCTAATCACAATGTATAAATATATGAGGGGACAGTACAGAGACCTTTCCAAAGATCTATTTACACCTAGGCCTGCGACTGGAACACGGGGGCATCCGCTACGTCTTGAGGAAAGAAGGTTTAATCATAATCACAGACGAGGATTCTTTACTGTACGAGCAGTGAGACTATGGAATTCTCTGCCGCATGATGTTGTAATGAGTGATTCACTACTAACATTTAAGCAGAGCCTGGACGCCTTTCTTGAAAAATTTAATATAACCAGTTATGTATATTAGATTTTATGACAGAGTATTGATCCAGGGAACTAGTCTGATTGCCGGATGTGGAGTCAGGAAGGAAATTTTTTCCCCATTGGAACTTGTTTGCCACATTGGGGTTTTTTGCCTTCCTCTGGATCAACATGTTAGGCTACGGGTTGAACTAGATGGACTTAGAGTCTCCCTTCAACCTTAAAACTATGATACTATGATACTATGATTCTTCTGGATAAATCCACTCATGCACGTTAATAACACTATATATATATATATATATATATATATATATATATATATATATAGGAACCAAAGTTTGAAAAAAAGCGAGCGTATACTGGACCAATTCCCTGATCTTTACCCGCTCATGGGAATACATAAAATGGTAATATAAATACATAAAATATGGTGTATAATAAAACATATTAATAATTACAAAGAACACATGAACTTAAATTGAAAAATGGAAAGAAGGTTATAGGTAAAATGTATACAATTAAATAAATTTTTATACAAGTCATACAAGTATTAGAACCCGTGTCTTGGGGTTTCATTTGTGTGAATAGTGAGCGAACAAATGCCAAAAGCTGTTTTGAAGTATGAAGAACACCAAGAAAAAAGTGTGTGAAGGAAACATTTGGGAGATACAAAAATCCATTCCAAAAAAATACTAGAAAAGTAAAATGATGTGATATTTGCATACATTTTTGAGCCTATGAACAAATAAACTAATAAAAAAAATAATGATACAGGTAAAATATATCTTTGTACCGTGTTAGCCAGTAGAGATAAAAAAAAGTTTGTTTAAAAGAACTGAGAGTCCTCAGTGGTTGATACCTTTTAATGGCTATCTGAAGAGATGGTAATAATAGCAAGCTTTGGAGACTACGCAAGTCTCTTCATTAGAGTTGAGCGCGGTTTGTGGTTCTGCGGTTTGAGTGATTTTGGGGGGTATTTTAGATAGAACTAGAACTCGAGCTGTTTGCTAAAAGTTCGGTAGCTCGAGTTACGTTCGAGAACGGTTCGATCACTATAAATGTGGCTTTTCACAGTAAGGCTATGTGCACATGTTGCTATCTGCATGTGTCCTGCATCCCCAACACAATCCCTCTCCCTTTCCTACTCACCGATCACGGGCGTCTCACTCCCGGCTGTCACAAATCTGCGGCGTCTTTTCCTCTTTAGAAAATGGCTGCCGCTTCATTAGTCAATTAGTTATCCCGTGCCTTCCCCGCCCACTGGCACTTATGATTGGTTGCAGTCAGACACGTCCCCAAGCTGAGTGACAGCTGTCTCACTGCAACTAATCACAGCCGCCGGTGGGCAGGTCTATATCGTGCATTAAAATAAATAAATAAATTAAAAAAAAAAATGCGGTTTTCCCCATATTTGATACCAGCCAGGATAAAGCCGCACGGCTGGAGGCTGGTATTGTCAGGATGGAGAGCGCCACGGTATGGGGAGCCCACCACCTTAACAATATCACCCTGCAGCCGCCCAGAATTTCCACATCCATTAGGTGCGACAGTCCTGCGGGACTCTACCCAGCTCATCCCGAATTGCCCTGGTGCGGTGGCAATTGGGGTAATAATGAGTTTAATCATGGCAGGCGTCTCCCCGAGATACCTTCCATAATTAAACTCTAAGTGAAAGTAAGTAAACACACACACCGAAAAATCCTTTATTTGGAATAACAGACAAAAAAACAACCCTGATTCACCCCTTTATTAATCCCAAAAATACCCCTCCAGGTCCGAAGTAATCCACACGACAAGGTCAGCTCTGCTCTCTTGGGATGTAGTGGCTCCGTAGCAATGAAGTAAAGTGCAGTTAGCAGAGACTTCAGTCAGCACAGCAGGCTTCAAGATTAGAAAATCTGCCTATCTCTTTTGTAAGAAGCAATAGATTAGTGGATAAAGCAACTGCCTAAGAAGCATGAGGTTGGGAGTTCTAGTTCCGGTAAAGAATTGTTTTTTTTTTTTATTTATAATTTCAAATTATAATTATTATCTATTTATAAAGTGAAAGTAAATAAACACACACCGCGAAAAATGCTTTATTTGGAATAAAAGACAAAAAAACACAGTTTCACCATTTTATTAAAATCCTCCAATACCCCTTCAGGTCCGAAGTAATCCACATGACAAGGTCAGCTCTGCTCTCTCGGGATGTACAGTCATGGCCAAACGTTTTGAGAATGCTACAAATATTAATTTTTACAAAGTCTACTGCTTAAGTTTTTCTAATGGCAATTTGCATATACTCCAGAATGTCATAAAGAGTGATCAGCTTAACAGCAATTACTTGCAAAGTCAATATTGGCTAAAAAAATGAACTTTAACCCCCAAAACACATTTCAACATCATTGCATTCCTGCCTTAAAAGAAGCAGCTAACATTGTTTTAGTAATTGTTCCATTAACACAGGTGTGGGTGTTGATGAGGACAGGGCTGGCGATCAATCAGTCATGATTAAGTAAGAATGACACCACTGGACACCTTAAAAGGAGGCTGGTGCTTGGTATCATTGTTTCTCTTCAGTTAACCATGGTTATCTCTACAGAAACATCATTGCTCTGCACAAAAATGGCCTAACAGGGAAGAGTATCGCAGCTACAAAGATTGCACCTCAGTCAACAATCTATCGCATCATCAAGAACTTCAAGGAGAGAGCTTCCATTGTTGCCAAAAAGGCTCCAGGGCGCCCAAGAAGGACCAGCAAACGCCAGGACCATATCTTAAAACTGTTTCAGCTGCGGGATCGGACTACCAGCAGTGCCGAGCTAGCTCAGCAATGGCAGCAGGCTGGTGTGAGTGTTTCTGCACGCACTGTGAGGCGGAGACTCTTTGAGCAAGGCCTGGTTTCAAGGAGGGCAGCAAAGAAGCCACTTCTCTCCAGAAAAAACATCAGGGACCGACTGATATTCTGCAAAAAGTACAGGGAGTGGACTGCTGAGGACTGGGGTAAAGTCATTTTCTCAGATGAATCCCCTTTTCAATTGTTTGGGACATCTGGAAAACAGCTAATTAGGAGAAGAAGAGGTGAGCGCTACCACCAGTCTTGTCTCATGCCAACTGTTAAGCATCCTGAAACGATTCATGTGTGGGGTTGCTTCTCAGCCAAGGGAATTGGCTCACTCACAGTCTTGCCTAAAAACACAGCCATGAATAAAGAATGGTACTAGAATGTCCTCCAAGAGCAACTTCTCCCAACTATCCAAGAGCAGTTTGGCCCCCAACAATGCTTTTTCCAGCATGATGGAGCACCTTGCCATAAAGCAAAAGTGATCACTAAATGGCTCATGGAACAAAACATAGAGATTTTGGGTCCATGGCCTGGAAACTCCCCAGATCTTAATCCCATTGAGAACTTGTGGGCAATCATCAAGAGACGGGTGGACAAACAAAAACCAACAAATTCTGGCAAAATGCAAGCATTGCTTATGCAAGAATGGACAGCTATCAGTCAGGATTTGGTGCAGAAGTTGATTGAGAGCATGCCAGGGAGAATTGCAGAGGTCCTGAAGAAGAAGGGTCAACACTGCAAATATTGACTTGCTGCATTAACTCATTCTAACTGTCAATATAACCTTTTGGAACTCATAATATGATTGCAATTATATTTCTGTATGTGATGTAAACATCAGACAAACACAATTAAAAACCAGAGGGCAACAGATCATGTGAAAAAATAATTTTGGTGTCATTCTCAAAACCTTTGGCCATGACTGTAGTGGCTCCGTAGCAGTGAAGTGACTCATGCAGTTAGCAGAGACTTCAGTCAGCACAGCAGGCTTCAAGATTAGAAAATCTGCCTATCTCTTTTGTAAGAAGCAATAGACTAGTGAATAAAGCAACTGCCAAAAAAGCATAACATCGGGATTTCTAGTCCCGGTAAAGAATTTTTTTTTTTTTATTTATAATTTCAAATTATAATTATTATCTATTTATAAAGGTAAAGTAAATAAACACACACTGCGAAAAATCCTTTATTTGGAATAAAAGACAAAAAAACACAGTTTCACCTTTTTATTAAAATCCTCCAATACCCCTCCAGGTCCGAAGTAATCCACACGACAAGGTCAGCTCTGCTCTCTCGGGATGTAGTGGCTCCGTAGCAATGAAGTGACTCATGCAGTTAGCAGAGACTTCAGTCAGCACACCAGGCTTCAAGATTTGAAAATCTGCCTTTCTCTTCCTTAAGAAGCAATAGACTGGTGGATAAAGCGCCCACATAAGCAGCAAAACGTCAGGAGTTCTAGTCCTGGTAAAGAGTTTTGATTTCTTTTTAATTTTAAATTATATTTATAATATATTTATAAATATAATTTAATTATGCACTGAGGGGAGGAGCCAGACATCAGCTGTGAGCTCTTTCTCTATCTCTCTCCTTTCTCTCTCTCTCTCCTTTCTTTCTCTCCTTTCTCTCTCTCTCCTTTCCCTCTTTCCTATCTCTCTCTCTCCTTTCTTTCTCTCCTTTGTCTCTCTCCTTTCTTTCTCTTCTTTCTCTACTTTCTCTTCTTTCTCTCTTTCTCTCTTTCTCTCTCTCTTCCTTCTCTCTTTCTCTTCTTTCTCTCTCTTCTTTCTTTCTCTCTCCTTTCTCTTTCTCCTTTCTTTCTCTCTCTCCTTTCTCTTTCTCCTATCTCTCTCTCTCCTTTCTTCTCTCCTTTCTCTTTCTCTTTCTCTCTCTCCTTTCTCTCTCTCCTATCTCTCGCTCCTTTCTTTCTCTCCTTTCTCTCTCTCCTTTCTTTCTCTCCTTTCTCTCTCTCTTTCTCTTTCTCCTTTCTTTCTCTCCTTTCCCTTCTCCTTTCTTTCTCTTCTTTCTCTACTTTCTCTTCTTTCTCCTCTTTTTCTTCTCTCTCCTCTTTCTCTCTCTCTCTTTCTTCTCTCTTTCTCTTCTTTCTCCTCTTTTGATTCTTTCTCTCTCTTCTTTCTCTTTCTCTCTCTATCTTCTTTCTCTCTCCGTCCGGATCGTGGAGGGATGCGAGGGAGTAATAAACATGGAGTCTCTAATGTGTCTGTGTATTTATTTCTATTAAAGTATTTTTTCTCTGTGTGGTGTCTTTTTTTTAACCCTTTATTGGAGATTCTTAATAGCCGGGTCAAACTTGCCTGACATTAAGAATCTCTGGCTTCATACTAGCTAGTAAAACAAAGCCAGTATTAACCCTTATTACCCAGCAAGCTACCGTCACCAGGGCTGTTGGAAGAGTTGGATACAGCGCCAGATGATGGCGCTTCTATGAATGCGCCATTTTCTGGGGTGGCTGCGGATTGCAATTCGCAGCAGAGGCGCCCAGAAACCTCGGGCTAACCTTTGCTGCGGATTCCAATCCCAAGCTATCTAGTTGTACCTGGCTGGACACAAAAATATGGCGAAGCCCACATCATTTGTTTTTGAATTATTTCATGAAACAAGTGAAATAATTAAAAAAAACGGGCTTCCCTATATTTTTTGTTCCCAGCCGGGTACAAATAGGCAGCTGGGGGTTGGTGGCAGACCGTAGCTGCCTGCTGTACCTGGCTAGCATACAAAAATATGGCAAAGCCCAAATAATTTTTTTGGGGGGCAAAAAGTCCTGCATACAGTCCTGGATGGAGTATGCTGAGCCTTGTAGTTCTGCAGCTGCTGTCTGTCTGTATGGAGGAGAGCATACAGCAGCTGCAGAACGGCAAGACTCAGCATGCTCCATTCACTAGTGTATGCAGGAGAGCAGACAGCAGCTGCAGAACTACAAGGCTCAGCATACTCCATCCAGGACTGTATGCAGGAGTTTTTTGCCCACCAAAAAAATGACGTGGGCTTCGCCATATTTTTGTATGCTAGCCAGGTACAGCAGGCAGCTACGGTCTGCCACCAACCCCCAGCTGCCTATTTGTACCCGGCTGGGAACAAAAAATATAGGGAAGCCCGTTTTTTTTAATTATTTCACTTGTTTCATGAAATAATTAAAAAACAAATGATGTGGGCTTTGCCATATTTTTGTGTCCAGCCAGGTACAACTAGGCAGCTGGGGATTGGAATCCGCAGCACAGGTTAGCCTGAGGTTTCTGGGCGCCTCTGCTGCGAATTGCAATCCGCAGCCGCCCCAGAAAATTGCGCATTCATAGAAGCGCCATCATCTGGCGCTGTATCCAACTCTTCCAACAGCCCTGGTGATGGTAGCTTGCTGGGTAATAAGGGTTAATACTGTCTTTGTTTTACTAGCTGGTATTAAGCCAGAGATTCTTAATGTCAGGCAAGTTTGACCCGGCTATTAAGAATCTCCAATAAAGGGTTAAAAAAAGACACCACACAGAGAAAAAATACTTTATTAGAAATAAATACACAGACATATTAGAGACTCCATGTTTATTACTCTCTCGCATCCCTCCACGATCCGGCTGTTCAGTCTTCTTTCTCCTTCAACACATGCAGCTCTGCTCCATCAGCAGCGCTGCATAGGAAGAAGGCGGTGCTATTCCCCGTGCCGTGTTCTCAATCCGTGAGTGAGAAGGAGCTATTGCTTGTGAGCGGTGACGTCACCACTGACAGGCGCGTTGCTATAGCAACGGTGATCTCTGTTATCGACCGGCTGTGGCAGCCAGTTTATAACAGAACGAGGAAGCAGACCGGGAACCCGACCGCGTGCCAGAGCATGTCCCCGGTACACGGCGATACACAAACGTGCACCGTGTAACAGAGAGATGCAATGACAGGTCCTAGCATGATGCGTCATAGTCATGTGACCAGTCTGTAGCCAATGAGATAACAGACACGTGACTGGTCACATGACTAATTTGACGTTACGATAGGTCCTGTCATCACTACTGGCAGTGTGTTAGGGCCAGGTGGACGGGCAGACCCAGGAGGTGGATCCACTGGGCCGAACTCCTTGATGATGGTAAGGGGTCCGGTAGCTGGAGCACTACAGGTAGCAGGGCAGTCCGTACACACGAGTATAATGGAGAAGTCCCTGGGACCACGGAGTCACTGATGGTAGTCCGGGTGACGGAGCTCAGGTTCGGAAGCCGAGAAGATGTCAGGCGGAGTCCGGAACCGTTGGAGCGAGATGACGGGTCACCGCAGGGATCAGAGATGGTACGGACTGTCAGGATGGCAGATAGACAGCGTTCGGGGTTCGGGATTCGGCAGGACGAGATGGCAAGGCAGGATCGGCTCTAGAAGAGAGAGAGGTGAGTATCTCACAGGAACACAAGGAGACCTGACTCCTAGCTTGGGAAACACGAAGAACAGGCCCCGCCCACTTGGACACTAAACCCCTTTATACCCTGTACCTGTGTGCTTCATTTCCTGTCAGTGGACGCTGGCCCTTTAAGAAAGGGTCAATGACCGCGCGCGCGCCCTAATGCGCATGCGCGCGGCCCGGGTGCCAGAAGCCAGAGCAGGAAGCTGTGAGGAGGAAGCAGCAGAGCCGGGCTGGGGCTGGGAAGCCGACGGGCGCCGGGAGCGGGGACCAGGAGGCCTGGGAAGCGCGGGCAATGGAGGCTGGGGAGCGGGGAGCGTGGCAGGTGAGCCGGGGAGCAGAGCAGGGGACCCGGGGAGCGTGACACAGTGCTGGTTACCGGGAGGATTCAGCGATCATTGGATGGAATAGCGGCAGGAGACAGAGTGCAGGACGGATCACATGGACCGGTAAGTGTTATGGCAATGTTTATTAACTGTATGTGTACATTTATAATGTGTTTTATGTGTTTGTGATTGCCTCCCATTGTTTCCTATGGGGTTCGAGCGGTTCGCCGAACCGATTCGCCGAACCGAACTCGAACGAGACCTCCATTCGGCGAACCAAGCTGGAGCCGAACCGCGACCGGTTCGCTCATCTCTACTCTTCATCAGGCTCAGTATAACACAAAATCTGAAGAGTCACATATTTATACACAACAGGACATAGAATAGTTTAGTTCCATAAAGATGCAGTACATTCTGATATCCTCCATTTTGATACAGGTAAAATAAATATTTGTCTTTTTACATCAATTAAAAAAAATCTTTTTACATCAATTAAGAAATGTGGACCTCAGAGCATCTGGGGGCATCACAATCCTGGACCAGACCCCTATGAGAGGATAATAAAACTTTCACACTGCTTATCTATGAACTGCAGCAATATTTATGGCCACAACAGTTTGTCCTCTTCCCATACCGATAGTTCTGCTTCACATAACTTGTCTTCTTTACTGCTCCAGTCTATGTCATATTGTGTATAAATATGTGACTCTTCAGATGTTATACTGAGCCTGATGAAGAGACCTGCATAGTCTCGAAAGCTTGCTATTATTACCATCTTTTCAGTTAGCCATTAAAAGGTATCAACCACTGAGGACTCTCAGTTCTTTTAAACAAACTTTTTTTTAACAAAAATAATACATTTAATTTGAAATTTAACAAGTATATAGCGCTTAGCTATAAGAATTGGCTACGGTCCCTTGGATTCCCCAACACAGTGTCACTTCGCAGAACTGAATAATCCTTGTCAGCGCATGCACTTCTAATATTTCTCCCATGATCTGTACTTTTGCGGGCATATGCTTTTCAGTTTTTCCCATGGCACTGCACTTTAGTACCTCCTAAATGCATGTGAAATTCTTCCTTTTTTTTCTATATTCCTTTAGCAATACAGTTGCTGGATTTTGATGTTATACATACACTCACTATTGCTTGTATCTTTATTATTTTTGATTGCTACATCTCCATCTTTTTGTCTACTTGGTTTAATACATACCAATAAAACATATTATATCTATTCTATCTACCTATTCAAGTCCCAGTCGATATTAAGAAGAAAAGAACTGCGTAATGGGAAGCAGAGTCCAATATAATAGTAAAAAGCAATTTTTATTGTAGCAAAAAATATTATAAAAACATTTAAAAATAGAGAAACACACTGAATAACATGGTATGAGTCTCCCCACCAACTCACAATAATGTAATGGTATACCAAGGTGTTATACAATAAATAATAGAGACAGGATACACCCCTCAGAAAACAGCCGCAACAAGAGATACTGCACATATATGGATTAAATATATATAGAATACACCATGATCATAGATAAGGATATATACATAGTCTCACAATATACATATGGAGATTTTCTACAATAATAGGAGAACCAACGTACATGCAATTCTATTGTATAAAATAGCAACCCCAGGATATATCTGGTTAAAGGGCATAAGTGTGAAAGGATTACAACCCTATAAGTCCTGGCCAGGGATAGGGTAAGGTGGTAATACTATACCAGCAACATTCCAGGGGAACCATCAATAGTGCACAATACCCCATGCAGGGGTCAATAACGAGGGGGAAGAATCAAGGCTCAATAGTGTGGAGAGAGGGGGGAGAGTCAAACAAGGTCCCGTGGGCAAGAACCTTGCATGGGGTATTGTGCACTATTGATGGTTCCCCTGAAACGTTGCTGGTATAGTATTACCACCTTACCCTATCCCTGGTCAGGACTTATAGGGTTGTAATCCTTTCACACTTATGCCCTTTGACCAGATATATCCTGGGGTTGCTATTTTATACAATAGAATTGCATGCACGTTGGTTCTCCTATTATTGTAGAAAATCTCCATATGTATATTGTGAGACTATGTATATATCCTTATCTATGATCATGGTGTATTCTATATATATTTAATCCATGTATGTGCAGTATCTCTTGTTGCGGCTCTTTTCTGAGGGGTGCATCCTGTCTCTATTATTTATTGTATAACACCTTGGTATACCATTACATTATTGTGAGTTGGTGGGGAGACTCGTACCGTGTTATTCAGTGTGTTTCTCTATTTTTAAATATTTTTATAATATTTTTTGCTACAATAAAAATTGCTTTTTACTATTATATTGGACTCTGCTTCCCATTATGCAGTTCTCTTCTACTTAATATTGTCTGTTCCTTACTGCATGGGTCAGCATTGAGCTTATGTTTATATCATAACTATATATTGGCTGTGCACCCCTTTCCCCCTACTCTGTATTCAAGTCCCAGTGACACCAAACAATTATTTCTTGCTATCACTGTTTTTTCTATAATATTATAATATACACATCAAATTTATCCCACAGATTCATTTTTAACATGATGGATTAAGGCTTCTTTGTAGCCAGTTCTTATAGCTAGGCGCTATATACGTGTTATACGTAAAATTAAATTCATTATTTTTGTTATTAATTCATTTGCTAATAGTCTCACTGATGTATGTAAATATGAAATCATTTTACTTTTCTAGTAATTTTTTCTAGTTATTTTTTTAGTAAGAATTTGTGCCACCCCTGCAGTGGTCTGAACCGCTCGTATCCGGGGGTGATTATTCGTGGCTCGAGTGTCTCCGGACCCGGGGGCTAGGGGCCACACTCGAATGAAATAGGGGGGTATTTACAGGGGAGAGATAGTTCTGAATGCCACCCATGGTGCACGTAATTGGGAGTACCGCCGCTGCCGTTGGGAGTACCCAGGGTGATGGAGTAGGGCAGCTAAGGTGTCGTCGCCCTCCACGGGTAGGGGAAGGCCCTGGGTGTTATGATCCGGAACCATGGAAAATCACAATAGATCATTGGCAAAAAGGGGACAAGAGCATTGGCAACTAATCTGGCCGCCATCCCCTTACTAACCATCAACACTAGAAGTAGCTGAGGGGTGAACTAACATCCTATGCACCGCGAACCCAGCCAGAGAACTAGCTATCCTAAAGGAAGGAAGGATGAATAACTCTCTGCCTCAGAATAGACCACAAAAGGTATAACAAGCCCCCCACATTCAAAGACTACAGTGATATAGGAAAATACAATACATAGATGGATGATTGGATTAGCAAAGGTGAGGCCCCACTAACTAAATAGGAAAGGATAGGAAACAGGCTGATGGTGGCCAGAGAAAAACTCTATAAAAACCCAAATACCTGATAGTACAAAAAGGTCCTCAGATCGGACAATCTGCACTCCGTCTTATATCAGGTTTTATATTATCGTGTCAAATCAATGAACAGAAAACAGGAACAATTACAAATTAAAGAAGCAACAAACACATGGACGTATAGAAGCAAAAACTCCAAACATAGCTGCAGGGAGCTTCCCAGCTAAGCAACAGAGAGGGAAGATTCCTGCATGCAAATAAACTGACAATAATTGACAACCCAGATAAGAACAAAAGTACAAAACAACTTAAGAAAGAACCAAGCACTTATCTGGGGTAGATGTGGTCTAGAGCAAGATGAAAAGGCTGGTGAACTACAGAACAAATGATAACCGGCCCAGACAGCCATGAAGCAAAAACTTAAATAGGCAGAGAGTTAGCAATGGAAACGCCCATTGCTCCAGCACACCTGGTCTCTGTCCAAACCATTCCTGGCCACAAGAGGGAGCCTCACAGCAACAAAAGCATAACTAACATTCACAACACCCGGTACTCGGTGGGATGCCGTGGGATACAGGGGTCACTCAGGTACTCAGAGGCTGATAACTGGGTAAATCAAATCTCGGGGTATCGCTGCCACTTGAGGGGATAATGTCCAGGTCCCGTCCCCTATGGTGTTGCTTGGTGATCCATGACCTGCCTCCTGGCACTAAGTTTAACTTCAACGTGGTGGCCCAGTAGTCTGAAACTTGCCGGGCCCCTCTCCCCTCTGTGGCTAAGTGTGGAAGCCTGCTCTCAGGGCTCACTCTTTGGATTTTCTGGACTGTTTGGTTGGAAGGCCCTATCCCCCTTGTTGCGCTAGTGCTCCGATTCTGAAACGGGTGGGAATGGATCATAAAGGCTCCGTTCTCCTCAGGTGAATTGTCGGGTTGCCTAAAGCTTCTCCCTGACCTAGGGTTCGTGTACCCCACCATGTCTTCAGTCCCGCACCGGTGACAGTGCCAGGCTGCTGACTGTCCTCCTTGACAGGTCCAAGCACCTAGCAGCAATCCCCTGCGACTGAGAGTCTGACTCCTCTAGGTCCAGACCACCGTCTGTAAATTAGACAGCTTCTCTTGGGAGCCACCACTCCCAACCTCCTCTGAGCTCCTCACAGCTCGAGGGCTACTTCCCAACTCTCCACTCACTAACATACTGACTACACTACTCACCTCCCCTCCCTGACCATCCAGGGGGCGACTCTATTCCACTCAAGCCGTCCACTGGTGTGCCTTGTGGGTGTGGTGCAGTGTGTATCTAGGATTTGATTTGCTGCTGGAGGCAACACCAATAAGATAGGGACCCAGAACCATGAGGTACTTGGAATACTGCACGGAAGGGCAATTTGTACAGTACCCTTTGATGACCTGATAGTCCAGGGGCGTCACAAATTATCTCAAAAATGTTTCCTGGACACACACTTTTTCCAAACGGCATTTGTTCACTCACCACTAACACAAATGAAACCCCAAAACACAGGTTCTAATCACTAAAACTTGTAATTTTATTGTATAAATTATATATTTTTCCAATAACTTTCTTTTCGTCTTTAGATTTAAATTTATGTGTACTTTATAATTATGAATGTTTTATTATGCATAATATACTGTATGTATTTAAATAACTTATTTATGTATCCTCATGAGCGAGGAAAGATCAGGTAACTGGTCTGGAATCTGAGAGCCTTTTTAAAAATTGTGGTTACTATTACCTGTTGTCAGTCTGATTG
Source organism: Anomaloglossus baeobatrachus (assembly GCF_048569485.1). NCBI lineage: Eukaryota > Metazoa > Chordata > Amphibia > Anura > Aromobatidae > Anomaloglossus > Anomaloglossus baeobatrachus. The sequence continues at coordinate 236,283,131 of NC_134355.1, forward strand.
ATGTACATCTGTGATTTTGTCCTGAAGAAGGAGAATTTTTTCCTCTGAAACACGTAGAAAAATAAATCACTGTCCAGGAGTCTTGATTTTTCCAAATCTTCACAGGTGCACATTTTTTTAACCCTTCTCATTTTCAATTTGTGTTTTACTCCTATGAGGACTGTGGCAACTGTTCCCTATATGCTACAATAGTGGTTGTGACTGTTTCACAACCCTTTCAGGTGAACAATTCAACAATCTTTTCTTATCTATCTTAGCCCCCTTCACATGTCAGTGATTCTGGTATGTATTTTGCAGTTTTTTTATGTACCAGAATCACAGCCATACGCAGACCCATTAAAATCAACGTGTCTGCGCACACATCAGTGATCTTTCAATGACCTTGTCTCCATGGAGTGTACATGCGTGTCTGTGATTTCCACACAGAGACATGTCTGTTTTTTTCTGGCATCACTGATGTCCCATGGACCACACTATGGTGTGATCCATAAAAGACGTACCAGAAAAACACGCACATTAAAAATAAAAAGGTTTTTGAACTCACCCGTCTCCAGCGATGCTGTCTCCGGCCGCTGCTGTCTCTGCTTCCAAGCCAGCTAATTATTCTGATGCTTATGCATTTGTGCTCTACACAGTCGACCCGGAAGTAGCTGCAGTGGTGAGACAGCAGCGGCCGGACACAGGAGAGCCAGAGATATCAGCACCATGGACAGCAGGAGCGGGGACAGGTGAGTTTATTTCCATGTGCTATCACGGATCATGGATTGCACATGGAGAACACACGTGTGCCATGAATCACGGCACACGGAGGGACATGTGCATTTTTAACACGTCAGTGAAAAACGTCTGTGTATTTCACTGACGTGTAAAACTGGCCTCATAAAGATAAGACCCTATTTGCGGCTCTTAGCTTTCCAGTAATTCTATTATTGTAGTGCCCAGAACATTGTAGTGCCCATACATTGAAGTGCACATACTTTTTGCCCAGCTCATGCTTCTGGAAACACACATCTGATAAATAAAATGGGCTAAACTTACTACAGAACTGTGAAACATGCCAAATGTGGTTTAGGCACACTGTGAGGCTCAGAAGGAGAAGGGCATTTGGTTTTGGGAGCACAAATTTTGCTTGATTTCTTTTCGGGGGAAGCCATGGCATTTTTCTAGAGCCTTTTGGCTATCGGACCTGAGTAGAGGCTTGTTTTTCTTGTGTAATGAGTTGAAGCTTTTATTGGAAACATTTTGGATCACATTTAGCTGCAGCTATGATATCGTCTGCTGCAGCTAATCGGTAAGATCAGCTGATCTCCAGTCCTGTTGTGACCGCGCGCACTCCCACGGTCACGAGATCTGAAGAAGCGAGGTCGCATGCGCCGCCCTCTCATGCACAATACTAGGTACTGTGGGCTTCAGAAACATAGCGCCGGAGATAAGAGCTATGCACAGGCGCCAACTCCGATGCCGTGTTTATGAATAGGGAAATTTACATGCAGCCAGAGAGAGGGAGGAACAGGCGGCGGGGGGAGGCGGGAATCATGTGCATAACCCGCCCGGATATTATCTGGAGAGGTGCACATGTCAATAAAAAAGTGGATGAATTTTCAAACTTTATAAACTTGGATTTCACAGCCTAAACATCTGAGCTGCCCACTAATGGTATGTACAGCCTGTGCCTGATAGTGCCAGTACTGCCCTGGCTTTACCTTCTATACCAAAATCCTGATGTTTGGTTCCCTTTAATTAAACTTGCAGTTCCAGCTGCCAAAAACCCAAACTATAATGCTGCCTCCACCATGCTTCACCGTGGGTATGGTGTACTTTTGGTGATGCGTAGTATTTGGCTTTGTGACATACATATTTTTCGGAGACCTGCCATGCACATAAACAGTAGACTTCCACTGCATATGGGGTATTGGCAATCTCAGGAGAAATTATACAACAAACTGTGTGGTGTATTTACTCTTGTTACCCTTGTGAAAATGAAAGATTTGAGGTTAAAGCAACATTTTTGTGGTAATGTATTTTTCCATTTTCATGGCTCAACATTATAAAACTCTGTGAAGTACCTAGAGGTTCAAGGTGCTTACCAAAGATCTTGAAAAATTCCTTGAGGTGTCTAGTTTCCATAATAGGGTCACTTGTGAGGGAACTCTACTGTTTAGGTACATCAGGGGCTCTCCAAATGCGACATGGCATCCAATGGGCATGTTATTTTTCTGCTGTGCTGCTGTCATCATACATAGAGAAGTACAGGCTCCCAGTGAAAACTGTCTGGTAAACGTATTTGGAGTTAACAATAATTGACTCATTAATCATTAGTTCCTTGATTATTAATATCTCTTCATTGGCGAAGAATAGCTCCCAACTATCCCTGATTCAGCATCAGCAGGACTGACCTGATTTGAGAGCTTAGTCCTGTTGTCCCGGCTTATAAATCATCTCCTCTTGCTGCTCCTTTTCAGGGGCAGGGGCCAGCAGCACATAAATTAAAAATTATTTCTTCTGGCCTACCTAGAGCTTGAACTCATGCACCACTTTCATGTATAGGCAGGAGCTCTACAATTGAGCCACTGTCCACACTGAGAAACATGGGAGGATTTGGTAATTTTGACCTGTATTGCAGGCAGGCAATCCAAAAGCAGATTATACAGATCCATAAGATACAGCTGTACATAGAAGTGTATCTTTATGTCCCTGCATTCTAAAGGTGAAGAAAAAGTAAGATATTTTTGATATTTTAAAACTACTATACAATAATAGGAATTAATTATAAAAATTAATTTCAGCCACAGGCTTTAATGATAGTGTTGCGGGCGGGGGCCAGACCGTAGCTAGATGGCTGCTATTAGATGCTCAGATCCGGGGCTTTACTGCGGCTCGAGTGGGAACCGGACCCGGGCTCGAGCAGCGGTCCACCGCCCATAAGTGAAAAAGTGGATATCTAAAAGGGAGATTGTCTGTGATGCCACCCATGGGTTGCGATGATGAGATGGTGGCACCGCCGCTGCCTCTGGGGATCGTGCCCAGGACTGATGGTGTGGGGCAGCAAGGTGGGATCCTCTCCACGGGTAGGGGAGTTGTAGTGCCGGGGACCAGTTGGGAGTTGTGGTGGTAGCAGGAATTGCAGGGATCAGCACACTTACAGTTCGGTTGTCCTGGTCCTGGATGAAGCTGTATTGATGTGGAGGGTCAGTAAACACAGAGTCTTTTGTAAACAAACTTGCCAAATGGCCAGTCACTTTTGGCGGGTGTCTTCGGATCCCACACCCAGATGTACATCCAGGGCCCTTCCTTCCACTCTCTGTCTCCCTCGTGTCTGGACTAGTCCGCTTGAACTGCCTCCGGACTGGGTCCCCTCTCCTGGCACCGGCGGGCTAAAACCCTCTCCCGGTCGCCTCAGGTTCCCCGCGACCGGATCTCCATCGCCTGTGGCCCTCACTGCCACCTAGCCCGGTAGTCCAGGGCTCCAACCCCCGACTAGCACTTTCTCTCCGGGAAGCTCCAAGCTTCCCCTGTCAGCTCTTCACTGCCTAAGCACAAACTGAAACCTGACTTCTCTCTCTCCTTCCTTAGCTCCTCTCGCCCCCTCCCTTTTTCCTGGGGAGGGGGTGAGTAGGGCCTGAATGGCTGGTGTACATCTGTGTGGGGATTGTGTAGCTGCCAGGGAGAATTAACTCTTTCTGTGACTACCTGGTTTTGCCAGGGCGTCACATTGCCCCTTGGTTGAATACAGCCCGTCCGCGGGCTGTCCGGCCACTGACGTTTATTTTAATGGGAAAAGAAAAAGTTAACACATTACAACCATACATCTTCCCACATCGGGAGGTACGTTTGCTTAACCTTTAACTGTCCTGCCACCCCCCACCTGCTGCGCAGATGGCCTCCTCCAGGAACTTGAGGATGTTCAACAGGGGTGACAGTCCATAAAAAAGTCATTCTTTAAACTTGCGGGTAGCCGTCCATGTTCTGCTACCACTGCTGCTGCCGCCACTCCCGGTACGGGGCATGGGTTCCGTGCTCCGCCTCATGCTCAGGAGCCAGGCTCAATCGGATGCTACAACCGGCCTCGCTAACTGCCGAGGGCCCCAACGCTCAGTGGCCTGCTCCTCCTCCCGGCAGGTGCAGTCCTGCTGTTCTACTGCCAGGACGGGGCATTTGGGAGCGGCTGGCGCTGCAGCTGGGGAAACTTCAGGACAGGTGCCACCGTCGTTGCGGCCGGGCGGACTGCCGGAGCTTACGTCATCTCTGTTGCAGCCGGGCGGACTGCCGGGGCCGGGGATGATGTCGTCGGGGTTGCAGCCTGCTGTGACATCTTGCCGATCTTGTGTCCAGGAATGGAATTTTGCAGAGTCCTGGTGTCCCTGCACTTTACAGTTCTGGTTACATGCCATCGCTTCTCTGCCTGCCCCCCCTTGGTCTTTTGCAAGCACTCCTTCCGGCCGTGTTCCCAGGTGGCGGGGCTTCAACTTCGCACTGTTTTTGGGGAAGAAGAAGATGGTGCCATTGTTTTGGCACCAAAAATGGTGGGCAAGATGGCGGCAGGTCAAAATTTTCCAAACAGTTCACGAATTACAAGGCGCATGTCATCCAGGTCACGGATGGGGTATGAATCCTGTTCGTGATGCCAAAAATGTTGCGGGCAGGGGCCAGACCAAAGCTAGGGGGCTGCTTATCATGGATGCTCGGATCAGGGGCTTTACTGCGGCTCGAGTGGGAACCGGACCTGAGCTCGAGCAGCGGTCCGCCGCCCACAAGTGAAAAAGTGGATATCTACAAGGGAGATTGTCTGTGACGCCACCCGTGGGTTGCGGTGATGAGATGGTGGCACCGCCGCTGCTTCTGGGGACCGTGCCCGGGACTGATGGTGTGGGGCAGCAAGGTGGGATCCCCTCCACGGGTAGGGGAGTTGTAGTCCCGGGGCCCAGTTGGGAGTTGTGGTGGTGGCAGGAATTGCAGGGATCAGCACACTTACAGTTCGGTTGTCCTGGTGCTGGATGAGGCTGTATTGATGTGGAGGGTCAGTAAACACAGAGTCTTTTGTAAACCAACTTGCCAAATGGCCAGTCACCTTTGGCGGGTGATTTCGGGTCCCACACCCAGATGTACAGCCAGGGCCCTTCCTTCCACTCTCTGTCTGTCTCCGTCGTGTCTGGACTAGTCTGCTTGAACGGCCTCCAGACTGGGTACCCTCTCCTGGCAGCGGCAGGCTACAACCCTGTCCCGGTCGCCTCAGGTTCCCCGCGACCGGATCTCCGTCGCCTGTGGCCCTCACTGCCACCTAGTCCGGTAGTCCAGGGCTCCAACCCCCGACTAGCACTTTCTCTCCGGGAAGCTCCAAGCTTCCCCTGTCAGCTCTCCACTGCCTAAGCACAAACTGAAACCTGACTCCTCTCTCTCCTTTCTTAGCTCCTCTCGCCCCCTCCCTTTTTCCTGGGGAGAGGATGAGTAGGGCCTGATTGGCTGGTGTACTGGTGTACTGTGTGGGGATTGTGTAACTGCCAGGGAGAATTAACTCTTTCTGTGACTACCTGGTTTTGCCAGGGCGTCACAATAGAACTGGGAGAATTTTGTACACTTGAAGCTGCATTGAAGGCTTTGACTCCAGAAGCAGATTACACCAGTACATTCCCTTATATATAAACTGTATCTCTATCTGTATGTCCTGTATCCTAGAAGGAGAATAAGAAAGTTTTTTCTTTCTATTAAATTACTAAAAAATAAGTAAAACAATTAGAATTAAGTAATTTTTACAGTATTCATTTATTTATATATATTTTTTTTTTTAAATAAACCTCACAAATCAGCAGATAATATGCACATATTTTGTGTCCCTGTAATCGTAACGACCCAAACAACACAGCTATCAGACTATTTACAGAGAACGGTAAATGGTGTAGAAACAGTGCGTGATTGATTATTTTTCTCTATGAAATCCTTAGAAATGTAATAAAAATGTAATACTTAAGGGTACTTTACACACAACGATATCGCTAACGATATATCGTCGGGGTCATGGTGTTTGTGATGCACATCCGGAGCCATTAGCGATATCGTTGTGTGTGACTAAAAGGAGCGACGATCAACGATCGCAAAACTGTCAAAAATCGTTGATCGTTGACACGACGCTTCTTATCATAATATCGTTGGTGGTGCATGCCGCTGGTTGTTCGTCATTCCTGCGGCATCACACATCGCTATGTGTGACACCGCAGGAACAACGAACATCTCCTTACCTGCGTCCACCGGCAATGAGGAAGGAAGGAGGTGGGCGGCATGTTCCGGCCGCTCATCTCCGCCCCTTTTCTGCTATTGGGCGGCCGCTTAGTGACGCCGGTGTGACACCAAACAAACCTCCCCCTTAAAGGAGAGATTGTTCGGTGTCTCCAGCAACGTCGCTAAGCAGGTATGTGCTTGTGATGCTGCCGTAGCGATATTGTTTGCTACAGCAGCGATCACCCCATGACGAAACAGCGACATGGGTGGGTGCTATCGCGCACGACATCGCTAGCTATCGCTAGCGATGTCGCAGAGTGTAAAGCACCCTTAGGGCCATGTTTAGTGATGAGCGAGTGTAATCGTTACTATTAGCTACTCGCATGAATAGTACGGTATTCGTTATATTACGAGTTTTTGTGTATTCGCCTCACTATATTCGGATATCCCACCTAGCCATTTAGGTGCCTGATTTGCAGCCACTAAACATGCTGGGCTTCTTAACCAATCACAGTAATGCCGCAGCTACCTTGGTTGTCGCATTTTTGTGGTTGGCTGGCCGTGCAGCATTATAGGGTCTATAAAAACCCTTCTATCGCCCTTTTGCGCACATTGCATCTGGAGCCAGCATTGTATGAGTATAGGAATAGAGCGAGCAACTGCTAGGGAGAGTGTAGGCCTATTAATATCACAAAAAGCCCTCTTCACAGCTACCTGCAGTGTATAGGCAATGTAGCAAACAAAGGGTCAGATTTTGGAGCAGGGACAGAGTTTAAAACAGAGTAGTACCGTCCAGAATACAATAGTTCTTTTAAGAGCTGAAACCACTGACAAGGTCATAGCAGGGAGGGAGACATTGGGGAATATTTAGGGAATCGGGACCTTTTTCCCCACAATATTTAGGGGTTCACAGCCTGGCTTGTGGCATCCACATCAGCCACATTAATACATTGCTAGTGACCTTTGCATGTACAAAGCAGGATTTTGTGCTGCCTGATACACTAAACATACACATAACATACGTTTGGGAGGGACTTACTTATACATTTCTGTGTTCCCTCACTCATTGAGACTCAGATAGTGAAATACATATTCCATAGCAGTTTATAATACACCCATTGTAGCTTTAGGCTTTACCCTCCTCCTCCTTCATGGCATTCTGCAGCCCTCAATTCAAGTTTTCAGAGTGCCATCAGTTGTTCATCAATAATAATTGTAAATTGCTATTGTCTACTGTATATATCCCCTATCTCAGTCAAAATGTGGGACAACCTGTGACAAGGGTCTCCAATGACAAATAGTTTGGTAGCACTACTGTCCCGGTTTGACCACTGCACAATGTGTATTGGTTACAAAACTTAGCCCTATGGCCTAAGTTCTGGTTGACGCAAGAAGTCACCATCACAAGGGCGTCCAATGACAAATAGTAGTTAGGCTGGAGTAGGAGTACTGTCCTGGTTTGTCCACCACTGCAAAATGTGCACAGTGTTTACAAAAATTAGACCTTGATTCATGGTTGACACAGGAAGGAAACGACATATGGGAAGGGGTGGACGTTAACAGCAGTAATCAAAATCAACATTTTGGGGGAATTTAGTTTGTCTTGCTCTCATCTGGAGGGTTACAAACTGTGGAGAAATCCAGTCTTTGTTGAATTTATCAGAGTAAGGGTACCGTCAACTTTAGCGACGCTCCAGCGATCCCACCAGCGATCTGACCTGTTCAGGATTGCTGGTGCGTCGCTACATGGTCACTGGTGAGCTGTCAATCAGGCAGATCTCACCAGCGACCACTGACCAGCCCCCAGCCACAAGCGACGTGTGGAAGCGACGCTGCGCTTGGTAACTAAGGTAAATATCGGGTAACCAAGCAAAGCACTTTGCTTGGTTACCCGATATTTACCTTGGTTACCAGCTCACACCGCTTAGCGCTGGCTCCCTGCACTCCTAGCCAGAGTACACATCGGGTTAATAAGCAAACCGCTTTGCTTATTTACCCGATGTTTACTCCGGCTACGTGTGCAGGTAGCAGGAAGCCGGCACTGGCAGCATGAGAGTGGCGTAAGCTAGTAACCAAGGTAAATATCGGGTAACCAAGCAAAGCCCTTCGCTTGGTTGCCCGATATTTACCTTGATTACAACTTACTGCAGGCTGTCAGAAGCCGGCTTCCTGCTCCCTCCACATTCAGATCGTTGCTCTCTCGCTGTCAAACACAGCGATGTTTGCTTCACAGCGGGAGAGCAACGTCCAAAAAATGAACAAGGGCAGTGTGTAACGAGCAGCGATTTCACAGCAGGGGCCAGATCGCTGCTCAGTGTCACACACAGCGAGATCGCTAATGAGGTCACTGGTGCATCACAAAAACCGTGACTCAGCAGCGATCTTGCTAGCGATCTCGCTATGTGAGAAGTACCCCTAAGTCTGTCTGCATTTTCTGTGAAGAGGCATATGCTCCTATCAGTGATGATTGCCCCAGCAGAACTGAAAACACGCTCTGAGATCACACTAGTAGCTGGGCAGACCAGCACCTCCAAGGTGTATAAGGAAAGGTAAGGCCAACTGTTCAGCTTGGACACCCAATAATTAAAGGAAACTAAAGCATCAGAAAGGAGGCAGATATGGTCACTTAAGTACCCCTTGACCATGTTATGCAACTTCTCCCTCTTTGGCATTGTTATAGGCACAGATAGCCCTTGCTTATGCTGGTTTATTGAAAATGGCCCAGTTTGAGCACATTTTCCCCCCAACTATGGACCTGGTGTTTGTGTCTGTCCCCATTAGTCCTTGGTGTTGAAGAGAATCGGTAACTCTGCCGCCAGCATTTTCTAAGGGTGATGTTTTCAGCAACTGATCTACAATGACCTTTTGAAGGCTTCCATTGTGCAACACTTTGGTGACTCTAAAAGTAGACAAGGAAATTTCTCCTTGTACTGTGGGTGTAGAAAGGTGGCCAACCAGTATAGGATGTTGGATAAAATGTGTATCATGTGAGGGTCTTGCCACAGACACTTACAAATGAACTGTGCCATGTGGACCAAGCTGCAAACAGGCAAAGGTTCTGTGTTTCCCACCAGGAGGAACAATACCCATCCTCTCCTCACGTTGACTCGCCTCCTCCTCCACCTCCTCCTTTCCAGCCCATTCATGCTGGACAGACATGAAGCTAGGCTTGAGAGTCCCCTGTGTAGCATTGCGAGTCCCCTTGGTAACATAGAAAAACAAGTCCTCTCTCTCCCTATCCTCCTCATTATCACCCAATGTTGCCTCAGAATATTGGCTGGGCTGGGTAGTATCAACCATTGGGAAATCTGGCTCCATAGCCACATGCTGGGCACTCAAAGCTTCCTCTTTGAAATTATGCAGTGATTGTTTCAACAGACACAGCAGCGGGATGGCTGATAATAGCCTGATCACCGCTCATGAGGTTGGTGCAGTACTCAAAGTTCTCAAGGACCTCACAAATGTCATTGATCCAAACCCACTCAACAGTTGTTATGTGTGGTGGCTGACTCTCAGTCTGATGAGCATGTTGAAGCTGGTATTCAGCTACTGCCCTCTGCTGCACACTAATCCTCGCCAACATATGATATCTAGAGTTCCACCGTGTGGGCAGCTCATGGGTTGGTGACTTGGCAAATTCAAGAACTTTTCCAGTGCTGTAAGACCAGCAAACGTAGTAGAGGAATGGCAGAAATGGGTGCTAATATGGCGCACCTTCGCAAGTGAACACGAGCTTACAATTTGCATGTACACCAATTTATACTCCAGCTCACTTTATTTATTTTTTTTTTTACCTTCTTAAGTAAATGCGGCAAGTGAGGGTATGTTTTGAAAAATTTCTGACCAACTAGGTTCAGCACATGAGCCATGCATGGTACGTGTACCAGCTTGCCAACCTTTAAAGCCGCCACCAGGTTACGCCCATTATTGCAGATAGCCATACTGGGTTGCAGGTGCAGACGGGAGAGCCACTGATCGATCTGTGCTTTTATACCTTGCCACAGCTCTGCTGCAGTGTGTGGGTTCTGATCTAAGCAGATCAGTTTCAGCAGAGCGTGTTGCTGCTTTGCCGATGCGCTGCTGCACAGCTCCCTGCTTGACAGTGATGGGGAGGGTAATTCAGCAGAAGATGAGGAGCAGGAGGAAGAGAGGAGACAGAAAGAGGCATATGATGAGGCGGAAACGCTGGTAGAAGTTGGCCGGGCTATTCTTGGTGTGGGTAGGATGTGTGATGATATAGTTTGCGACTTTGTCCCAGCCTCCACCAGATTCACCCAGTGTGTCGTGACAGATGTGTATTGTCCATGTCAACAACAACTTGTTCACGTGTCTGTTGTTAGGTGGACCTTCCCGGTTACGGCATTGGTCAGAGCGTGGTTGAGATTGTTTAACACGTGCTTGTGTAACTTGGGGATGGCACACTGGGCAAACTAGTGGCGGCTGGGAACACCGTATCGTGGGGTAGCCCCAGCCAAGAGATCATGGAAATATTGTGTTCCCACAAGCCTAAATGGCAACATCTCCACAGCTAGCAATTTGGCAATGTGCGAGTTAAGGTTTTGTGCCTGTGGGTGCATGGCTGGGTATTTACACTTCCTTTCCAACATCTCAGGTACGGACAACTGGATGCTTCGCTGGGATAAGGAAGTGGATGTGGTTGATGTTTGCTATGTCTGTGCAGTCGCAGCTTGTGGGCAGGAAGTATGAGTGTATCGCCCCGTGCTCGGCTGCAGCCGAACCGCTCTGATCCGGGCTCGCTGGTGGGTGGCTCGAGCGTCTCCGGACCCGGGGGCCCTGTGGTCACTCCGATCTGAAAGGGGCTGGCGGTTTGGGGGATGTAGGTGTACGGCCAGAGCCGTGTTAAGTTCATGACGCCACCCATGGGATGTGGTGAAGGTGGAGGCCACTGCTGCGGTTTACGGGGCACCCGGGGGAGATGTTTTGCAGCAAGTTGTTAACCCCTCCGTGGGTAGGGATGGTGGCCCTGGGACCCGTTGGGGGGGAGTAGTTGGGCGGTGCAGGGAGATGGGCGGCCGGAGGGCACCGATGTACTCACGATTAGTAACACACTCAAGTCTCTGGTAAACCAAGGTGATGGTGGTCGGTGCCCGCAGCAGGCTGCAGTCTGGTCCCCCACCTGGTTGGTGGTCTTTGCCTTTCTCCTGCACCTGTTTGTGTAATGGTGGACTGCCTGAACTTACAATACAGGAGTCCGCTCCCCGGTTTGTGATTGTCAGAGGAGCCCTTTGCCCGCAGACACTGGACCGTGGGATCTCTCCATGGTGGTGGATTTCTATCCCCCTTGTTGGGCTGTTGTCTTCAGTCGGGACTTTGGGTTGGAAAGGACCTATAGTCCTGGCCGCAATCAGTTAATTAGCTAGCCCCCAGTAGCTTCTGGACCTAGCTTCAGGGTCTGAGTACCCCCCTTTGTGCTCTGGTTTCCAGTCGGTTCCCCGGGTCGGTACCGGCGGGCCACTACCCTGTACCGGTCCACCACGGTTCCACCGAGCCATCTTCCCGGCTCCTGCAGGCAGAGGCCTCCATATGCCTCCTAGCCAAAGGTGCCCGGGCTCCTACCCTGGCACCTGTCAGTTAGTTGCAGACCTGACACACAGGCCTGCCTCCACTTCATTTCACCTCCACTAACAGACTAAACTGAGTGTTTTCTTGCCTCATGCTCTCTGAACTCCTCGGTGGGCGTGTCCAACTGCCTGGCTTTGCCCCCTGGTGTGTCCATCCAGCACTGAGGGAGGTGACTAGGGTTTAAATGGTTGGCTGCTGAGACCTTGTTAGGGGACTGGTGTTGTGCGGGGCTCTATCTGTGACTACCGGGCTTGTCCAGGGTGTCACACTCCCCCTTGGTTAACCGCAGACCGTCCGCGGGCTGTCCAACCACCACCATTTATTTTTCTGAACTGAAAAAGATAAAAACATATTTACAGGTATACTAACATTTATACATTTTTCAAGCATTTTTGTGTTTCGTCCCATCCGGGAGGTACATTACGTAAGCATTGCAAACATTTTTATTAACCGGGAACGGGATGGGTCCTTTCCATTTTGCCCACCCAAGCAAACCTAAAACTAGATGCTGCCTCTAAAAACAGGTCAGCAATTTTCCCCAGTCCAGGAATTGGGTTCGGGTCCGGGTGTTGCCCACACGGGCCGGGTAATAAGTTCCTTACCTGGCAGTCTCTCAGAGGCCCCACACATCCAGGGGACCCCTGACCCGGAGGGTTGTCACCGGTCTGCATGGTGACGGGACCTTGGCCTACAACATCCCGCAGGCCCTTCCTCCAACCAGCCTCTCCGGAGACTGCAGGACATGAAAATGATGGTCAGGGACTATTTACAAGGCCCAAAAGTTTTTGAGTGGCCTGCTAGTTCTCAGCCTTGTCTTTGTATAAAAAATGGGGGAGAATCAAACGGGAATCAATAAAGTCCCAACGGGGACGGGCAGGATGCAACTTCTCTGGCAACTTTCCCACAGTCCACAACAGGGCAGCACGGGTCCCCAATGCCACCATCACTCACGGTCGACACTGTCCATAAAGACCCCATCTTCCACTGCCTGCAGTGCGGGTACGGTTACTCCTCCTGACCGGGCTCTATCAACGGGAACTGTTCCCACTCCTTGCAACTTCTTGCCGTCCTCCACCCGGGGCTCCAACCCCTGATGGCGCCTACTGGGGCTCCTACCGCAGCGGCGTTCAACAAGTCGGGCAAGATCCTCCTCCTTCCACACTGTGTGCTGGATGGCGTCTCTCGGGGAACTTGGAGACGTTCAACAAAGGTAGGTGTCATTATTTCAGGAGCGGGTCCTTTAAAACTTTTCAACTTTAACTTTTAACTTCGGGGATTAACTTACAGGTTCGGCTACCAATGCAGGGGACCGTACTGTGCCATCGCCGGCTCCCCTTCCAGGTGCAATACATTCCCGGGCTGTGAACCTCCAACGGGAACGGTGGCGGTGGTAGCGTGGACGACACCGCTTCCTCCAGGAGCTGTGCTACGCAGGCTTCCCTTGTCATGGTGCTGGCAGGCTCCAGCTCCCAGCTGATAAGGGACAACATGGGGGTCTGCATGGCTTTATCCTGGCACGGCACGGCAGAGGCAGCCCTCTGTTCACGGGTCCACACCACGGCAACCATCCTCCGGACCTTCGCCTTCCAGTCGAGCACCTGGTGCAGCGTTTGTGCTCTTACCCGGACGCAGAATCACACCAGCTCCCGCTCCAGCCAGGCAGCGGTTCCCGCGGGTAGCTGATTTGGGCTGCGGTCCTCCACATCGAAAGCCACCCCGCCTCTGCCACTGCTGAGTAGAGATGAGCCACCCCCTAGAGTTCGAGTTCGGTTCGGTTCTTCGAACAGTGCCCCATTCACCGAGCCGTTCGACGAGCCATTCGACGAACCTCTCGAACCCCATTGAAAACAATGGGAGGCAATCACAAACACATAAAAACACATTATAAATGTACACATACAGTTAATAAACATTGCCATAACACTTATCGGTCCCCGAGATCCGTCCTGCACTCTGTCTCATGTCGCTATTCCTTCCGATGATCGCTGCGTCCTCCCGGTAACCAGCACTGATGACAGGACCTTTCGTGACGTCAAAATAGCCATGTGACCAGTCACGTGTCTGTTATCTCATTGGCTACAGACTGGTCACATGACTATGACGCGTCATGTAGGACCTGTCAGTGCATCTCTCCAGTACGCGGTGATCGTTTGTGTATCTCCGTGTACCGGCGACATGCTCTGGCACACGGTCAGGTTCCCGGTCTGCTTCCCCGTTCAGTTATAAACCGGCTGCCACAGCCGGTCAATAACGGAGATCACCATTGCTATAGCAACGCACCTGTCAGTGGTGACGTCACCGCTTACAGGCAGTAGCTCCTTCTCACTCACGGAGTGAAAATACTGCACAGGGAACAGCACCGTCTTCTTCCAATGCAGCACTGCTGATGTAGCAGAGCTGCATGTGTTGAAGGAGAAAGAAGACAGAAGAGAAGGATCGTGGAGGGATAAGAGAGAGTAATAAACATAGAGTCTCTAATGTGTCTGTATTTATTTCTATTAAAGTATTTTTTCTCTGTGTGGTGTCTTTTTTTAACCCTTTATTGGAGATTCTTAATGGCTGGGTCAAACTTGCCTGACATTAAGAATCTCTGGCTTAATACTAGCTAGTAAAACAAAGCCAGTATTAACCCATTATTACCCAGCAAGCCACCGTCACCAGGGCTGTTGGAAGAGTTGGATACAGCGCCCGATGATGGCGCTTCTATGAAAGGATTGCAGAGGCGCCCAGAAACCTCGGGCTAACCTGTGCTGCGGATTCCAATCCCCAGCTGCCTAGTTGTACCTAGCTGGACACAAAAATATGGCGAAGCGCATGTCATTTGCTTTTTAATTATTTCATGAAACAAGTGAAATAATTAAAAAAAGACGGGCTTCCCTATATTTTTAGTTCCCAGCCGGGTACAAATAGGCAGCTGGAGGTTGGGGCCAGCCTGTAGCTGCCTGCTGTACCTGGCTAGCATACAAAAACATGGTGAAGCCCACGTCATTATTTTGGTAGGCAAAAACTCCTGCATACAGTCCTAGATGGAGTATGCTGAGCCTTGTAAATCTGCAGCTGCTGTCTGCTCTCCTGCATACACTAGTGAATGGAGCATGCTGAGCCTTGCCATTCTGCAGCTGCTGTCTGCTCTCCTCCATACAAACAGACAGCAGCTGCAGAAGTACAAGGCTCAGCATACTCCATCCAGGACTGTATTCAGGACTTTTTGCCCCCCCCCAAAAAATTATTTGGGCTTTGCCATATTTTTGTATGCTAGCCAGGTACAGCAGGCAGCTACGGGGTTCCCCCAACCCCCAGCTGCCTTTTTGTACCCGGCTGGAAACAAAAATATAGGGAAGCCCTTTTTTTATTAATTATTTCATAAATTTCATGAAATAATTCAAAAACAAATGACGTGGGCTTTGCCATATTTTTGTATGCTAGCTAGGTACAGCAGGCACCTACGATCTGCCCCCAACCCCCAGCTGCCTATTTGTACCCGGCTGGGAACCAAAAATATAGGGAAGCCCTTTTTTTTATTATTTCATGAATTTCATGACGTGGGCTTCGCCATATTTTTGTGTCCAGCCAGGTACAACTGGGCAGTTGGGGATTGGAATCCACAGCACAGGTTGGCCTGAGCTTTCTGAGCCCCTCTGTTGCGAATTGCAGTCCGCAGCCGCCCCAGAAAATGGCGCTTTCATAGAAGCGCCATCAACTGGCGCTGTATCCAACTCTTCCAACAGCCCTGGTGACGGTGGCTTGCTGGGTAATAATGGGGTTAAGGCTAGCTGTATATTATCAACTGGCCCTAAGCCCGAAATTCATGGTGGCATGCCAATATTAGACATGGCCACCATGAATTTCTAGTACCGATAAAAAGAACCACAACACACAGAAAAATATTTTTATTATAAATAAGACACAACACAATTAGTGAATCCATCTTTATTGAAATAAAGAACCCCCCTCCGCAGTAATCCTGCGTCAAGGGTCCCGTGCCGTCCAATCTGGATCCAATATCATCTGATCGGTTTGCTGGAAGGCAAAGCGATCAGATGATGTGTCAGGTTCAAGGGCCTGAATCACATGACACAGCAGCTGATTGTATATACGGCTTTTTTACAATCAGCTGATGCATCAGTGCAAAAAAAACCCAAACAAACTACACACTTCAGTGCAGACTCCTGTCCGACATCATCAGCTGATAGTTTAGCCGACCGGACGATAAAAAGTCGGCCTCACCGCTTGACTTATAGTGTCAGCTGATGAGGACAGGTGACCGCATCAGCTGATCATCGCCAGGTCTGAGAAAGAGAGAGAGAAAGAAGAGAGAGAGAAAGAAGAAAGAGAGAAAGAGAGAAAGAAGAGAGAGAAAGAGAAAGAAGAGATAAAGAAGCAAAAGATGAGAAAGAGAGAGAGAAAGAGAGAAAGAAGAGAGAAAAGAGAAAGAGGAGAAAGAAGAGAAAGAAGAGAAAGGAGAGAGAGAAAGTAGAGAAGGAAAGGAGAGAGAAAAAGAGAGAGAGAGAGAAAGGAGAGAAAGAAAGGAGAGAGAGATAGGAGAGAGAGAGAGGAGAGAGAGAAAGGAGAGAGAGAGAAAGAGAGAGAGAAAGAAAGGAGAGAAAATGGAGAGAAAGAAAGGAGAGAGAGAAAAAGAAGAGAAAGAGAGAAGGAAGAGAGAGAGAAAGAGAGAAAGAATAGAGAGAGACAAAGAGAGAAAGAAGATTGAGAAGAGAAAGAGGAGAAAGAAGAGAAAGAAGAGAAAGAAAGGAGAGAGAGAAAAGAGAGAAAGAAAGGAGAGAGAGAAAGAGAAAGAGAAAGGAGAGAAAAAAAGGAGAGAGAGAAAGGAGAGAAAGATAGGAGAGAGAGAAAAGAGAGAGAGAAAGGAGAGAGAGAGAGAGAAAGGAGATAGAGAGAGAAAGAGAGAGAGCTCACAGATGATGTCCGGCTCCTCCCCTCAGTGCATAATTAAATTATATTTATAAATATATTATAAATATAATTTAAAATTAAAAATAAAAAAATAAAAAAAAATTTACTGGGTCTAGAAAACGTGACGTTATGCTTCCTAGGTTAGCACGATATCCACTCAGCTATTGCCTCTAATGGTGAATGATAGGCAGATTTGCCAGTCTTGAAGTCTGGATTGCTGAAGTCTCGGCTGACCATGTGATTCACTTCATTGCTACGTGAAGCTCATGCAGAGCACTTGTGTTCTGTAGCAGAGATAACAGTGTCGTGTGGATTATGTCAGACCTAGAGGGGTATTGGAGGATTTTAATAAAATGGTGAAACTGTGTTTTTTGTCTTTTAGTCTAAATAAAGGATTTTTCGCGGTGTGCGTTTATTTACTTTCACTTTATAAATAGCTAATAATTATAATTTCAAATTATCAATAAAAAAAAAAAAAATTTAATTCTTTACCGGGACTAGAACTCCCAACATTATGCTTCTTAGGCGGGTACTTTATCCACTAGTCTATTGCCTCTTACAATATACATATGCAGATTTTGTAATCTTGAAGCCTGCTGTGCTGACCGAAGTCTCCGCTAATCGCATGAGTCACTTCATTGCTACGGAGCCACTACATCTTGAGGGAGCAGAGCTGACAGTGTCATGTGGATTACTTCGTACCTGGAGGGGTATTTTTGGGATTAATAGAGGGGTGAACCAGGGATTTTTTTTGTCTTTTATTCCAAATAAAGGATTTTTCGGTGTGTGTTTCTTTACTTTCACTTTAAGTTTAATCATGAAAGGTATCTCGGGGAGACGCCTGCCATGATTAAACTCATTATTACCCCAATTGCCACCGCACCAGGGCAATTCGGGATGAGCCGGGTAGGGTCCCCCAGGACTGTCGCACCTAATGGATGCGGCTATTCCAGGCGGCTGCAGGGTGATATTGTTAGGCTGGAGGCCACCCCATACCGTGGTGCTCTCCATCCTGATAATACCAGCCTCCAGCCGTGCGGCTTTATCCTGGCTGGTATCGAATATGGGGGGGACCGCATTTTTTTTTAAAATTTATTTATTTATTTTAATGCACGATATAGACCCGCCCACCGGCGGCTGTGATTGGTTGCAGTGAGACAGCTGTCACTCAGCTTGGGGACGTGTCTGACTGCAACCAATCATAAGTGCCGGTGGGCGGAGAACGCACGGAATAACTAATTGACTAATGAAGCGGCAGCCATTTTCTAAAGAGGAAAAGACGCTGCAGGTTTGTGACAGCCGTGGAGCAAGACGCACGGGATCGGTGAGTAGGAAAGGGAGAGGGATTGTGCTGGGGACGCAGGACACATGCAGATAGCAACATGTGCACATAGCCTTACTGTGAAAAGCCACGTTTATGGTGATCGAACCGTTCTTGAACGTAACTCGAACTGTCGAGCTTTTAGCAAAAAGTTCGAGTTTGATCTCGAGCACCCCCAAAATCACTCGAACATGAAACTGGCGAACCTCGAACCTCGAACATCGCTTAACTCTACTGCTGAGCCCTGCCACTCCAATGGCGGGCGCCGCTCAGCCGACTTCATTTTGCATCCACATCTTTCCGCATCCCCCCCTTGGTCTTTTTGCGGCACTCCCTTTTTCGGCCGGTAAGTTTCATGTTGCAACTTCCGGCTTTGCGGCACGGCCGTGTTCCCAGGGGATGGGGCTTCAGTTCTCGCGCTCTTTTCGCGAGGAAGAGAACTCTGGCGAGAATCTTCGTACCAAAAGATGGCAGATTTTAGAAATTTTCACAACGGATCACCACTGACTTTACTTCAAGGCGCATTTCACTAGGTAAGTGAATGGGTAAGTATTCTGTTCATGATGCCAGAAGAGTCGATGTGTACCGCCCCGTGCTCGGCTGCAGCCGAGCCGCTTAGATCCGGGCTCGCTTGTGGGTGGCTCGAGCGTCTCCGGACCCGGGAGCCCCGTGGTCACTCCGATCTGAAAGGGGATGGCGGTTTAGGGGATGTAGGTGTACAGCCGGAGCCGTGTTAAGTTCGTGACGCCACCCACGGGATGTGGTGAAGGTGGACACCACCGCTGCGGTTTATGGGGCACCCGGGGGAAATGTTGTTAAGCAAGTTGTTAACCCCTCCGTGGGTAGAGATGGTGGCCCAGGGACTCGTTGGGGGGGAGTAGTTGGGTGGTGCAGGGAGATGGGCGGCCGGAGGGCACCGATGTACTCACGATTAGTAATACACTCAAGTCTCTGGTAAACCAAGGTGATGGTGGTCGGTGCCCGCAGCCGGCTGTAGTCTGGTCCCCCACCCGGTTGGTGGACTTGCAATACAGGAGTCCGCTCCCCGGCTTGTGATTGTCAGAGGAGCCCTTTGCCCGCAGACGCTGGCCCATGGTGGTGGCTTTCTATCCCCCTCGTTGGGCTGTTGTCTTCAGTCGGGACTTTGGGTGGGAAAGGATCTATAGTCCTGGCCACAATCAGTTAATTAGCTAGCCCCCAGTAGCTTCTGGACCTAGCTTCAGGGTCTAAGTACCCCCCTTTGTGCTCTGGTTTCCAGTCGGTTCCCCGGGTCGGTACCGGCGGGCCACTACCCTGTCCCGTTCCACCGAGCCGTCTTCCCGGCTCCTGCAGGCAGAGGCCTCCATATGTCTCCTAGCCAAAGGTGCCCAGGCTCCTACCCTGACACCTGTTAGTTAGTTGCAGACCTGACACACAGGCCTGCCTCCACTTCACTTCACCTCCACTAACAGACTAAACTGACTGTGTTTTCCTGCCTCAGGCTCTCTGAACTCCTCGGTGGGCGTGTCCAACCACCTGGCTCCGCCCCCTGACATGTCCATCCAGCACTGAGGGAGGTGACTAGGGTTTAAATGGTTGGCTGCTGACACCTTGTTAGGGGACTGGTGTTGTGCGGGGCTCTATCTGTGACTACCTGGCTTGTCCAGGGCGTCACATGAGCACTTGCCTCCTGGACAGCAGATTGGGAAGGACGTAGCACAGGCAACATGGCAGTGGTTTTAGCTGCAGACACAAATTTGTCTGGTGTTCTGCCCACCTACTCTCTGTCTGCAGTTTTCAATGTTATGTCTGCTCTCTATTTGAAACTTAACGTTTCCAAAACCGAACTACTTCTATTCCCTCCATCTTCTACCCTCCCTAAACCTTACATCTCCCTCTCTGTGTATGGTACCACGATAATCACTCCTAGGCAGCAGACTCGTTATCTTAGGGTTATGCTCAAAACACTGTCTCTTTCACCTAATATATACAATCTCTTGCTAACTCCTGTTGCTTGCACCTAAGGAACATTTCTAGAATTCGCCCTTTTCTCACCATGGAAATGTAGCACCCCTGCGGTTAACTGGTGCCGCTACAAATATACCACCTGTAGTGACAAGCTGAAATCCTGTCACCTGTGCCAAAACACACCAGTGTGTCACACCGACAACACCCACACCACACCATCCACACCACTAGAGGGCACTGACAGAGACACAGGATCAGCAGGGTTGGTCTCTGAAAGTATAAATCCAACCCCCCTGTAGTTAGGACCCTGGGGAGTGCAGAGGGTGTGAGTGGGCGGAGTCAGCGGGTGGCAGAAGTGTGTGAAGATGGTGATGGGAGGAACAGTGAGAGAGAGGAGTGAGCAAGCTGCTGCATGCAGAGCAGCAAAGGAAGGCAGAGGAAGAGTGAAATGTGGAGAGACTGAAGCCACCTGGAGCGTGTATGCAAGCCACCAACAAGAGGAGGAGTGCCCGGTTAGAGTGGAGGTGATCCAGACTCAGGGACAGAGGGATCCCTTGGAAGCAGGACCCAGGGCTCAACATGGGACTCGGCACGCAGCGGGGAGCAAACCCCCAGGACAAGGTACAGATCCAGGTCGACTTGTCGAGTTTTGCACTTCCGGTGGGATTCAGAGCCCCCGGTCAACCCCAAGAGTCTGAGGCATAGGCAGCACAGAGAGGGCCCGGGTAGAACCCGTTAAAGTATCTCAAGCTGCTCAGCGGCAGGACCAGAGAAACACCAGTACTCCAACGACTTCATGTCAGGGAGGACAACAAACCCCAGGAGTGCCAGGAAGAGTGTGGCCAGGTTCACAGCACAGGTGGTGAGACTCAGCAACCCGAGCAGCCAGCACGTCCAGAGGCAGCCTTTTCCAGCTGCACCAGTAAAAGACTTGGACTGTGTAACTTGTGTGGATCTCAGTTATTGCCCGTCACCTCTACTTCATCTGCAGGACATTGCATCATTTATTTTCTTTCCTTTTTCTTCTGTTCCACCGAGCCTCCCCCAGGGCACAGAGACCCGGATCCGAGCGGCTCGGACCAAACTGCTCAGGGGAGCTGGCGTAGTCGGACTATCTCCTTTAAATTAACCCCTTTTTATTGTGCACCACAGGGTCACGGAACCGGGCCAGGCCACGACTGCACAACCACTGGCTCGGCGACAGGTGCACGGATTGAGCTACTCCAATCCCTCGGGGTCCAGTGCGGGTGCCGCAACTTTGGTATAGTCGGCAGGATACCAACTAGACCCGCTAAAACGGGTGACAGTGTGCTTTTTTGGGGCTATTTGTTTGTTTTTATGGACTTTGGCGCAATTTTACAACGCTGCCGCAGAAATTTTATTTTGCCGACATTTTTCTGGACTGTAAATATTTGCTGCGCCACAGCTACAAAGGGCGCGAAATTGGAGCTCCAGCCCCAGGGAGTGGCTCCAGGATGTAGGTGGCAACCTACAACTGCAGAGACCCTGGAACTCTGCAAGAGACTAAAAACCTGTTCCGGATGCCCGTGGGAGAGGATGTCTGCCACGGAGGAGCCAGAGACCAGTGAGCTGGAACCAGGCACTGCCGCCTTGTGGGACTGGGAGCTCTTCCAGTTCTGTGACCGGGTGCAGGCACAGTCACTTCAGCAAGTGATGGAGTGGAGCTCGGAGCTACGGGAGATAGCCGTGGCGATGCGGGCCCACGAGATCCAGGCCGCGCAACCAGTGCCGTGCTGAGAGGTTGCCACCCAGACCCCCTTGCTGCTGCCTTTGGGCGTGGGACCAGTTCCAGGCTCAGAGCGGAGAGTCCCGCTGACGGAGTTCCTTAGCCGCCGGGTGGTGGGCTCAGAGGTGATGGCCAGACCAGAACCGGTCACAGCACCACAGTCACTGACTGGGGATCCAGCTCCTGCCCCCAGACCTGAAACAGTCACAGCACCCCAGTCGCTGACTGGGGATCCTGCTCCTGCCGCCAGACCAGAGACGGTCACAGCACCCCAGTCGCTGACTAGGGATCCAGCTCCTGCTTTCTGACCAGAAGAGGCCGCAGCGCCCCAGTCGCTGACTGGGGATTCTGTCGTTCCAGCTTCCCAGCCCCTGATGACATCACCAGTTGCCATCGCGGAGGACGCTGTCAGTGACCCAGCCTCCACGGAGTCGTCACCTGCTGCTGCCAGGCCTCTGGCAATGGATCCTCAGGAGGTGAGCCAACCTTCCCGGGTCGGGATCCCCACTTGTTCCCTGCCTCGGATTGTCTGGGCAGCTAGCTTAGGCGCTGCACCATCACTGGAAATCGAGGAGGCATGTCGGTCCATAGTAGTGAAGTTGGCCCGGGAACGGAAGGAAAGGTAGGCCCGGAGGACCCAGGTGGAGGCCCGAGACCTGAGAGAAAAACAGACTTTGAGACTGGCCCATTGGGAGAACCGCGGAGTCCGTTACCGAAGTGTGGAGGACCGGTTTAATAAAAAGAAGGGATGGGGATTCATCACTGAGCCGGGCCTGCAGCCGGGAGTGTTTGTTTCCCGAAGGGATTTAGTATCCCATCTCCCAAGAGGCCACCCTGATAGAGACTTAGAACCTGGTGATATTGTCACCTACACCAGGACCATGGAGAGCGGGGCTGGTACGCCCTGGATGTGGAGTCTCGACCAGAAGGGGCCGCTGTTGAGGTGCCCGTCCCTACTCATGCAAGCACACAGCAGTAAAAGGTAGCTGTTTGCCAGTTACCAGAAAAGACTGTGTTTTGTTCCTGTTGTTACCAGCTACCAGTTTTCTACGTAGCCACTGCTTTGTTGACCAGTTTACTTATGGGTCATTTTCAAATGTTTTTACCAGAGTCACAGCACTGGTGTGACCAATCTATGGACCAAAAGCTACAGGACTGGTTCTAGCCAAAAACTGTGTTGTAAAATAAGTTGCACAATTGTGCCAAACACCTGCCTGCAGTTTTAAGACTGTTCCCAGGAGAGAGCATGGCGCAGGAAGGGTCCGTGGCAGAGTAGGCCAGGACACCGTCACCACTGGAACCGGTGACCCTCTCCCAGGACCTTGTCACCAGTTGTTGACCTGTTGTTACAGGAATGGACACCAGAGACACCAGTGACTTTGGGCGGAAGACCACTGGCTTGTGGCACTGGAAATTCTGGGTGGTGGGTGGCAAGGGAGGTGGAACCTGGTTTGCAACATTTAAAGAAAATGTGCCTCCCGCAAGGGATGAGAGTGTAACCAGTTTTATGTTTAAAAATGTTTTACCTGTTTTACTGCATATAGAAGTTTACAGTACCTGTGCACAGTTATATGCCATGCCCGGACACACCATGCAGGAAGTCCGCATTATATTGAAGCCTTTGGTTTCTTGAGTCCCCTGATGACTAAGTGAATTAAGAAACGCGTTGGGAGGTCTAAGAACATATTAAGGTCAGATTGTTGCCATTTGAGGGGTATTGTGAGGCTGAAGGGTCTGCCCCCCCCTCTACTAGACAACTTTTTCAGTCTTTAATTACTACAGTGGGGCCTAATTAATGGTCCTTGTGATTGTTTTGAGTACAGTAGACTAAAGTGCAGTACATCTTGGTGTGCATATTGGTGTGACAATCTAAGCTCTTTTCGTCACTTCCAATATTTTCGGTCACGGTGGGGGACTCTCCTACCGTGTCTGTTTGTCCTATTTTGGTAATAGTAGGAGCCTGACACTGGCCCTAATTATTCTAGGTTGGTTTTACAACCATTTATGTTGTGTGGTTTAAAATTTTACTATAAGCTATTAAAAGTTATATTTTAATCGTCACCACTTAATTGTGATACTATATTTGCTTGGCTGAAATAGCTGTTGCAAAAACCCAAATTGTTATAAAGAAAAAAGGTTAACATTAATAGGGGTGCCCAAACTTTTTCATATGACTGTATCACAGCATCCAATTCAAATTGCTTGTCCTCACCCACAAAGCTCTCCACAGTGCAGCACCACCCTACATCTCCACACTTCTCTCTCTCTATCATCCTACCCATTCTCTACGCTCTGACTTTCAACTAACATTCACACTAATCCAAACCTTCCACTCCCAGATCCAAGACTTCTCCCGAACTGCACCAATCTTCTGGAATGCTCTGAACCACAACTTACTCAGCTTCCTAAAAACATATCTTTTTAGAGTGGCCTTTTTTGCTATAATTATTTTATATTCTATAACTGTTACTTGCTTTTATATGATCCTATATGTAGATGTATGTGTGGCGCCCCTGACCTGGTCAGGCACCACTGAGTACTGCACCCATGCTGGGGACAGTACAATACAGGTAATCCAAAAGGCTGACCGAGGTGTGACTACACAGGCGCATAGTGATCAGGTCTCACACATGTACCTTTGAGAGGACCCCTGGGGATCCCAGGAGGGGGAAAAGCCTTCACCTCCACTGGAATAGTGGAGGGGGCCAAAAGCCTCCATCTCCTCTCAAGGGGTGTGGTAAGAGAGCCTGGTTGCTAGGTGGCGTAGGCAAGAACAGGAGAGGAGGAGGAGTGAGCCGGTTCAGTGCAGAGTCCAGGGAGCTCAGAGAGGAGCAGACCCCGTGGGCTGCTGTAGTCTGACAGCGTCCGCGCAGTGGCTACCGACGGGGGAGAACGGTCACCTAGGAGTGCTACCCGAAACCCATCTCCAGCTAGAGAGAGAGCACAGAGTGGGAAGTAAGGAGACTGCTAGGGAGAACCAGGCCCAAACGGGCGGCAGATCCCGGAGCAGGGATAGATTCACCTTTCCTTTGCTAAACCTGCCGGTGTGGGGCCCTCAAAGCCCACACCACTACAACTAAAAGCCGCAGCCACGTAGCCACAGTTAGGGCCCATAGTTCGCAGGAGGCAAGCAGCTGGAGTGATCTGGCCCAGGCAACAAGCAAACGGCAAACGAAGGGGAGAGAGGCTTCAGCAACTTCCCTGGGTGACCCCCATAGGGACTAAAAGTCGGGGTTACCCCAAACCACCAAGGGCTAAGGAAGGCGAGTTGGTAGTCACCATCAGAAGTCAGCCTGAAGGATACCTGGTTCCAGCCTGGTTCATCCCAGCTACGCCCGGGTTACTCACCCTGCCATCTGAAGTGAGTAAAACCCCTGAAAGACATTCTGCGTGTGTGGAGTTATTCTGCGCCTTGTGGTACTACGCACTTACACAGGGCCCTGGGGCTTGCCTCACTCTCAGGAGGCTATTCCAACTAACTGCACTCACCATCAGCCCCAGGCGTCCCTCAACCTGCAGTGGCGGTCCCCACTGACCGCAATACTGAGAGTGGCGTCACGACAAATAGAAGATCTCCTACCTGTAACGAAGATCCAGCCGAGTGGAGTCCCTGAAGGTAATGCACCGACACAACACCTGTGGGGCTTCACATCTGGCGTCACGAACAGGATAAGGACTAGACCTGTTCAGACAGGTGACCATGTGCCTGGGCGGTCCGCTTGAAAAATTGGAAGCGCCGCCATATTGCCACCATGAAAAGCGCGCCGAAAAAACAACAGCAGCCCGCGCTGGAAGAAGTTACCGCCCACGAAGAGGCGTGGCTACCCAGAGATCCCCTGCAGAGTCCTGACCTCGCAAGTGAAGGGAGCGGAAGCGTCCAGAGACGGCGGAACGGAAAAGAAGCCAGCAGCTTGTTGTTAGCGAAAATGGCGTCTGAATGCAGAGACCCAGAGCCAGGCTCCGCTGCCTGGTGGTGTCGGGAGCTCGCCGAGTTCTGCGATCAACTGGAGGCCAGGGTCGGAAGGCTGATCAGAGAGGGACGGACGGAGTTTCTGTGGATGACCGCGGCGGTTCAGGCCTACGAGGGGAGAGCCACGCGCCGAGTGCCAGACCGGGCGGTGACGACCCCGATGCTGCCACCGATGGGTGAGTCCAGTGATGCCCCTGCCAGCGCGAGTGCCCCGACCCCTGCTGCCACGCCCGCAGTCCCTGAGGAGGCGTCCGGCGCGGCGACGCTGAAGCAGGCCGCAGCCACGCCAGGTGCAGCCCGCCAAGCTCAGGCCGCCGCAGCGATGCCCTGCTCGGCCAACCAAGACCCGGTCCCTGCAGCAACGCCCAGTCCGGCCCGCAAAGATCCGGCAGCCGCCGCGACCCTCATCCATGCCGCAGGTGTGACGCTGACCCAGGCCGCCGCCATGCTAGGCCCGGCCCGCAAAGACCCCACCGCAGCAGCGACGCTCATCCACGCCGCAGGCGAGGTGCTGAACCAGGCCGCAGCCCCGCCAGGTGCGGCCCGCCAAGCTCCGATCGCTGCAGCGACGCCCAGCCCAGCCTGCACCGATCCCATTGCGACAGCGACGCCGATCCAGGCCGCCGCCATGTCAGGCGCGGCCCGCCAAGACAAGATTGCATCATCATTTACCCCGGCCTGCAAGGCCAGAGCAGACACCGCTCCCCAGTCCAAGGAGGTCCCTGCTAGGAAGCCCACGCTGGGGGAGGACCCTGCATACTGGCAGCTGAAGGCTGACATGGAGGCCAAGTTCCCACAGGAGATGGTGGATCAGTACATGCTCCCTCCGCACACCCCCAAGAGGATTCCGGCAACCCCTGCAGCAACCACGCCAAAGAGTTCCCCGTCTGGGTCTGCTGAAGAAAGCCCATCCCCAGCACTGCCACCGAAGGAGTGCTCAGAAGAACTAAGGGGGAGAGGAGGCCAGGAGGCTGAGGAGCTGACCTCGGAGATACCAGCAGTGGATCCATGCCCAGAGCCAGAGATGTTGCCATATTCCCGCTGGGATGAAGAAGACCTGACACCGTCTGCTGAAGAAGATTTGCCTAAAAGCCTCACCTGGGAGCTTGTAAGCTGTACCTCGCAGAATCCAGTCCGCAAGACACGGCGCCGTAGCAGAACCCAGTTTTCCCCTGCACCGCCATCCCCAGAGCAGAGAGAAGTCACGGCCAGAGACCTAGAAGAAAAACGGTTCCTGAGAAGAGCCAAAGCACAGATCAGAGGACCCCTTTGTAGAGGAGTAGTGGAGGACTTCAACTTGAAGAGCGGATATGGCTTTATAGTGGCACCAGGTATGAAAGAGGGCATTTTTGTCAATAGAAGAGACGTCAGAGCCCATCTGCCCAGAGGACATCCAGGAAGAAACCTGAGGATGGGAGACTCCGTACAATTTACCATGCATCAAGGAGAAAGAGGCTGGTATGCGCTAGATGTAGCACCATGTCCTAAAGAAAAAGAAAGAAAAGACAAAGGACCTACTGACGAGACTACCACAGATGAAGAAAAAGGTCAAGGAAGCAACAGGTGCTGCAGCCCTACAGGCCCAAGCCCTGGTGAAGAGGAGTCTGCATAAAGTTCATGTAAAGTAAAGCAAGTTACCAGTTTGAAAAAGTTTGTTTTGCAACGTTTTACAAGTTTAAGAGATGTGCCCACATAAACTAATGTGAGAAATGAACCTTAAGGCTATGAACTGGCTATAGCCACAAACTCTCGCAGTGTAAATAGTTACCCCAGAGGTACCACCACCAGAGCCAGCCTGTTTAGGGGCTTGGCTCGTCTGCAACCAGGGAGCACGTCCATTATGGGGCCTTGGCTTACCTGCAACCAGAGAGCATGCCTGTTTATGGGGCCTGGCTCTCCACCACAAAGAGGGCACCTGGTCAGCACCAACTGTGGAGGCCGCCTCTGCATCCTGCCAGAAGAGGCTGAAGGCGCGGCTCCACCAGGCCAGGTATACCCTGAAACCACCAGCCCATGAAAGCCGCCTCTACATCCTGCCAGAAGTGGCTGAAGGCGCGGCCAACAGGAGAGGCAGATTGGAGGAAAGGTCTGGGGAAGTGGATGGCCCAGACCTGGTTACCAAGAGAAACCGGTGACCTGCCTCCTGAGAGGGTTTGGGTGGGTTAACGGACTTGTGGGTGGAGGGTGGTGATGTATGGTACCTGGTGGTTTTAAAAATGTTTTACCATGTTTTAATGTTTTATGCATTTTAAAATGTTGTCTTGCAGCCCGAGGACGTGCTGGTGATAACTAAGGGGGAATGTGGCGCCCCTGACCTGGTCAGGCACCACTGAGTACTGCACCCATGCTGGGGACAGTACAATACAGGTAATCCAAAAGGCTGACCGAGGTGTGACTACACAGGCGCATAGTGATCAGGTCTCACACATGTACCTTTGAGAGGACCCCTGGGGATCCCAGGAGGGGGAAAAGCCTTCACCTCCACTGGAATAGTGGAGGGGGCCAAAAGCCTCCATCTCCTCTCAAGGGGTGTGGTAAGAGAGCCTGGTTGCTAGGTGGCGTAGGCAAGAACAGGAGAGGAGGAGGAGTGAGCCGGTTCAGTGCAGAGTCCAGGGAGCTCAGAGAGGAGCAGACCCCGTGGGCTGCTGTAGTCTGACAGCGTCCGCGCAGTGGCTACCGACGGGGGAGAACGGTCACCTAGGAGTGCTACCCGAAACCCATCTCCAGCTAGAGAGAGAGCACAGAGTGGGAAGTAAGGAGACTGCTAGGGAGAACCAGGCCCAAACGGGCGGCAGATCCCGGAGCAGGGATAGATTCACCTTTCCTTTGCTAAACCTGCCGGTGTGGGGCCCTCAAAGCCCACACCACTACAACTAAAAGCCGCAGCCACGTAGCCACAGTTAGGGCCCATAGTTCGCAGGAGGCAAGCAGCTGGAGTGATCTGGCCCAGGCAACAAGCAAACGGCAAACGAAGGGGAGAGAGGCTTCAGCAACTTCCCTGGGTGACCCCCATAGGGACTAAAAGTCGGGGTTACCCCAAACCACCAAGGGCTAAGGAAGGCGAGTTGGTAGTCACCATCAGAAGTCAGCCTGAAGGATACCTGGTTCCAGCCTGGTTCATCCCAGCTACGCCCGGGTTACTCACCCTGCCATCTGAAGTGAGTAAAACCCCTGAAAGACATTCTGCGTGTGTGGAGTTATTCTGCGCCTTGTGGTACTACGCACTTACACAGGGCCCTGGGGCTTGCCTCACTCTCAGGAGGCTATTCCAACTAACTGCACTCACCATCAGCCCCAGGCGTCCCTCAACCTGCAGTGGCGGTCCCCACTGACCGCAATACTGAGAGTGGCGTCACGACAAATAGAAGATCTCCTACCTGTAACGAAGATCCAGCCGAGTGGAGTCCCTGAAGGTAATGCACCGACACAACACCTGTGGGGCTTCACATCTGCTGCTGCAGAAACGAGGAACAACATCATATCTCCTATTGGCGTGATATTATGAAAATGACCGACACTACACAGATCACCGATTTTCAACACTTTTTCGATCATTTATCGGCGCATCTAGGCTTTACACGTTGCGACGTTGTTACCGGCACCGGATGTGCGTCACTTTTGATTTGACCTCGACGATATCGCAGTAGCAATGTCACAGCGTGCAAAGTACCCCTTAGGCCTGGCCTCTACTCAACTTGGTATGGCAGATGCTGCAGATTACAATGGTTTTCTCTGAAGGACTTTCAGAAAAAAACAT
This sequence comes from Anomaloglossus baeobatrachus, assembly GCF_048569485.1. Taxonomy (NCBI): domain Eukaryota; kingdom Metazoa; phylum Chordata; class Amphibia; order Anura; family Aromobatidae; genus Anomaloglossus; species Anomaloglossus baeobatrachus. The sequence continues at coordinate 236,312,583 of NC_134355.1, forward strand.
CCAGACAGCAGCTAAATGACCTCTTGCTCTGACTTGGGCCACAGTGAGTGTGCTCTTCAGAACAGTTGACCCAGTTCTCACTCTGGGTAAACCACTACCCCTTGGTGTCTGTGTTGGTGCTACATATCCATCTTACTCTTTACTCTATGTTCCTGTGCTGGTTATGCATGTCAACAGTCCAGGTCGGATCAGTGGACTCATAATCAACCACCTCGTCTTCCATCTCATCCTCCTTCCCACTTGAGATTGTAGGCTTACCTGATGGCAACTGTGTCTCATCATCATTAGTCTCCACCTCTGGAGACAGCAAATCAGGTTCCTCAAACTGGGTTTCTTCTAGACATAAGTCCTCAAATACTTGCACATCAATACACACCATCTCCTCACGTCCCTCTTCAATGCTGCAAGGTGAAAGGTCAGAGCCAACCAAAGGATACGTGCAAAACAGATCCTCAGAGTGACCAAGCTTGGGGTCCTATGTCTCCTGTGACTGATGATTGGGGGAGGAAGGAGGACCATGTTGAGGATTGGATAGACCAGCCTTCTGTGTATCAACAGTAGACTGTGTGGTTGTGGAAGATTTGTTGCTGTTTGAGAAATGCGAAGGGACCTTGTTGTCAGCCATCCAAGACAGAATCTGCTCTCGCTTTTCTGGCTTCCACACACGTTTACATTCCAGATCGGTGAATTTGAAGATGAGGAGGAGGGTAAAGCTCAATTTCTCAATGGGCACCTTGTAAACTGCTAAGGAATATGTATTCCACCATCTGAGTCTCAATGAGGGAGGACCGCCCAAATGTAAAAGTAAGAGTAGTGTTACGGTTGCTGCGAGCACTGGAGACTATGTCCAGATTTCTTGCTACTGCACATGTGCGAGCGCTGGAGACTAAGTCCAGATTTCTTGCTACTGCACATGTGCGAGCGCCGGAGACTAAGTCCAATCTTGGAGCCATTGCACATGTGCGGGTGACATCATCGCTGACACGAGGTCACATGTCTCTGACACCTTCTATGCCGATTGGTCGCTGGTCATGTGCTTGTGACGTCTTGCTCGGTGATAGGCCAGCATGACGTCACTCCTGTCGTTCTGGCAGCGGATTGGCTCTGGTGTCCTCCATCTTGGATGGGGCACAGAGTCTATATAAGACCCTGACACACGCCGCATGGTGCTCAGTCCTCTTGGTTCATGCATATGAGTAGACGCTCTGTGCGCGTTCCTCTAGGCATTCCTCTGTCTATGCTAGGTGAGCGCTACCGGCAGGGTAGCGTTCTTATACCTTACAGCTTCGGCTGCTGTCCGTATCCTTACCTCTTAGGGGAGCGGACATAGGCAGGTGCCTGAGGCACATGGTCTGGCTGGGCCTTGTGATTCTACTCGTAGGTGGACGTTGCCGCTAGGGTAACGTTCCTTATACTGCGTCTGGCAGTTGTTCGTATCCTCGCACACTAGGGGAGCGAACAGAGGTAGGAGCTTTGTGCGGCTTACGCTGCTGTTCGTCTCTTTTGCACCACTAGAAGAGCGGACCTAGGCAGGTGCCATATTTAGTGGTTCGTGTCCTCGCACACTAGTGGAGCGAACGCAGGTAGGAGCTTTGTGCGGCTTACGCTGCTGTTCGTCTCTTTTGCACCACTAGAAGAGCGGACCTAGGTAGGTGCCATTTCGCACACATTCACTTTGTCTCTGTGATTATTAACAGAGATCATTCCACACACCCTCCAAGTAAGGGAGGAATTGCTTTACTTACTTATGATATCCTTCTGTGAGTTAACAGAGGTATTGCACTCTGCCATAGTCTGCAGCAAAGTCTTTGCACGGTGGACCCTGACTGTCTGATACTCCTTTCGGTTATTATCAGACAGCCCCCCGTAACAAGTAGTTCCTCCCAAACGTATGCTACTGGGCCACTTCAGGGCCCTCGCCAAACACCAGCAGGCCCTCCGAAAACTTGAATTGAGGGCTGCAGAATGACATGGTGGAAGAGGAGAAGGGCAAAGCCCACTGCCACAATGGGCACATTGTAATCTGCTATGGAATATGTATTCCACTATCTGAGTCTCAATGAGGGAGGGACCACCCAATTGTATAAGTAAGAGCAGTCCCTCTCAAACGTATGTTACTGGGCCACCTCAGGGCCCTCACCAAACTCAGGTTTCCTGATACCTGTAGGCCCTCTGAAAACTTGAATTGAGGGCTGCAGAATGACATGGTGGAGTAGGAGGAGGAGGGTAAAGCCCACAGCCGCAATGAGCACATTGTGAATTGCTATGGAATTTGTATCTCAATGAGGGAGGGACCGCCCAAATATATAAGTAACAGCAGACCCTCCAAAACCTATGTTATAGGACCACTTGAGGCCCATCAGATCAAAGATCAACATACCAATGGGCATGTTCTAGCTGGCCTTGTAAAGTGCTGGGGAACAGCTAACTAGAAATTATGTATGACAGAGGGACCTACAAAATGTATGTCAGGGCCCTCCCAATTGTAAAAATAAAAAAAAGCCAAAACATTACATGTGGACAAACGGTAAAAGGGATATTTTTTATTCTGTGGTTTATTTAGCCTTAAATACAAGTGATTATGCAGGAAAAACTGTTTCTTAACCTTTTTAGCCTGTAAAATGCAATTTAGGTTAGGTTTGGTAGTTGTTCTTGTGCTTCTGTAAAAGTGGCGTAATACTGTGACAGTCTCATTCCCAGAAATCATATGTGAGTCAGAAATGCATGCAGACATATTCTCCAGGCTCTCCCCATTCATTTTCATCACTTTCCCATCCATTTCAGGCTTTTCAATTCACTGGCTGTGTGAACAGTTTATAAAATTTAACCTTTATTGATCCATCTAAAAAAACACAATACAATTTCCCACTTATTTTGAAGCCTATCTGAAACACACAGTTATGAATAACCGGGTTCAGATACTAAGATAACAAATGGACTGACTAACTATTGAAACTTCAGTCCAAAACTGCAATAGTTACATATAAAATAGTGTCCAAATTTAATAGAGTAATTACTCTTTGTGCAACCTAGTGTTCAACTGCACTTCAGACAGGACACTTAAATTCACACACTGCCCAATTTCTGCTATAAATAGGATTAACTGTATGTGCCCCTAAAAGTATGGCTCAGATGTGCCTCAGTGTGACCCCATTCTCAGTATTGCACACCGTGCCAAACAGCATTACTGATATAGGGAAATGCCTGCCCCCTTCCTTTCTGGCGCGCATTCCGGATTAGCCAATCACGCAGGCCGTCTCACCGGTCCAATCATTGCTGGCCACGTCACCCGGAAATGCCTCAGCGTCATCACGGAGGTTTCACTAGCATTACTAAGAGACGAAAAGGAACAACATCACGTGACTGATCATTGTCACGTGACTAACGGAGACTGACAGCTACAGCGATATTTACAAAATTAACCACCGCTCATTCAGATAGATATTAAGCAATATCATATTTAATCCACAGTGCCTTATTTGAAAGGTGTATGGACTAAGGGAAGAATATTAGACAGAGGAAAATTGAAGGTTAGGCTGACAAGCCACAGTAGTGTACACATTATTCATCGCCAGTTATTATAGGTAGAGAATTATTTATTCATTAGATGTCCATGGGCACTCAATATATAGTTTTTAATTCAACCATTCAGTAGGTGAGATTTCACTTCATAGTAGGGAAAAACACATCAGATTATGCAGATAGATAACCAATATATATATAGTTACATAGTTACTTAGGTTGAAAAAAGACCTAGGTCCATCTAGTTCAACCTTCCTCCACCAGTTCTACATTTAGTCACTAAGTCATTTATAACCAACAATGTTGTGTGTACTGAGGAAATCATCCAGCCCTTTTTTAAAAGCTGTTATAGTATCTGCCATTACTACCTCTTGTGGTAGTGTATTCCACAGTCTGACCGCTCTAACTGTAAAGAACCCTTTCCTATTTAGGTGTCGGAATCGCTTTTCTTCCACTCGCAGTGAGTGCCCCCTGGTCCTTAGTACTGTCTTTGGAAGAAATAAGTCATGTGCCAGTCCTTTATATTGACCACACATGTATTTATACATATAAATGAGATCTCCTCTGAGACGTCTCTTTTCTAAGCTAAACATATCTAACTTTTTCAACCTGTCATCATATGGGAGGCCTTCCATTCCTTGTAATAGTCTAGTTGCCCGCCTTTGAACTGACTCTAACTTCTGAATGTCCTTTTTAAAATGTGGAGCCCAAAACTGGATCCCGTATTCCAGATGTGGCCTTACAAGTGATTTATAGAGGGGTAACAATACGTTGGGATCACGGGATCTAATCTCTCTTTTTATACACCCTAAAATCTTGTTTGCTTTAGCAGCTGCTGCTTGACATTGAGTGCTGCTGCTCAGCTTATTTGTAATGAGAATACCCAAGTCCTTCTCCTGTTCTGTAGTCCCGAGTTTACTTCCATTTAATGTATACGCAGCTATAGGATTACTCCGTCCTAGGTGCATTACTTTACATTTATCAACATTAAATCTCATTTGCCAAGTATCTGCCCATTCTGACATCTTATCCAGATCTTTTTGTAATATTGTACTATCCAGGTCAGTTTTTAATATCCTACATAGTTTGGTGTCATCGGCAAAGACTGACACTGTACTATCAATCCCATCCACAAGGTCATTAATAAAGAGAGTAAAAAGAATCGGTCCAAGCACAGATCCCTGCGGCACCCCACTGCTGACTATAGCCCATTTAGAGAATGTACCATTTATGACTACTCTTTGTTTCCTATCTTTTAGCCAATTCCTTACCCAGTTGCATATTGTGTCCCCTAGTCCTTGCTTCTGGAGCTTTAGTATAAGGCTATTATGTGGTACAGTATCAAATGCCTTTGCAAAGTCCAAATAAATCACATCAGCTGCATTACCAATATCCAGTTTTGAACTTACCCCCTCATAGAACCCCAACAGGTTGGTTAGACACGACTTATCTTTCATGAATCCATGCTGTTTGTCAGTTATCATATTATTTTCTGCAATATATTTTTGCATGTCATCCCTTAAAATGCCCTCAAAAACTTTGCATACTACTGATGTCAGGCTTACTGGACGGTAGTTGCCTGGATCTACCCTCTTACCTTTCTTAAATATCGGTACCACATCAGCAATCCTCCAATCCTGAGGCACCAACCCTGTTACAAGTGAGTCTAAAAAGATGAGATACAGCGGTCTGTCGATTACGGAGCTCAATTCCCTCAATATTCGTGGATGAATGCCATCTGGCCCTCTGGGGATTTGTCAATGTTTAATTTACTCAGACGTAGGCGTACTTCATCTTGTGTTAAATTAATTATATCGGGTGGTGGACTTTGATTTTTCACTTGTTGAATGATCCCTGGTACAGTCAGTTCCTTGGTGAATACAGATGAGAAATGCCTATTTAATATCTCAGTCTTTTGTTTGTCCTCTATAACTAACTTGTTATTATATTTTAAGGGGCCGATACTATCCTTTGTTTTCCTTTTGGCATTAATGTATTTATAAAAGATTTTGGGATTTATTTTAATGTCATTGGCAATTTTTGTTTCAGTAGCTAATTTTGCTTGTTTGATTTCTTTTTTACATTTCCTATTGATATCTTTATACTCCTGCAATGCTATTTCTGTATTCTCAGCCTTTAAGATTTTAAATGCCCTTTGTCTTTGTTTTATTATACTTTGTACAGTCTTATTTATCCATAGTGGTTTCTTTTTATTCCTGGACATTTTATTACCAGAGGGTATACGTTTTTTACAGGACTCTAGTAGTATATCCTTAAACTTACCCCATTTATGTTCGGTATCCCCAGTTACCATGACTTTGTCCCAATCTACCCATTTAAGCTCTTCCCTTAATTTGTTGAAATCAGCTTTCCTAAAATTCCAGGTTTTAGCATTCCCCCTTTGAAATGTTCTATTGAATATTATGTTGAAGCTTACCATATTATGATCGCTGGTGCCCAAGTGCTCCCGGACCTGTAGATCTGAAATTGTATCCGGTCTATTTGACAGGACCAGATCTAGCAAATTATCTCCCGTGGTCGGTTCACCTACCATCTGAGAGAGGAAATGGTCTTGAATGGTAGATAAGAGCTTTTAGCAGAACCAGAAGATTCTATGTCCCACTGAATGTCTGGATAGTTGAAATCCCCCATAATAAGAACCCGATTATTATTATTAGCTGCCTTTTCAATTTGTTCCAGCATTTCACCCTCTATTTGTTCAGGTATGTTAGGAGGCTTATAGCAAACTCCAATTAGCATTTTTCCATTATTCCCCTCTCCATGTACATTTACCCATACTGACTCTACATTGTTGCTGTTCCCCTCAATGTCATCATACAACACAGGTTTTAGGTTAGATTTGATAAATATACACACCCCACCACCTTTTTGGCCTTTCCTGTCCTTCCTAAATGTACTATAACCCTGTATTTTTGTCACCCAGTCATGGCTTTCATCCAGCCAGGTTTCCGTAATGCCCACCACATCATAATCCATGGTTGACATAAGAGTCTCCAATTCATTCATTTTGTTTGCAAGACTTCTTGCATTTGCCAGTAGACATTTAATCCTATTAACACCTTTATTACTCCTAGCCTCCCTACGTTCCTTGTATGTCCCATCCCCCCCAATCCTTCATTGACCCCTACCGTCTCCCTGTCTCTATCTGCTCTATCTATCCCCTTATTTGCTCCACTACCCTCCCTCCCCCCCGATCCTAGTTTAAAAGCTCCTCCATCCGTCTGACCATTTTCTCCCCCAGCACAGCTGCACCTTCCCCATTGAGGTGCAGCCCGTCCCTACCGTAGAGCCTGTAGCCGACTGAGAAGTCGGCCCAGTTCTCCATGAACCCGAACCCTTACTTCCTGCACCAATTTCTAAGCCACATATTTATCTCCCTAAGCTCCCGCTGTATTTCTAGTGACGCTCGTGGCACCGGTAGTATTTCTGAAAACACCACCTTGGAGGTCCTGGACTTCAGCTTCTCTCCTAGTTCCCTGTAAACATTTTTAAGGACCTTCCACCTGCCTCTAACTTTGTCATTAGTACCAATGTGCACCATGACCGCTGGGTTTTCCCCAGCCCCACCCAGCAATCTGTCTATCCGATCCACAATATGCCGAACCCGAGCACCCGGCAGACAACACACTGTTCGGCATTCACGGTCTCGGCGACAGATGACCCTGTCTGTCCGCCTAATTATAGAGTCCCCTACCACCAACATCTGTCTGGGCTTTGCTGCACTCCTATTTCCCTCCTTCCTACAGCAGTTGTTTTCCTGGTTGCTAGGAGCAACATCCTGCTGTAGTGACCCTAGTCCAGGCCCTTCATTCCTAATATCAGCCAAACAGGCATATTTACTAGGTTGTGCCAGGTCTGGACTAGGCTCCCTGACACTTTTCCCCCTACCTCTTCTTCTAACTGTTACCCAGCTACCTACCTCTGGGACCTGATCTTCCCCACTTCCACCCTCCTCCATATCACTGGCCCCAGCCAGAGAAAGCTCAGTGAGCTCTAAACGCCTCTCCAGGTTTGCAATGCCCCTTAGTGTTGCAAGCTGCTTATTTAGATCAGTTACCTTGGCTTCCAAATACGCAACATGCTTGCATCGAGTGCAGACATAGTCACCCTCGAACGGCTGCTCAAGGCATGCATACATCTGACAAGATACACACCTGGTAGCATTATCCATGGAGCACCTATCAAATGGGGATAAACAGTAAAGTAGAAAAACAAAGAGAAAAAAAACGAAAAAAAACCAATGGGAAACGTATAAGGATAAATTCAAACTATGTTCTTGTGTCAAACTATGTAATTGTGTTGAAACTATGCACTTATCTTAAATTCAGCACTTTACTTCAGTTCAGCACCTCGCTCGCTCAGCACCTCGCTTGTGCTGGGTGGTTTATATAGATGTACAATGACTATCAGAAGCTGCTAGAAGCTTCTAGAAACAGGTGTGACTAATCCTACTAATTAAATCACAAGACTAACTTTTTTTTTTTTTCCCCTTTTCACAGAATCACAAACAGACACACAATTCCCTAATGAAATTCAACAATTACAGTTATCACCACTATGTAATTGTGTTGAAACTATGCACTTATCTTAAATTCAGCACTTTACTTCAGTTCAGCACCTCGCTCGCTCAGGCACCTCGCTCGCTCGCTCAATGTGAGAATAATAGTTATATAAATGGGGTAAAGGAGATAGACTCATTTAGGCCATTAGGAGACACTGTGTTCAGCCTATATATCCACTGTGTCTCCTTCCTCTGTACCTTATTGTCTATATCTCTTCTCCTACCAGACTCCCTCACTTTTTCAATTCCCTGAAAGGAGATCTATCCACAATGCCCCCCATGAACTTCCCACATATGTCTAGAAATAGGAGTATCCTCTTTTCTTCTAGTGTTGCCTATGTGTTCCAAAATCCTTTGTTTAAATTGACGTATTGTTTTTCCCACACACATCTTAGGGCAGTGATGGCGAACCTATGGCACGCGTGCCAGACTGGGCACGCAGAGCCCTTTTTTCTGGCACGCGCGCTGTCGCCACACTGCGCCACTTTGCCATATCGGTGTGGTCGCGCCGACAGTGCAAAGTGGTGTTGGAGCAGAGGAGACATCTGTCCTCCTTCTGACACGCCTCCTCTCCTGAGCCGCAGGCCTGTTGCCTAGGAGACAGAGGAGCGTCAGTAGGCGGCGCCGGCGTCTTGTGGCCGCGCGGGAACTGAACTAACTGAGGACGCAGCGATGGAGCGGGGCCTGTAAGGTGAGTTTTTTTATTTTTAAGCTGTGTGCGGCTGTGCCAAGGTGTGGGGGACAGAGCCAGCATGGGGCAAACATGGAGCGCACAGGGGAAACATGGGAGCACGGGGGAAACATGGGAGCACGGGGGAAACATGGGAGCACGGGGGAAACATGGGAGCACGGGGGAAACATGGGGAGCACGGGGGAAACATGGGAGCATGGGGCAAACATGGGAGCACGGGGCAAACATACAGAGCACGGAGCAAACATACAGAGCACGGGGCAAACATACAGAGCACGAGGCAAACATACAGAGCACGGGGCAAACATACAGAGCACGGGGCAAACATACAGAGCACGGGGGAAACATGGGAGCACGGGGGAAACAAACAGAGCATGGGGCAAACATGGGAGCACGGGGCAAACATACAGAGCACGGGGCAAACATACAGAGAACAGGGCAAAGGACAAGGGAACTTTTGCTGGCACAACTGTGGGCCTCTAGCAGCCCTGTCAATCCATGTTTTGGACTAATGGGATCTAATAATATTGATTATTTAACAAGTTGAATCTTCTGTCCTGCATTTTGATACAGAAATCTTTGGTGCTGCATTATAAATCATCTAAAAAATCTTGCATGCCCTGCTCTTTATATACATCTTTAGATTGTGATGTACATTACTTGTGATCTGTATTTGATATTGTGGTTATGCATGATTGCACAATTTCTGATGGGAGATTTTTTCTAACTGTGTATTGTGATCTAACATCATCCGGATCAGTCATGGCGTGTTTGTTTTTAACTAAAAGTTTTTTACTGAAATTGTCACTTTCTGTCTAAAATAAATTATACACACTTGCACTTTAAAAACTCAGTTTTCTTGTCTCCATGAAGATTGTTATTGTGTAGTTTGGTGCAGACAATGGCAGAAAACAAAAAACACAGAATTTATGCAGCGTGTGAACACAGCTTTACAGACACAAAAAGCCAGGTATCGTATAGTGAAATTACATAAAGATTAGAAATTTCTGGCTGCTATGACTATGAATGAATGAACAGTCTGGGGCATCTGCCAAATGGGTATGGCTTAGGGTGTGGTCAGCGGTGTGGTCAAAATTTGCCGTGGTGCACTGCACACACGCTGCATACTTTGTTCCTCTTTCTGTTCTTTGAAAGTTTTGAGGAATGAAGAAGATAGGGGATTTAAGCTGTGATCATCTGATGGTTGGTGCCATACACTGTGTGCAGAATTATTTGGCAAATGAGTGTTTTGATCACATGATAATTTTTATACATGTTGTCCTACTCCAAGCTGTATAGGCTTGAGAGCCAACTACCAATTAAGTAAATCAGGCAATGTACATCTCTATAATGAGGAGGGGTGTGGTATAATGACATCAAAACCCTATATAAGGTGTGCTATATTAGTAAGCAACTTCCTTTCCTTTGGCAAAATGAGTCAGAAGAGAGATTTGATGAGCTTTGAAAAGTCCAAAATTGTGAGATGTCTTGCAGAGGGATGCAGCAGTCTTGAAATTGCCAAACTTTTGAAGTGTGATCACCGAATAATCAAGCGTTTCATGGCAAATAGCCAACAGGGTCGCAAAGAAGCGTGTTGGGCAAAAGAGGCGCAAAAGAACTGCCCATGAATTGAGGAAAATCAAGCGTGAAGCTGCCAAGATGCCATTTGCGACCAGTTTTACCATATTTCAGAGCTGCAATGTTACTGGAGTATCAAAAAGAACAAGATGTGCCATACTCAGGGACATGGCCAAGGTAAGGAAGGCTGAAAAACGACCACCTTTGAACAAGAAACATAAGATAAAACGTCAAGACTGGGCCAAGAAATATCTTAGGACTGATTTTTCAAAGGTTTTATGGACTGATTAAATGAGAGTGACTCTTGATGGACCAGATGGATGGGCCAGAGGCTGGCTCAGTAAAGGGCAGAGAGCTCCACTCCTTATTATTATATGACGAACCCAATATTGTGGACCAAGCAGAAAAAGTCTTGTTGTCCTTAACTCAGGGTTTGGATTCTGCAGAAACGTTCTGTCAGAAATTTCGAAAGTGGGCGGTCCTTACCAAATGGAATGATGATGCGCTTGCGGCTCTTTTTCGCAAGGGTATTGCTGATGCTGTGAAGGATGTAATGGTAGGATTTCCCGTCCCTTCTGGTCTTGATGCCTCTATGACCTTGGCCATTCAGATTGATAGGCGTTTACGTGAACGCAGGAAGATACCTGCTGGTTTTGTGCCTGTGGAACAGCCTTTGGAGCCTATGGAGTGTGATAGGGTCCTTTCTAATGCTAGTCGGCAGGGGTTCAGACGGAAGAATAGACTGTGTGTTACGGTTGCTGTGGCTCTGGAGACTATCTTCGTATTTCTTGCTACTGCACATGTGCAAGCGCTGGAGACTAAGTCCTATCTTGGAGCCATTGCACATGTGCGGGTGACATCATCGCTGACACGAGGTCACATGTCTCTGACACCTTCTAAGCTGATTGGCCGCTGGTCATGTGCTTGTGACACGTGGTCACATGTCTCTGACACCTTCTATGCCGATTGGTCGCTGGTCATGTGCTTGTGACGCTTTGCTCGGTGATAGGCCAGCGTGACGTCATTCATGTCGTTCTGGCAGCGGATTGGCTCTGGTGTCCTCCATCTTGGATGAGGCACAAAGTCTATATAAGACCCTGACGCACGCTGCCCGGCGCTCAGTCCTCTTGGTTCATGCATGAGGGTAGACGCCCTGTGCACGTCCCTCTAGGCATCTCTCTATCTATGTTAGGTGAGCGCTACCGGCAGGCTAGCGTTCTTATACCTTACAGCTTCGGCTGGAGTCCGTATCCTTACCTCTTAGTGGAGCGGACATAAGCAGGTGCCTGAGGCACATGGTCCGGCTGGGCCTTGTGATTCTGCTCGTAGGTGGACGTTGCCGCTAGGGTAACGTTCCTTATACTGCGTCTGGCAGTTGTTCGTATCCTCGCACACTAGGGGAGCGAACAGAGGTAGGAGCTTTGTGCGACTTATGCTGCTGTCTGTCTCTTTTGCACCACTAGAAGAGCGGACCTAGGCAGGTGCCATATCTAGTGGTTCGTGTCCTCGCACACTAGTGGAGCGAACGCAGGTAGGAGCTTTGTGCGGCTTATGCTGCTGTCCGTCTTCTGGCACCACTAGAGGAACGGACCTAGGTAGGTCCCATTTCACACTCACTGCTTTTGTCTCTGTGATCATTAACAGAGATCATTCCACACACCCTCCAAGTAAGGGAGGAATCGCCTTATTTACTAATTATATTCCTCTGTGAGTTTAACAGAGGTATTGCACTCTGCCATAGTCTGCAGCAGAGTCCTTGCACGGTGGACCCTGACTGTCTGATATTCCTTTTGGTTTTATTATCAGACAGCCCCCCGTAACATTAGGACTGAGCCAAGGGTCTGGCAGTTATGGCAGAATATCAGAAGTTACACCGTTACATACAAGTACTTGAGTCGCGGCTCAAGAGTATAGAGGACAAACCTCAGACCATGGTGACATCTGCACATGATCCTCGACTTGCTCTGCCAAACAGATATTCTGGCGATGCCAGATCATGTCGTGGTTTCATTAGTCAGTGTCAGATACACCTAGAGGTCAACTCTTCTCGCTTCTCTACGGAGAGGTCCAGAGTAGGCTTTATCATCTCCTTACTTCAGGACAAAGCCTTAAAATGGGCGAACCCCCTATGGGAGCGCTCTGATGTGGTTACTCTGAGACATCAAGACTTTCTTGATGCTCTTAAGGCGGTATTCATGGGTCCGCAGGTTACCCATGATGCGGCCCTGAGACTGTTAGATCTATCTCAGGGTTCGTTATCCACTAGTTCTTATGCCATTGCTTTTAGAACTCTGGTGGCAGAACTAGATTGGCCAGAGAAGGTGTTGATTCCTATCCTCTGGAGAGGGTTGGCAGGCTATGTCAAGGATGCTCTTGCTACTCGTGAGGTCCCTGCTTCTCTGGAGGACTTGATCACAGTAGCAACGAGGATCGACGTACGCCATAGGGAACATAGACTCGAGGTCTCTTCCTCACGCCCTAAGCATCGGGCTATTCCAGTTGTTGAGGCTCCACTACCATCTTCCTCAGCATCTGAAACACCTTCCACTCCTATGCCGTTAGGTCATACGTCCTTCAGACTACGCAAGTCTGGTCCTCCTATATGTTACATATGTCGTCAGGCTGGGCACTATGCCAACAAGTGTCCTAGCCGTCAAGGAAACTCCCAGGCCTAGTAACCATTAGAGGGGGGTTACTAGAGACGTCTTCTGCACCCTCTAAGTGTAGTATCCCAGGTCAGCTCTCATTCTCTGAGAATACATGGCCTATTATGGCTTTTGTGGATTCCGGAGCTGACGGGACTTTTGTGTCCTCAGGATTTGTAAAGAGACACAATATTCCCCCTATCATGTTAGAGGCGCCTATTCCTGTTCGTGTTGTTAATGGAACTATGTTGTCAGACTCCATTAGATTGAGGACAGTTCCCTTGCGCCTTTCCCTGTCTCAGGGTCACATAGAGGAGATTTCTTTTCTTGTTTTGCCTGAGGGTATAGACGACATCCTTCTGGGTCTCCCATGGCTTCGGACTCATGCTCCTCTAATTGACTGGGAGACCGACAGCATTATTAGTTGGGGTTCGAAATGTCAGTCCCGATGTCTTCCCTTACCACCTAAGGTCGTGGCGGTTGCATCAACTGATCTCTCTCCCATACCTACACCCTATTTGGATTTCGCTGACGTGTTATCCAAACAGGGTGCTGAGGTTCTTCCACCTCATAGGCCGTATGACTGTGCCATAGACCTTATCCCAGGTTCGGTTCCACCTAAGGGCAGGGTTTACCCCCTGTCAATACCTGAGTCAGAGGCCATGTCGACCTATATAAGAGAGAGTTTAGACAAGGGGTTCATTCGGAAGTCTGTCTCTCCCGCGGGAGCTGGGTTTTTCTTTGTTCGGAAGAAAGAGGGTGATTTGCGTCCCTGCATAGATTACAGGGGTCTCAACGCAATCACAATAAAGAACAAATACCCGTTACCTTTAATTTCGGAGCTCTTTGACAGATTGAGGGGAGCTCAGGTTTTTACGAAGTTGGATCTGCGGGGTGCGTATAACTTGGTACGAATTCGAGAGGGTGACGAATGGAAGACCGCTTTTAACACCCGAGACGGTCACTATGAATACCTCGTCATGCCTTTTGGTTTATGTAATGCACCCGCAGTATTTCAGGACTTCGTAAACGATGTGTTCAGGGATTTACTGTTATCCTCCGTCGTGGTGTATCTGGACGACATCCTGATTTTTTCTCCTGATCTGGAGACTCATCGTCAGGATGTCATTCGTGTCCTTTCCCGTTTAAGGGAGCACTCATTGTTTGCTAAACTTGAAAAATGTGTATTCGAGCAGTCATCCTTGCCTTTTTTGGGTTACATTATCTCACAAGAGGGTCTGGCTATGGATCCCGTGAAGCTCTCTGCTGTCCTGGAATGGTCCGAACCTCATTCCTTGAAGGCGGTGCAACGCTTCTTAGGATTCATAAATTATTACAGGCAGTTCATACCCAATTTCTCTACTTTGGTGGCCCCTTTGGTGGCCTTGACTAAGAAAGGTGCTAATCCAAAAGTCTGGTCTACTGAAACATCCCAGGCTTTTGAGGCAGTAAAAAGACACTTTTCAACTGCTCCCGTTCTTCAAAGACTCGATGAGAATAAGCCCTTCCTCTTGGAGGTTGATGCCTCTTCAGTGGGTGCTGGTGCGGTCTTGTATCAAAAGAACGGTGCAGGTAGAAAAAGGCCATGTTTCTTCTTTGCTAAAACCTTTTCACCGGCAGAGAGAAACTATACCATTGGGGATAGGGAACTGCTCGCCCTGAGACTAGCCTTGGAGGAGTGGCGTCACTTGCTGGAAGGAGCGAAACATCCTTTCCAGGTCTATACAGACCATAAAAATCTGACGTACTTACAAATCGCTCAGCGTCTGAATCCTCGCCAAGCCCGCTGGTCCTTGTTTTTCTCCCGCTTTCACTTCTCCATCAACTATCTGTCTGGGAGTAAGAATAACAAGGCAGACGCCCTGTCTCGCTCTATGGTTTCTACCCAGGAAGAGATTGACGAACCTCGTCTTATCCTTCCCTCCAGGGTGTTTCATACGCTCTCCCCTGTGACGTTAGACCAAATCCCACCGGGCAAGACCTTTGTTCCGCCGGATCGACAGAATGATATACTGTCGTGGGCCCACACCTCAAAGGTGGGTGGGCATTTTGGTATTAGACGGACACGAGAGTTACTCGAGAGGTGGTATTGGTGGCCACACTTAGCCAGCCACGTCAAGAGATATGTCGGTTCCTGCTATTCGTGTGCTCGCAACCGCCCGTTACGGCAGAGACCGGCTGGGCTCTTGCATCCTTTACCAGTGCCAGATAGACCATGGGAGGTGGTAGGCATGGACTTTGTTGGTGATCTTCCGTGTTCACAGGGACATAGATTTGTGTGGGTCATTACGGACCATTTCTCCCGGATGGTTCATCTCGTACCGTTATCGAGAATCCCATCTTCCAGGGTACTAGCCAAACTATTCCTCAAGCATGTCTTTAGGCTTCACGGGATGCCAGATCGTATCATTTGTGATAGAGGCCCGCAATTTGCTTCTCGTTTCTGGCGAGATCTTTGTAGCCTTCTGCAAATTGAGTTGAATCTCTCTTCGGCATACCATCCGGAGACCAATGGTTTGGTTGAGCGTACCAATCAATCCATGATTATATACCTTCGACACTTTGTTGCTGAGAACCACGATAACTGGTCCTCCCTCCTACCCTGGGCAGAATTTGCCCTTAACAATTCGCTGGCTGAGGCCACTGGGCAGACACCATTCGTACTCAATAATGGGCAACACCCTAGGGTACCAGTACCGTTTCCCGCTGCTGCACCTCCTCCTCTTGTGGCCGACTGGGCAACTAATGCCAGAGAGGTTTGGGATTGGACTCAAGAGTCGATCCAAGCAGCTAAGGACCGTATGAAGATGGTGTCTGATCGGTTTCGTCGCCCGGCTCCTGTCTGTTCTCCAGGGGACTTTGTGTGGCTCTCTGCAAAACACGTGAGACTTAGAGTGAGCTCTGTCAAATTTGCGCCTCGCTTCCTGGGTCCTTATGAGGTTCTTCGACAGGTAAATCCTGTAGTCTACCAATTGAAGTTACCCGTCCATCTTAGGATCCATGACAAATTCCATGTTTCACTGCTAAAGCCGGCTATTTTACCTCACGCTCATGAAGTGCACTCTCCTGCCTCTGATTCCTCTCGCTCTAGCTATGAGGTACGAGCCGTAGTTGGTTCTAAGATGGTTAGAGGGCGCAGGTTCTTCTTGATAGATTGGGAGGGCTACGGCCCGGAACATCGCTCTTGGGAGCCTGAGGAGGCTGTCCATGCTCCCGACTTAGTTGCCGATTACCTGCGTCGCCGGGAGGGGGGCCCTTGAGGGGGAGGTACTGTTACGGTTGCTGTGGCTCTGGAGACTATCTTCGGATTTCCTGCTACTGCACATGTGCAAGCGCTGGAGACTAAGTCCTATCTTGGAGCCATTGCACATGTGCGGGGGACATCATCGCTGACACAAGGTCACATGTCTCTGACACCTTCTAAGCTGATTGGCGGCTGGTCATGTGCTTGTGACACGTGGTCACATGTCTCTGACACCTTCTATGCCGATTGGTCGCTGGTCATGTGCTTGTGACGCTTTGCTCGGTGATAGGCCAGCGTGACGTCATTCATGTCGTTCTGGCAGCGGATTGGCTCTGGTGTCCTCCATCTTGGATGAGGCACAAAGTCTATATAAGACCCTGACACACGCCGCCCGGCGCTCAGTCCTCTTGGTTCATGCATGAGGGTAGACGCCCTGTGCACGTCCCTCTAGGCATCTCTCTGTCTATGTTAGGTGAGCGCTACCGGCAGGGTAGCGTTCTTATACCTTACAGCTTCGGCTGGAGTCTGTATCCTTACCTCTTAGTGGAGCAGACATAGGCAGGTGCCTGAGGCACATGGTCCGGCTGGGCCTTGTGATTCTGCTCGTAGGTGGACGTTGCCGCTAGGGTAACGTTCCTTATACTGCGTCTGGCAGTTGTTCGTATCCTCGCACACTAGGGGAGCGAACAGAGGTAGGAGCTTTGTGCGGCTTATGCTGCTGTCCGTCTCTTTTGCACCACTAGAAGAGCGGACCTAGGCAGGTGCCATATCTAGTGGTTCGTGTCCTCGCACACTAGTGGAGCGAACGCAGGTAGGAGCTTTGTGCGGCTTACGCTGCTGTCCGTCTCCTGGCACCACTAGAGGAACGGACCTAGGTAGGTGCCATTTCACACTCACTGCTTTTGTCTCTGTGATCATTAACAGAGATCATTCCACACACCCTCCAAGTAAGGGAGGAATCGCCTTATTTACTAATTATATTCCTCTGTGAGTTTAACAGAGGTATTGCACTCTGCCATAGTCTGCAGCAGAGTCCTTGCACGGTGGGACCCTGACTGTCTCATATTCCTTTTGGTTTTATTATCAGACAGTTCTCCGTAACACTGTGCTTCTATTGTGGAGACGCTTCTCAGAACATCTCTGTCTGCCCTAAACGTGAAAGGAGATTGGCTATTTCTGTTACTGTGGGTTCTTTGCAACCAAAGTTTCTTTTGTCTGTCACATTGATTTGCTCATTGTCTTCTTTTTCTGCATTTGCCTTTGTGGACTCAGGGGCGGCGCTCAATTTGATGGATTTTGGGTTTGCTAGGGATTGTGGTTTCCCCATGGTTCCTTTGCAAACTCCTATTCCTTTAAGGGGCATTAATGCTACCCCTTTGGCAGAACATAAACCCCAATTTTGGACCCAGGTGCCTATGAGATTTGCACCAGCGCATCAGGAAACTTGTACATTTTTAGTATTGCATAATCTACAGGATACCTTGGTACTGGGATTTCCGTGGTTGCAGACCCATAATCCGGTTCTTGACTGGAGAACCTTGTCGGTAGCTAGTTGGGGTTGTCAAGGTGTGCATCAGGACCTTTCCGTGTCTTCCACGTCTGCTCAGGCAGTTGATGTTCCGGCCTTCTCGTCTGATTTCCGTGAAGTATTTAATGACCAGGAATCTGATTCTCTGCCCCCACACCAGGACTGTGACTGTGCCATTGAGTTGGTGCCCGGTTGTAAATTTCCCAAGGGGCGGATTTTCAACTTGTCTGTGCCCGAACATGATGCCATGCGGTCATACATCAGGGAATCATTGGAGAAGGGGCACATTCGGCCCTCATCTTCTCCTTTGGGTGCCGGTTTCTTCTTTGTTGCTAAGAAAGATGGTTCGTTGAGGCCTTGTATTGATTACCGTCTTCTTAATAAAATTACGGTTAAATATCAGTACCCTTTGCCTCTGATGTCTGATTTGTTCTCTAGAGTGTAGAGTGCCAAATGGTTTACGAAACTGGATCTCAAGGGTGCGTATAATCTCATCCGTATTAAGGAGGGTGATGAATGGAAGACGGCTTTTAATACTCCTGAGGGGCATTTTGAGTACCTAGTGATGCCTTTTGGGCTCACTAATGCACCCTCCATCTTCCAGGCCTTCATGAATGATATTTTTCGGGACCTTATTGGTAAATTTTTGATTGTGTATTTGGATGATATCTTCATTTTTTTCTGATGATTGGGACTCTCATGTTGGGCAAGTACGGGATGTTTTTCAGATACTTAAGGATAATGCACTGTACGTTAAGGGGTCAAAGTGCCTCTTTGGGGTGCAAAGGATTTCCTTTTTGGGCTTCATCCTGTCTCCCTCCGCTATTGAAATGGACCCGGTTAAGGTTCAGGCTATTTACGACTGGGTGCAACCAACTTCTCTAAAATCCCTGCAACGGTTTTTGGGGTTTGCTAATTTTTACCGTAAATTTATAGCCAATTTTTCTGAATCTCATCTATCTGGAATCGGCCAAGAGGTTGAATCCTCGGCAGGCCAGGTGGGCTTTGTTTTTTACCCGGTTTAATTTTGTGGTCTCTTTTTTGCTGGGCACCAAGAATGCTAAGGCCGATGCCCTTTCCAGGAGTTTCTGCGCTGACTCTTTGGAGGTTGTCGAGCCGTCTACTATCCTGAATGATGGTGTAGTTTTCTCGGCTATTTCGCCTGATCTGCGGTTGGCACTGGCGGAATTTCAGGGGGATAAACCTGAGAGATGTCCTACAGGGAAACTGTTTGTCCCGGACCAATGGAGAGACCGAGTTGTCTCTGAGGTTCATTGCTCTGTTTTGGCGGGTCATCCTGGCATTTTTGGTACTCGGGATCTTGTGAGACGCTCTTTTTGGTGGCCTTCCCTGTCCCGAGATGTCTGTCGTTTTGTGCAGTCGTGTGGAGTTTGTTCTAGGTCCAAGCCCTGTTGTTCACGTTCTAGTGGGCTATTATTGCCTTTGCCTGTACCTAAGAAACCTTGGACGCACATCTCTATGGATTTTATTTCAGAGCTTCCCGTCTCTCAGAAAATGACTGTGATTTGGGTGATCTGTGACAGATTCTCCAAGATGGTCCACTTGGTTCCCCTATCTAAGTTGCCGTCTTCATCAGAGTTGGTGCCTTTGTTTTTCCAACATGTTGTTCGTTTGCATGGTATTCCCGAAAACATTGTTTCTGACAGAGGAGTGCAGTTTGTATCCAGGTTTTGGAGGATTTTTTGCTCCAAATTGGGTGTTCAGCTGTCTTTCTCCTCAGCGTTTCATCCTCAGACCAACGGTCAGACTAAAAGGGCTAACCAGACCCTAGAGACCTATTTACTTGTTTTGTTTCTGCGGATCAGGATGACTGGGTTTCGTTTTTGCCTTTGGCTGAATTTGCCCTTAACAATAGAGCTAGCTCTACCACATTGGTGTCCCCCTTTTTCTGCAATTTTGGGTATCACCCTAGGTTCCTCTCAGGGCAGCTTGAGGCATCTGACTGTCCGGGGGTGGATTCGGTGGTCAATAGAATGCAGCAGATTTGGGGGCAGGTAGTGGATAAATTGTTTCAGTCCCAAGAAACTGCCCAAAAGTTTGCCAACCGGCGTCAGACTGTTGGTCCCCGGTTTAAAGTAGGGGACATGGTGTGGTTGTCCTCTAAAAATATTCCTATGAGAGTTCCATCTCCTAAATTTAAGCCCAGATTTATTGGACCTTATAAGATTTCGGAGATTATTAACCCTGTATCTTTCCGTTTGACTCTGCCTGCATCATTTAAGATTCACAATGTCTTCCATAAGTCCTTGTTGAAGAAAAATGTGGAGCCAGCAGTTCCTGCAGCAGCGCCTCCTCACCCTGTTTTGGTACAAGGGGATCTGGAGTATGAGGTTGAAAAAATTCTGGATTCCCGTCGCAGTAGGCGTCAGCTTCAGTACCTTGTGAAATGGAACGGTTATGGGCAGGAGGATAACTCTTGGGTTGTGGCTTCTGACATTCATGCGGACAGGTTGGTTCACGCCTTCCATCATGCTCATCCCGAGCAACCCGGTTGCGTGGGTGAGGGGTCCGTGACCCCTCCTCAAGGGAGGGGTACTGTTGTGAATGTTAGTTATGTTTTGGCTGCTGGGAGGCTCCCTCTGGTGGCCAGGAATGGTTTGGACTTGGACCAGGTGTGTTGTGCAGTGGGTGTTTCCTTTGCTAACTCTCTGCTTATTTAAGTCCTGGTCTGATTGCAGGCTGTTGCCGGATGTCAGTTGTTCTTTGTATCTCCAGCCTGCTTAATCCTGCTTTACACCACATCTACTCCAGATAAGTGCTTGCTCTTTATTTATTGTCTGTTTTTTTTGCTTATCTGGGTTTGTCATTTGTTGTGGTTGGTTTCAGTTTATTTCCTTCCAGGGATTTTCCCCCTCAGTGGATTGTTGAGGAACTCCCTGCAGTTCTGTGTGGAGTATAGCTCCTTTGGGTCCATGTGTTTTGTGTTTTCTGTTCATTGGTATGACAAGGGCACCTGGTATAGGACGGAGTTCAGATCGAGCGATCTGAGGGCCTTTTTGTACTATCAGGAAGTTGGTATTTTGCAGGGTTTTTCTCTGGTCACCAACAGTCCACTTTCCTGTCCTTTCCTATTTTAGTCAGCGGGGGCCTCACCTTTTGCTAATCCTGTCATCTACCTATGTATTATGTTTTTCCTATATCACCGCAGTCTTTGAATGTGGGGGGCTTGCTATTCTTGTCTATTTTCTGAGGCAGATTCATCTTTCCTACCTTTAGGATAGTTAGTTCTCCAGCTGGGTTCGCGGTGCACAGGATGTTAGTTCACCCCTCGGCTACTTCTAGTTGTGATGGTTAGTAAGGGGATGGCGGCCAGATTAGTTGCCAATGCTCTTGTCACCTTTTGCCAATGATTTGTGGTGGTCTTCCATGGTTCCGGATCATAACAGCGGCTGCTCGAGTGGCGCTCAGATCCGGGATCGTGTCTGGGGCTCGAGTGGTGACCGGACCTGGGGCTCGTGCAACCACTCATCATCGCAGCAGTGAAAAAGGGGGTATGTATAGGGGAAATTGTCTGTGACGCCACCCGTGGTTGCGGTGATGGGATGGTGGCATCGCTGCTGCCTCTATGGACCGGCGTCCGGGACCGATGGTGTGGGGGCACCGAGGTGGTATCCCCTCCACGGGTAGGGGGAGGTGTAGTCCCGGGGCCCAGGTGTAGGTAGGGAGCAGTGCTGTTGCGCCGTCGGCAGGTCGGACCGGATGACACCGGTGTACTCACAATTAGGAAGGATTCGCACAGAGTCTGTATTGTAAACCAAGGCCGGATGCCGGTTGCCTCAGGATGGGTGTGCTGGTCCGCACACGGGTTGGCAAGGTAGGGACACTTCCTCCTGCACTGGTGGATGCAGACCAGAAGAGGGCCCAGAAGGTAAATCTGGCTGCTCCCAGGTTCCAGGCCTCGGCTGAGGCGTCGCGGGGTTGCCGCTGCGAGGCAGCAGTACAAAACGCGTCACAGTTGAGTTTCCCCAGTGCAGCAGGTGGCGGTCGTAGCCGGCATGGGGGAGCGCCGACTCAGCCAGACCCCCGTGCAGAGGGAACCAGAGCATGATGACGCTCCATATTGGGAGCGGCAGCAGCGCCAGCTGGGTTGGAAGATCGCGGCCTGGGAAAAGAAGAAGGCAGATGTGCTGACCCGGACCATCCGGGAGAAGGAGAATCTCCATAGTGCTACCTATCGGGTGCGGGGCCCGAACCACGAAGGCCAAGTCCGGCAGTTTGACCCCCAGCGTGGATGGGGGTTCATCTTTGAACCGGGCCTGGAGGCGGAGATCTTCGTATCCCGGCGGGATGTCAACTCCCACCTTCCAATGGGACACCCGGACCGTGATCTGGAGCCCGGAGAGCTGGTGAGCTACACCCGGCATTGTGGGGAGAGAGGCTGGTTCACCCTTAATGTAAAGAGAAGGGTGAGCCGCAGTATCCCGAGGTGGCCCCAGTCCCCTCCCCCGCCGTACAGTCCCTAAGTCATGTTGGAGGAGTATGAAGAGGAGTGTTAAAAGGTTAGCGGTTCCCGGCTACCATACTGCCCGTCCCCATTGTTTGATTCCCGATGTTCACCCCGTTTTAAAATGAACATGGCTGAGAACTTGCAGGCCAGACAAAAACTTTTGGGCTTTTAAATAATCCCGGACCACCCTTTCAGGTCCTGCAGCCCCGGGGAGGCTGGTTGGAGGAAGGGCCTGCGGCAGAGGAGGCTGAGGTCCCGTCACCATTGCAACCGGTGACTTCCCTCCAGGTCAGGGGTCCCCTGAACGTGGGGCCTTTGAGAGACTGCTGGGTATGGAACATTTTACCCGGTCCGTATGGGCAACACCCAGACCCGAACGGAAAAGGGGTGCTGACCTGTTTTTAAAGGCAGCATCAAGGTTCAGGTTTGCTTGGGTGGGCAACTGAAAAGAGCCGGTCCCGTCCCGTTCCCGGTTAATAAAAATGTTCCGTAACGTTTAAGCAAAATGCCTCCCATCAAGGGATGAATCCTAAACCTTCATAATGTAAATATGTTATTATATTTGTAAATGTTCTAAAACTTTTATCTTTTTCAGTTACAAAATAAATGGTGGTGGTCGTACAGCCCACAGACGGTCTGTAGTTAACCAAAGGGGAGTGTGACGCCCTGGACTAGCCAGGTAGTCACAAGTAGACCCCCGCATTACACATGTCCCCCAATATGGTAACACCAGCCAAACCATAAACCCTAGTCACCTCTCTCAGTGCTTGATGAACACACCAGGGGGCGGAGCCAGGCATTTGGCCACGCCCACTGATAAGTTCAGAGGGCCTGAGGCAGGAAAACACAGTAGTTCATTGGAGAGTGGAGTGAAGAGGAGTGAAGGAGTCTGACAGGTGCCGAGGTTGGAGCCCGGGCACCTTTGGCTAGGAGGCAGACGGTGGCCTTAGCCTGCAGGAGCCGGGAAGACGGCTTGGTGGAACCGTGGTGGACCGGGACAGGGTAGTGGCCCACCGGTACTGACCCGGGGAACCGACTCGGACACCGGAGCACACAGGGGGGTACTCAGGCCCTGAAACGAGGTCCAGAAGCCACTGGACTGAGTTAATCAACTGATTGCGGTCTGGACTTTAGGTCCTTCCCACCCAAGTCCCGACTGAAGAAAACAGCCCACTGAGGGGGATAGAAAGCCACCACACAGGCAGAGAGATCCCATAGGCCAGCGTCTGTGGGCAAAAGGGCTCTCCCGACATACACAACGCCAGGGAGCGGACTCCCGCCGCTGAAGCACAGGCAGCCCAAATACACTACACGGTGCAGGAGAAGGGCAAAGACCACCGAACTGGGTGGGGGACCAGACGCAGCCGGCTGCGGGCACTGACCACCATCAACTTTGTTTATCAGAGACTTGTGTGTGTCAATAACAGTGAGTACAACAGTGCCAACCGGCCGCGCACCACCGTGCACCGCCAGCTAAACTCCCCAATGGGTCCCAGGGCCATCATCCCTGCCCATGGAGGGGGTTAACATCTTGCTGCATAACCATCTCCCCCGGGTGCCCCGTAACTGCAGTGGTGGTGTCTACCTTCACCACAACCCGTGGGTGGCGTCATGAACTTAAACACGGCTCTGGCCGAACACCTACCTACCACCCTCCTAAGTAGTGCCAGCACCCTTTCAGAGCGAAGTGACCCCGGGTCCAGAGGCGCTCGAGCCACCCACCAACGAGCCCGGATCCAAGCGGCTCAGCTGCAGTCGAGTGCGGGGCGGTACACATATATAAGATATGGATCTCTATTTCCGTTTTTGGATTTATATTCTGTTTTTTGGTTTGGATTTAGGTCCAACATGGATTACAAAAGTAGAAATGGCTGTTGGATCACACAGTTGAGCGAGGTTTTTGGTGGTGGTTCGGGCCCAACTCAAGTTTCGACTCCTGTACAGTATCGTGAGTTGCAGAATAGATATAAGGATCTCGTCCACAAACGCATGAGAACATGGTGGAATAAGGCCTCTTTGGAGCAGTACCTATCCAGAGGGATCACTCCTAGAGGCCTTAGAGTTCAAGTCTTTCCCTTTTTTGAGGTTGATGATGTCAATTTCAAAAAGAGATGGGAGGAGGCCTGTGGGCTTTGTTCCCGTCCAATGTTAGAACTCCTCATTGGATTTGACAAAAAGAAACTTGAAACTCTGGAGGCTGAGATCGAGATTGTTAATTCTGAAATTAAACTGAAAAAGTCTAAAGATGCCATAGATAACTTTGAAAAGGAAGTGCAGAAGGACTCTCTCCGTTGGGAAAGTGATATCAAACAATTTCAACTGAAATTCATCATGAATCAGACAGGGTGTATAGGTGGCATTAGCCTAAAAGATTCAGATCTAGGCCTAGGTCTAGATCTAATTATAGGAAGTCTTCAATGTCATCGGATGACCGCTCGAGAAGTCCGTTCCCTGACCCTTCTGTAAATCAAAATGGTCCTGAAAGATCTACTACAAGCGGAATAACAACTCGCAATAGTACTAAAAGAAAGGCCAATCAATCTGAAAGTAGAGGTAAAGATCATGCGACTAAAGATAATCTGCAGGTGATTAACTTGTCTGATCGGATACTCACAGGATCAGATTGATGTTTTGCAGATGGGCCTGTCATTCTCGCCTGTTGCGAGATTTGACAGGTTTGTGGCTATAAAGGATATCCAATTGTTTGGCCGAAAGCTCCTTTTTAAAAAACACTTTTCCAGAAAGAGTGATGCTGATTGGGCTACACTATCCGGACAGGAAAGAGAGATAGTCGAACTCTTGGAATTCTTGTTAGCTGAACAAGAGGAAGCAACTACCTCAAAATTTCCACATTCCATGAATAAGAAGTCCTCTGCTTTTCTCCCATTGTCAGCCTGTCCCACTGTAGACCTATTCGTCAAATTGGTTACTCAAGATCTTCGCACACTCCCTAAGGTAAGATCTCATGATAATTTGAACCAGGGACAAAGAAAAGCGATTGACGAATTGTCTAAGATGCAGGATATAGTGGTGAAACAGGCTGACAAGGGGGGAAATGTAGTGATCTGGCCAACCGCAAAGTATGAGGCCGAGGCCTTCAGACAGTTAAATAACCGTGACTGTTATCGGAAGCTTGACGGTAACCCATCTGCAATCTTCAAATCTGAACTTGATAACATCCTTAAAAAAGCTTGTGATGATAATATTATTCCTGTGAGTGTCCTGGAGGGTCTTGTGAACCAATTTCCTATTGTCCCAACTATTTACTTTTTACCAAAAGTTCATAAGAGTCTCCAGGACCCTCCGGGAAGGCCTATAGTCTCGGGTATTAACAGCTTATGTGAACCCGCCTGTAGATTTTTGGATCATTACCTGCAACCTTTGATGTTTGACTTACCCGCTTACATACGGGACTCAACTGACCTGTTGGTGCGAATACAGGACTTACATTTGGATGATGACGTTATAATGATGACTGCTGATGTAGAGTCATTGTATACGTCTATTGCACACTCTGATGGGTTAAGGGCTGCAGAATTCTATTTGAGCACTACCTCTCTGGATAGTGATCTTGTTTCCCTCCTGCTCACTCTGCTGAAATTTATCCTCACCCACAACTTTTTCCTGTTCAAGGGGCGCTACTATCTCCAGGAGAGGGGCACTGTTATGGGGGCGTCTTGTGCGCCCTCGTATGCGTGCCTCTTTCTGGGGTACTGGGAGCGCTCCATTCAATATCCTGACACTAATAGTGGTCCAGTCTTGTTGTGGGTGAGGTATATAGATGATGTGTTCATGGTTTGGCAGGGTGGACAGGAGGAACTAGAGGGATTTATGTGCTCACTGAATGTTAATGATTCTAATATAAAACTAACTTATGATTACAGCCCTAACTCAATAGAGTTTCTGGATGTCAGAATAATGATGGGAGTGGACGGTTCTGTCGTGACGGATATCTTTAGAAAAGGAACAGCAGTAAACTCCCTCCTTAGTGCAAAATCATCTCATCCACCACAAGTCATCAATTCCATACAACAGGTCAGTTTTTGAGAGCCCACAGGGTTTGTTCAGACAATGATCTATTCGAGGGTCAGGTGAGGGATCTTAAGAGATGGTTTAAGTCCCGCCACTATAGTGATAGGTCGATTGAATCTGGCTATGAGAGGGCAAGAAATACACCGAGGGATAACCATCTTAAATCTAATACTAAAAAATCGGATCAGCAAGTAAAATTCATTACGACCTATCACTCTCAGTGGAGGGAAATGAATGAAGTTGTTTCACGCTATTGGCCGATACTCCTGTCTGATGGTGATCTAGCAAAAGTCATCTCAGCTAAGCCATCAATCACGCCACGTAGGTCAAGGACCCTTAGGGACATGATAGTGAGAAGTCACTATGTCCCACCCCATTCTACGTTTTTGGGTTTGTCAAAAGGACCCAAATAGGGTTAGTTTTCCTATGGAGACTGTGGGGCTTGTTCCCAAATGGAAAGGTGCTTTACTTTCCATGACTCGTCTAATACTAAGTCCTACAAAACTGTACACAACATTAATTGCAGGACAACTTTTGTCATCTACTGGGCAAAATTCCCTTGTGGACTTATGTATGTGGGGCTGACCTCCTGGGAATTTAGAGTTAGGGTCCTTGAACACATTAGGGATATCAAAAAAGCAGCGAAAGTCGAAACATCGGAAGCATTTGGGGCCCTAAATAACATACCTAAGCACTTTTGAGAAAAACATAGATGTAATTGGCGTCTCCTCGTGTTTAGAGGGATAGACAGAGTCTACTTTGGTACGAGGGGAGGTGATCACAGGAAGGTTTTGGCCCAGAAGGAGGTAAAGTGGATTACCACACTGGAAACTGTGAAACCACAGGGTTTGAATGACCTGGTGTCTTTCAGGCCTTTCCTGTGATCGCCTTCCTTCAGGACAATATATGACTTTTTGATCTGTGTTCTCGTGCGTTTTTTGCACGTTTTTCCTAATTAAACTATATTCTGCACGATATTTGTTACTTGAGTCTTGGCCTGAATGGCCCCCTCAAGCTCCTCGCTCTCTGTCTGATTTTTATGGTCATTATTTTAAAAATGCTTTCTTTTTACTTGTTATCCTTATGTACAGGGTTGGTGAGAGCGGTTATCTAAGAAAATCTGTCATATGCAAATGCATATTTTTTACACCTATGATGGAATTGTACCTCAAGATCTACGTCCATTATGAAGCATATTTAAAGTGTATCTAAGTGGTCTACTAATGAAATTGTTGTTGTTTTCAACTTACCTTTTATAACATACATGATGATGGGTCAAATTTAGTACCTGGCTATGGCTATGTAGCACGCAATTTTACCTTGGGATGGGCAATGATTTCCTATGATGTATATGGGTGAATGAATGTCCCTTGGAACCTTGTGTGAATCTACTTGGACTATGTTAATGGTGTATTTTAACCCAATTCATGTGTCTTTCTATATATATATAATATCACTTTGGATCATTGATATTGTACGATTTCAATGTGCATTCTTAATTTATGATGGTTTGCCAGCACTGCTGCCCTCACCTACGATGGTGCTGGGCGCGCTGATGCCTGCGCGCACTCTGTATGTCGGTGTCTGTCCCTCCCCTCCAGTCGGCGCCCAATGACTGAAGTGATTAGCGCTCATGCGCATTGTAACTTCCGGGACACCGGCTGGAGTGGGCGGCATGGCCGCCGCCATGCAGTGCACGCCAGTAATGGGCCTCAGATGAGTCCAGCACCATATAATGGTGACCATCCCCCTCTCACAGCAGCTCCTGATGAAGCGGGTGTGAAATGCGCGTAGAGGTGCTAGGCAGTGTGGTTCTCCAGCTAGTGGTCTTAAAAACTCTCAAACTGCTTTCCAGCAGCTTATTGTCTTCGGTCTTTCCCCCTCCCTTCCCTGCTTGGCATGGTGTATATGGCGGCATGGTGCGTATTGGGGTTATACTGACCTGAATGCGGGCAATCTGTATATGGGGAATCTCTATCTAAACAATGTATCACAGAACCTTATGTCTATTTATGTGTGATTTGCAATGTTTCCTCTGTGTACTATGTAATTGTATGGCACTGTCACTTTAAAATTGGAACTTACAGTCTGCCTTATCCTTGCTGGATTGTCAGTTTGTAATATCATACTTGGTGTATTCAACTGATTACATTATGTGTTTTTTCTTGACCACTCTAATGTACTAGCTTAATTACCACACTGCTCCAGGATTTTTTCTGTTTTTAAGGGGAAAAAACTTTTTTACTGTGTTTTTTGATACTCATCTCTGATCATGTGATGAATCTATGATGTTTGTTAGTACTATGTCAATAAATTTGTAATTTTTTGGACTTATTTGTGTCTCTTTAATACATTTATAAAATAATGCAGGTCTAGTGTAGGTTTGGCAGTGTAACGCTTGCCTGGATCCACAGACTCAGATGGGATGCAATGGACAGGCTAGAGGGAAGCCACTCACCGTAGCAGAGGTCAAATCCGGATCGGGCCGCGAGGTACAAAAACATTAGGCAGGACTGTAGTAAGAAAACATGCAGAAGTCAGCACACAGGAATCACTAAACAGAATAGGGCGGACCAGGAGCCAGGAAATCAGAACTATCTCTGGCAGAGGTCAGCAGACAGGATGGGAATTAAAAAGGGTGTGGTGTATTTCCATTGGCTGTAGCTAAATGATGGCAACTTCAGCTGAAAGACACACGCCACCTATAGTCAGCCAGTGGTATTGCAGATCCCAAGATAACCCAGTCCAGTGGATGATCGGAGGCTGATCCCACCGGTGCTGCTGACATCGACTCATCTCCCATCACCAGCACCATCCACAGCAGGAACACGGCATTGCCTGGCGATCGGAGTAGAAGTCGCCAGAGCGGACTCCGGTGGTGACGTAACAGGTAGCTGTAGTCTTCCCTTGGTCTCAACTGACGAGATAATTCTTTTGATTCCCGGAGTCAGAGGGTTGTATGACATAGGGGACTTTCTCCCACTGGTCGTCCAATTTATGCAGTCTTCTCTTCCTCTTCAGTACCACGTCTCCCGGTACAAAGGGGGCAGCTTTTGCCTGTTTGTTGAAGTACTGCTCTTGCTTTTTCCAGCTTTGGTTCAGATTCTCTTCCACATATTTTTTAATCAGATACTGCATCTGACGTTTGGAATTCCAGTCTGTGGTCGCGGAGATGGTTTCGGGCACTTCAACATCCATGTCCAGATTCACTGGTAACCTCCCGGGCCTCGCCCTCACGAGGTAAGCAGGCGTACACTTAGTAGAACTGACGGGAATGTGGTTGTACATATCTACTAGATCGGGCAACTTCTCAGGCCACTGATTCCTCCCTTCAAGGGGTAGAGTCTTGAGCAGGTTGAGAACTAGATGGTTCATCTTCTCACACATCCCATTGGTTTGGGCATGGTAAGGTGTAGTACGTATCTTCCTGCATCCATATAGACTGCAAAATTCCTTGAAGATCTCCGCTTCAAAGGTGGGGCCTTGATCCGTAAGGACCCTCTCGGGATATCCATGCGGTCTGCAGAAGTGCACCTGGAAAACCCTGGCCGCAGTACAGGCCGTTAGATCCTTAACGGGTACCACGACCATGAACCTTGAATAGTGGTCTACTATGGTGAGGGCATATGTGTACCCGCTCCGGCTTGGCGTCAGCTTGACATGATCTAGAGAAACGAGTTCCAATGGCTGATTGGTGATGATAGGCTGCAACGGGGCCTTCTGGCTGGTACCATCCTTTCTCCTTAGCACACAGGGGCCACAATCCTGACACCATGCTTCAATGGATTCCCTCATTCCAGCCCAGTAGAAGCGCTCCCTTAATAGCATTTCCAACTTGTTCCAGCCGAAGTACCCAGATCCATCATTATAGGCTTCCAAGACCACTGATACGTATGCACAACCTGCCTCGCTGTAGGTACAACCGACCCCTCTCTTTCCACAACCTTCGGGCTTCTGCCGGGGTAGTGGGTTCTAATTGGGAACCAGCCTGCGAAATCAGCGTCTTGACCAGACTGATGGCAGGATCTTTATCTTGTGCTTCTCGCCAGCCGTGATGGGTTAACGGGTTGAATGCTGCCTCCTGCTGATTGCTGTAGTGCTTGATATTTTCCGACCTGTCAGGTTGATGGAATGCAGGCAACTCAATCTCTTCCAGCTCATCTTCGTCGACTCCACCATCAGGCAGGTGTGGCATCCTAGACAACGCATCAGCATTGGTGTTCTTCCGACCGGCTCTGTATTTTATGGTGAAGTCATAGTTCGCCAGCCGGGCTACCCGGCGTTGCTCGAGGGCACCAAGCTTCGCTGTATCCAAGTGAGTTAAGGGATTGTTGTCCGTATATGCGGTGAACTTTACAGAAGCCAGATAATGCTTAAACCTCTCTGTCACAGCCCAGACGAGTGATAGGAACTCCAACTTGAAAAAACTGTAATTCTCTGGATTCCTCTCTGTCGGGCGGAGCTTCCTGCTTGCATAAGCTATCACCTTCTCCTTTCCATTCTGCATTTGGGACAAGACAGCCCCTAATCCCACGTTGCTGGCATCTGTATACAGTATGAACGGGAGACCGTAGTCGGGGTATGCCAGGATCTCTTCTCCAGTCAGGGCCGACTTCATCTGTTGAAAGGACCTTTCCTGTTCCTCACCCCATGTGAATAGGGACCCAGAAGCCTTGC
Organism: Anomaloglossus baeobatrachus; assembly: GCF_048569485.1. Classification (NCBI taxonomy): domain Eukaryota; kingdom Metazoa; phylum Chordata; class Amphibia; order Anura; family Aromobatidae; genus Anomaloglossus; species Anomaloglossus baeobatrachus. The sequence continues at coordinate 236,343,550 of NC_134355.1, forward strand.
CATGCTGAGTTTGCCCGACTAGGAGGTCCTGCATAGGAGCTGCCATCTTGGTGTATCCCTTGACAAAGCGGTGGTAGTAGCCCATCAGGCCCAACTGTCGCACCTCTTTGATGGTAGTAGGTCTCGGCCAGCTCTGGATGGCAGTTCTCTTCTCCGGATTCGGGGCCACACCCTCCGTGCTCACCCCATGCCCGAGGTATTGGAACTTAGGCTTCAGCAATTGGCACTTGGACGGCTTCAACTTCATTCCATACCTGGAGAGGGCTTCAAAGACTTCTGCTAGATGTTCTAGGTGATCTTCGTACGTCTTTGAATAGACAATGACGTCATCCAAGCATAACAGTACCGCCTTGAAGTTGCGGTGTCCCAAGCAGCACTCTATCAGCCTCTGGAAGGTTCCGGGTGCATTGCACAACCCAAAGGGCATGCTGTTGAACTCGCAGAGACCCATCGGGGTGGCGAAGGCGGTTTTCTCATGGTCTTCCTCTGCAACGGACACTTGCCAGTAGCCACTAGTGAGATCAAGGGTAAAGAAGTAATTCGCCGTTCTCAATGCAGCTAGTGATTCTTCAATACGGGGGAGTGGATACGCCTCCTTATGAGTGATCTGATTGATCTTCTGATAGACCACACACATTCTCATGGTACCATCCTTTTTCTTTACCAGAACCAGCGGCGCTGCCCAGGGGCTACAGCTATCACGGATAACCCCCGCCTCCTTCATGTTCCTCAACATGTCTTTGGCCACTGGTAATGTGCAGGTGGTATTGGTCTGTACCTCTCCTTGATGGGTGGATGTGCACCTGTAGGAATGTGATGTTGGACCCCTTTGATCCTCCCAAAGTCTAATGGGTGTTTGCTGAAGACCTGCTCATACTCCTGCACTACCCTGTAGACCCCCTCCTTGTGGTGTTAAGGCGTGGAGTCAGTGCCTACATGTAGTTCCTGACACCATTCTTCTGACTGGCTTGGTGAGTCTTCACTCACCGGTGGGGGGGTGTAGGTTTTGTGGATGCTGCTGCTTGGATGGCATGTGTGTCTACTGTGAACAGCTTGGCAATAGTAGCATATCTGGGTAGCCTAACCTCCTCCTCTCCGCAATTCATCACTCTTACAGGCACTCTTCTTCCCTTCCGGACATTAATCACTCCTCTGACTGTCAAAACTGTGGGCCAGTGTTCTGAAGGCAGGGGCTCCACAAACCGCCTGATAATCTTGTCCTCAGGTATCTACAGCTTCCCTGTACCAAATCATCATCTCACTCCGCGGAGGCACTACAAGGGGTGCTACATCCATCACTCGCACACCGCCAATCTCTCCACCAGATAGGTTCACCTGTTGCCGCTGCAGGAGGGCACGGATCTCACGTTGCAAAGCCCTCTGCCGGCCCACTACTGCAGTTGCAGACAGCTGCTGAAGCAAGTACAACACTTCCCCCTTGCAATTTTCAATTACATTGGTCCCTAGGACCATTTTCGGGTTACGATCACTAGGGTCATTCTGCACCACTATGAGTCCTTGGTGCTCTAACTTCACCCTCCCCACCTTAAGAGTCACTTCCTTAAACCCCACTTGGGTCATAGGGAGTCTATTGGCTGCAATAATAGTCAGGCCAGAGTCTGGCCGGGTAAGGTCGTCATCAGACCAGTAACGCTTATACAGTAAATGAGGTATAGTCGTTACCTATGAGCCAGTGTCCAGGAGCGCGAATGTCGGGATTAGTATTTAGCGATGTTCGAGGTTCACCAATTTCATGTTCGAGTGATTTTGGGGGAGTGTTCAAGCTCGAGCTCAAACTCAAGCTTTTTGGTAAAAGCTCAACAGTTCGAGTTAGGTTCAAGAACGGTTTGATCAACAAAAACGTGGCTTTTCACAGTAAGGCTATGTGCACACATTGCTATCTGCATGCGTCCTGCGTCCCCAGCACAATCCCTCTCTCTTTCCTACTCACCGATCACGGGCGTCTCGCTGCACGCCTGTCAGAAATCTGCGGCATCTTTTCCTCTTTAGAAAATGGCTGCCGCTTCATTATTCAATCAGGTATTCCGTGCTTTCCCCAAACACCGGCGCCCATGATTGGTTGCAGTCAGACATGCCCCCACGATGAGTGACAGCTGTATCACTGATACCAATCAAAGCCGCTGGCGGGCGGGTCTATATCGTGCAGTAAAATAAATAAATAAATAAATAAAATATGCGGTTCCCCCCATATTTAATACCAGCCAGGATAAAGCCACATGGCTGGAGGCTGGTGTTGTCAGGATGGAGAGAGCCACCCTAACAATATCACCCAGCAGCCGCCCGGAATTGCCGCATCCATTAGATGCGACAGTCCCGGGACTCCACCCAGCTCATCCCGAATTGCCCTTGTGCAGTGGCAATCGGGCTAATAAGAGGTTAATCATGACAAGCGGGGGGCGTGTCCTGGCCATGAGGGAGTGAGGTTGTGCTTTGCCTCAGCTTCCCCTTCTCTCCCAGGAAATCAGCTACTACATTAATTTTTTCGGCCCTCTATCCCAGACTATGAGCACGAGAAGGCGGAGGGGAGCTCAGGGACACCTTTCCAGGCAGAATTGAGGCAGCATCCAGCGATTTCTGGCTAAACCAACAGTGGCACAGATGGAGCAGGAGGGAAGTAAGATGGCCGCTGGCCTTGTCAGCTATGCAGCAGTGGCGGCAGGGGAGGGGGCGCACGGAGTACCTGTCAGAGGCCCACAGCAGAGAACAGCCTGAGGAGCAGAAGGTGGAGGCAGGAATCCAGACGGTGACAGATCCTGTGTAGCTGGAGGAGAAGTGGGGTTTGAGGAGCCAGGTACTCAGAGGGAGCAGGCTCTGGTGTCTTCACAGCATGGGGAGCAGGTCCTGGCAGAGGGAGAGGAGGTGGACGGGAGGCAGGTGAGAGGCCTGGGCCTTGCAGACTCTGCAGCTTCTCTTGGAGGAGGGGAGAGGGATCTGACTTTGCTACTGAGCCCTTTACTGGCAATGGAGCTCCAGGAGGGACAGGAGGATGGGGTTCCCTGGACCTCCAGCCCATTGCTACTCAGTGGCACTGCAGCTGCTGTGACAGGCACAGAGGTCAGAGCTAATATAGAAGATATGGAGAGTATGGAGCACTCCACCAGCCAGATTTCTCAGCATGTCAGCACTCTGGGGCTGGGGCAGGAAGGTTCCGGTGTCCTGAGGGAGCTGAGGGAGCTCAGAGCAAGGATCATCAGCATCCCATCCAGAGAGGACATGGAAGGCTATATCTCCAGATTGGAGAAGGCGTGCAGGTCAGAGCTGACAGAAGCGCGTTCCAGTGTGCAGAATATAGATGCAAGGGTGCTGTCTCAGGAGACCCAATTACAAGAAATGCAGAAGGACTTATCTTCTCATAAAGAGTTGCTAGAGACCCAATCTCGCCAGCTCCACTACCTGACTGAAGCACTGGACGATGCAAAGAACAGAGGACGACGCAACAACTTGAGAGTACGGGGTCTGCCAGAGTCCGTTGATTCCAGGGAACTCCCACGTGTCCTCCAAAGAATCTTCAACAAGATATTAGGGCTCCTTCCAGCCACGGAGATCGACCTTGATAGAGCACACAGATCCTTGGGACCCAAACCAGCGGACTCGGAGTTCCCGCGGGACGTGATCTGTCGGGTCCACCATTATTTACAAAAGGAGTCTATTCTGCTGAAGCTCCGGGAAGGGGTAATCCAAAAGATTAAGCTGCAGATCCTTCCCGACCTCTCTTGTCTTACTCTCCAGAGGAGGAGAGCACTACGGCCTCTGTTGGAGCTCCTTTGGTCACGGGACTTGGTGTATAGCTGGGGCTTCCTTTTTCGCCTTTAAGTCCGCAGTGGCGGCCGAATGCACGTTCGTCATTCACCAGAGGATCTGACACCCTTTTTGGAGGCCTTGAATCTTCCCAGAGTTGAAATTGAGGACTGGCCTTCTATTCCAAGAGAATTCTCATGGGGGCTTCCTCAGCATCCTCCAAGAAGTAATCGTGGGGAGAAGAAGACGGGAGGAGAAGGTCATCCCTCTACCAAGGACTGATGTTCGTCAAGACGGGGCTTGTATGCTTCTCACACTTTATACTGTACTTGAGTAGTATTGTTATTTGGGGGTTGGATACAGAGGGCTGATTGAGGGGCTAAGTTTAAGTTAATAAAGTCATGGGAGAGGTTTAATGCTAGATATAATAACTGACATGAGTCGAAACGGTTCCCTCGCTCTGCCGCTACAATTTTGCCCTCCTGCCCCCGATTCTTGTAGTTTCATGCTTTTACAGAATTCCTAGCATTTTCATATAGGACATGTATGGTTATGATTAACACCCCCCGTTTTTCATGTTTCCTTCCGCTTCCTCCCTCTGTGTCCCCTTTGGCCTTTTATCGCCTCTTTTCGGGTCCGTGCTCCTCAACCGCTCTCTTCCCCCTTTCTTCTTGCCCCCTGTGGCCCTCTGTCCCCCCCTGTCCCCGTCCCCCCCTTTTTTTTTTTCTCTCCCTCCCCACTTCCTCCCTCCTTTTTTCCTTCTCCCCCCTTTTTTTTTCTCTCCTCCCCCCCCTTTTTTTCCTTTCCCCCTTTTTTATTCTCTCCTCCCCCCCTCTCTCCCCCTTTTTTTTCCTTTTCCCCCTGTTTTTTTTTCTTTTCTCTTTCTCTCTATCTCTCTCTTCTCCCTCCCTTCCTTCCCCTGAGGGGAGTGGGTCGTGGGGGGGGTTGGGAATTGCGGGGCACGCATCTGAGCTGGGGTTTGTCTGTAGTTTTGGTTTTATAATGAGGCCTGGGAAGGGGGGGAGGCTTCCGTCCTGGAAAGCACACGCCTGCTTTGGGTTTACGCGTCGCAGATTGATTGACGCTTGAAAGCAATACCCAGGAATTACCACATTTGTTGGGCTTACAGTTTGTAATCTTTGTTTTCCCTTTCTTTTTCTCTATTTCACAGCCTAATCTTTTCTTGATTCTTGCTGCGTTTCTTGCTCCTTACTCTGATCATCTCTCTTTCCCCTTCTTCACCCCTATCCTTAGGTGTGGGACCCCAGTGCTCGGCATGACGCAACTTAATTTTGGCTCCCTTAATTGTAAAGGGTTGAATGTGCCGCAAAAGAGATCGCAAATATTTTAACAGAGGACTCAAGTGTTATTATTACAAGAGACCCATTTTAAAGGAGGCCATGTCCCAGTTCACAGCCCTAACCCGACTGCTAAATCCGGGGGGGTCTCCATTGCTCTCCATGAGTCATTGGTGTTCTCCGTGATCAACTCTTTGGTGGATCCTGAGGGTAGATTTATATTTCTGAAGCTCCAGATTGGTGTGGGTGTATATACCGTAGCCAACTGGTATTTACCCAACTCCAGACCCACTGTGGTATGCTCTTCCCTCCTGTCTCGGCTGTCGGAATTTGCATAAGGGACTTTAATAGCTGTGGGGGACTTTAATTTCACCTTTGAACCGGCAACTGATACCTTATCGGGGCGGCGTTTTATTTCACAAAAAAGGATGTTGGCACTAGGGAAAAAGTTGCAAGCATTACAATTGGTTGATATTTGGAGGGCACTGCATCCCACGGAGAGGGATTACTCTTATTTCTCCCCAATTCATTCATCTTACAGCCGTATAGATATGTTGTGGATTAGTCAACACGCCATGCCATGGCGAGCCCAGGCCTCCATAGGGTCTATATGTCTATCGGACCATGCACCGATGTTCGTCCAACTCATTCCCCCAGACGGTTCGCGGCGACCATGGACGTGGCGTCTTAATGAACATCTACTTAAAGACGACTTATGTGTAGCGGAAATATGACAGGTGATGAGTGATTTCTTGGAAATTCACGCTCAGGAACAGACGGCCTTGCCGACACAGTGGGAGGCCCTTAAATGTGTAATGCGGGGTATATTAATAAAGCATGGATCAAGACTTAAACTGGAGAGGGCTTCTCTGATTACCTCTTTGGTTCAGCGAATACAGACCTTGGAGGCATCCCACAAAAAATCCTTATCGGCCTCGGTGTACGCTGAATTGGTGGGATCCCGGGAGGAACTTAGGGGGCTCTTAGATCAAAAATACTATGCACAGAGGGTACGTTTACAGAGATACTTATATGAACATGCAGACAAGTGCGGAAGGGCATTAGCCAGTTTTATTCCCGAAAATTAAGGACAGAGGAGGACATATGATTCAGGACCTGGTTAAAATAGCTGAAGAGATCCGGGCCTTTTATGGGGAACTGTACAACATAAAGGGTCAGTTTACTGATATGTCACCGACGGCACTCAATAATAAGATTGAGGACTATGTCCAGCGGACTGCCTTGCCTAGGCTAGCGCAATCAGAAATTGAGACACTGGAGTCAGATTTTACGGAAGAGGAGATACCTACTCGGGTGTCTCTGATAACCGAAGATAAGAGCCTGGGACCGGATGGTTTTACAACTACATTTTTTAGAGTTTTTAGGGAACAGATTGTCCCCTTTTTGACACGGGTTTTTAACTCGGTGCCTGTTGGAGCATCTTTTGTTCCTCAGTCTCTAGAGGCGCATATATGTGTAATTCCGAAGCCAGGGAAGGACCCAGTTAATGTCTCCAATTACCGTCCCATATCATTGATTAATATAGATGTCAAATTCTTTTCAAAAGCTCTCTCCAATAGACTGGCACCTTTGCTCCCAAAAGTGATACACACGGACCAGGTGGGTTTTGTGGGTGGCCGAGAGGCAAGAGACAACACGAATAAGACGTTTCTTCTGCTGGCTCGGGTGAAGGCAAAGGCACTACCTATGTGTTTACTTTCCATAGATGCAGAGAAAGCCTTCAACCAGGTCAGCTGGAGTTTCATGTTGGCAGCGTTGAGACAGGTGGGGATAGGTGACAGGTTCCTTAGAGGAGTCGCCTCCCTTTATAGTACACTGACTGCCAGAATAAAGGTAAATGGGTCCTTGTCCGCGCCAATTAGCATAAAAAATGGTACCAGACAGGGGTGTCCCTTATCCCCCCTCCTATTTGTTCTCTTAATGGAGCATTTGGCTTTGGCCATTAGACAGAACCCAGATATAAAAGGGATAGAGGTGGGAGAGCATCATTGTAAAGCGGCCTTATATGCAGATGACCTCCTCCTATCCATTACACAGCCCCACATATCCTTTCCCTCCTTGGTTAAGGAAATTGAGAACTTCGGACATATAAGCAACTTTAAATTTAACTATAATAAATCAGAAGCCTTGAATTTCACTCTGCCGGGGAGGGAAGTAGATCATATTGCATCCAACTTTCCTTTTAGATGGCAGATATCGGCCCTGACTTATCTGGGGGTGGCGGTACCATGGGACAGTACCAAGATTTTTCACCTCAATTACCTCCCTTTGTTGGAACACACTATAAGAGATCTTAAACAAATTGATAGACAGAAACTGTCCTGGTTTGGACGTATTAATGTCATCAAGATGGATGTTCTCCCTCGTTTTCTATATATCTTTCAAATGGCCCCTATAGCACTACCATCGTTTTTCTTTACCAGAATATAGTCAATTATTAACAAATTTGTGTGGGGAGGGAGGAGCTCTCGGGTGGGGAGGAGAGTGTTGAGCAGAGGTAAGGGAGAGGGGGGGGTCAGGGTTGCCAGACTTTAAAAAGTACCACAAGGCGTCTCTTCTGCTGAGACTAATGGATTGGCAATTTATTAGGAGCACTAAACAATGGGTGAGTCTGGAGCAGGTTTGCTCCGAAACGCCCCTGCGGTTCCTCCCGTGGATCATACCGCTGCAGAGGGGACGGATAGATGGAGAGGCGGAGTTTCTCAGGGCATCCCTGAGGGTCTGGGACGTTGAGTGCAGGCGGGGATCTCTCTTAAGGGGTTCTGGTCCACTCTCACCGCTTTTCTCTAACCCGGAGTTCCCCTCAGGGATGGGAGTCGAGCGTTTCTTATGTTGGAGGAGGGGTGAGGACACACGGATAGCCCAGACTTTGCACGGTTTGGAAGTACCCCCCTTTTCGGCCCCTTTGCTCCCAGAGGGTTGGCATCCAACGGCTTGGCTGGAATCAACTTAGGTCCTTCTTGATGGTTGACAACAGACTTGGGCTTTTTGCGGCTCAGCCCACAAAATTTGAACAATTGTTTTTGCGGGAGGATTCTCCCGGGCATCTCTTGTCTCTGGTTTACACCTTCCTGATTACAGAGGCGGACATGGGAGACCTTAAATATATCGAGAAGTGGAATAGAGATTTGGGGACTTTCATTCCTGAGGAGGACTGGAAAAAGTCCTTTATCCTCACTCATATATTCTCCATCGCCTGTGCAGCACAGGAAAAAAATTATAAGATTCTGACCCGTTGGTACAGGTGCCCGGATACTCTACACGCAATATTTCCTGGGGTCTCAGATAGCTGCTGGAGGTTCGGAAGGGGAAGGGGGACAATGCTGCATATCTGGTGGGACTGCCCATTGATACAACCTGTCTGGAAGTCCGTGTTCAAAGCATACGCTGTGATTTGCGGAGAGCAGTTGGTGGGTTCCCCTCAGATGGCGCTGCTTTCAATTCTCCCGGGATCTCTTAAATCACGGAAAGCTGGCCTTCTGAGATACTGTCTTACGGCGGCACGCATGGTGATCCCGAGATACTGGAGATCGACTGGGGTGCCATCTGTGAGGGAGTGGTTTGCGGAGATGGCCATCATCCACAGGATGGAGTCCCTAACGGCAGAAACCAATGACTCAGTAAATAAATTTCTTAGGATCTGGACCCCCTGGTCCCTGGCTCTTGATTCTCTACCATTTCAAAACCTTATTGGTAACGCATGACGCGTGTTACGTTAGTCCAATGTAGTGGCCCGAGTAGTGGGGAAGTAATCCCTACCATGCCTTCCCTCCCTCTCTTTCTGTTGCTCTTCTCTCACCCTTTTCCTTCTCTTCTTTTCCTTATCTTTCCCCCTTGCTACTTTCCTTTCTCTCTGGTTCTCGTTAAATCTTCAAATTTTTTCCTTTTCTTTTTTGTTTTCGGCAGTAGCCTCACTTTGTTTGAGGTGTAGTTCTCATTTGGAAGGAGATTGTCTGTATTATAAAAGGTGGTTACATGTCATATGCGTGCCTTATCATAGTTAGTAAGAGAAGTTAGTTAGGATGTGGCTTATACTCTTCTCCGTAAGTTGACATGAAGTAATCACGTATTTGAATCTTCTTTTTTTTTCTTCCTGTAAATTCTCTTGTTTACTTTAATAAAGAAAGATTAAACATAATCATGACAAGCGTCTCCCCGAGACACCTTCCATGATCAACCTGAAAGTGAAATTAAAGAAACCCACACAGCGAAAAATCCTTTATTTGGAATAAAAGACAAAAAAAATCACCCTATTTTACCAGTTTATTAATCCCCAAATACACATCCAGGTCCGACGTAATCCACACGACACTGTCAGCTCTGCTACAGAACACGAGTGCTCTGTATCAGCTCCACGTAGCAATGAAGTGAATCGCGCGGTCAGCAGAAACTTCAGCCATGCAGACTTCAAGATTACCAAATCTGCCTATTTTTATCATTAGAGGCAGTAGCTCAGTGGATAGAGCGCTCGCCTAAGAAGCATAACTTCAGGAGTTTTGGTCCCGGTAAAGAATTTTTTTTTTTTATTTTAAATTATAATTATTATATATTTATAATTATAATTTAATTTAGTTATGCACTGAGAGGAGGAGCCGGACATCAGCTGTGAGCTGCGGGACACACCTCTAAAATCAGGAGAAGTTCACAGAATGAGGCTGCATTGCTCTCTCCTCTCTCTTCTCTCTCATCTCTCTCGCTCTCTCTTCATTCTCTCCCTCTATCTCTCTCTTTTTCTCTCTCTCTTTCTCACTCTCTCTCTTTCTCTCTCTCAGTAGTGTGCATTACACATGATCCATAAAAAGTAATCTGACAGGTACCCCGCCCCTATCAAAATGTGTCAAGTTGTCCTGTAGCACGCCCCTTAGCTATCAAAGTGTATCAAAATGTGTTCTCTTTTATTGGTTAGTGATATATTTATTGGATTTTGATATCAAAATCATGGTGTTGTAATTCACAATCTATAATATTAGTTCATAGGACTAATATTATAGAATGTGAATTACACTACAACTTACAATTAACATTTGATTGGGCATATTATGTATATGGCCAATTATACTATTACCCGCTCTGTGCTATTAATCAGGTTTTATAACTCCCAGAGTATAAAGTTATACTGTTTGTATAAAAGACAGACAATAATATTATCTAATATTATTCACACTGTGTATTTGGTTTTGATTGGGCATATTATGTATATGGCCAATTATACTATTACCCGTCCAGTGCTATTAATTAGCTTTTATAAGTCCCCGAGTATAAAGTTATACTGTTGGCATAAAAGACAGACACATTAAAAGTTTAAATTCTTTATTGATCAAATGTCATTTGCATTCAGTAAAATGTCAGAGCATTACAATTAAAACTGCATTAAAACAGAACAATATAAAAGTATTACAAGCAATGGCATAATACACTATTTAATAATATACAAATATATATTAATTCTCTTACATAATAATTTAGTGCATTACAATTCAGCAGTCTGGCTGTTACATTGTGAGCCACATTGATTGTAGTATCGCAAGAGTCCTTTTTTTAGGCATCAAACTTGCTTGTGTGATACCTAATGGAGAATGTAAAGATTGAATTGGTCGGCAGGGTGTAGATAGAGTCTGAAGTTTAGATACACCACTAGCTACATTGATAGGTAATTTTAATCCGTCAAAAAAACGCTCTAGTAGTGGGATTACCCACAATAGTAGATGGTATATTTAACTCGGCCATTGCCTGCATAAATGTATTCCATCCCTGTGGTAAATTCCTGTTAGTCAAGGCATGACTCTGTGTTGTATTACGTACAAAATCCAGCATGTTAGATCCAGGTATTACAGATCCTTTGAAAAAGAACTTGCTTTTATCATTCCATGTTGCAATATTTTTGTTCTGCAGCAGTCTGTTTTGTACAAATTCAGCATTCTTTTTATATCGCTGGTTTACATGACTTACAATTTGAATGACAGTTTTGTTTTCATCAGGGTCTGGATTTGACCTTTGCCGATGATCAGACGTAGGAGAGTTAATGACCTTTAAAGTTGATAGTTCATCGCATCATGTTTAGCATGAACCAAGTATCTCTGTAGTACCTCACTATATTTTTTAATTTTCACGTCGTCAGATATATCACGGCGCTGTAAAATTTCACTAATTTCATGATCAAGGCGGCGAATGACATTCTTCCGTATGTTGCCTGTAAGAGGGGGGCTTAGTTTGATTAGTTCTTGTTTGGGGACTAGATACATTTTCACTGTATGTTGCGTTATATGCCCGTGAGTAGACTTTTTCTTATTGGGATTGCAAAGCCTAAAAGAGGACCTATAAACCTGCCGGTCTGGTTTAGTAGACGTTTCTTTTTCTTTATGGGCTGTGATTTATCACTCAGGGTTCTTATAGCTTTACGCCACTTTTTTAGTATATTTTTTTGACGCTCTTTCACAGGAATTCGGCCTTTTAAGATGTTTAATGCAATCTCTCCAATGGCTGTAAATTAAATCACGCTTTGCATTGCATAAAATAGATTTTCTGACAGCAGCAGTTGCCTTCACTAGCGTTTTTAAGAGAGCACAGTTACGGCGGATTCTCTCAGACATCTTTACAACACTGCGTACACAGCATAGAATGTCTGATTTCATTTTTTAGAAGTATTTTTCTTTTGAACATACACACCTGGCAAAGCTGGTGGAAACAAGCCTGTCCTTAAGCGCAGATCCTCACCGGTATTGACTCTCAAGTAGAGTTGAGCGCGGTTCGTGGTTCTCCAGTTCGCGGTTCGAGTGATTTTGGGGGGTGTTCTAGATCAAACTAGAACTCAAGCTTTTTGCTAAAAGTTCATTAGCTCGAGTTATGTTCGAGAATGGTTATTTCAGCAAAAAGCCAAGCTAATTACTAGCTGGCTTTTCGCTGTAATAGTGTAAGTCATTCTGAGACACACACTATTATGAAATTTCAGCGTATAGTGTGCGGGGACTGCGCGTTCAGATCACTGCTGCTGGGATAAAGGCAATCGCCATTTTTTTTTTTATTTTCTTCCTTCCCTAAGCGCGCGTGTAGTGGGGTGGGCCAGCATGTCAGCCAATCCCAGACACACACACACAGCTAAGTGGACTTTTTGCTAGACAAGCAAGGGCATGTGTCATAGGCTGTCCATGTCACATGTCCTCGCATTATAAATACGGCAATTTTCCCGTCTGGACGCCATTATCTGCCTTCTGCGTCTAGGTGACAGTCACCGCTGACGCAGCTCCTGCCGCCGATCCTGCTGTGTACGCTCTACACACAGCGCTCTACAGATTAGGGATAGAGGTTTAATTCAGCCCTTTTCAGGGCTCATTTCATCTGGCTCAGAGCCATAGGTGACAGTCAGGTCCATGGAAACAGTTTTTAACAGCTACAGATAACAGCATCTGTGTAGCTAAGCTCAGAGACTTCCTTGCTGCATTTCACCATTAGGAGGGATAGAAAGAGAGGCTTCCTTTCCTCTACCCTGACCCCCAACCTGGCCACTGTACCCTTCTGCCCTTTTTCGCAAAGCCATTTTAATTGCAGAGTGATGCCAGTTATTGCCATCCAAAGAGTGGCTGCTGTCCTCCATTATTGTGGCACTTCTGCCAAGCAAGTCCCACCACCTCTGCATTCTACAGTCCTGCACATTTTTGCAAAGCCATTTTAATTGAAAAGAGTGCTGCCAGTTAGTGGCATCCAAAAAGTGGTTGTTGAACTTCATTAGTGTCCTACTGGTGCCAAGCTATTTCCAGCACCTCTGCATTGCACCCTCAAGCTCATTTTTACTAAGCCATTATAATAGCAAACACTGAGAAAACTTAGTGGCATCCTAAAAGTGGCTGTTGGACTTCATTAGTGTCCCACTGATGCCAAGCTATTTCCAGCACTTCTGCATTGCACCCTCAAGCTCATTTCTACTAAGCCATTATAATAGCAAACACTGAGAAAACTTAGTGGCATCCTAAAAGTGGCTGTTGGACTTCATTAGTGCCCCACTGGTGCCAAGCTATTTCCAGCACCTCTGCATTGCACCCTCAAGCTCATTTTTACTAAGCCATTATAATAGCAAACACTGAGAAAACTTAGAGGCATCCTAAAAGTGGCTGCTGGACTTCATTAGTAGAAATGAGCGAACCGGTCGTGGTTCGGCTCGAGTTCGGTTCGCCGAACGGAGGTCTCGTTCGAGTTCGGTTCGCCGAACGGAGGTCTCGTTCGAGTTCGGTTCGGCGAACCGGTTCGGCGAACCACTCGAACCGCATAGGAAACAATGGCAGGCAATCACAAACACATAAAAACACCTAGAAAACACCCTCAAAGGTGTCCAAAAGCTGACAAACAACTCACAACACAACACAAACACATGGGAAAGTGACAAGGACATATACTCATGCGAAAACAAAAGAGCTGGACAAGGAAAAAGAGGAGGAGACACAGATATAGGCATGGCATGCCCTTCTAAAATAATGTAAAACACCGCAAGGTGACTCCAAGCTGATCCCAGCTCTGTTCATCTTGGCTCCTTTTCAAAGACACAGCAAGGGTTACTCCAAGCGGAGTCTCCCTCTTTTCCAAAAATTGGGCCCCACACACACCCACCCCTTCAGTGGCAGCACTTCTGCCCCAGTTGTAAACTTTACAGGTAGATTTGCATCAAGCACATTCAAAAATACGCCATACTTAACCGTCCCCAGGATGACACCGGGGTAGGTAGCTAAGTCTTTCCTGATCCCAGCTCTGTTCATCTTGGATCATTTTTAAAAACAATGTAAGCAAGGGTTACTCCAAGCGGAGTCTCCCTTTTTCCCAAAAATTGGGCCACACACACCCACCCACCCCTTCAGTGGCAGCACTTGTGCCCCAGTTGTACACTTCACAGGTAGATTTGCATCAAGCACATTTAAAAATACGCCATCCTTAACCGTCCCCAGGATTGCACCGGGGTAGGTAGCTAAGTCTTTCCTGATCCCAGCTATGTTCATCTTGGCTCTTTTTAAAAAACACAGCAAGGACGGGTTAATCCAAGCGGAGTCTCCCTTTTTTTCCAAAAATTGGGCCACACAGACACCCCATCAGTGGCAGCACTTGTGCCCAGTTGTACACTTCACAGGTAGATTTGCATCAAGCACATTCAAAAATACGCCATCCTTAACCGTCCCCAGGATGACACCGGGGTAGGTTGCTAAGTCTTTCCTGATCCCAGCTCCGTTCATCTTGGATCATTTTTAAAAACAATGTAAGCAAGGGTTACTCTAAGCGGAGTCTCCCTTTTTTCCAAAAATTGGGCCACACACACACCCACCCCTTCAGTGGCAGCACTTGTGCCCCAGTTGTACACTTCACAGGTAGATTTGCATCAAGCACATTCCAAATCCACAAGCATTTACTCTCCCCAGGATGACACAGGGGTAGTAAATTCCTTGTGGATCCATGACTTGTTCATTTTGATGAACGTTAGTCTGTCCACATTGTCACTGGACAGACGCGTGCGCTTATATGTCAGCACACACCCAGCAGCACTGAAGACACGTTCAGAGACAACACTGGCAGCTGGACACGACAAAATCTCCAAGGCGTAAGTGGAGAGATCTGGCCATTTTTCAAGATTTGAAGCCCAAAATGAGCAAGGCTGCATTTGCAAAGTAATGGCATCGATGTTCATTTGGAGTTACTCCTGTATTATCCTCTCCAGCCGTTGACTATGTGACAGACTTGTTGTCTCTGGTGGTCTTGCAAAGGAGGGTCTAAAAAAATTATGAAAAGATTCAATAAAATTGCTGTTACCAGCACTAGATACGGTGCTACTGGTACGGGTAGACTGTTGAAGATGACGAGACCGTCCCATGTTTGTCAAGTTACAACTGGGAGATTCACTCCCTGCAACTGCATGATTGTTTGGTGGAAAAGCCGAGCTAAGATCGAGTAACAGCTTCTGCTGATACTCTTGCATACATGCGTCCCTTTTTAAGACTGGAATTATGTCACAAAATTTGGACTTGTACCGGGGATCTAATAGTGTGGCAAGCAAGTTGTCATCATCACTTCTAATTTTGACAATACGAGGGTCATGTTGGAGGTAGTGCAGCAAGAAGGCACTCGTGTGTCTTGCGCAGCCATGCGGACCAAGTCCAGGCTGTGTTTGTGGCATAGAGGTGCTAACCGTTCTTTCTTCCTCTGACATCTCCCCCCAACCTCTTTCAACAGAAATTTGACCAAGGTCTCCCTCATCCGCTGAGTCTTCCATATCCATGGACAGTTTGTCCTCCATTTCTTCATGTTCTCCTGCACCTTCCTCAACATTTCGCCTGTTACCATGCGCCCTTGTTGATCCCTGTCCCCCATGGTCCTATGCCTGCCGCGTTGGTGATGATGAACGTCTGGACCTTGGTGATGTTGTTGTGTCTTGCGCATATGAATCCTCCTGTAGTTCCTCCCCTTCCTGTTGTCCCACCCCCTGACTCCGAATAGTGTTTAGCGTGTGCTCCAGCATGTAAATGACTGGAATTGTCATGCTGCTAATGGCATTGTCAGCGCTAAACATATTCGTCGCCATGTCGAAACTGTGCAGAAGGGTGCATAGGTCCTTGATCTGAGACCACTCCTTCAGAGTGATCTGCCCCACCTCTACATCTCGTTGGCCCAGGCTATACGTCATGACGTATTGCACCAGGGCTCGACGGTGCTGCCACAGTCGCTGTAACATGTGGAGAGTCGAATTCCAGCGTGTCGGCACATCGCATTTCAGGCGATGAACCGGCAGGCCGAAAGACTTCTGGAGCAATGCAAGTCGCTCAGCAGCGGTGGTTGAACGGCGGAAGTGAGCAGACAGTTTTCGTGCCCTGTTCAGAAGGCCATCTAGGCCGGGATAGTGTGTTAAAAATTGCTGGACAACAAGGTTCAACACGCGAGCCATACAAGGCACGTGTGTCACCTTGCCCAGGCAAAGGGCCGCACCCAGGTTTGCAGCATTGTCGCACACGGCCTTACCAGGCTGCAGGTTGAGTGGAGACAACAATTTATTAAACTCAGTCTCCAGATCTGCCCACAACTCAGCCGCTGTGTGACTCCTATTTCCAAGACATTTCAAGCTATAGACCGCCTGATGCCGTTGCGCTCTGCTGCCAGCATAGTAATGAGGGGTGCGTGATTCCTTCTGCGCAGTTAGAACACTGGTGACCTGACCAGGCAGGCTTGGGGCGGAGGTGGAGGACACAGACAAGGTGGAGGAGGCAGAAGCAGTGGCGGAACTTGGACAGACAGAGGATTGACACACAAGTCGTGAGGACTTGTGCAGCAGACACTTCACCATCTATCACCATAGTTACCCAGTACCCAATCAGCGACATGTAACGTCCCTGTCCATGCTTACTGGTCCAAGTATCGGTGGTGAAATGCACCCGTTCACACACAGAGTTTCTCAAGGAAGCGGTGATGTTGTGTGCGACATGCTGGTGTAGCGCGGGCACACCTTTCTTAGAGAAGTAGTGGCGACTGGGCATCTGGTACTGGGGCACAGCGACAGACATAAGGTCTCTAAAATCCTGTGTGTCCACCAGGCGGAAAGGCAGCATTTTGGTAGCCAAGAGCTTACAGAGGGATAAAGTCAACCTCTTAGCTTTGTCATGGGTCGCAGGAAATGGCCTTTTATTTGTCCACATCTGAGGGACAGAGATCTGGCTGCTGTGTGTAGACGGTGTTGAGTAGGGTGTCCCTGGAAAAATGCAGGTTTGTGAGGAAAGTGCAGGCGTAGACATGATGTTGCCTTCATCCAACGTTGGTGCTATCGATGTCTGAGAGAGCTGTACACACGCAATTGTTTCCCCTTCCAAACCAACTGACGACCTACCAAGCAAACTGCCTTTTGCGGTTACAGTGGTGGAAGTTGTGCGTGGAAAACCAGGTGTGACAGCTGTCCCCACAGTCCTAGAAGATGAAGAGCGCGCGGATGCACTGGAAGGGGCAGGCGGTGGATGGTTCGCTCCGCTAGGCCGCATTGCAGCACGGTGAGCTTCCCACTGGGACATATGATATTTATTAAAGTGACGATTCATGGAAGAAGTTGTCAAACTGCTGAGGTTTTGCCCTCTACTAACAGAATCACGACAAATTTTACAGATCACATAATTTGGGCGATCTTTTGCTATGTCAAAAAATGACCAGGCTAGGCAAGGCTTAGAGGGCATGAGACCCGCTGATCCACCCCGACTAGTGCTCAGAGGCAGAGTAGTGGCTGAGGATGCAGTTGTAGACGTGCTACCAGTGCTCCGACTTTGTACAGGAAGGTGCAAGGTAACTTCGTCGTCGGTTGCATCCTCCTCCACCGCCTCTGTTAACCTCCTCGAGTGCCTGACTGTGGGTTGACAGTAGGTGGGATCTAGAAGTTCCTCATCAAGCATTGTGTTTGCACTCCCCTCACCCTCAGACTGAGCCTCTTTTTGCCCTGACAGAATATTTAAGTTGTCATCCCAATCTGGTATCTGCGTCTCATCGTCATCAGTATGTTCCTCATTGTCTATAACAACAGGTGTTACAGTTTGTGAAAAAGGGTCAACATTATGCTCAGAAACTTGGTCCTCACGGCCTGAATCAAAGTCACAAAGGTTCTGGGCATCACTGCAGACCATTTCCTGGTCTGTACTCACTGTAGCTTGGGAGCAGACCTCTGATTCCCAGGCTATAGTGTGACTGAACAGCTCTGCAGACTCAGCCATCTCAGTTCCACCATACTGTGCAGGGCGGATGGAGACTTCAGAGCTGGGAGAAAGCAAGTGTGATTGGGCTGACAACTCAGAGGACTGGTGTTTTTGGATGCGGCAGTTGAGGTGGCGGAGAGGGCACTTGTTGGTCCACTTGAGATCCATTCAAGCATTTTCCTTTTTTGGCCATCATCTACCTTTGTTCCAGTTGTTCGTGTCCGTAAAAAAGGAAGCACAACGGATTGTCCATGGTAAGTAGTAGACATCTTACTTTTGCTGGAAGATGGTCTATCTTCAGCAGATGTTAATGGACCTTTGCCACCTTCCCCACGGACAAACCCTTTTTTTCCTTTTCCAACACGCCTCTTCCCCTTTCCACCAGCATCTGTCATTTTGCCACTCATTTTGATTGCGACAAGATTGTGCACTTAAAATGTGGTAGCAAAAATTGAGAGGTGGTGTAGATTGCAGTGGTGGTCTAGCTTTATTAACAGCAGAATATAAAACTATAATTATCCATGACAATGCAACTACGGCCCTTAAACTGGCAGCATAGTTTGCTAGTATAATGGCTTAGTAACAATGAGTTTGAGTGTGCAATGCAGAGGTTCTGTAAATAGATTTGCACTAGTGGGACACTAATGGAAGTCCAACAGCCACTTTTAGGATGCCACTAAGTTTACTCAGTGTTTGCTAGTATAATGGCTTTGTAACAATGAGTTTGAGTGTGCAATGCAGAGGTTCTGCAAATAGATTTGCACTAGTGGGACACTAATGGAAGTCCAACAGCCACTTTTAGGATGCCACTAAGTTTACTCAGTGTTTGCTAGTATAATGGCTTAGTAACAATGAGTTTGAGTGTGCAATGCAGAGGTTCTGCAAATAGATTTGCACTAAAAAAAAAAAAAAAAAAAAAAAAAAAAAAGAAAAAAAAAAAAGAAACCACTATGGATAAATAAGACTGTACAAAGTATAATAAAACAAAAACAAAGGGCGTTTAACATCTTAAAGGCTGAGAATACAGAAATAGCATTGCAGGAGTATACAGATATCAATAGGCAATGCAAAAATGAAATCAAACAAGCAAAACTAGCTACTGAAACAAAAATCGCCAATGATATTAGAATAAATCCCAAAATCTTTTATAAATACATTAATGCCAAAAGGAAAACAAAGGATAGTATCGGACCCTTAAAATATAATAACAAGTTATAGAGGACAAACAAAAGACTGAGATATTAAATAGGCATTTCTCATCTGTATTCACCAAGGAACTGACTGTACCAGGGATCATTCAACAAGTGAAAAATCAAAGTCCACCACCCGATATAATTAATTTAACACAAGATGAAGTACGCCTACGTCTGAGTAAATTAAACATTGACAAATCCCCAGGGCCAGATGGCATTCATCCACGAATATTGAGGGAATTGAGCTCCGTAATCGACAGACCGCTGTATCTCATCTTTTTAGACTCACTTGTAACAGGGTTGGTGCCTCAGGATTGGAGGATTGCTGATGTGGTACCGATATTTAAGAAAGGTAAGAGGGTGGATCCAGGCAACTACCGTCCAGTAAGCCTGACATCAGTAGTATGCAAAGTTTTTGAGGGCATTTTAAGGGATGACATGCAAAAATATATTGCAGAAAATATGATAACTGACAAACAGCATGGATTCATGAAAGATAAGTCGTGTCTAACCAACCTGTTGGGGTTCTATGAGGGGGTAAGTGCAAACCTGGATATTGGTAATGCAGCTGATGTGATTTATTTGGACTTTGCAAAGGCATTTGATACTGTACCACATAATAGCCTTATACTAAAGCTCCAGAAGCAAGGACTAGGGGACACAATATGCAACTGGGTAAGGAATTGGCTAAAAGATAGGAAACAAAGAGTAGTCATAAATGCTACATTCTCTAAATGGGCTATAGTCAGCAGTGGGGTGCCGCAGGGATCTGTGCTAGGACCAATTCTTTTTACTCTCTATATTAATGACCTTGTGGATGGGATTGATAGTACAGTGTCAGTCTTTGCCGATGACACCAAACTATGTAGGATATTAAAAACTGACCTGGATAGTACAATATTACAAAAAGATCTGGATAAGATGTCAGAATGGGCAGATACTTGGCAAATGAGATTTAATGTTGATAAATGTAAAGTAATGCACCTAGGACGGAGTAATCCTATAGCTGTGTATACATTAAATGGAAGTAAACTCGGGACTACAGAACAGGAGAAGGACTTGGGTATTCTCATTACAAATAAGCTGAGCAGCAGCACTCAATGTCAGGCAGCAGCTGCTAAAGCAAACAAGATTCTAGGGTGTATAAAAAGAGAGATTAGATCCCGTGATCCCAACGTATTGTTACCCATCTATAAATCACTTGTAAGGCCACATCTGGAATACGGGATCCAGTTTTGGGCTCCACATTTTAAAAAGGACATTCAGAAGTTAGAGTCAGTTCAAAGGCGGGCAACTAGACTATTACAAGGAATGGAAGGCCTCCCATATGATGGCAGATTGAAAAAGTTAGATATGTTTAGCTTAGAAAAAAGACGTCTCAGAGGAGATCTCATTTATATGTATAAATACATGTGTGGTCAATATAAAGGACTGGCACATAACTTATTTCTTCCGAAAACAATACTAAGGACCAGGGGGCACTCACTGCGAGTGGAAGAAAAGCGATTCCGACACCTAAATAGGAAAGGGTTCTTTACAGTTAGAGCGGTCAGACTGTGGAATGCCCTACCACAAGAGGTAGTAATGGCAGATACTATAACAGCTTTTAAAAAAGGGCTGGATGATTTCCTCAGTACACAAAACATTGTTGGTTATAAATGACTTAGTGACTAAATGTACAACTGGTGGAGGAAGGTTGAACTAGATGGACCTAGGTCTTTTTTCAACCTAAGTAACTATGTATGTAACTATGTAACTAGTGGGACACTAATGGAAGTCCAACAGCCACTTTTACGATGCCACTAAGTTTACTCAGTGTTTGCTAGTATAATGGATTAGTAACAATGAGTTTGAGTGTGCAATGCAGAGGTTCTGCAAAAAGATTTGCACTAGTGGGACACTAATAGAAGTCCAGAAGCCACTTTTAGGATGCCACTAAGTTTACTCAGTGTTTGCTAGTATAATGGATTAGTAACAATGAGTTTGAGTGTGCAATGCAGAGGTGCTGCAAATAGATTTGCACTAGTGGGACACTAATGGAAGTCCAACAGCCACTTTTACGATGCCACTAAGTTTACTCAGTGTTTGCTAGTATAATGGCTTAGTAAAAATGAGTTTGAGTGTGCAATGGAGAGGTGCTGCAAATAGATTTGCACTAGTGGGACACTAATGGAAGTCCAACAGCCACTTTTAGGATGCCACTAAGTTTACTCAGTGTTTGCAAGTATAATGGCTTAGTAACAATGAGTTTGAGTGTGCAATGCAGAGGTTCTGCAAATAGATTTGCACTAGTGGGACACTAATGGAAGTCCAACAGCCACTTTTAGGATGCCACTAAGTTTACTCAGTGTTTGCTAGTATAATGGCTTAGTAACAATGAGTTTGAGTGTGCAATGCAGAGGTGCTGCAAATAGATTTGCACTAGTGGGACACTAATGGAAGTCCAACAGCCACTTTTAGGATACCACTAAGTTTACTCAGTGTTTGCTAGTATAATGGCTTAGTAACAATGAGCTTGAGTGTGCAAATGGCAGGAGGGTACAGTGGCAGGGTTGTGGGTCTGGGTAGAGGAAAGGAAGCCTCACTTTCTATCCCTCCTAATGGGGAAATGCAGCGAGGAAATTCCTGACCTTAGCTACACAGACGCTGTTATCTTGTGTAGCTGTTAAAATCTGTTTTCACGGACCTGACTGTCACCCATGGCTCTGAGCCTGCTGGTATTAGCCCTTACAAGGGCTAATAGAATCTTCTATCTCTATTCTGTATAGCGCTGTGTGTAGAGTGTACACAGCAGTATCGGAGACAGGAGCTACGCCAGCGGTGACTGACACCCAGACGCAGAAGGCAGATAATGGCGTCCAGATGGGCAGATGCCCGTATTTATAATGCAGGGACATGTGGCATGGACAGCCTATCACACATGCCGTTGCTTCTCTGGCTAAAAGTCCACTTAGCTGTGTGTGTGTCTGGGATTGGCTGACATGCTGGCCCGCCCCACTACACGCGCGCGCTTAGGGAAGGAAGACAAGGAAAAAAAAAAATCGCCATTATCCCAGCAGCAGTGATCTGAATGCGCTGTTCCCGCACACTACACGCTGAAATTTCATAAAAGTTTGAGTCACAGAGTGACTTACACTATTACAGCGGAAAGCCAGATAGTAATTAGCTTGGCTTTTTGCTGCTAGAACCGTTCTCGAACGTAACTAGAACTATCAAGCTTTAGCAAAAAGCTCGAGTTCTAGTTCAATCTAGAACAGCCCCCAAAATCACTCGAACAGCGAACTGGAGAACCACGAACCGCGAACTGCGCTCAACTCTATTCATTAGTGTCCCACTGGTGCCAAGCTATTTACAGCTCCTTTGCATTGCACCCTCAAGCTCATTTTTACTAAGCCATTATAATTGCAAACACTGAGAAAACGTAGTGGCATCCTAAAAGTGGCTGTTGGACTTCCAATAGTGTCCCACTAGTGCAAATCTATTTGCAGCACCTCTGCATTGCCCACTCAAGCTCATTGTTACTAAGCCATTATAATAGCAAACACTGAGGAAACTTAGTGGCATCCTAAAAGTGGCTGTTGGACTTCCATTAGTGTCCCACTAGTGCAAATCTATTTGCAGCACCTCTGCCTTGCACACTCAAGCTCATTGTTACAAAGCCATTATAATGCCAAACACTGAGGAAACTTAGTGGCATCCTAAAAGTGGCTGTTGGACTTCATTAGTGTCCCACTGGGGCAAATCTATTTGCAGCACCTCTGCATTGCACACTCAAGCTCATTGTTACTAAGCCATTATACTAGCAAACACTGAGGAAACTTAGTGGCATCCTAAAAGTGGCTGTTGGACTTCCATTAGTGTCCCACTAGTGCAAATCTATTTTCAGCACCTCTGCATTGCACACTCAAGCTCATTGTTACAAAGCCATTATAATACCAAACACTGAGTAAACTTTGTGGCATCCTAAAAGTGGCTGTATGACTTCATTAGTGGCCCACTGGTGCTAATCTATTTCCAGCAACTCTGCATTGCACACTCAAGCTCATTGTTACAAAGCCATTATAATACCAAACACTGAGGAAACTTAGTGGCATCCTAAAAGTGGCTGTTGGACTTCCATTAGTGTCCCACTCCTGGGCACTATCCCTTTTAAATGTTGCCCATATGCACGGAGCCCTGCAGTTATAGGATACGTCACTAATTATCCACCCACTTTGGATTAGGGACGCCCCCTACACTAGCATCATCCCTGGGACACACCTCCTGTTCTCCCTCTCTTCACTATGGGCGTCTGACACCGGCTAGTGGAATCCGGAAATGACGTATCGGATGGTCACACGAAACCGGAAGTGAAGTATCGGAGGGTCACATGACTTCTGAAACGCAAGCATCATAGCGTTCCACCCCCTCACTTCCTCATTACGATCACAGGAAGTGATCTACATAGGTCTCCCTTTATAAACTCCCTCTGTCTGGCATTTATCACCGCCACGCAGAGGGAGCAGGTCCTATTGCCCTACCACACAGGTTCAGGTGAGTTACATGGTGATGCCGTGCGGCTGTTTAGCAATGACTTTACTTATGTCCTCCCTTTATTTTTTTCTAGATAGTCCGGCACCCGTTAGGGGATATCCATTAACCACTTAGGAACCTGATCAGGTCTACCATCTATGCTTTGATCCCTATATTCTAATGATTAGAGATAAGTATCCTCACTATGACTCTCTTTGTATACTAGAAACTCCTTACCCGTATGTATACACAGCAGCATGTATCCCTGTAGACTGCAGTGAATATCACTTAAAGGATATACTATCACAACTTCATTATAGTATACAAGCTCGTGCTTAACCTGGATTCTGACACTACTCTGCTATGCTGAATAGGTAGGTCTCGCCATATTGCTACAATATCCTCAGACACATGATTATTTTAGTCACAGTATATACAATATATTTGATTCTAGGATACAGGAGCAAACTACTGCTTCTCTCCCACTGCATAATCAGACCTAGTAACAGGACAAGTATATGTGAGTGGTCCCCTTTACATTATGACCAAGTTTATGGAACCATTGGTTTATTGTATCTTTTTCTCCATATAGATAAAACTGTGGCTATACCGGAGTATAGAATATGACTGGGCTATACCAATATAGCGGTCTTACACATACTTGCGATCAATAGATCTAAGGTATCAGATTCCTTTTAGGCTCACATAGACTAATAATTTGGGCTTTTATATCCAGTATTTTAGACCTATCTCTGTCCTTTACCTTGATAGACTCTACATTGATTCATACTCTTGAGCATCTTCTCCTTGGTACTCGCCGCACCGCATCGCCTAGTAACAGCTCACCTTGCCTGATAATCACAGGTAATGTTAGCTTCATCCGTTGTACTCCATAGACTATTATCCTCACTGTACGGGCCCCTCTAAGTTTGTGTCATGGTGATGGTGTTCTGGTCAGGACACACCTCCTATGTTCTATTAAGAATGGTCACATCTCCTAATGGATCTCTTCCTCTCCCACCCCAATCTAACCTAATTCTTCTATTGACAACATGTATTTTTTGTCCATCTGCTGTTTGTTTATATATTAATTTGTATCTACACTTGTATTTAGATGGTCCTTTTGATGAAGACCATATTATGGTTGAAACGTTAATTTTTGGACATCATATATGCATGAATTCCTTTTTTCAAAAATAAAAAATATATATAAAAAGAAACCTTTTTCTTGTCTGACTTCATTGAGGTAGAGTGCCGGAGTTCTCTCTTTATTATTATTCTCCCTTTTTTCTCCTGAGCACCTATAAAGGTGAAGCGGGGTCCTACATCTTTTTTTATTATACTAGCAAACACTGAGGAAACTTAGTGGCATCCTAAAAGTGGCTGTTAGACTTCATTAGTGTCCCACTGGTGCAAATCTATTTGCAGCAACTCTGCATTGCACACTCAAGCTCATTGTTACTAAGCCATTATACTAGCAAACACTGAAGAAACTTAATGGCATCCTAAAAGTGGAAAAAGTGGCTGTTGGACTTCCATTAGTGTCCCACTAGTGCAAATCTATTTGCAGCACCTCTGCATTCCACACTCAAGCTCATTGTTACTAAGCCATTATACTAGAAAACACTGAGGAAACTTAGTGGCATCCTAAAAGTGGCTGTTGGACTTCCATTAGTGTCCCACTGGTGCAAATCTATTTGCAGCACCTCTGCATTGCACACTCAAGCTCATTGTTACAAAGCCATTATAATACTAAACACTGAGGAAACTTAGTGGCATCCTAAAAGTGGCTGTTGGACTTCATTAGTGTCCCATTAGTGCAAATCTATTTGCAGCACCTCTGCATTGCACACTCCAGCTCATTGTTACAAAGCCATTATACTAGCAAACACTGAGGAAACTTAGTGGCATCCTAAAAGTGGCTGTTGCACTTCCATTAGTGTCCCACTAGTGCAAATCTATTTGCAGCACCTCTGCATTGCACACTCAAGCTCATTGTTACAAAGCCATTAGAATACCAAACACTGAGGAAACTCAGTGGCATCCTAAAAGTGCCTGTTGGACTTCATTAGTTTCCCTCTGGTGCAAATCTATTTGCAGCACCTCTGGATTGGACACTCAAACTCATTGTTACTAAGCTATTATACTAGCAAACTGTGCTGCCATTTTAAGGGCCATAGTTTCATTGTCCGCATACCTCCCAACCGTCCCGGATTCTGCGGGACTTGCACGATTTATCAGGGCTGTCCCGCACTCCCGCGGCTCACAGCTGATGTCCCGGCTCTTCCCCTCAGTGAAGTGAATAAATTAAATTATCATCGGCTCTGGATTTTCGGGGCGGCCGGGACTCGAGCTCATGGAGCTGTGAGTTCATTATTTCAAAGGCAGCAGCTCTAACCACTGAGCTACTGCCTCTATTGAAACCAATAGGAAGATTTTGTTATCTTGACCTCTATACTGCAGGTGAGACACCAGAAGCAGATTATTCAGCTGCAAAGATGGATGGAGGGATGGATGAATGGAGGGATAGAGGGATGGATGGATGGATGATAGAGGGATGAATGGAGGGATGAATGGAGGCATAGAAGGAGGGATGAATGGAGGGATAGAGGGAGGGATGGATGGATGATAGAGGGAGGGATGGATGATAGAGGGATGAATGGAGGGATGAATGGAGGCATAGAAGGAGGGATGAATGGAGGGATACAGGGAGGGATAGATGGATGATAGAGGGATGAATGGAGGAATAGAGGGAGGGATGGATGATAGAGGGATGAATGGAGGGATAGAGGGATGGATGGATGGATGGATGATAGAGGGATGAATGGAGGGATAGAAGGAGGGATAGAGGGATGAAAGGAGGGATAGAGGGATGAAAGGAGGGATAGAGGGAGGGATGGATGGATGATAGAGGGAGGGATGAATGGAGGGATAGAGGGATGAAAGGAGGGATAGAGGGAGGGATGGATGGATGATAGAGGGATGAATGGAGGGATAGAGGGATGAAAGGAGGGATAGAGGGAGGGATGGATGGATGATAGAGGGATGAATAGAGGGATGAATGGAGGGATAGAAGGAGGGATGAATGGAGGGATAGAGGGATGAAAGGAGGGATAGAGGGAGGGATGGATGGATGAGAGAGGGATGAATGGAGGGAGGGATAGAGGGAGGGATGGATGCATGGATGATAGAGGGATGAATGGAGGGATAGAGGGATGGATGGATGGATGATAGAGGGATGAATAGAGGGATAGAGGGAGGGATGGATGGATGATAGAGGGATGAATGGAGGGATAGAGGGAGGGATGAATGGAGGGATAGAGGCAGGGATGGATGGATGATAGAGGGATGAATGGAGGGATAGAGGGAGGGATGCATGGATAGAGGGATGAATGGAGGGATGAATGGAGGGATAGAGGGAGGGATGGATGGATGATAGAGGGATGGATGGATGATAGAGGGATGAATGGAGGGATAGAGGGATGGATGGATGGATGGATGATAGAGGGATGAAAGGAGGGATAGAGGGAGGGATGGATGGATGATAGAGGGATGAATGGAGGGATAGAGGGAGGGATGAATGGAGGGATAGAGGCAGGGATGGATGGATGATAGAGGGATGAATGGAGGGATGAATGGAGGGATAGAGGGAGGGATGGATGATAGAGGGATGAATGGAGGGATGAATGGAGGGATGAATGGAGGGATAGAGGGATGAAAGGAGGGATAGAGGGAGGGATGGATGGATGATAGAGGGATGAATGGAATGATGAATGGAGGGATGGATGCATGGATGAATAGAGGGATGAATGGAGGGATAGAAGTACGGATGGATGATAGAGGGATGAATGGAGGAATAGAGGGAGGGATGGATGATAGAGGGATGAATGGAGGGATAGAGGGATGGATGGATGGATGGATGATAGAGGGATGAATGGAGGGATAGAAGGAGGGATGAATGGAGGGATAGAGGGATGAAAGGAGGGATAGAGGGATGGATGGATGATAGAGGGATGAATGGAGGGATGAATGGAGGGATAGAGGGAGGGATGGATGCATGGATGATAGAGGGATGAATGGAGGGATAGAGGGATGGATGGATGGATGATAGAGGGATGAATGGAGGGATAGAGGGAGGGATGGATGGATGATAGAGGGATGAATGGAGGGATAGAGGGATGGATGGATGATAGAGGGATGAATGGAGGGATAGAAGGAGGGATGAATGGAGGGATAGAGGGATGAAAGGAGGGATAGAGGGATGGATGGATGATAGAGGGATGAATGGAGGGATGAATGGAGGGATGAATGGAGGGATGAATGGAGGGATGAATGGAGGGATAGAGGGAGGGATAGAGGGAGGGATGGATGATATTGGGATGGATGGATGATAGAGGGATGGATGATAGAGGGATATATAGATACACGACAGATAATAGACAGATAGAGATAGAATCATAGATAGATAGATAGAATCATAGATAGATAGAATTATAGATAGATAGAGAGATAGAATCAAAGATAGATAGATAGAGGGATAGAGATAGATAGATGGATAAATACTGTATCTCAATGTTGGTGAAAGAGTCAGATTCATTTGTTCCCATAAAACTACTATAAAGAAATGAGGAAAAAAATACAATTTTTTTATTTATTTTTTTATCTTCACCACCTTGGATTCAAACCAGCAACGTTCAAAACTTGTGTCCAGCAACCTCCTGGCTTTCCTAGCGGCTCTAGATGTTGAGCCACTAGGATTGATGATGTCAGAGGGAGGATTTCACATAAATGAACCTACAATACAGCAGATTACACAGGACACAGCTACATTGTACAGAGCAGCATCTCTATGTCCTGTATTCTAGAGGGAGAGGAAAAGAGGATTTTTTTTCTTCTAATAAAGTTACTAAAAATAATAAAAAAAAAATAGAGTAATGTAATTTTATTGCACTTTTTTATAAAATAATAAACATCACAAATCAGCAAATAACATGGACATATTTGGTGTCCCTGTAATCGTAATGACCTGAACAACACAGCGATCAGATTATTTATGGGGATCGGTAAATGGCGGGAAAAAAAAGGCGCAATTTTTTATTTTTCTTTATTAAAACCCATAAAAAATGTAATAAAAATGGATCACTGAGACCGTGTTCACACATAGCGTAAATGCTGCATTTTTTCTGCAGGTGTCCGCGCCACGAGTGCAATAACAATGTTCTCTGATTATTGCGTGTTTGCGGTATTTTTTATACATTGTCCCCCTTATTGATACGTTTGTTGCTGATGTGAATCCTGAAGCTTATAAAGAAAGAAACACCAAATCCGCACAGTTCAGCGGCGTCTTTCCACGCACCAGGAGCGGAGATTTCAGGATGTCTCATCCACTTTGCTTGGACAATTAGTCCATATTCACATGTAGTGTAAATGCTGCATATTTTTCTGCTGTTTTTTTGCACATTTATTCTGCTGTGTTTAATTGTCCAAGTAAAGTGTATGTGGTTCCATGAAAAGACACCGCTGAATTCTGCGGTTCTCGGGGGGGGGGGGGGTTCTCTGGAGGTTTCTATGTGGAGCTTAAAAAATGCAGGAAAAAGCTTCTCTGTACAATAAAAACACTTAAAAACGCAGATTCACATCAAAAATGCAGCAAAAATGGAAAAAACAGAGAAGATTGTTATTGTGTAGTTTGGTGCAGACAGAAACAAAAAGAAACAGAATTTATGCAACGTGTGAACACAGATTGATAGGCACAAATAAGCAACATGTCATATAGTGACACAGAAATATAAAAAAATTCTGACTGCTATGAATATGAATGAACAGTCCACGGCATCTGCTGAATGACCCTTACTGCCAAATGGGTGTGGCTAGGGGTGTGGCTAGGGGCGTGGTCAAAATAATTTGTCCCTCTTTCCTTTCTTGAAAGGTTGGGAGGTATGTTGTCCGAGATAGTTATTGTTGTTTATTCTGCTGTCAATAAAGGTAGACCACCACTGCAATCTACACCACTTCGCAATTTTTACTACCACATTTTAAGTGGACATTCTTGTCGCTAGCAAAATGAGTGGCAAAATGACAGATGCTGGTGGAAAGGGGAACAGGCGTGTTGGAAAAGGAAAAAAGTTTGTGTCCATGGGGAAGGTGGCAAAGCTCCATTAACAACTGCTGAAGATAGGCCATCTTCCAGCAAAAGTAAGATGTCTACTACTTTCCGTGGACAATGGGATGTGCTCCCTTTTTTACGAACACGAACAACTGGAACAAAGGTAGATGTTGCCCAAAAAAAGAAAATGCTTGAATGGATCTCAAGTGGTCCAACAAGTGCCCTCTCCTCCACCTCAACTACCGCATCCAAAAAACACCAGTCCTCTGAGTTGTCATCCCAATCACACTTGATTTCTCCCAGCTCTCAAGTCTCCATCCGCCCTGCCCAGTATGGTGGAACAGAGATGGCTGAGTCTGCATAGCTGTTCATTCACACTATAGCCTGGGAATTAGAGGTCTGCTCCCAAGCTACAGTGAGTACAGACCAGAAAATGGTCTGCAGTGATGCCCAGAACCTTTGTGACTCAGATTCAGGCCGTGATGACCAAGATCATGACCATAATGTTGACCCTTATTCACAAACCGAAACACCTGTTGTAATAGACAATGAGGAACATACTGATGATGATGAGACGCAGATACCAGATTGGGATGGCAACTTAAATATTCGTTCAGGGCAGGAAAAGGCTCGGTCTGAGGGGGAAGGGAGTGCAAACACAACGCTTGATGAGGAACTTCTAGATCCCACCTACTGTCAACCCACAGTCAGGCACTCGAGGAGGTCAACAGAGGCGGTGGATGATGCTACTGACAACGAAGTTACCTTGCGCCTTCCTGGACAGAGTCGGAGCACTGGTAGCACGTCTACAACTGCATCCTCAGCCACCACTGTGCCTCTGAGCACTAGTCGGGGAGACTCAGCAGGTCGCATGCCCTCTAAGCCTTGCCTAGCCTGGTCCTTTTTTGACATAGCAAAAGATTGCCAAAATCATGTGATATGTAAAATTTTTCGTGATTCTGTTAGTAGAGGGCAAAACCTCAGCAGTTTTACAACTTATTCAATGAATCGTCACATGAATAAATATCATATGTCCCAGTGGGAAGCTTACCGTACTGCAATGCGGCCTAGCGAAGCGGACCATCCACCGCCTGCCCCTTCCACTGCATCCGCGCGCTCTTCATCTTCTAGGACTGTGCGGACAGCTGTCACACCTGGTTTTCCACACACAACTTCCACCACTGTAACCGCAACAGGCAGTTTGCTTGGTAGGTCGTCAGTTGGTTTGGAAGGGGAAACAAGTGCGTGTGTATAGCTCTCTCAGACATCGATAGCACCAACGTTGGATGAAGGCAACATCATGTCTACGCCTGCACTTTCCTCACAAACCTGCATTTTTGCAGGGACACCCTACTCACCACCGTCTACACACAGCAGTCAGATCTCTGTCCCTCAGATGTGGACAAAAAAAAGGCCATTTCCTGCAACCCATGACAAAGCTAAGAGGTTGACTTTATCCCTCTGTAAGCACTTGGCTACCGAAATGCTGCCTTTCCGCCTGGTGGACACACAGGATTTTAGAGACCTTATGTCTGTCGCTGTGCCCCAGTACCAGATGCCCAGTCGCCATTATTTCTCTAAGAAAGGTGTGCCTGCGCTACACCAGCATATCGCACACAACATCACCGCTTCCTTGAGAAACTCTGTGTGTCAACGGGTGCATTTCACCACAGATACTTGGACCAGTAAGCATGGACAGGGACATTACATGTCGCTGATTGGGTACTGGGTAACTATGGTGATAGATGGTGAAGGGTCTGCTGTACAAGTCTTGCCGTCCCCACGACTTGTGTGTCAATCCTCTGTCTGTCCATGTTCCTCCACTGCTTCTGCCTCCTCAACCTCGTCTGGGTCCTCCACCTCCGCCCCAAGCCTGCCTGGTCAGGCCACCAGCGTTGTAACTGCGCAGAAGGCATCACGCACCTCTCATTACTATGCTGGCAGCAGAGCGCAACGGCATCAGGTGGTCTTTATCTTGAAATGTCTTGGAAATAAGAGTCACACAGCGGCTGAGTTGTGGGCAGCTCTGGAGACTGAGTTTGGTAAATGGTTCTCTCCACTCAACCTGCAGCCTGGTAAGGCCGTGTGCGACAATGCTGCAAACTAGGGTGCGGCCCTTCGCCTGGGCAAGGGGACACACGTGCCTTGTATGGCTCATGTGTTGAACCTTGTTGTCCAGCAATTTTTAACACACTATCCTGGACTAGATGGCCTTCTGAACAGGGCACAAAAACTGTCTGCTCACTTCCGACGTTCAACCGCCGCAGCTGAGCGACTTGCATCGCTCCAGAAATTTTTCAGCCTGCCGGTTTATCGCCTGAAATACGATGTGGCGACACGCTGGAATTCGATTCTCCACATGTTACAGCGACTGTGGCAGCACCGCCGAGCCCTGGTGCAATACGTCATGACGTATAGCCTGAGCCAACGAGATGCAGAGGTGGGGCAGATCACCCTGATGGAGTGGTCTCAGATCAAGGACCTATGCACCCTTTTGCACAGTTTTGACATGGCGACGAATATGTTTAGCGCTGACAATGCCATTATCAGCATGACAATTCCAGTCATTTACATGCTGGAGCACACGCTAAACACTATTCGGACTCAGGGAGTGGGACAACAGGAAGGGGAGGAACTACAAGAGGATTCATATGCGCAAGAGACAACAACATCACCAAGGTCCAGACGTTCATCATCACCAAGGCGGCAGGCATAGGACCATGGGGGACAGGGATCAACAAGAGCGCATGGTAGCTGGCGAAATGTTGAGGAAGGTGCAGGAGAACATGAAGAAATGGCACATAGTCAACGGCTGGAGAGGATGATACAGGAGTATCTCCAAATGAACATCGATGCCATGACTTTGCAACTGGAGCCTTGCTCATTTTGGGCTTCAAATCTTGAAAAATGGCCAGAGCTCTCCACTTACGGCTTGGAGAACTTGTCGTATCCAGCTGCCAGCGTTGTCTCTGAACGTGTCTTCAGTGCTGCTGGGTGTGTGCTGACAGATAAGCGCACGCGTCTGTCCAGTGACAATGTGGACAGACTAACGTTCGTTGCTTGATGCAAATCTACCTGTAACGTGTACAACTGGGGCACAAATGCTGCCACTGAAGGGGTGGGTGTCTGTGTGGCCTAATTTTTGGAAAAAAGGGAGACTCCGCTTGGAGTAACCCTTGCTTGCAGTGTTTCTAAAAATGATCCAAGATGAACAGATCTGGGATCAGAAAAACATTACTACCTACCCCGGTGTCATCCTGGGGACGGTTAAGGATGGCGTATTTTTGAATGTGCTTGATGCAAATCTACCTGTGAAGTGTACAACTGGGGCACAAGTGCTGCCACTGAAAGGGTGGGTGTCTGTGTGGCCCAATTTTTGGAAAAATGGGAGACTCCACTTGGAGTAACCCTTGCTTGCAGTGTTTTTAAAAAGGAGCCAAGATGAACAAGTCAGGGTTCAGCAAAAACTTTGCTACCTACCCCACTGCAATCCTGGGGACGGTTAAGGATGGCGTATTTTTGAATGTGCTTGATACAAATCTACCTGTGAAGTGTACAACTGTGGCACAATTGCTGCCACTGAAAAGGTGGGTGTCTGTGTGGCCCAATTTTTGGGAAAAAGGGAGACTCCGCTTGGAGTAACCCTTGCTTGCAGTGTTTTTAATAAGAAGCCAAGATGAACAAGTCAGGGTTCAGCAAAGACTTTGCTATCTACCCCGGTGTAATCCTGGGGAGGGTTAAGGATGGCATAATTTTGAATGTGCTTGATGCAAATCTACCTGTGAAGTGTACATTTGGGGCACAAGTGCTGCCACTGAAAGGGTGGGTGTCTGTGTGGCCCAATTTTTGGAAAAAAAGGGAGACTCCGCTTGGAGTAACCCTTGCTTACAGTGTTTCTAAAAATGATCCAAGATGAACAGATCTGGGATCAGGAAAAACTTTGCTACCTACCCCGGTGTCATCCTGGGGACGGTTAAGGATGGCATACTTTTGAATGTGCTTGATGCAAATCTACCTGTGAAGTGTGCAACTGGGGCACAAGTGCTGTCACTGAAGGGGTGGGTGTCTGTGTGGCCCAATTTTTGGAAAAAAGGGAGACTCCGCTTGGAGTAACCCTTGCTTACAGTGTTTCTAAAAATGATCCAAGATGAACAGATCTGGGATCAGGAAAAACTTTGCTACCTACCCCGGTGTCATCCTGGGGACGGTTAAGGATGGCATACTTTTGAATGTGCTTGATGCAAATCTACCTGTGAAGTGTACATTTGGGGCACAAGTGCTGCCACTGAAGGGGTGGGTGTCTGTGTGGCCCAATTTTTGGAAAAGAGGGAGACTCCGCTTGGAGTAACCCTTGCTTGCAGGGTTTTTAAAAAGTAGCCAAGATAAACAAGTCATGGTTCAGCAAAGACTTTGCTACCTAAACGGTGCAATCCTGGGGACGGTTAAGGATGGCGTATTTTTGAATGTGCTTGATGCTAATCTACCTGTGAAGTCTACGACTGGGGCACAAGTGCTGCCACTGAAGGGCTGGGTGTCTGTGTGCCCAATTTTTGGAAAAAAGGGAGACTCCGCTTGGAGTAACCCTTGCTTGCAGTGTTTTTAAAAAGGAGCCAAGATGAACAGATCTGGGATCAGGAAAAACTTTGCTACTTACCCCGGTGTCATCCTGGGGAGGGACGATTAAGGATGGCTTATTTTTGAATGTGCTTGATGCAAATTAACCTGTGAAGTGTACAACTGGGGCACAAGTGCTGCCAATAAAGGGGTGGGTGTCTGTGTGGCCCAATTTTTGGAAAAAAGGGAGACTCCGCTTGGAGTAACCCTTGCTTACAGTGTTTCTAAAAATGATCCAAGATGAACAGATCTGGGATCAGGAAAACTTTGGTACCTACCCCGGTGTCATCTTGGCCACGGTTACGGATGGCGTATTTTTGAATGTGCTTGATGCAAATCTACCTGTGAAGTCTACGACTGGGGCACAAGTGCTGCCACTGAAGGGGTGGGTGTCTGTGTGGCCCAATTTTTGGAAAAAAGGGAGACTTCGCTTGGAGTAACCCTTGCTTGCTCTTTTTTTAAAAAGGAGCCAAGATAAACAAGTCATGGTTCAGCAAAGACTTTGCTACCTACCCCGGTGTCATCCTGGGGTTGGTTAATGATGGCGTATTTTTGAATGTGCTTGATGCAAATCTACTTGCGAAGTGTACAACTGGGGCACAAGTGCTGCCACTGAAAGGGTGGGTGTCTGTGTGGCCCAATTTTTGGAAAAAAAGGAGACTCCGCTTTGAGTAACCCTTGCTTAATGTGTTTTTAAAAAGGAGCCAAGATGAACAGATCTGGGATCAGGAAAAACTTTGCTACCTACTCCGGTGTCATCCTGGGGATGGTTAAGGATGGCATATTTTTAAATGTGCTTGATGCAAATCTACCTGTGAAGTGCACAACTGGGACACAAGTGCTGCCACTGAAGGGGTGGGTGTCTGTGTGGCCCAATTTTTGGAAAAAAGGGAGACTCCGCTTGGAGTAACCCTTGCTTGCAGTGTTTTTAAAAAGGAGCCAAGATGAACAAGTCATGGTTCAGCAAAGACTTTGCTACCTACCCCGGTGCAATCCTTGGGACGGTTAAGGATGGCATATTTTTGAATGTGCTTCATGCAAATCTACCTGTCCAGTTTGCAACTGGGGCACAAGTGCTGCTACTGAAGTGGTGTCTGTGGGGCCCAATTTTTGAAAAAAAAGGGAGACTCTTCTTGGAGTCCCCTTGCAGTGTTATACATGATTTTAGAAGGGCATGCCATGCATATATCTGTGTCTCGTCCTATTTTTCCTCGTAACGCTGTTTTGTTTTCGCTTGAGAATTTGTTCTTGTCACTTTCCCATGTGTTTGTGTTGTGTTTTGAGTTGCTTGTCACCTTTTGACACCTTTGAGGGTGTTTTCTAGGTGTTCTTATGTGTTTGTGATTGCCTCCTATTGTTTCCTATGCGGTTCGAGCGGTTTGCCGAACGAGACCTCCATTCGGCGAATCGAACTCGAGCCGAACCACGACCGGTTCGCTCATCTCTAATTATAATAGCAAACACTGAGAAAACTTAGTGGTATCCTAAAAGTTTCTGTTGGACTTCATTAGTTTCCCACTGGTGCCAAGCTATTTCCAACACCTCAAGCTCATTTTTACTAAGCTATTATAGTTACAAACTGTGCTGCCAGTTTAAGGGCCATAGTTGCATTGCCAGGGATAGTCTGTGTTGTTTCTTCTGCTGTCAATAAAGCTATACCACCTCTGCAATCCACACCACCTCTCAATTTTTACTACCACATTTTAAGTGGACAATCTTGTCGCAATCAAAATGAGTGGCAAAATGACAGATGCTGGTGGGTAGGGGAACAGGCATGTTGGAAAAGGAAAAAAAGTTTGTGTCCGTGGGGAAGGTGGCAAAGCTCCATTAACATCTGCTGAAGATAGGCCATCTTCCAGCAAAAGTAAGATGTCTACTACTTTCCGTGGACAATCCGATGTGCTCCCTTTTTTACGAACACGAACAACTGGAACAAAGGTAGATGATGCCCAGAAAAAGAACATGCTTGAATGGATCTCAAGTGGTCCAACAAGTCCTCTCTCCTCCACCTAAACTACCGCATCCAAAAAAAAACAGTCCTCTGAGTTGTCATCCCAATCACACTTGCTTTCTCCCAGCTCTCAAGTCTCCATCTGCCCTGCACAGTATGGTGGAACAGAGATGGCTAAGTCTGCAGAGCTGTTCAGTCACACTATAGCCTGGGAATCAGAGGTCTGCTCCAAAGCTACAGTGAGTACAGACCAGGTAATGGTCTGCAGTGATGCCAAGAACCTTTGTGACTCAGATTCAGGCCGTGATGACCAAGTTTCTGAGCATAATGCTGACCCTTATTCACAAACTGGAACACCTGTTGTTATAGACAATGAGGAACATACTGATGACGATGAGACGCAGATACCAAATTGGGATGACTTCTTAAATATTCGGTCAGGGCAGGAAGAGGCTTGGTCTGAGGGTGAGGGGAGTGCAAACACAACGCTTGATGAGGAAGTTCTAGATTCCACCTACTGTCAACCCACAGTCAGGCACTCGAGGAGGTCAACAGAGGCGGTGGAGGAGGATGCTACTGACGACGAAGTTACCTTGACCCTTCCTGGACAGAGGAGGAGTACTGGTAGCACGTCTACAACTGCATCCTCAGCCACCACTCTGCATCTGAGCACTAGTCGGGGTGGCTCAGCAGGTCGCATGTCCTCTAAGCCTTGCCTAGCCTGGTCCTTTTTTGACCTTGCAAAGGATCGCCCAAATCATGTGATCTATAAAATTTGTCGGGAATCTGTTAGTAGAGGAAAAAACCTCAGCATTTTGACAACTTCTTCCATGAATCGTCACATGAATAAATATCATATGTGCCAGTGGGAAGCTCACCATGCTGCAATGCGGCCTACCGGAGCGGACCATTCACCGTCTGCCCCTTCCAGTGCATCCGTGCGCTCTTCATCTTCTAGAACTGTGGGGACAGCTGTCACACCTGGTTTTCCACGCACAACTTCCACCACTGTAACCGCAACAGGCAGTTTGCTTGGTAGGTCGTCAGTTGGTTTGGAAGGGGAAACAAGTGCATGTGTACAGCTCTTTCAGACATCGATAGCACCAACGTTGGATGAAGGCAACATCATGTCTATGCCTGCACTTTCCTCACAATGGGGAGATAAGGTATGCACACCAGTGACTATGTAAGGGGAATACATGTAATAGCAGAAACTGCTGTGTGAATACTGACATGAAAAATTCAATAGCTATATGTAAGAATGAAATGTGAAAAATTGAACCTGCATTACTGCCATGAATATATGAATAAAGAGAAATTTAGCTACTGAATTGATCAATGCAATAGAGCCCCAACACTACGCCAAAGTATTTCTCTACGTTGGGGTCCCTAGCTTATGTGTGTCCTCTCATGCAGTTAAAAAACTTACCGTGTATGGGAAGCTGAGACCCAGGCTATATACAGTTAGGTCCAGAAATATTTGGACAGTGACACAAGTTTTGTTATTTTAGCTGTTTACAAAAACATGTTCAGAAATACAATTATATATATAATATGGGCTGAAAGTGCACACTCCCAGCTGCAATATGAGAGTTGTCACATCCAAATCGAAGTAAGGGTTTAGGAATCATAGCTCTGTAATGCATAGCCTCCTCTTTTTCAAGGGACCAAAAGTAATTGGACAAGGGACTCTAAGGGCTGCAATTACCTCTGAAGGCATCTCCCTCGTTAACCTGTAATCAATGAAGTAGTTAAAAGGTCTGGGGTTGATAACAGGTGTGTGGTTTTGCATTTGGAAGCTGTTGCTGTGACCAGACAACATGCGGTCTAAGGAACTCTCAATTGAGGTGAAGCAGAACATCCTGAGGCTGAAAAAAAAGAAAAAATCCATCAGAGAGATAGCAGACATGCTTGGAGTAGCAAAATCAACAGTCGCGTACATTCTGAGAAAAAAGGAATTGACTGGTGAGCTTGGGAACTCAAAAAAGGCCTGGGTGTCCACGGATGACAACAGTGGTGGATGATCGCAACATACTTTCTTTGGTGAAGAAGAACCCGTTCACAACATCAACTGAAGTCCAGAACACTCTCAGTGAAGTAGGTGTATCTGTCTCTAAGTCAACAGTAAAGAGAAGACTCCATGAAAGTAAATACAAAGGGTTCACATCTAGATGCAAACCATTCATCAATTCCAAAAATAGACAGGCCAGAGTTAAATTTGCTGAAAAACACCTCATGAAGCCAGCTCCGTTCTGGAAAAGTATTCTATGGACAGATGAGACAAAGATCAACCTGTACCAGAATGATGGGAAGAAAAACGTTTGGAGAAGAAAGGGAACGGCACATGATCCAAGGCACACCACATCCTCTGTAAAACATGGTGGAGGCAACGTGATGGCATGGGCATGCATGGCTTTCAATGGCACTGGGTCACTTGTGTTTATTGATGACATAACAGCAGACAAGAGTAGCCGGATGAATTCTGAAGTGTACTGGGATATACTTTCAGCCCAGATTCAGCCGAATGCCGCAAAGTTGATCGGACGGCGCTTCATAGTACAGATGGACAATGACCCCAAGCATACAGCCAAAGCTACCCAGGAGTTCATGAGTGCAAAAAAGTGGAACATTCTGCAATGGCCAAGTCAATCACCAGATCTTAACCCAATTGAACATGCATTTCACTTGCTCAAATCCAGACTTAAGACGGAAAGACCCACAAACAAGCAAGACCTGAAGGCTGCGGCTGTAAAGGCCTGGCAAAGCATTAAGAAGGAGGAAACCCAGCGTTTGGTGATGTCCATGGGTTCCAGACTTAAGGCAGTGATTGCCTCCAAAGGATTCGCAACAAAATATTGAAAATAAAAATATTTTGTTTGGGTTTGGTTTATTTGTCCAATTACTTTTGACCTCCTAAAATGTGGAGTGTTTGTAAAGAAATGTGTACAATTCCTACAATTTCTATCAGATATTTTTGTTCAAACCTTCAAATTAAACGTTACAATCTGCACTTGAATTCTGTTGTAGAGATTTCATTTCAAATCCAATGTGGTGGCATGCAGAGCCCAACTCGCGAAAATTGTGTCACTGTCCAAATATTTCTGGACCTAACTGTATACGATGTGGATTGGCAA
The DNA here is from genome assembly GCF_048569485.1 of Anomaloglossus baeobatrachus. NCBI lineage: Eukaryota > Metazoa > Chordata > Amphibia > Anura > Aromobatidae > Anomaloglossus > Anomaloglossus baeobatrachus. The sequence continues at coordinate 236,382,830 of NC_134355.1, forward strand.
TAGGTGTGTATGGGGAGGGTTCACAAACGAAAAATTACTAACAAATAAGGAATAACGTTTGGAACTCCATTCTATGTCTGAACTGGGTGCAAAAACCTAAAAAAACATCACTATGGGGAGATAAGGTATGCACACCAGTGACTATGTAAGGGGAATACATGTAATAGCAGAAACTGCTGTGTGAATACTGACATGAAAAATTCAATAGCTATATGTAAGAATGAAATGTGAAAAATGGAACCTGCATTACTGCCATGAATATATGAATAAAGAGAAATTTAGCTACTGAATTGATCAATGCAATAGAGCCCCAACACTACGCCAAAGTATTTCTCTACGTTGGGGTCCCTAGCTTATGTGTGTCCTCTCATGCAGTTAAAAAACTTACCGTGTATGGGAAGCTGAGACCCAGGCTATATATACGATGTGGATTGGCAATAGGTGTGTATGGGGAGGGTTCACAAACGAAAAATTACTAACAAATAAGGAATAATGTTTGGAACTCCATTCTATGTCTGAACTGGGTGCAAAAACCTAAAAAAACATCACTATGGGGAGATAAGGTATGCACACCAGTGACTATGTAAGGGGAATACATGTAATAGCAGAAACTGCTGTGTGAATACTGACATGAAAAATTCAATAGCTATATGTAAGAATGAAATGTGAAAAATGGAACCTGCATTACTGCCATGAATATATGAATAAAGAGAAATTTAGCTACTGAATTGATCAATGCAATAGAGCCCCAACACTACGCCAAAGTATTTCTCTACGTTGGGGTCCCTAGCTTATGTGTGTCCTCTCATGCAGTTAAAAAACTTACATATAGCTATTGAATTTTTCATGTCAGTATTCACACAGCAGTTTCTGCTATTACATGTATTCCCCTTACATAGTCACTGGTGTGCATACCTTATCTCCCCATAGTGATGTTTTTTTAGGTTTTTGCACCCAGTTCAGACATAGAATGGAGTTCCAAACGTTATTCCTTATTTGTTAGTAATTTTTCGTTTGTGAACCCTCCCCATACACACCTATTGCCAATTCACATCGTATATATAGCCTGGGTCTCAGCTTCCCATACACGGTAAGTTTTTTAACTGCATGAGAGGACACACATAAGCTAGGGACCCCAACGTAGAGAAATACTTTGGCGTAGTGTTGGGGCTCTATTGCATTGATCAATTCAGTAGCTAAATTTCTCTTTATTCATATATTCATGGCAGTAATGCAGGTTCCATTTTTCACATTTCATTCTTACATATAGCTATTGAATTTTTCATGTCAGTATTCACACAGCAGTTTCTGCTATTACATGTATTCCCCTTACATAGTCACTGGTGTGCATACCTTATCTCCTCATAGTGATGTTTTTTTAGGTTTTTGCACCCAGTTCAGACATAGAATGGAGTTCCAAACGTTATTCCTTATTTGCACTTTCCTCACAAACCTGCATTTTTCCAGGGACACCCTACTCACCACCGTCTACACACAGCAGCCAGATCTCTATCCCTCAGATGTGGACAAATAAAAGGCCATTTCCTGCGACCCATGACAAAGCTAAGAGGTTGACTTTATCCCTCTGTAAGCTCTTGGCTACCGAAATGCTGCCTTTCCGCCTGGTGGACACACAGGATTTTAGAGACCTTATGTCTGTCGCTGTGCCCCAGTACCAGATGCCCAGTCACCACTACTTCTCTAAGAAAGGTGTGCCTGCGCTACACCAGCATGTCGCACACAACATCACCGCTTCCTTGAGAAACTCTGTGTGTGAACGGGTGCATTTCACCACCGATACTTGGACCAGTAATCATGGACAGGAATGTTACATGTGGTCACTGGCTAACTATGGTGGTAGATGGAGAAGGGTCTGCTGCACAAATCTTGCCATCCCCACGACTTGTGTGTCAATCCTCTGTCTGTCCAAGTTCCTACACTGCTTCTGCCTCCTCAACCTCGTCTGGGTCCTCCACCTCCGCCCCAAGCCTGCCTGGTCAGGCCACCAGCGTTCTAACTGCACAAAAGGAATCACGCACCCCTCATTACTATGCTGGCAGCAGAGCGCAACGGCATCAGGCGGTCTTTATCTTGAAATGTCTTGGAAATAAGAGTCACACAGCGGCTGAGTTGTGGGCAGCTCTGGAGACTGAGTTTGGTAAATGGTTGTCTCCACTCAACCTGCAGCCTGGTAAGGCCGTGTGCAACAATGCTGCAAACCTGGGTGCGGCCCTTCGCTTGGGCAAGGTGACACACGTGCCTTGTATGGCTCACGTGTTGAACCTTGTTGTCCAGCAATTTTTAATACACTATCCCGGCCTAGATGGCCTTCTGAAAAGGGCACGAAAACTGCTCACTTCCGCCGTTTAACCACTGCAACTGAGCGACTTGCATCGCTCCAGAAGTCATTCGGCCTGCCAGTTCATCGCCTGAAATGCGATGTGCCGACATGCTGGAATTCGACTCTCCACATGTTACAGCGACTGTGGCAGCACCGCCAAGCCCTGGTGCAATACGTCATGACGTATAGCCTGGGCCAACGAGATGCAGAGGTGGGGCAGATCACCCTGATGGAGTGGTCTCAGATCAAGGACCTATGCACCCTTCTGCACAGTTTCGACATGGCGACGAATATGTTTAGCGCTGACAATGCCATTATCAGCATGACAATTCCAGTCATTTACATGCTGGAGCACACGCTAAACACTATTCGGAGTCAGGGGGTGGGACAACAGGAAGCGGAGTAACTACAGGAGGATTCATATGCGCAAGGGACAACAACATCACCAAGGTCCAGACGTTCATCATCACCAAGGCGGCAGGCATGGGACCATGGGGGACAGGGATCAACAAAGGCGCATGGTAGCAGGCAAAATGTTGAGGAAGGTGCAGGAGAACATGAAGAAATGGAGGAAGAACTGTCCATGGACATGGAAGACTCAGCGGATGAGGGAGACCTTGGTCAAATTTCTGTTGAAAGAGGTTGGTTGAGATGTCAGAGGAAGAAAGAACGGTTAGCACCTCTATGCCACAAACACAGCATGGACTTGGTCCGCATGGCTGCGCAAGACACATGAGCGCCTTCTTGCTGCACTACTTCCAACATGACCCTCGTATTATCAAAATTAGAAGTGATGAGGAGTACTGGCTTGCCACACTATTAGATCCCCGGTACAAGTCCAAATTTTGTGACATAATTCCAGCCATAGAAAGGGACGCACGTATGCAGGAGTATCAGCAAAAGCTGTTACTCGATCTTAGCTCGGCTTTTCCACCAAACAACCGTGGTGCACGGAGTGAATCTCCCAGGAATAACCCTTGCTTACAGTGTTTCTAAAAATTATCCAAGATGAAAAGATCTGGGATCAGCAAAGACTTTGCTACCTACCCAGGTGCCATCCTGGGGACCGTTAAGGATGGCGTATTTTGGAATCTGCTTGATGCAAATCTAACTGTGAAGTGTACAACTGAGGCACAAGTGCTGCCACTGAAGGGATGTCTGTGTGGCCCAATTTTTGGAAAAAAGGGAGACTCTGCTTGGAGTATCCCTTGCTGTGTTTTTAAAAAGGAGCCAAGTTGAACAAGTCATGGTTCACCAAAGACTTTGCTACCCACCCCGGTGTCATCCTGGGGACGGTTAAGGACAGCGTATTTTTGAATGTGCTTGATGCAAATCTACCTGTGAAGTGTACAACTGGGGCAAAAGTGCTGCCACTGAAGGGGTGTCTGTGTTGCCCAATTTTTGGAAAAAAGGGAGACTCCGCTTGGAGTAACCCTTGCTTACTGTGTTTCTAAAAATGATCCAAGATGAACAGATCTGGGATCAGGAAAAACTTTGCTACCTACCCCGGTGTCATCCTGGGGACGGTTAAGGATGGCGTATTTTTGAATGTGCTTGATGCAAATCTACCTGTGAAGTGTACAGCTGGGGCACAAGTGCTGCCACTGAAGGGGTGTCTGTGTGGTCCAATTTTTGGAAAAAAGGGAGACTCCGCTTTTGGTCACCTTGCGGTGTTTTACAACATTTTAGAAGGGCATGCCATGCCTATATCTGTGTCTCCTCATCTTTTCCTCGTTACGCTGTTTTGTTTTCGCATGAGAATTTGTTCTTGTCACTTTCCCATGTGTTTGTGTGGTCTTGTGAGTTGTTTGTCACCTTTTGTACAACTTTGAGGGTGTTTTCTAGGTGTTTTTATATGTTTGTGATTGCCTCCCATTGTTTTCTATGGGTTCGAGTGGTTCGCCGAACCAAACTCGAACTAGACCTCCATTCGACGAACCAAGCTCAAGCGGAACTGCAACCGGTTCGCTCATCTCTAATCTCAAGTCTAACAGCAAATACCCATAAGGCTCCCGTGTGGCGTCCTCAAAAGCTTCTAAGAAGAAGCGTGTTTTTCCGGGGGACATTTGGCGAGCTAAAGTTACAATTTGTAATTTATCTTGAGGGTTGTTAAAAAGTACCATGTACTTTGTGTTCAAATTTATCTTCCGGCTTTTCTTACCCTGACAAAATATGTTTTGATCCAGGTAGAAAATGCTGAGGTTTCTGTGGTGTACATACTTGGTAAATGCTTTTTCTATCTCACAGTTATCACTAGCACTCTCCATGAGGTCATCAACAATAGTCAAATTTACCTTGTCAGGCGGGAATAAATTATCATCTACGAATGTATGCGGCAGACCCTCCACAAATCTGATGTTGGGAAGAGAGAGAGAAATTTCGTCATATAGTTTTTGCCAGCACGATTAAAACCAAACAATATTATCTGGTTTGTGTGACAAATGAGTATCAATATTATGTAACAACTGTTTTACAAAATAACTTTTTCCAGAATTAGACGGCCCTGCTAGAATACAGGAGAATGGGTGCTGCAGTCTTGGGTCCATCACGATCCACAACTAATAGCCAAAGGGTAGGGTGGTAAAATTGTCTAACAGCCGGCGCTTTGTGTAAACACACTTTTGTGTTTCGTGCAATGGCCTTGTCTCAATGTCCCAGTACTTTTTATTTCTCACAATACCCGATTGTTCAATGATAATTCGTCTCTGTGTTTCTGAGTCAGAATTACGCGGGTAGTCCAGAACTAGATCTGCGCTTAAGGACAGGCTTGTTTCCACCAGCTTTGCCAGCTGTGTATATTCAAAAGAAAAATACTTCTAAAAAGTGAATTTTACAATAAATCAGACATTCTATGCTGTGTATGCATTGTTGTAAAGATGTCTGAGAGAATCCGCCGTAACTGGGCTCTCTTAAAAATGCTAGTGAAGGCAACTCCTGCTGTCAGAAAATCTATTTTATGCAATGCAAAGCATGATTTAATTACAGCCAGAGAGATTACATTAAACATCTTAAAAGGCCGAATTCCTCTGAAAGAGCGTCAAAAAAATATACTAAAGAAGTGGCGTAAAGCTATAAGAACCCTGAGTGATAAATCACAGCCCATAAAGAAAAAGAAACGTCTACTAAACCAGACCGGCGGGTTTATAGGTCCTCTTTTAGGCTTTGCAATCCCGATAATAACATGTCTACTCACGGGCAAATAATGCAACATACAGAGAAAATGTATCTAGTCCCCAAACAAGATCTAATCAAACTAAGCCCCCCTATTACAGGCAACATACGGCAGAATGTCATTCGCGGCGTTGATGATGAAATTAGTGAAATTTTACAGCGTCGTGACATACCTGACGACGTGAAAATTAAAAAATACAGTGAGGTACTACAGAGATACTTGGCTCATGCTAAACATGATGCGATGGAACTATCAACTTTAAAGATCATGAACACTCCTGAGTCTGATCATCAGCAAAGGTCAAATCCAGACCCTGATGAAAACAAAACTGTCATTGAAATTGTAAGTGATGTAAACCAGAGATATAAAAAGAATGCTGAATTTTTACTAAACAGACTGCTGCAGAACAAAAATATTGCAACATGGAATGATAAAAGCGAGTTTATTTTCAAAAGATCTGTAATACACGGATCTAACATGCTGGACTTAGTACGTAATACAACACAGAGTCATGCCTTGACTAACAGGAATTTACTCCAGGGATGAAATACGTTTATGCAGGCAATGGCCGAGTTAAATATACCATCTACCATTGTGGGTAATCCCACTACTAGAGCGGTTTTAGACGGATTAAAATTACCTATCAATGAAGCTAGTGGTGTATCTAAACCTCAGACTCTACACCCCGCCGACCAATTCAATCTTTACATTCTCCATTAGGTATCACACAAGCAAGTTTGATGCCTAAAAAATGGACTCTCCCGATACTACAATCAATGTGGCTCACAATGTAACAGACAGACTGCTGAATTGTAATGCACTAAATTATTATGTAAGAGAATATAAGTAGTGTGCATTACACATGATCCATCAAAAGTAATCTGACAGGTGCCCCGCCCCTATCAAACTGTGTCAAGTTGTCCTGTAGCACGCCCCTTATCTATCAAAGTGTATCAAAATGTGTTCTCTTTTATTGGTTCGTGATATATTTATTGAATTTTGATATCATGGTGTTGTAATTCCCAATCTATAATATTAGTTCATAGGACTAATATTATAGAATGTGTATTACACTACAACTTACAATTAACAGATACAGCAGCAGTTGAAGAGAAGGTATACAGAATTGTTTATAAAGCGCTTCTCTACATTTGTGCTTAAAGGTTTCAAATAACATATTCTTTAAAAACTACTGTGCTGAGCACACAATGTGTACAGTGTGTCAGCCTGATTAACTCCCTTTTATCCTGCGTGTGCCCACATCTAACAAGATGTGAATGACAATGCAGTAGGAGACGGTATACAGATTTGCTTAAAAAGCGCTTCTCAACATTTGTGGTTATAGAATCCAAAACACCATATTCTTTAAAAAACCGACAGTGCTGACCATACATTAGTGTGTGAGATTGATTAACTCATTTTATTTTGCGTGTGCCCACAACTAGCAAGAAATGATAAGCCTGAAATGCTGTCTATTGCTGTGGAGAGATTACTGGAGAGATTACATGCAACAATTAACAGGGTTAGAAACTGCAATGTGTGCAAAGAGGAATACAGAATAGCATACACACTATTATTAGTTAATAGAATATTGCTATAATATCATATTAGAGTTGTATTTTATTCTACTAGTATAATTCACAATGTATAATATGTCAGGGTTTTTTGAAACACTAATCTGTATCGAGTCCTGACATATTGTGTTCTCTTATATTGTCTAGTGATATATTTATTGTTTTTATATCAAAACTCTACTAGTGTAATTGACACTGTATAATATTAGTTACGGGTAGGACAAAGTCACTGGGGCCTCAGCGTTCCTGAAAACAGAGACAGTACAGGATTCAGGTACACGTGTTGGGTAGGAAATGGTACTGGTAACGGGATATGGCACAAGGGGACCTGAGCACCTAGCTCACAAGACTTATCTTCAAGACACGTTGATCAGGCCCCGTCCACATGGAAAGGCCAGTCTTATATACCCAGCACAGCCCTATGTCATATCCTGCTTCAGGTGTGCTGGGCCCATAAGACCAGGAGAGTGGGCGCGGCCCGGTCCTATACAGAGGCATGAGTCTAAGACTCAGAGTCAGACTCATGAGACAAGGAGCAGGACGCAGGAGAGACCAAACGGGAGCGGCAGCCATGACCGGTGGACCCGTGGGCTGGATCAGTGGTTAAGGAGCTGTGCCATGACGGCGAGACCAGACCAGTGGGTACAGAGCGGTTCCGGGATGGTGTGACCGGATCAGTGGGTAAGGAGCGGTGCTGGGACAGCAGGAGCGTGACAGCTATTAATCAACTTTTATAACTCTCCGAGCATGGCCGGCTTTAGGCATGTGCGACTTGTGCGGTCGCACAGGGCACAGACGGCCATGCCTGAAGGGGGGCGCAGGAGAGGAAGTCATAAATTTCCTGTCTCTTCCGGTCCCAGCACTGCATTTTTAGTCTAACCGCCGGCACGCGGGCGGGCAGCAGGCTCTGATGGTTAAAGCCGCAGGGAGACCCTATGTACTGTCTCCAGCGGCTCCTCTCCATGCCTTCCTTTAAGCCTGGCAACTGGGCGCCCGCGATGGGCATACTAACGGTGTGATTGGTGCAGAGACAGAAAGATGAGTTTCATCTGCTACCCCTGCTCCAATCAGTGAACGTCGCTCTCCCGCCTAGCTCTCACCTCATCTCACGTCCCCAGAACTCCACACCAGAGAAAAGATCATGCCCGACCGCAGTGCAGGTGCAGTTTATGGCAGGCAGTAGAACCAGGAGGTGTAGAATTGGCGCGGGCTGCCTGCCTCTCTGTGCGGGTGGCCGGCTGCCCGCCTCTCTGTGCGGGCGGCCGGCAGCCCACCTCTCTGTGCGGGCAGCCGGCCGCCCGCCTCTATGTGCGGACGGCCGGCAGCCCGCCTCTATGTGCGGACGGCCGGCAGCCCGCCTCTATGTGCGGACGGCCGGCAGCCCGCCCCTCTGTGCTGGCGGCCGGCAGCCTGCCCCTCTGTGCTGGCGGCCGGCAGCCTGCCCCTCTGTGCGGGCGGCCGGCAGCCTGCCCCTCTGTGCGGGCAGCCGGCAGCCTGCCCCTCTGTGCGAGCGGCCGGCAGCCTGCCTCTCTGTGCGGGCGGCTGGCAGCCTGCCCCTCTGTGCGGGTAGTCGGCAGCCTGCCTATCAGGTCCGTCACCTTTCAAAGAAAATATCGGGGGTCCCCACATTACTGGGAGAACAAATATAACAGCTCTCACCTCCCAAATAAAATCCAGTGAAATCTGTGCTCCCAAAGAAAAATGCCCCTCTCCTTCTGAGCTCCCCTGTACCTAAATTCCAGTATGCGGTCCCATCTGAATTACTTGTAAAAATGCAATTCAGACAAACTCACAATTAGAGATGAGCGGTTCGGCTCGAGGTCGGTTCGCCGAACGGACGTCCCGTTCGAGTTCGGCTCGTCGAACGTTCGACGAACCGAACTCGAACTGCATAGGAAACAATGGCAGGCAATCACAAACACATAAAAACACCTAGAAAACACCCTCAAAGGTGTCCAAAAGGTGACAAACAACTCACAACACAACACAAACACATGGGAAAGTGACAAGGACATATACTCATGCGAAAACAAAAGAGCTGGACAAGAAAAAGAGGAGGACACACAGATATATGAGTATATGCAAGGAAACATCGATGCCATTACTGTGCAACTTGAGCCCTGCTCATTTTAGGCTTCCAATCTGGATTAATTGCCTGAGATTGCCACGTATGCCTTGGGGATCTTGTCGTGTCCTGCAGCCAGCGTTCTCTCGGAACCTGTATTCAGTGCTGCTGGGGGTCTGCTGGCAGATAAGCACACGCGTCTGTCCACTGACAATGTGGACATGGCTCTCAGAGGACTTTTCTTCCCCTGGGTCACCCAGGGGAGGCGAAAGGCACGCGTATTTTTGAGAGTGCTTCATGCAAAGCATCTTTTTCTTTTTCAAAAGGGGGGTCAACTGATGCCAGTCAAGTGGGGTGTGTGTGGCCCAATTAGTGGCAACGAGGGAGACTGTGGTTGGAGTTCCCTCGCTGTGTTTCTAAAAGAACCAAGATGAACAAGTCATGGCTCTCAGAGGACTTTTCTTCCCCTGGGTCAGCCAGGGGACGGGAAAGGCACGCGTATTTTTGAGAGTGCTTCATGCAAAGCATCTTTTTCTTTTTCAAAAGGGGGTCAACTGATGCCAGTCAAGTGCGGTGTGTGTGGCCCAATTAGTGGCAACGAGGGAGACTGTGGTTGAAGTCCCCTCGCTGTGTTTCTAAAAGAACCAAGATGAACAAGTCATGGCTCTCAGAGGACTTTTCTTCCCCTGGGTCAGCCAGGGGACGGGAAAGGCACGCGTATTTTTGAGAGTGCTTCATGCAAAGCATCTTTTTCTTTTTCAAAAGGGGGTCAACTGATGCCAGTCAAGTGGGGTGTGTGTGGCCCAATTAGTGGCAACGAGGGAGACTGTGGTTGGAGTCCCCTCGCTGTGTTTCTAAAAGAACCAAGATGAATAAGTCATGGCTCTCAGAGGACTTTTCTTCCCCTGGGTCAGCCAGGGGACGGGAAAGGCACGCGTATTTTTGAGAGTGCTTCATGCAAAGCATCTTTTTCTTTTTCAAAAGGGGGGTCAACTAATGCCAGTCAAGTGGGGTGTGTGTGGCCCAATTAGTGGCAACGAGGGAGACTGTGGTTGGAGCCCCCTCGCTGTGTTTCTAAAAGAACCAAGATGAACAAGTCATGGCTCTCAGAGGACTTTTCTTCCCCTGGGTCAGCCAGGGGACGGGAAAGGCACGCGTATTTTTGAGAGTGCTTCATGCAAAGCATCTTTTTCTTTTTCAAAAGGGGGTCAACTGATGCCAGTCAAGTGGGGTGTGTGTGGCCCAATTAGTGGCAATGAGGGAGACTGTGGTTGGAGTCCCCTCGCTGTGTTTCTAAAAGAACCAAGATGAATAAGTCATGGCTCTCAGAGGACTTTTCTTCCCCTGGGTCAGCCAGGGGACGGGAAAGGCACGCGTATTTTTGAGAGTGCTTCATGCAAAGCATCTTTTTCTTTTTCAAAAGGGGGGTCAACTAATGCCAGTCAAGTGGGGTGTGTGTGGCCCAATTAGTGGCAACGAGGGAGACTGTGGTTGGAGCCCCCTCGCTGTGTTTCTAAAAGAACCAAGATGAACAAGTCATGGCTCTCAGAGGACTTTTCTTCCCCTGGGTCAGCCAGGGGACGGGAAAGGCACGCGTATTTTTGAGAGTGCTTCATGCAAAGCATCTTTTTCTTTTTCAAAAGGGGGGTCAACTAATGCCAGTCAAGTGGGGTGTGTGTGGCCCAATTAGTGGCAACGAGGGAGACTGTGGTTGGAGTCCCCTCGCTGTGTTTCCGAAAAGAACCAAGATGAACAAGTCATGACTCTCAGAGGACTTTTCTTCCCCTGGGTCAGCCAGGGGACGGGAAAGGCACGCGTATTTTTGAGAGTGCTTCATGCAAAGCATCTTTTTCTCTTTCAAAAGGGGGGTCAACTGATGCCAGTCAAGTGGGGTGTGTGTGGCCCAATTAGTGGCAACGAGGGAGACTGTGGTTGGAGTCCCCTCGCTGTGTTTTACATGATTTTCATCATCTGCAACTTGTTGGCAACAGAAAGGCTGCCTTTACACCCTTTTGAGACCGAGGATTTTTGAGACCTTATGCCCATTGCAGTGCCCCAAGACCCGATGGCCAGTCGTCACTCCTTCTCAAAGAAAGGCGTGCCCGCGCTACCACAGTAGGTCGCACACAACCTCACCGATTCCTTGAGCAACTCTGTGTGTGACAGGGTGCATTTCAACACAGATACTTGGACCAGTAAGCATGGACAGGGGAGTTACATGTTGCTGACTGGGCACTGGGTAACTATGGTGAGAGATGGAGAAGGGTTTGCTGTACAAGTCTTGCCGTCCCCACGACTTGTGTGTCAATCCTTCCTCTGTATGTACAAGTTCCTCCACTGCTTCTGCCTCCTCAAGCTCGTGTGGGTCCTCCACCTCGGCCCAAACCCTGTGTGGTCAGGCCACCCTTCCTTGTAACTGCGCCCAAGGAATCCCACACACCTCCTTACTATGCTGGCAGCAGAGCTCAAGGCCATCAGGTGGTCAAATGTTTACTTTGAAATGTAGGGGAAATGTGAGACACCGCTGAGGAATTGTGGACGCTTAGCTCTGGAGAGTGAGACCGAGTTTCCTCAATGGTTGTCTACACTCAACCAGCAGTCAGGGGAGGTCGGGTGCGACAATGATGCAAACCAGTCTGCGACCCTTCTTCAGGGCAATGTGACACGTGCCTTGTATGGCTCACGTGTTGAACCTGGTTGTCCAGCAATTTTTAAAACACTATCCCGGCCTACATGGCCTTCTGCAGAGGGCACGGTGTAATGCCTGCCTGGATCGAAACACTCAGATGGGCTGTAAAGGATAGGCTAGAGGAAAGCCACTCACCAAGCTGGACACCCAGAACCCTGAAACCCTTTAACCCCTATACAGTGATTTGGAATTACACAGGGCCCAAGTTGATCAATACCTGTGGAAGGCTGCAGTTCCAGAGAATAGTAGTCATGCAGGGTCAAAAACATTAATTGAGGAAGAGGAACAGAATGGGATGGCCAGGACTTAATCAGAAAACAAGCAGAGGTGAAATGCGGATCGGCCAACGAGGTACATAAACAGCAAGCAGGAAACGTAGTCAGGTAACAAGCACACAAAACTCATAAAACTGAACTGGGGGTAACAGTAACAAGAGGTTCATAGCTTTGTCTGGCAGTGGTCTGCAGACAGGAGGGGCCTAAAAAAAGAGTGTGGTGTCTTCCCATTGGGACCAGAGTACAAATTGATTGAGAGGACTACGTTGGTGACTTAACAGCCGTGTGCGGCAATGATGCAAACCTGCCTGCGGCCCTTCGTCAGGGCAATGTGACACACGGGCCTTGTATGGCTCACGTGTTGAATCTGATTCTCCAGCAATTTTTAAAATACCATCCCGGCCTACATGGCCTTGTGCAGCGGGCACGCTGCTATGTGCTCACTTTCATCCTTCGCACCCAGCAGCTCAACAACTTTCATCGCTCCGGAAGTCTTAGGGTCTGGCAGTTAAACGCCGGAAATGCGATGTTCCGACACGCAGGAATTGGAATCTGCACATGTTGCAGCGTGTGTGGCAGCACCGCAGAGCCCTGCTGAAATACGGTATGACGTATACACTGGGCTAACTTGATCCAGAGGTGGTGCAGATCACGCTGCTGGAGTGGTGTCAGATCAAGGACCAATGCACCCTTCTACACAGTTTACAAATGTCGACGAAGATGTTTAGCACTGGCAATGCCATTCTCAGCGTGACAATTCTGGTCATCTACATGATGGAGCACACTGTAAGCATTATTCGGAGTCAGGTATTGGTCCAAGAGGAAGGTGAGGAAGTACAGGAGGAGTCATATGCAGAAGGGATAATAAGATCTACAAGGTCCATACGGTAAGCGGCACCTAGGCAGCAGTTATGGTGGGGGATAGGGATTAACAAGGGCGCATAGTATCAGCAAAAATTGTTGAGGAAGGTGCAGGAGCCATGAAGAAATGGAGGACGAACTTGCGATGGGCATGGAAGACTCAGCAGATGAGTGAGAGCTTGCTCACATTTCGGTTGTGCGAGGTTGGGGGGAGAGGGCAGAGGAAGGAGGCACGATTCTCACCTCTCTGCCACCAACACACCAAGGACTTGGTCCTCCTGGATGCACAAGACACATGAGCGTCTTCTTGCTGCACTACCTACAACATGACCCTCAGATTGTACGAATTCGAAGTAATGCTAACTACTGGGTTGCCACACTGTTAGATCCCCGGTACAAGACAAAATTTGGCGAAATAATTCCTGCCATAGAAAGGGACGCACGTGTACAGGAGTATCTTCAGAAGGTGGTACGCAATCTTCGATCTGCTTTTCCACTAAACACCAGTGCTGCACAGAGTGAATCTCAACGCTTTGTCATGGATAGGAGGAAATGGTCTTTTACTTGTCCACATCTGAGGGACCGAGGGCTGGCTGCTGTGCTGAGATGGCAATGAGTACGGTGTCCCTGCAGAGTTGCACTTTTGGTCATATACAAAATGAGTTGAAAAAGGACAGATGCTGGTGGAAAGGGGAACAGGTGTGTTGGAAAGGGGAAAAAAGTTTTGGTCCGTGGGTTTGGTGGTTAAGCAAAAGTAACATTTGATGAAGAAACACCATCTGTTACGGTGGGACTGGCAGATTTGGATAAGGTGGTATATACTATGTTACCGCTATATAACGAAAATTAATAAGAAAAGAAAGAGAAAGGTATATATCCCCATCAGCAGTCAGTGTCCACCGTGCTCCCAGATGGAAAAGGAGAGGTTGGCAACTGGAAGGTTCGGTGGAGGATACAGAGCTGTGTGGCTATGAAACTAATAGTAGCCTGAACCAAGTTAGACGCCACTCGGATCTTGAGACAGGGAGCCCTGTTAGCGTCACAGGGTCCACACGCCCACCCAGCCCAGGAACTCCCTGTTAACATCACAGGGGCCATTCAGTACGCTGACCGTGTGCATTGGGGCCACACCTGTGGACAGCAGGCGCATCAGCAGCAGCAGGCCTGTTAATGCCACTGGGCTGCACAAGCAGGACTTGTAGGACAGGAGCTGGTCTTAACCGTTCTGCGTTACCAACTGTGGTGGCGGCCTGCATCGACGCCCTATCCCTGCCTACCTCTGGCCTAAAGCCGCAATGGGTTCAACACATGGAGGTGTGCTCTTTCGGAGCATAATAGAAGACTGCGCACCTCCTTGTTGTCTCCAGCCCCTTTTATAACCTGGGTCCGCCCCAAACCAGGGTGGACCACAATGCACCTCCTGGAGACAAAAGCAGAGTGATACGTCATGAGTGGCATAACTAGCGTCCTATTTGGAACTGCAACTTCAATGATGACCTCATGGCTGTCATGACCCAAACACCTCACCAGTCATCGTCTGACCATCAATAATGAGGTGACAAGTCATAGGGGCGGGCCTCTGCAAGCCATTTGGGAGTGGCCTGGCCACATCGTCAGGACACCTGATGCCCTGTGGTCTAAATGGGCCCCCCACATCAGGGGCAGGGCCAAAGAGTTCATTACCGGACCTAGTTTCTGATGCAGTAAGTGCCTGACCATGGTCAGTTGCATGAAATACAGTCTTTGAAAAAAGACTATCAGCTTTAGCATGGTGTCTAGGCACAATACAGGACTTAGACCCGGCACGGAGTGCAAGTACCTGTGCAAAGAGGCTTTTCGCACCAAGTATGGGCGCATGCGCTGTAGCCCGAAATGAAGACTTAGCCTCAGGAATGGCACAGTCAGGCTGAGCATACTCACTAGGTGAAACACTGGAGTTAGGCTGCGGCTGGGGTAAATCGGCACACACATGTGCACTAGCTGCCTCTCCACACTTAGACGTGGAGGAGAAAGCAGCCAGCTGGACAACCCGAGGCACAGGCCTAAATGGCAGCTGATGCCTGGGCGCAACTGAAACCGCAGCAGGCTGCTTGCGTTTAAGGCGTCACCGTTTTGTAACAACAAATACCATCCAAAAGAACAGGTGTACTTCTTTCCATGGATAATCTGATATGATCCCTTTTTTCATGGACACGACCATCGCTAACAAATGTAGATGAGGCCAAAACAACAGCTGCTTCAATGGATCTGAAGTGCTTCATAAAGTGGCCTCTCCTCCACCCCAATTTCAAGATCCCAAAAACTCAATTCCTCTGTGGTGTCAATCCAATCGCACTTGCTTCCTAACAGCTCTCAAGTTTCCATCAGCCCTGCTGAGTATGGGGTGACAGAGATGGTTGAGTTTGCATAGCTGATCAGTCGCACTATAGCCTGGGAATCAGAGGTCTGCTCCAAAGCTGCAATGAGTACAGACAAGGAAGTTATTATTATTTTTATTATTATTGATTTATAGAGCACCATTGATTCCATGGTGCTGTACATGAGAAGGGGGTTACATACAGAATACATATACAAGTAACTATAGACAGACTGGTACAGAGGGAAGCCCTTGCGGGATTACATTCTAAAGGATTTTTGGGAGGAGACAGTAGGAGTGGTTTAGGTTGAGCGTCAAGTACGTATGGTGGTGGTGTCATTGAAGGTTATAGTCATTTCTGAACAGATGAGTTTTCAGATTCAGTTTGAAGCTTGCGTGTGTAGCAGATAATCTGACTTGTTGAGGTAGCGAGTTCCATGAGACAGGGGAAATGATCTGCGCAGATGGCCAGAAGCTTTGTGAGTGGGATCCAGGCCCCGATGAAGAAGTTGCTGAGCCTAATCTACACCCTCATTTCCAAAAAGTAAATCCTCCTGGTGGAGACAATGGGGAACATGATGAGGAGCACAGATACCTGATTGGAAGGACAACTTTACTATTCGGTCAGGGCAGGAAGAGGTTGTCTCGGAGGACTCAGGATGAGGGGAATGAAAACACACAGGGTTATTGATGAGGTTGGAGACCACACTTACTGTCAAACCAAAGTCAGCCAGTCGATGAGGTCAGCAGAGGAGGTGGAGGAGGATGCTACTGACGACGAGGTTACGTTGCGTCTTCCTGGCCAGAGACAAAGTACTGGAAGCACGTAAACAACTGAATCCTGGACCACAACTTTGACTCTGAGCAGAAGTCATGTTGGCTATGCAGGTCGCATGGGCTGTAAGCCTTTTCTAGCCTGTGAATTTTTGGACATCACAAAGGATCACCCAAGTCATGGAATCTGTAAGATTTGTCAACAATCTGTAAGTAGAAGGCAAAAACTCACACTTTTGAGTACTTCCTCCATAAAGTATCACATGGATATGAATTGACAGCGTGAAGGTGTATTGCTCAGCTTTAGCAACTGTCAACGCAATATGCTTATTTGCCGTTCATTGCATGCATTGTTGCAGACTACACACAAGGGGCTGCTGTTTTTTTGGATCTGCCTTTGGTCACTATAGCAATATAAAATTGCTCTTCGGGTGTGGACTTGGAGATGCTGTCTATGAACAGAAGGAAAAGCTAAAGGTGTGTGTTACAGCAAGGAGCCACCGCGGAAACACTTCGCTCAATTGAGAGGGGAGTTGTGTTGTACTTTGATGATGAGCACTGTAACGTCAGTGAGCAGCATCCTGTGCCACAGACCAACATTCTTACGGTGCTGTCTATACTGTTTACTGTGAGAGGAGCGTAAAGTTTGTATTTCTGGCAACTGGACATCACAGTACCCGGGTACGGTAGGCTGTGCCCAGACAATAATGCGGGCAGGCAACACTTTGTTTTATTAGCAAAACACATATCTGTTCTGGGTAGGCCGACTATATAGACAATAAGACTTGCTGCCTCTGCACTGTCAAATTGTCACGTACAGTTTAAATCATAGAGGGACAGCAACACATGTTTGCATTGACTGTTGCTTTTCAAGATTTCCATGACTGTGTTGCTGTTACGAACCGGCGCTGCCATAGCCGCAAGCAGCCTGCTGCGGTTCCTGTTGCGCCCAGGCGCCGGCTGCCGTTCTTGGCCGTGCCTCGGGTTGTCCAGTTGGCTGTTCCTTCCACCACGTCTAAGTGTGGAGAGGCGGCTAGTGCGCATGCGTGCGCCGATTTACCCCAGCCAGAGTCTAAGCCCGGTGTTTTGCCTAGTGAGCATGCTCAGCCTGTTTGTGTTATGTCTGCGACTAAGTCCTCAGTTCAGGCTACTGAGCATGCTCCCACAATTAACCCTAACAGCCTCTTTGCACAGGTACTTGGACTTCGTGCTGTGTCTAAGTTCTGGGATGTGCCTACTGAGCATGCTCAAACTGATAGTCTGCTTTCTAAGCCTGTGGCTCAGGCTACTGAGCATGCTCAGGCACTTAGTGCATCAGAGGCTAGGTCCGGTAAGGACCTCACTGAGCATGTCCGTGAGGTGGCTGGCCCTGATAGGGCAGAGGGTGTCAGGTGTCCTGATGACGTGGCAACTCCGGACTGGCTCGCAGAGGCCCGCCCCTATGATCTGGCACCTCAGTATTGGTCGTCAGACGATGACTGGTGAAGTGTTTGGGGCGTGGCTGCCATGAGGTAATCAATGACGTGGCGGTTCCGGATAGGTCGCATGTGACGTCACTGATGACATGGCACTCTGTTATTGGACCTTGGTGGTTCCACCCTGGGTTTGGGGCGGACCCAGGTTATAAAAGGGGCTGGAGACAAAATGGAGGTGCGCAGTCTTCACTTTTGCTCAGTCAGAGCACACCTCCATGTTAGAGCCTCATTGCGGCATAAGCCTATGTTGGGAAGCCGTAGGTAGGGTTAGGCGAACGGTGCCTGTCACGCCAAGATTCGTGGCTCGGCACATCAGGGTCAGGCGCCGTGCTTCCCTCCTGCCGTTCCAGTCTTGCTATAGCAGCCCAGTGGCGTTAACTGGGCTGCGGCTGCTGTGCTTCCTGTCCGATTGTGCCCCCTACGCACACGGACAACGCACCTGCTGCGCCACCTGTCCGGTTGTGCCCCCTACGCGCACGGACAGCGTACTCCAGGACCCCTGTGGAGTTAACAGGGTGTTCCTTATTTTCCTCGGCTTCCCGGTCAACGCTACTGGTGTACCCATCTGGCCTGACGTGTCCTACACATACGTGGCCAGTCGAGAGGTGGCCAGAAACGCTAATCGGAGGACCGCTCGGCCTGACGTGTCCTACACACGTGGCCGACAGGGCGCTTTCGTGGCGGTCTTCCGGTCAACGCTACCTGGTTACCACCCGGCCTGACGTGTTTCCTGCATACGTGGTTGGTGTAGCGCTAGGTGCACCAAAACGCTAATCGGGTTGTCGTCCGGTCTGACGTGTCCCAACACATGTGACCGATTCCCAGAGTTCCTGGGTTATCTCAGAGCCATCCAGCTCTATAGTCTCCGCCTAACCCTCAGGTGCCAGCAGCTCCATTGTCATCTGGAGCACGGTGGGCCCCGACTGGCGATTAGGATATATACCCCCTGGTCCTAATCTGCTGGTCCGCCCGTAACAGTAAGACTGCGCCAGGGTCTGGCTGGCATGGCGGAGATGGAGCAGCTACGTCAGTTCATGCTGCAGCTTGATGCCAGAGTGAGGTCTCTGGAGAAGTCTGCTCTTGCTGCTGATATGGATGATGTGGTGACTCAAGCGGCTGCAATGGTGTCAGTCACCAAGCCTACTCCAACCCTCCCTCACCTCTCGCTGCCCAACAAGTTTACGGGGAACAGCAAGGCATGTAGGGGATTCGTGAACCAGTGCTCGGTCCATCTAGAGCTGTTGGCTGCACGGTTTCCTACAGAGAGGTCGAAGGTGGGGTTTATCATCTCCTTGCTCTCTGATAGAGCATTGGAGTGGGCTACACCATTGTGGGAGAGGAATGACCCCATAGTACAGGACTCTAAGGAGTTTTTGGAGTCCTTGCGACAAGTGTTCCTGGGGCCTCAGGTCACTCACGACTCGGCCCTACAGCTACTGACTTTGGAGCAGGGGCGTACCTCCTCAAGTCAATATGCTGTGAGTTTCCGGACACTTGCTGCAGAACTGGGGTGGTCAGAGAGGACTCTCATTCCACTGTTCTGGAAGGGATTAGCCTCGCACGTGAAGGACGCATTAGCGTCGCGTGAGGTACCAACTACCCTTGAGGGCCTCATGACTCTGGCTACCCGCATTGACCTGCGGACCTCCGAACGTCAGCTGGAGCGCAGGTCAGAGGGTCGTTCAGCCACTGTAGTGGTCTCTCCTACTGCACCTCCCTTAGAGGACATCTCTGTCCCTATTTACATCTCTAGGGTTGGTGTTGCTAGGTCTTCGAGTCGCAAGGGCATTTCCTGTTTCGCTTGTGGGCAGTATGGTCATTATGCCAACCGTTGCCCAAAGCGTCAGGATAAGCGACCACGATTGGTGACCATAGCTGGAGTTAGACTGGACTCTGCGTCATCGATTAGGGTGATGTTTCCCGCATCCATTTCCTTTAAGGGGTCAACATGGTCCACAAGGGCAAGTGTGGACACAGGTGCTGGGGATAGTTTAATCTCCTACTCTTTTGCCCGGCGGCATGCCATCCCGCTGGTGCAAATGCCAAGGCCAGTGAGAGTCCGTGTGGTGGATGGGTCCTTGTTGCCCAAGGTAATTCACCAGCGGACAGTGCCCATTACCCTTGCCATGTCATCTGGGCATAGGGAGACCATTTCATTTCTGGTTCTCCCTAGGGGTGCAGATTATATTCTGCTGGGTATTCCTTGGTTGAAGCGGCATTCCCCACATATCGACTGGTCGTCTGGGGTGATTACGCGGTGGAGCGAGTCTTGTAGCTCCCACTGCATGTCTCCATCTTCCGCCCATCGCTCAGTGGTATCTGTGGCGACTATAGACCATTCGAGTGGGAGGGCCGCTAGAGGGAGGGGGTACTGTTACGAACCGGCGCCGCCATAGCCGCAAGCAGCCTGCTGCGGTTCCTGTTGCGCCCAGGCGCTGGCTGCCGTTCTTGGCCATGCCTCGGGTCGTCCAGTTGGCTGTTCCTTCCACCACGTCTAAGTGTGGAGAGGCGGCTAGTGCGCATGCGTGCGCCGATTTACCCCAGCCAGAGTCTAAGCCCGGTGTTTTGCCTAGTGAGCATGCTCAGCCTGTTTGTGTTATGTCTGAGACTAAGTCCTCAGTTCAGGCTACAGAGCATGCTCCCACAATTAACCCTAACAGCCTCTTTGCACAGGTACTTGGACTTCGTGCTTTGTCTAAGTTCTGGGATGTGCCTACTGAGCATGCTCAAACTGATAGTCTGCTTTCTAAGCCTGTGGCTCAGGCTACTGAGCATGCTCAGGCACTTAGTGCATCAGAGGCTAGGTCCGGTAAGGACCTCACTGAGCATGTCCGTAAGGTGGCAGGCCCTGATAGGGCAGAGGGTGTCAGGTGTCCTGATGACGTGGCAACTCCGGACTGGCTCGCAGAGGCCCGCCCCTATGATCTGGCACCTCAGTATTGGTCGTCAGACGATGACTGGTGAAGTGTTTGGGGCATGGCTGCCATGAGGTCATCAATGACGTGGCGGTTCCGGATAGGTCGCATGTGACGTCACTGATGACATGGCACTCTGCTATTGGACCTTGGTGGTTCCACCCTGGGTTTGGGGCGGACCCAGGTTATAAAAGGGGCTGGAGACAAAATGGAGGTGCGCAGTCTTCACTTTTGCTCAGTCAGAGCACACCTCCATGTTAGAGCCTCATTGCGGCATAAGCCTATGTTGGGAAGCGGTAGGTAGGGTTAGGCGAACGGTGCCTGTCACGCCAAGATTCGTGGCTCGGCACATCAGGGTCAGGCGCCGTGCTTCCCTCCTGCCGTTCCAGTCTTGCTATAGCAGCCCAGTGGCGTTAACTGGGCTGCGGCTGCTGTGCTTCCTGTCCGATTGTGCCCCCTACGCACAAGGACAACGCACCTGCTGCGCCACCTGTCCGATTGTGCCCCCTACGCACACGGACAACGCACCTGCTGCGCCACCTGTCCGGTTGTGCCCCCTACGCGCACGGACAGCGTACTCCAGGACCCCTGTGGAGTTAACAGGGTGTTCCTTATTTTCCTCGGCTTCCCGGTCAACGCTACTGGTGTACCCATCTGGCCTGACGTGTCCTACACACACGTGGCCAGTCGAGAGGTGGCCAGAAACGCTAATCGGAGGACCGCTCGGCCTGACGTGTCCTACACACGTGGCCGACAGGGCGCTTTCGTGACGGTCTTCTGGTCAACGCTACCTGGTTACCACCCGGCCTGACGTGTTTCCTGCACACGTGGTTGGTGTAGCGCTAGGTGCACCAAACCGCTAATCGGGTTGTCGTCCGGTCTGACGTGTCCCAACACACGTGACCGGTTCCCAGAGTTCCTGGGTTATCTCAGAGCCATCCAGCTCTATAGTCTCCGCCTAACCCTCAGGTGCCAGCAGCTCCATTGTCATCTGGAGCACGGTGGGCCCCGACTGGTGATTAGGATATATACCCCCTGGTCCTAATCTGCCGGTCCCCCCGTAACAGTTGCAGAGCTGTGTGGTTTGCATTCACACTGTTATCATCTGCATTATCTGTGAGGCTTCAGCTAACAAGGGTATTCAGGGGGGGGTAATGTGTTTTGTCTATGTTTAGGTAGATAACTTGGAAGTTCTTGTGATGCGCCACTGGTAAGTCGTGTTCGCACATACACACACACACACGCACAAACACACAATTACTGCTACACAGAGGGATTAGCAGGTAGTAGGCAACAGAATAGATTGTTCAATTATTTAAATTGTATGCATGGTTCTTATTGTTTGTTTTGGTAAAGTTAAACAATCATTTATCAACCCAACTGCCTAGAGTCCTTTTCCTGTTGCCTGGTTTTGCTTCATACTGGGGAGCCCACCCTGTACACGACTTAAAAAGAAGCATAAGTCGCAATGTGAATTTCACTGTGCTACAATGCGGCCTAGCGTGCCTGTGCAACCACCGCCTGCCCCATCAAGTGCATCTGCGTGCTCTTCATCCTCTGTGACTGTGGGGACAAGCAGTCACACATGGTTTTATACACTGAACTTCCACTCCTTTACCCGCAACAGGGAGTGTGATTGGCAGGTCATCACTTGTTTTGGAAGTGGAAACAGAAGGTATTGTTGAGCTGTCAGACATCGAGAGAACCATCATTGGATGCAGGCTACATTATATCCACGCCTGCACCTTCGTCACAGATTGCCTGGACTACCTGCAGTTAATAATTGCATTCCAGAAATGGAAAGGAGTGTAGAATGCACATGTGTTGTACCTTGCTTGGCAGCAAAGGAACACTAACTTAGTATTCCAGACAATTTTAGGATGGCAGAAAAAGAGTCAGCTCTTTGGGCAAATTAAATAGCGTGGCAAAAGTGGACAGATGGGTACAGTGGCCGTGTTCTGTGGGTACCAGGACAGTAAAAGAAGCCTCACTTTCTATCCCTCCTAATGATAAAATGCAGCAAGGAATTCCCTGAGTTTGCTATAAAATTAGCATAGCATAATGTGCATGAGGGTAGAATGCAGAGGTGCTTGAGATTGCTTGGCACAAGTGGCACAATAAAGGAGTCCTACAGGCATTTTTTGTATGCCACTAAGTTGCAGTATTTTTTGCTATCATTATAGGTTATTAAAAACAGAGCAGGAGGGTGTCATGCAGAGGTGCTGCACATAGCTTGGCACCAGTGGGGCACTAATGGAGTACAACAGCCACTTCTTGTATGCCACTAAGTTTCCTCAGTGTTTGCTAGTATAATGGCTTAGTAACAATGAGTTTGAGTGTGCAATGCAGGCAGACGTGCTGCAAATATCTTTGCACTAGTGGGACGATACAAAAGTCCAATAGCCACGTTTAGGATGCCACTAAGTTTCCTCAGTGTTTGCTAGTATAATGGATTAGTAACAATGAGTTTGATTGTGCAATGCAGGCAGACGTGCTGCAAATATCTTTGCACCAGTGGGACTATACAGAAGTCCAATAGCGACGTTTAGGATGCCACTAGGTTCACTGAGTGTTTGCTATTATAATGGCTTAGTGACAATGAGTTTGAGTGTGCAATGCAGGCAGACGTGCTGCAAATATCTTTGCACTAGTGGGACTATACAGAAGTCCAATAGCCACGTTTAGGATGCCACTAAGTTTCCTCAGTGTTTGCTAGTATAATGGCTTAGTAACAATGAGTTTGAGTGTGCAATGCAGGCAGACGTGCTGCAAATATCTTTGCACTAGTGGGACGATACAGAAGTCCAACAGCCACGTTTAGGATGCCACTAGGTTCACTGAGTGTTTGCTAGTATAATGGCTTAGTAACAATGAGTTTGAGTGTGCAATGCAGGCAGACGTGCTGCAAATATCTTTGCACTAGTGGGACGATACAGAAGTCCAACAGCCACGTTTAGGATGCCACTAGGTTCACTGAGTGTTTGCTAGTATAATGGCTTAGTAACAATGAGTTTGATTGTGCAATGCAGGCAGACGTGCTGCAAATATCTTTGCACTAGTGGGACGATACAGAAGTCCAATAGCCACGTTTAGGATGCCACTAAGTTTCCTCAGTGTTTGCTAGTATAATGGCTTAGTAACAATGAGTTTGAGTGTGCAATGCAGGCAGACGTGCTGCAAATATCTGTGCACTAGTGGGACAATACAGAAGTCCAACAGCCACGTTTAGGATGCCACTAGGTTCACTGAGTGTTTGCTAGTATAATGGCTTAGTAACAATGAGTTTGAGTGTGCAATGCAGGCAGACGTGCTGCAAATATCTGTGCACTACTGGGACTATACAGAAGTCCAATAGCCACGTTTAGGATGACACTAGGTACACTCAGTGTTTGCTAGTATAATGGCTTAGTTATAATGAGTTGGAGTGTGCAGAGGACAGGAGGGTACAGTGCCAGGATTGTGGGGCTCTGGGTAGAGGAATGGAAGCCTGCCTTTCTATTCCCTCCTAATGGGGAAATGCAGCGAGGAAATCCCTGACCTTAGCTACACAGACGCTGTCTCTGTTTTCAGGACCTGTCACCTATGGCTCTGACCCTGCCGGTACGAGCCCTTAAAAGGACTGATAGAAAGTGCTCTCCCTAAGCTGTCCAGCGCTGTGTATGGAGCGCATACAGCTGTATCGGCGATAGGACTCAGGACGGAGCTGCGCCAGTGATGTCTGACACCAAGGACGCAGAAGGCAGATAATGGCGTGCTGGAGGAAAATGTCCGTTTTTATAATGCAGGGACATGTGACATGGATATCCTATCACACATGCCGTTGTTTCTCTGGCTAAAAGTTCACTTAGCTGTGTGTGTGTGTCTGGAATCTGCTGACATAATGGCCGTCCCCACTACACGCGCGCGCTTAGGGAAGGAAGACAAGGAAAAAAAAAAAAAATGGCGATCGCCATTATACAAACAGCAGTGATCTAAAGGCGCTGTTCCCGCACACTATACACTGAAATTTCATAATAGTGTGAGTCACAGAGTGACTTACACTATTACAGCGGAAAGCCAGCTAGGAATTTGCTGTTTTTTTGCTGCTAGAACCGTTCTCGAACGTTTCTAGAACTATCGAGCTTTTGCAGAAAGCTCGAGTTCTAGTTCGATCTAGAACAGGCCCCAAAATCACTCGAGCCTAGAACTGGAGAACCTCGAACCTCGAACCGCGAACCGCGCTCAACTCTACTCACAATAGAGCCACAGACTGCTGACACATGAACTGTGTTCAAAAGAACTTTGTTTTTTGGTTTTTTTTTGTTTTGTTTTTTTCTTTTTTTTTCAGAAAGTATCCATTTGTTTAGTTGGGGAATTCTGACTTAACCCCTGAACGTTCTGCAGAAACGGTGTGAACCGGGCCTATTTTACATGGGGTCACCTGGGCACTAAAGACTGCTTTACACGGTACGACCAATTGTGCAATTTCACAATCGATCGTACCCGCCCCCGTCCTTTTTGCGTCACGGGCAAATCGCTGCCCGTGTCGCACAAAGTCAATAACCCCCGTCACACGTACTTATCTCTCGTGCGACCACGCTGTGGGCGGCGATCGTCCACTTCCTGGAGTGGGAGGGACATTCGGCGTCACAGCGACGTCACATGACCGCCAACCAATGGAAGCGGAGGGGCGGAGATGAGCGGGACGTAAACATCCCGCCCACCTCCTTCCTTCACATAGCCGGCGGCGGCCGCGTGACGCAGGTGAGCTGCTGTTCATCGTTTCCGGGGTGTCACACGGAGCAATGAACAACTAAATTAAACGATATTATGGAACCTAGCGAGCAGTACACGACTCACGATTTGTGAGCGATACTGCGTCGCTAGGAAGTGTCACACAGGCCGGCATCGCCACAAAAACCGTGACCCCGACAATCTATCGCACGATAAGTTGTCTGGTGTAAAGCAGCCTTAAGGCTATGTGCCCAAGGGACTATGTACCCGCGGAAAACCTGCAGATTTATCTGGATTTTCTAGATAAATCCACAGGTTTTAGCAAGTACAGACACTCCCCATGTTATTCTATGGGACATGGGGAGTGTCTGTGTCCATGCTGCGGATACATGCGGCTGCGGAATATGCTGCGGATGTCCCTCAGCTGAATGTAATTCCATGTCAATTATTTCTGCGGAAATACCTGCGGAATTTCCGGCTCTCCACTATGGAGATATAGGGTCGGGACTTCCGCAGGTAAAAAGTCACATGAATGTCCACAGGTTTACAGCAGATATTTCGCTGTACTACCGCAGCTATAAATAGCTGCAGATTCTGGCGAGCAGCTGCGGGAAACCTGCGGACGTACCTGCGAATATATCCGCAGGTGCAATCTCCTGAGGGCACATAGCCTTAAAGCTGTGACACCCTTTAGGCTATGTGGCCACGGGACTATGTGCCCCCAGGAGATTGCACCTGCAGATATATCCATAGGTACGTCCGCAGGTTTCCCGCGGCTGATCCCTGGAATCCGCAGATATCCGTTGCTGCAGGATTCCAGCAAAATATCTGCGGTAAATCTGCAGACATTTGTGTGACTTACCTGCAGAAGTCCCGGCCTCTTTCTCCATAGTGGAGAGGCAGGGCTTGTGCAGATATTTCCGCAGGAATAATTGACATGCAATTACGTGCGGCTGCGGCACATCCTCAGCATGTTCCTCAGCTGCACATACCGCAGCATGGACACAGCATTCCCCATGTCTCATAGGATAACGTGGAGAGTGTCTGTACTTGCTAAAACCTGCGGATTTATCTAGAATATCCAGATAAATCTGCAGGGTTTCCGCGGCAAAATCCACGGGTGCAGTGTCCTGTGGGCACATAGCCTAAAGGCAATATAGGGTAGATATGCACATTGCTGATTTGCCATTTACTACTTCTTGCTCTGTTCAGTGCCCCTTTCTGCACAATATTACTTTATTCCCCCTTTGATATCCTTATTTTCTTGCCCTATTTGTCTGATTTTTATTCATTGCCACTTTATTTTCTTCTGCCATGGATATTACTATAGAGGCAGTAAATAACAAATATATCAATGTGGCATTGCCACTAAATGGAACAATGCAAATATTAAAGGGTGCCATTTGGGCTCTCAGTGGTGTAAATAAACAATCACTGGATGTGGGGGACACTATCATATGATTAAGGACCCCTGTTCTAAACAGATTTTGGATTACAAAGGTGGGACTCATTTATGAGACATGTATGGCAATTCCTGAGAATCTGATAAAAATGTCTAACGCCTCCGACACACATCTGTTAAAATCACGCACGTGTAATACGGGCCGTTTTTCAGGTTCGTGATCCACTTGTACGTCCGTTTTTATGGTACGTGTGGCATCCGTGTGAACAGCGTATGCTAGCCGTGTGTGCGTGTGGAATGTCCGTGTGTGCGTGAGATACATAACTAATATGTGAGTGTGTTTTGTCCGTGTGAAATGGTCCGTGTGTGATGTAAAATGTCCTTGATGCTTACACACTGACAGCAGACAGTGTCGCACGTAGAGAATGAACTCAGGTGACCTTCACCCGACTTCATTGTCATACCGCGGCTCTGTCTGTGTGTCGCATACTGATTAGCGATCACCCGTGAAGGACTCATCGGTGACCGCTAATCCCCAGAGTAACTGAAGTGAGCAGCGCGATTTTCGCTGCTGTTACTCAGGTTACCCGCGGCTAGCTGGAGTCACCCACCCGAGACTGCAACTCACCTGTGACTTCATCGCTGTCACCCGGGCGACTTGCTGTCACAGTTGGAGAATCCAGCGGTGGCCGCGAGTTACCTGAGTGATGTCATCACTGATTGCGATACTTTTATCAGTTGCTGCATGGTGCTGCCAGGAGCGGCGGTGTTCTTCTGCAGCTCCTGTCACCTTCATGTAGCAGAGCTGGAAGCGACGCGGGACCTCCGTGGATTACTCCGGACATGGATGGGTTTTTGGGGGTTAATAAAGTGGTGAACAAGGGTATTTGTTAGTGTTTATTATTGCAAATAAAGGATTTTTCATGGTTTCTGTTTATTAACTTTAAATTACAGGTTAATCATTGGAGGAGTCTCATAGACGCCTGCAATGATTAATCTAGGACTTATTGGCAGCTTTGGGCTGCTGCCATTAACTCCTTATTACCCCGATTGCCAACGCACCAGGGCAATTCGGGAAGAGCCGGGTAGAGTCCCAGAACTGTCGCATCTAATGGATGCGGCATTTCTGGGCGGCTGCTGGCTGATATTGTTAGGCTGGGGGGCTCCCCATAACGTGGAGCTCCCCATCCTGAGAATACCAGCCTTCAGCCGTGTGACTATACCCTGGCAGGTATCAAAATGTGGGGGACCGCACGTCGTTTTTTTTAAATTAATTATTTATTTTTTTTACTGCACATTATAGACCCGCCCACCAACGGCTGTGATTGGTTGCATTGAGACAGCTGTCACTCAGCGTGTGGGCATGTCTAACTGCAACCAATCATAGGCACCGGTGGGTGTGGAAAGAAGGGAATACTAGATTGATTAATGAGCGGCCGGCTTTTTCAAAATAGTAAAAGCCGCCGAAGCAGTATGAACGCCGTGCAGCGCCGCGCTGGTGATCGGGAATCGGTAAGTATGAGAGAGGGGGGAGACTGACCGACAGACAGAGAGAGAGACAGACAGACAGACAGAGAGAGACCAACCGACGGACTGAGGGAGATTGACCGACATACACAGGAAAAGAAAGAATGACCGACATCGCTAGAAAAAAGCACAAAACGTACACGGAGCATACGGAGATGCATCCGTGTCATGTACTTGTGCGCACCAAACCATTGACTTTCATGGTGTCCGTTTGTGCGTGTTCCATGCACGAAACGGACATGCTCCCGTGAAAAACGGAAACACATATGGATCACGGACACGGACATGATGAAAAACGCAAGTTTGACCACAAACATAGATTAACATTGGTGCACGTTTGTCCGTGTCTCCGGTATATACGGAAACGGACAAAACACGCACGTTTTTAACGGATGTGTGTCGGAGGCCTAAGATAGGAATTTATATTAATATGACATTATCCTCAGATCAAGGAAAGAATTCACCTGCACATAGAGAGCCAAACGAGGAACAACAGGTATTTTAGCATTATTAATGTTTTAAAGGGAATCTGTCACCAGGTTTTTGCCACCTAATCTGAGAGCAGCATAATGTAGGGGCAGAGTTCCTGATTCCAGCTATGTGTCACTTACTGAGTTGCTTATAGTAGTTTTGATAAAATCACTGTTTAATCAGAAGTAGATTATCATTACAGGACTACTTGGTGTGCTGCAGGTAGTACAGCATATTCATGAGCTCTGTATAACTGCTAGATCTGCAGCAGAGGAGACAACAGATAGCTCAGTAAGTGACACATCGCTGAAATCAGGGTCTCTGTCACTACATTATACTGCTCTCAGATGGCGGAGCATAAAGCCTTCAGACCGATTGCCTTTAAAACTTATACGTTTTGGGGCATTGTAAACATATATAGACACTCTTTTCTACCTTTCAGCCCTACTACAGAGGCCTTTGTAAAGCCTTGAAAAACCTCAGAGAGAGTATTGATAATTTAAGATATATGTGAACAAAGTTCTGTTCTTATGGATCTAGATGTAATTACTGTTGTGCATCTGCATTGTAAAACAAACTGTAATAAGTACGAATATTTTGCTGTTGGATGATCGGTAGCTAAATATATAAATAAGTAGTGGGATAGATATTTATCATAGAGTAGAGAATGTCATTTTCAGCCATATTAAAGTGGATCCAGCAACCAAGGCTCTTTAAAGGGAACCTGTCACCAGTTTTATGGCCTATAAGCTGCGACCACCACCAGTGGGCTCTTATATACAGCATTCTAACATGCTGTATTTAAGAGCCCAGGCCGCTGTGAGAACATAAAAAAAACTTTATAATACGCACCTAAACCGGTCACTGCAGTGCTGGTTGGCCAGATGGGCGGCGCTGTTCTTCGGGACAAGCGCCTCCTCTTTCGGCCATCTTGCTCATCTGTCTTCTGAAGCCTGGGTGCATGACGCGTCCACGTCATACACAGCCGACACTGAGGTCCTGCGCAGGGCAGATCAAAGTATTGCAGTGCGCCTGCGCAGGACCTCAGTGCCAGCGAGTGTGTATGACATAAAACTGGTGACAGGTTCCCTTTAAGAGGTTGTTCTTGAAGAGTGGAAAAAGAGCTGTTGCAACATGTTGCCAACTTGTTCATTCCAGTGTCACCTGATATTGCAATTCTACTTCTGCTGACAAGAAAACTCCTGTAAACTCTCCCTGAAAGGGCAGGAAGTTTGTATCAAAAAATGCCTGGTGTTAAAATAGCAAGATTTCTATATTTTTTATTAGAACGATTCTTATATGCAATAAAAAAAAAATACATGTAAGGCCCGTTTCACACGTCAGTGATTCTGTTACATTTGGTCTTTTTTATACGTACCAGAATCACAGACATACGCAGACACATTATAATGAATGGGTCTGAGCACACATCAGTGATTTTTTCCTGACCATGTCTCCATGTGGCGTATACGTGTTTCCGTGATTGCCGCACGGAGACAAGTCCATTTTTTTCTGGCATCACTGATGTCTCACAGACCACACTATGGTGTTGTCCGTGAAACATGTACCAGAAAAAAAACGTACATATAAAATATAAAGCATTTTATACTCCCCTTTCCAGAGACGCTCTGTGCAGCCCGCGCTCTCTGCAGCTTCCTGGCCAGCTCATGCATATTTATGAATGTAGACAGAGCCGACCCAGAAGTAGTTGCAGAGAGCGGTGGGCGGACGCTGCAGAGCCGAGGAGTTCAGCACCATTGACAGCAGGAATGGGAGGGGTGAATAATGTCCATGTGCAATCACGGATCACGGATTGCACATGGACAACCCACGTGTGCCATTAATCACGGAACACGGAGGGACATAGGCGTTTTTTACACATCAGTGAAGAATGTCTGTTTTTCACTGACGTGTACAACAGGCCTAAAACAAAAACCTGATTTAAATAATAGGCCTTTAAATTCCCTTCAGTGCATTGCCTTCAAGATCATCTGAGCTTTACAAACTATCACACATGATTGTTTTCCTATTTGCTTATTTGGGTGCACTTGGGACATGGATGCACTCAGTATTCATCACATTGGATCGCCAGGGACATGGATGCACTCAGTATTCAAAACATTGGACGCCGGGTACATAGATGCACTCAGTATTCATCACATTGGATCGCCGGGGACATGGATGCACTCAGTATTCATCACATTGGATCGTCGGGTACATAAATGCACTCAGTGTTCATCACTTTGGATCGCCAGGGACATCAATGCACTCAGTATTCATCACATTGGATCGCCGGGTACATGGATGCACTCAGAATTCATCAGATTGGATCGCCGGGTACATGGATGCACTCAGTATTCATCACATTGGATCGCCGGGTACACGGATGCACTCAGTATTCATCACATTGGATCACCGGGTACATGGATGCACTCAGTATTCATCACATTGGATCGCCGGGGACATGGATGCACTCAGTATTCATCACATTGGATCGCTGGGGACATGGATGCACTCAGTATTCATTACATTGGATCACCGGGTACACGGATGCACTCAGTATTCATCACATTGGATCGCCGGGTACATGGATGCACTTAGTATTTATTTATTTTACTCACTTAAATAGCGCTATTAGTTCCACAGGGCTTTAAATACAATGGCAACACTGTTCCTATTGGGGCTCTCAATCTACATTTCCTATCAGTATGGTTTTGGAGTGTGGGAGGAAACCGGAGAACCCGGAGGAACCCACATACAATCTCCTTGCAGATTTTGTCCCCAGTGGGATTTGAACCCAGAACCCCTGTGTTGCATGACTGCAGTGTTAACCACTCAACCACCGTACCTAAAGTATTTGTCATGGATCACCACGGACACGGATGGACTCAGTATTTATCACATTGGCTAATTGGGGACATGGATGGACTTAGTATTTATCATCTTGGATTTCTGGGGACAGGAACATTCCTTGCTTTGTTAAAGGGAACATGTTACATTAAACATACAGTCTGATCTGCCAGCATCATGTTATAAAGCAGGAGAAGCTGAAAAGCTGAACAGATTTATAATTTATATAATTGACTGACAGCTATCTCAGTATGAACCAGCTTACAGAAATAGCTGTCAGTCACTCATTCGGCCCACCCACTGTACTACTGAGACCAAAAATTAGTAATGAGTCATTTATTAGTAAAATGCAGGTTGCTCTTAATCTTTTCCCATTACATTAATCATTTTTCTTGATCTCTCCTCCTGCTTTATAACCTGCTGCCTAGAAATCACACTGCTTGCTTAATTTGACTTGATCTCTTTGACCGTTGGACCACTTGGATCATTGACATTCTAGTTTTGTTACTCCACAGAAAAGCAGGAACATATTACAAGGGATCAGATGTAATAACAGTATTTTACTATATTATCTTCACTGCAGGAAAAAAAATTGGAAGCCATAATAGGTCCAAAAAAGTCATCAGGTGCCCAGAACAGAAAAAGAAAGGCCTTGTTAGAGAAAGAAGATAAACAGTATGCAGGAGCTTTGAAGCGGCTTTTTGAAAAACCATCTGCATGCAACAGCCAAACTACAGATACTGAACAAGAAAAAAATGAGCAAGATGAAACAGAAGGCCACACTGAAGTAGTAGTAGAGGTTGATGATGCTCTTACACCTATACCGTGCACAACAGAGTGCAATACACCTGCAGCGAGCAATGATGATGTTAATGCTCGAGTTGAACAGTGCAATTCATCCTTACTAAGCACAATTAATGAAGAGCCAGAGAGTAGTATGAGTACTGGAAATGTAGATGAGACATGGGATAGAGAAAACATTTCCATTCCTGAAGGTATAGACCCCGATCCAGCATTATGGCCTAAAGTAAATTCTGCTATTATAGATCTTATTGTGCAAACAGGGCCTGTGCAGGTTAAGAATATTGATTTTAAAAAAGATAGCAGAAATCGCCATTTCTGTAAGGAGTTTTATAAAAGAACACTAGATAATGGAGAATATCAAGCTAGAAAATGGTTAATTTACTCAAAAAGTGTGAATAAAGAATTCTGTTTTTGTTGTAAACTCTTCGACATCAAAGCTCAATCCTGCTTGGCCTCAGAAGGGTCACAAGACTGGACTCATATGTCCATAACTTTTAAATCACATGAGACATCTCCCAGCCATTTTTTGGCAAAAAAAAAAATGGATGGAAACACAGTTGAGACAGGAATCTCGAAAGACCATTGATCATCATTTCCAGAACAAACAAATCCAGCAACAAAAGCATTTCAGAGATGTTTTGGAGTGACTAATCCAAATCACCCAAGTATTAGCAGAAAGGAATCTGGCATTTAGAGGCTCCTCAGATCAGCTATTCACTCCGAATAATGGACATTTTCTTGCTGTTGTTCAACTTATGGGGTAATATGATGTGGTTATGTCTGAGCACCTTCGTAAAGTAGTGTCTAAAGAAACTGCAGACCAATATTGTGGTAAAAATATTCAAAACAAATTAATTAATTTAATGGCCAAAGAGGTCATCAATACAATTATTGGCCGATGTAAAAAGCCTAATACTATTCTATAATACTTGACTGTTCCACAGACATTAGTCATTTGGAGCAAATGTCTTTTATAATTCGGTTTCTTGAGGAAAATTCATTAAATTATCAGATCAAAGAATATTTCCTTGGCTACAAAAGTGTGAGTGACACAACAGGAAGAGGATTGTCAGAGGTTATCCATGCGTTCTTATCAAACAATGATCTGGACATTGATAAATGCCGCGGACAAGGATATGACAATGGTGCAAATATGTCAGGAAAGAAAAAAGCCGTCCAAGCCAACATACTCCGTAAGAATTCAAGGGCTGATTTTGTGCCATGTGGATGTCATAACCTGAACTTAGTAGTTGGAGATGCAGCAAGATCTAACCAGCGGTCAAAAGATCTTTTTGGTATTATTCAGTGCATTTACAATATTTTTTCGGGTTCAGCTAAAAGATGGAAAATTTTGTCAGACCATGTATCTGGTTTAACTGTTAAACCTGTGTGTACCACAAGATGAGAATGTTGTATCAACTGTACAAAGCCATTGATTAATAACAATGGTGGTATCCAGGAAGCATTATTTGCCCTTGCAGAAGATTCCAGAACAGAACCAAAAATAAGTCATGAGGCTTTGACACTTTCTCAGCAAATTGTTGAATATGAATTCATAGTGGCATTAATAGTTTGGTATGATGTTTTATTCCAAATTAACATAGTTAGCAAAGCTATGCAATATGAGAGTGCAGACCTTATAACAGCCACACATCTGATCAAAAAAACATCTGAATTTCTAAAAAATTTCAGAGAAACAGGTTTTGAAAGTTCATTAAAGGCAGCACAAAAACTGGCAGAAGACAATGGTGTAGAGCCTGTTTTTAAAACAAACTCCAGAGTTAGAATTAGAAAAACCTTCTTTGAATATGAAGTAGATGATCAACCTGTTACAGACCCAGTGCAAAAATTCAGGGTGGACTTTTTTAATGTTTTGTTAGATACGGCTACTAACTCTTTGGAGGAACGTTTTCAACAAATGGAAACTCACAATCAAATTTGGGGTTTTCTATATGATATAAAAAAAACTCCCAGCAAGAGATGAACTTGAGAAAAAATGTTTGCTGATGCAAAAGTCTCTGACAAGTGGCAGCATTTCTGATATTAATGGTGTTGAACTAGCTGATGAGCTCAGGCATATTCAGATACTTCTTCCGGAAGACACTGTAACACCAATGGAGATTCTCAATTTTATCACAAAAAATGGCCTCATGGATACATTTTCAAATATGTAGATAGCTCTCAGAATTCTTCTTACAATCCCTGTTTCTGTTGCATCAGGGGAGCGCAGTTTCTCTAAACTGAAACTAATAAAGACCTATTTAAGATCAACAATGTCTGAGGAGAGATTGTCTTCCCTTGCCGTGCTATCTATTGAAAATGATGTGTTAAATTCATTGGACCTGAACAATTTAATTGAGGAGTTTGCAAGAGTTAAAGCAAGAAGAGTTGTATTTTGAGGAAAGCTTTACCTATGAAAGCATTTACCATTTCCAACCCTGTAGCACTTAGTGCTCCTTACTTACTTCTATATACTTATTGACATTTTGAAACTTCAACTTTATCATTCAGAACACTCTCATCTGCTGTGATGCTAACTCAAAGGAGTGCCTGCTACCTACTGACTACATTCTGGTCCTATACTTTTCCCCCTGTTGAGCATTTTTGTAGCCATCTTCAAACTGAGCCATTGTACTGTTTATTTCTGTTTCATGGAAAGGTGAAAACTCAAGAACAGAAGATGTACAGTACGTCCTATTTTTTAACTTGGCTTTTACGTTCTGGCATGATTTAGAACAGAGATGGGCAATTCCAGTCCTCAAGGCCCACCAACTGTGCATGTTTTCCTTGGTATTGCACAGGTGATAATTACCTACACAAGCCATGATTCCAGCACCTGGGCATTGTTAAAGGGGTGGTTCACCCATTTTTTTTTTTTCCCCAATGATTCTCACTTACCATTGTCTGCTTCTTCTGCATTGGCTTCCGTTTCCATTTCTGGCACTGAGCGGCGCTATGCTGCACGCTCAGTGCCTGTCACATGACCCCCTGGAGCTGTGGCCGCCGGCATCCTCTGACGTCCCGGCATTTCCGGGCTCTCAAACAAGACAGGTACGTCACAGGATGCCGGCGCCACTCAGATTGAGTGACAGGGCTGTGGGCGGTGACTACCGCACGTCACAGCTCAGCATCGAGGGGAGGATCCGGAGGATGTCTGTGTGGAGCCGGCTAGAGCCCTGCAGATGGTGAGGCTGAGGCACGGGGCGCCAGTGTGCAGTGCAGGGGGGGGGTCTTCAGCTGAATCCCCCCCTGCACGTAAGTATGTGATCACACTGTCCACCCGCGCCGCTCTGCTGCGATGTCAGGAGAGCGGCCGGTGTCGGGCAGTGTGATCGTGTGTTCCTCCCAGCAGCAAGACACTGACAGGCATGTCACCGCTGTGCTCTGCCATCTGTCCTGCTGCATGGGACCAACTGTTCGCACTCTGTCACCTGCACCACAAGTCACAGAGTGGAGGACAGTTGGTGACAGAGCACCTCTGCCCCCCCCCTCTTCTTTCCCCACTCTCTTCTCCCCCCCCTCTCTCTCTTCTCCCCCCCCTCCCTCTCCCCCGCTCCCTCTCTTCTCCCCCCCGCTCCCTCTCTTCTCCCCCCCGCTCCCTCTCTTCTCCCCCCCGCTCCCTCTCTTCTCCCCCCCGCTCCCTCTCTTCTCCCCCCCCGCTCCCTCTCTTCTCCCCCCGCTCCCTCTCTTCTCCCCCTCTCTCTCTTCTCCCCCCTCTCTCTCTTCTCCCCCCCTCTCTCTCCTCCCCCCCTCTCTCTCTTCTACCCCCCTCTCTCTCTTCTCCCCCCTCTCTCTCTTCTCCCCCTCTCTCTCTTCTCACCCCGTCGCTCTCTTCTCCCCCCCTCGCTCTCTCCCCCCCCGCTCTCTTTCCCCCCCCTCGCTCGCTCTCTTTCCCCCCCCCGCTCGCTCTTTCCCCCCGCTCTCTCCCCCCCCCCACTCGCTCTCTCTCTCCCCCCTCTCTCTCTTCTCCCCCCTCTCTCTCTTCTCCCCCCTCGCTCTCTTCTCCCCCCCGCTCCCTCTCTTCTCCCCCCCGCTCCCTCTCTTCTCCCCCCGCTCCCTCTCTTCTCCCCCCGCTCCCTCTCTTCTCCCCCCCGCTCCCTCTCTTCTCCCCCCCGCTCCCTCTCTTCTCCCCCTCTCTCTCTTCTCCCCCCTCTCTCTCTTCTCCCCCTCTCTCTCTCCTCCCCCCCTCTCTCTCTTCTACCCCCCTCTCTCTCTTCTCCCCCCCTCTCTCTCTTCTCCCCCCCTCTCTCTCTTCTCCCCCCCTCTCTCTCTTCTCCCCCTCTCTCTCTTCTCCCCCCTCTCTCTCTTCTCACCCCGTCGCTCTCTTCTCCCCCCCTCGCTCTCTCCCCCCCCGCTCTCTTTCCCCCCCGCTCGCTCTCTTTCCCTCCCCCGCTCGCTCTTTCCCCCCGCTCTCTCCCCCCCCCCACTCGCTCTCTCTTCTCCCCCCTCTCTCTCTTCTCCCCCCTCTCTCTCTTCTCCCCCCCCTCTCTCTCTTCTCCCCCCCTCGCTCTCTTCTCCCCCCCTCGCTCTCTTCTCCCCCCCTCGCTCTCTTCTCCCCCCCCCACTCTCTTTCCCCCCCCGCTCGCTCTCTCCCCCCCCCCGCTCGCTCTCTCCCCCCCCCGCTCGCTCTCTTTTCCCCCCCCGCTCGCTCTTTCCCCCCTCTCTCCCCCCCCCACCTCGCTCTCTCTTCTCCCCCCTCTCTCTCTTCTCCCCCCTCTCTCTCTTCTCCCCCCCTCGCTCTCTTCTCCCCCCCGCTCCCTCTCTTTCTCCCCCCGCTCCCTCTCTTCTCCCCCCCGCTCCCTCTCTTCTCCCCCCCGCTCCTCTCTTCTCCCCCCCGCTCCCTCTCTTCTCCCCCCCCGCTCCCTCTCTTCTCCCCCCCTCTCCCTCTCTTCTCCCCCTCTCTCTCTTCTCCCCCCTCTCTCTCTTCTCCCCCCCTCTCTCTCCTCCCCCCCTCTCTCTCTTCTACCCCCCTCTCTCTCTTCTCCCCCCCTCTCTCTCTTCTCCCCCCCTCTCTCTCTTCTCCCCCCCTCTCTCTCTTCTCCCCCCTCTCTCTCTTCTCCCCCTCTCTCTCTTCTCACCCCGTCGCTCTCTTCTCCCCCCCTCGCTCTCTCCCCCCCCGCTCTCTTTCCCCCCCCGCTCGCTCTTTCCCCCCGCTCTCTCCCCCCCCCACTCGCTCTCTCTTCTCCCCCCTCTCTCTCTTCTCCCCCCTCTCTCTCTTCTCCCCCCCTCTCTCTCTTCTCCCCCCCTCGCTCTCTTCTCCCCCCTCGCTCTCTTCTCCCCCCCCCACTCTCTTTCCCCCCCCGCTCGCTCTCTTCCCCCCCCGCTCGCTCTCTTTTCCCCCCCGCTCGCTCTCTTTCCCCCCTCTCTCTTCTCCCCCCCTCGCTCTCTTCTCCCCCCCTCGCTCTCTTCTCCCCCCCTCGCTCTCTTCTCCCCCCCTCGCTCTCTCTCCCCCCCTCGCTCTCTTCTCCCCCCCTCGCTCTCTTCTCCCCCCCCTCGCTCTCTTCTCCCCCCCTCGCTCTCTTCTCCCCCCCTCGCTCTCTTCTCCCCCCCCTCGCTCTCTCTCCCCCCCCCTACTCTTTCCCCCCCCGCTCGCTCTCTTTCCCCCCCCGCTCGCTTTCTCCCCCCCCCGCTTGCTCTCTTTTCCTCGCTCTCTCCTGGCATGGTCAGTACAGAAATCTCTCCATTGTGGAGGGGTGAGAGGGAGTAATAAACATGGAGTCCCTACTGTGTCTGTGTATTTATTTCTAATAAAGTATTTTTCTCTGTGTGATGTCTTTTTTTTTTTTTAAACCCTTTGTTGGAGATTCTTAATGGCCAGGTTAAACTTGGCCTGACATTAAGAATCTCGGGCTTTATACCAGCTGGTAAAACATAGCTGGTATTAACCCCTTATTACCCAGCGTGCCACCTGCCACCAGGGCCACTGGAAGAGTTGGATACAGCGCCTGAAGATGGCGCTTCTATGAAAGCGCCATTTTCTGGGGCAGCTGTGGACTGCAATTCGCAGTGGGGGGCCCCAGAAAGTTTGGGCACCCTGCACTGTGGATTCCAATCCCCAGCTGCCTAGTTGTACCTGGCTGGACTCAAAAATTTGGCGAAGCCCACATCATTTTTTTTTTTTAATTATTTCATGAAATTCATGAAAAAAAAGGGCTTCTCTATATTTTTGGTTCCCAGCCGGGTACAACTAGGCAGCTGGGGGTTGGGGGCAGCCCGTAGCTGCCTGCTGTACCTGGCTAGCATACAAAAAATATGGCGAAGCCCATGTCATTTTCTTAAAAACGTTTTCAGGAAAAACCTTTATAAAAAAAAAATGCTTCCCTGCATTTCTATTGCCAGTGAAAGTAACACCAAGCAGCGGGGGCTAGCAGCCAGTAGCTGCTTTGGTTACCCTTAGCAATAGAAAATGCAGCGGGAGCCCACAAACAATGTGATTTTTTTGTTTTTTTATTTTTAATGAATTTTTTTTAAAAAAAATCGGCATGGGCTTCGCCCATCGAGCACCAGAG
Organism: Anomaloglossus baeobatrachus; assembly: GCF_048569485.1. NCBI lineage: Eukaryota > Metazoa > Chordata > Amphibia > Anura > Aromobatidae > Anomaloglossus > Anomaloglossus baeobatrachus. The sequence continues at coordinate 236,421,603 of NC_134355.1, forward strand.
CATTTTACTGCTCAATTCATCCCAAGTAATCAGATGACTCCAGTGTCGGCCGATTACTTGTTCTGTGTCCCCCTGCATCCATCACAGCGTGTACGGGCTGTGAGGTCAGCGGAGTGGAGACAGTGACATGCTCTGCTCTGACACATAGTGTGCTGCATGTCACTATCTTTCACCACTCTGGGACTTGTTGTGCAGGTGACCGGATGATACATGTCACTAACTGCCCCACTCTGAGACTTGTTCAGGTGAGAGTGTATACAGTTGAAACAATGCAGCAGAAGTCACAGAGTGGAGCAAGTTAGTGACATGTATCATCCGGTCACCTGCACAACAAGTCCCAGAGTGGATACAGTGACATGCAGCACACTATGTGTCAGAGCAGAGCATGTCACCAACTTGCTCTGCTCTGTCACCTGCGGTGCTGCATGTCACGTTTTTGCCGCGATTTGGTGCCTTTTTTGCTGCGTTTTTAATCAGTGCACAATGCCATTAAAGATTGTTGATGAAAAAAATAAAAAAGGTCTGATGTCATTTCCTTATTCAAAATGTTCATTGTATGCAGGAGAGCAGACAGCAGCTGCAGAACTACAAGGCTCAGCATCCTCCATCCAGGACTGTATGCAGTTTTTTACCCAAAAAGAAAAAAAAAATGACATGGGCTTCGCCATATTTTTGTATGCTAGCCGGGTACAGCAGGCAGGTACGGGCTGCCCCCAACCCCCAGCTGCCTATTTGTACCCGGCTGGGAACCAAAAATATAGAGAAGCCCTTTTTTTTTTTTAATTATTTCATGAATTTCATGAAATAATTTAAAAAAAAAAAATGACGTAAGCTTCGCCTAATTTTAGTGTTCAGCCGGGTACAACTAGGCAGCTGGGGATTGGAATCCACAGTGCAGGGTGCCCAAGCTTTCTGGGCACCCCCACTGCGAATTGCAGTCCGCAGCCACCCCGGAAAATGGCGCTTTCATAGAAGCGCCATCTTCTGGCGCTGTATCCAACTCTTCCAGCTGCCCTGATGCCGGGTGGCTAGCTAGGTAATAATGGAGTTAGGGCTAGCTGTATATTATCAGCTAGCCCTAAGCCCGAAATTCATGGTGTCACGCCAATATTAGACATGGCCACCATGAATTTCTAGTAATGATAAAAAAAACACAACACACAGAAAAATATTTTTATTAGAAATAAAACACAACACAATTAGTGACTCCATCTTTATTGAAATAAAGAACCCCCCCCTCCACAGTAATCCTGGGTTAGGGTCCCGCGCCGTCCAATCAGGATCCAATATCATCTGATCGGTTTGCTGGAAGGCAAAGCGATCAGATGATGTGTCAGGTTAAACTACGTGAATCACATGACACATCAGCTGATAGTATAAAAGCCGATTATACAATCAGCTGAAGCATCAGTGCAAAAAAAAAAAAAATACATACTCACTTATGTGCTGATTACCGGCAGCTCCTGCAGGGGAGTCTGATCCTGCCCCATCACTGCAGGAGCTGCCGGTAATCAGCTGATGAAGTCTCCTGACGGCAGGATCAGCTGATAGCCGGCCGAGCGCGAAAAAGCCGGCAACATCACGAGAATCGATCAGCTGATGCGTCAGGTGACTGCATCAGGTGATCCACCGCCAGGTCCTGCAAGCTTCGTGCGTGCCTCGGGGAGACTGCACACAGCCGAAGCGGCGGTACCGAGACAGGGGCAGGAAGCAGGCATGGCACCGGGACCCTGCAGACAGGTGAGTATGACATACACACACACATACACACTCCCAAACACACTGTATATACACACACTGTATATACGCGCACACACTGTATATACGCGCACACATACACACACACTGTATATACGCACACACACTGTATACGCGCACACATACACATACACTGTATATACACACACACTGTATATACACACACACACTGTATATACGCGCACACATACACATACACTGTATATACACACATACACTGTATATACGCGCACACACACTTTCTTCCCCTGGCTGTGCAGAACTGCTGTATCTGTGATTGATCTCAGTGCATCCACAGGGAAGAGGCAGGGAGGAGGGTTTGCGTGGGAGCAGAGTGGGTGTATTAGACACAATGGGTGTGTTAGATAAGCTAGACACCGCCCTAGAGCCACAAAGAATTCTGGGACTTGTAGGAACTGAACACAGGAAGTCAGAGGAGAGATTAACCCCATCAGAGCTGGAGCCAGCAATGAGCATGTGCTGCTAGTGCACAATAAAAGGTAATTTTGCTGAAAAAACATAATAGATGTGTTGAGGGGCACATATTAGCAAGATTTATCAGAAAAAAAAAATCAGTTTTGGTAACTGGACAACTTCTTTAAGGAAATCCTGAAAACATACACTGTTAGTGGCCCTTGAGGACTGGAGTTGCCCACTAGATGGATCTTTTTGACATCTGACTATACTATGCTATACTATGAACATACTATACTATGAATGGTCACCAGGCTGCAATCTTACTTTTCTACTTTTAGCAAACTTTTACTTCCCAGTGCAGTGAAAAAATTATCTTCCTATCCTTCCTTTTTATGTTTTGTTGAGATGCTTTAAAGGTTGTGAATATGTCACAAAATAAACACATATGCATTACTGTTTCTGCTATATATATTTGCCTGTCATATTTTGTCATCTTAATAATTAAATGAAATAGAAAAAAGGTTGCTGCTTTCTATTTTAATCTGTCCTCTAAGATCCAGTCATACACTGGTTTGTTGTTAGGCTATGTGTACTCTGTCTTTTTCAGGCAGGTTTGCTCAGGAACCTGCCTAAAAAAGCGCTGCCAATATACCATAGCAAAGGGACATGATGCACAGCAATTTCAAAATGATTTTGCTGTGCACATGTTCCGTCTTTGGTTAATTATTTTAGCTGCTGCCAGCTTCAAAAGCCATGAAACGGCTAAAAGAAGTAACCTTCTCATTCTTGGGGCGGCTAAAATTGGAAGAAGCCACTCGCTCTATATACTTAAAGGACACAGAATACCGTCATTGAATAGACACCAGAAATTAAGCCAGTAAAGCCTGCTTTACACGCTGAAATGTAACTTACAATGTGTCGGCGGGGTCACGTCGTAAGTGACGCACATCCGGCATTGTAAGGTACATTGCAGTGTGTGACAGGTACGTGCGATTGAACGGTAAAACGTTCATCGCATACACATCGTACCTTTCTCTAGAATTGCACGCCAGATTGTTCATCGTACCCGGGGTAGCACATATTGCAGTGTGTGACACCCCGGGAACGGTGAACAGATCTTGCCAGCGTCCTGAGGCTCCCGGCCCACAATGCGGAAGGAAGGAGGTGGGCAGGATGTTTACGTCCCGCTCAGCTCCACCCCTCCGCTTCTATTGGCTGGCTGCCACGTGACGTCGATGTGACGCCGAACGTCCCTCCCACTCCAGGAAGTGGACGTTCGCCGCCCACATCAAGATCGTATGGACGGGTAAGTACGTGTGACGGGGGGTTAATCGTTTGTGCGGCACGTTCAACAAATTGAACGTGCCACATATACGATGGGGGCGTTGAAAATCGCATACGATATCGTATGCGAAATTCCAACGTGTAAAGCAGGCTTAACAATGGCTCATACATATAGACTTTCAGGATGTTTTTTGCAAATGATTTTTATTTTTTTTAAATAACTAAATTGCAGTATGCTTAGGGTGAGGCTTTTTTTTGTCATTTTACAGTACATGAAAAAAACAAACACACCAGAAAAGCAATACAGCCGGGCACCGTTCTAGCAATGTTTGCCCTTGGTCTCCGGGGTCTTGTGATCTGCAGCCAATCAGCAGCTGCTTCACTATCCCTCTTTCAAAACTGTTATCCAGAAGAAGTGAGAGCTGCTGCTGTTTTATGACTTCCTCTGGATGTCAGTTTTATCTAGAGATGAGCGAACCGGCCGTGGTTCGGCTCGAGTTCGGTTCGTCGAACGGAGGTCTCGTTTGAGTTCAGTTCGGCGAATGTTCGACGAACCGAACTCGAACCGCATAGGAAACAATGGCAGGCAATCACAAACACATAAAAACACCTAGAAAACACCCTCAAAGGTGTCCAAAAGGTGACAAACAACTCACAACACAACACAAATACATGGGAAAGTGACAAGAAAATATACTCATGCGAAAACAAAAGAGCAGGACAAGAAAAAAGAGGAGGAGACACAGATATATGCATGGCACGCCCTTCTAAAATCATGTAAAACACCACAAGGTGACTCCAAGCGGAGTTCTCCCTTTTTATCAAAAATTGGGCCACACACTCACACACCCACCCCTTCAGTGGCAGCACTTGTGCCCCAGTTGTACACTTGACAGCTAGATTTGCATCAAGCACATTCAAAAATACGCCATACTTAACCGTCCCCAGGATGACCCCGGGGTAGGTAGCAAAGTCTTTCCTGATCCCAGCTCTGTGCATCTTGGATCATTTTTAAAAACAATGTAAGCAAGAGTTACTCCAAGCGGAGTCTCCCTTTTTTCCAAAAATTGGGCCACACAGACACTCACCCCTTCAGTGGCAGCACTTGTGCCCCAGTTGTACACTTGACAGCTAGATTTGCATCAAGCACATTCAAAAATACGCCATACTTAACCGTCCCCAGGCTGACCCCGGGGTAGGTAGCAAAGTCTTTCCTGATCCCAGCTCTGTTCATCTTGGCTCCTTTTAAAAAACACAGCAAGCAAGGGTTACTCCAAGCAGAGTCTCCTTTATTTTCCAAAAATTGGGCCCCACACATACCCATCCATTCAGTTGCAGCACTTGTGCCCCAGTTGTTCACTTCACAGGTACATTTGCATCAAGCACATTCAAAAATAGGCCATACTTAACCGTCCCCAGGATGACACCGGGGTAGGTAGCAAAGTCTTTCCTGATCCCAGCGCTGTGCATCTTGGATCATTTTTAAAAACAATGTAAGCAAGGGTTACTCCAAGCGGAGTATCCCTTTTTTCCAAAAATTGGGCCCACACACACCCACCCATTCAGTGGCAGCACTTGTGCCCCAGTTGTACACTTCACAGCTAGATTTGCATCAAGCACATTCAAAAATACGCCATACTTAACCGTTCCCAGGATGACCCCAGGGTAGGTAGCAAAGTCTTTGCTGAACCATGACTTGTTCATCTTGGCTCCTTTTAAAAAACACAGCAAGCAAGGGTTACTCCAAGCGGAGTCTCCCTTTTTTTCCAAAATTGTGCCACACAGACACCCCATCAGTGGCAGCACTTGTGCCCTAGTTGCAAACAGGATGTTTTGATTTGCATCAAGCACATTCCAAATCCACAAGCATTTACTCTCCCCAGGATGACACAGGGCTAGTAAATTCCTTGTGGATCCATGACTTGTTCATTTTGATGAACATTAGTCTGTCCATATTGTCACTGGACAGACGCGTGCGCTTATCTGTCAGCACACACCCAGCAGCACTGAAGACACGTTCAGAGACAACGCTGGCAGCTGGACACGACAAAATCTCCAAGGCGTAAGTTGAGAGCTCTGGCCATTTTTCAAGATTTGAAGCCCAAAATGAGCAAGGCTCCATTTGCAAAGTCATGGCATCGATGTTCATTTGGAGATACTCCTGTATCATCCTCTCCAGCCTTTGACTATGTGTCAGACTTGTTGTCTCTGGTGGCCTTGCAAAGGACGGTCTAAAAAATTATGAAAAGATTCAATAAAATTGCTGTTGCTAGCACCAGATACGGTGCTACTGGTACGGGTAGACTGTTGAAGATGACGAGACCGTCCCATGTTTGTCAAGTTACAACTGGGAGTGTTACGAACCGGCGCCGCCATAGACGCAAGCAGCCTGCTGCGGTTCCTGTTGCGCCCAGGCGCCGGCTGCCGTTCTTGGCCGTGCCTCGGGTCGTCCAGTTGGCTGCTCCTTCCACCACGTCTAAGTGTGGAGAGGCGGCTAGTGCGCATGCGTGCGCCGATTTACCCCAGCCAGAGTCTAAGCCCAGTGTTTTGCCTAGTGAGCATGCTCAGCCTGATTGTGTTATGTCTGAGACTAAGTTCTCAGTTCAGGCTACTGAGCATGCTCCCACAATTAACCCTAACAGCCTCTTTGCACAGGTACTTGGACTTCGTGCTGTGTCTAAGTTCTGGGATGTGCCTACTGAGAATGCTCAGGCACTTAGTGCATCAGAGGCTAGGTCCGGTAAGGACCTCACTGAGCATGTCCGTGATAGGGCAGAGGGTGTCAGGTGTCCTGATGACGTGGCAACTCCGGACTGGCTCGCAGAGGCCCGTCCTATGATCTGGCACCTCACCATTGGTCGTCAGACGATGACTGGTGAAGTAATATACTTCCAAGGTAGACATAGGACAACAGTTTCATGAACAACAGGGAATGATAGTTGATAGCAAACGGTATCTATTTTTGGTCCCAATGTGACATATAGTTGTTGTGGCATAAATCACTATGTCTCTGTAGACACCAGGGGTCATATTGAAAATATTTTTCATGCCAAAACACTCTGGTGCGACATTGAAATTAAATATGTACTAATTCCTGCATTATTGTCTATAAATACTGGAGTCGGATACATGATACTTGAGTGCTGGTCACCATCTGCCTGGAAATCGTCACCTTATTAATACATGTGCGGCTATACTATCATTCCCTGTTGTTCATGAAACTGTTGTCCTATGTCTACCTTGGAAGTATATTATGAAAACATTATGAGTAAAAATAAAATTGATTAAGAAAATATGGATTCCTGTATTATTATTGTAGGTTTAATTAGGTTCTATATGGAATCGTCTTTTTGAATTAAGGGGCGCATTATTGGTGGATGACTGGTGAAGTGTTTGGGGCATGGCTGCCATGAGGTCATCAATGACGTGGCGGTTCCGGATAGGTCACATGTGACGTCACTGATGACATGCCACTCTGCTATTGGACCTTGGTGGTTCCACCCTGGGTTTGGGGCGGACCCAGGTTATAAAAGGGGCTGGAGACAACATGGAGGTGCGCAGTCTTCATTTAGAGTTCTTGGTGGCATAAGCCTTGTTGGAAGCGGTAGGTAGGGCTAGGCGAACGGTGCCTGTCACGCCAAGATTCCTGGCTCAGCACATGAGGGTCAGGCGCCGTGCTTCCTTGCTACCGTTCCTGTTGTGCTACAGCAGTCCAGTGGCGTTAACTGGGCTGCGGCTGCTGCGTCACCTGTTCAGTTGTGCCTCCTACGCACACGGACAGAATACCTGTTGCGTGACCTGTCCGAGAGTGCCCTCTACGCACACGGACAGTGTACCTGCTGCGCCACCTGTCCAGTTGTGCCCTCTACGCGCACGGACAGCGCACCCCACAACCCCTGTGAAGTCAACAGGGTGTTCCTGGATTGGGTGTGTGAACCCTATTATCCTCCTTGACTTCCCAGTCAAATGCTACTGGTGTGACAGGTAGTGGAGGGACTCACGGTACGTTTTCCTAAAACACCTACTTTTTATTTGCTGCCTAAAATCCACAAAGATGCTCTTTGTCCTCCTGGTCGTCCCATCGTGTCCGGCATTGAGGGGCTGTGTCAACCTATATGTCAATTTATTGAGTATTATTTGAAACCCTTGGTTGAGACACTCCCCTCATATGTCCGTGACACGACGGACGTTCTTAGGAGGATAGATGGCATCTTTGTGGACAATAACACTCTACTTGTTACGGCAGATGTTGAGTCCCTCTACACCTGTATTCGCCACGAGGATGGATCGTCTTCTCGGTCAACGCTAACTGGTTACTATCCGGCCTGACGTGTTGTTCCACACATGGTCGGAGTAGCGTCCGCTCCACCGAAACGCGTGACCTGTCCGAGAGTGTTGCGTGTTGCGTGACCTGTCCGAGAGTGCCCTCTACGCACACGGACAGTGTACCTGCTGCACCACCTGTCCAGTTGTGCCCTCTACGCGCACGGACAGCGCACCCCACAACCCCTGTGAAGTTAACAGGGTGTTCCTGGATTGGGTGTGTGAACCCTATTATCCTCCTTGACTTCCCAGTCAAATGCTACTGGTGTGACTACCTGGTCTGACGTGTCCTTTACACACGTGGCCAGTCGAGTGGTGGCCAAAACGCTAATCGGAGGACCGCTCGGCCTGACGTGTCTTACACACGTGGCCGACAGGGCGCTGTCGCAGCGGTCTTCTCGGTCAACGCTAACTGGTTACCATCCGGCCTGACGTGTTGTTACAAGGTCGGAGTAGCGTCCGCTCCACCGAAACGCTAACTGGGTTGTCGTCCGGTCTGACGTGTCCCTACACACGTGACCGGTTCCTTGAGTTATCCCAGAGCCATCCAGCTCTATAGTCTCCGCCTAACCCACAGGGTGCCAGCAGCTCCATTACCATCTGGAGCACGGTGGGCCCCGACTGGCGATTGGGATATATACCCCTGGTCCTAATCTGCCAGTCCTCCCGTAATAGGGAGATTCACTCCCTGCACCTGCACGGTTGTTTGGTGGAAAAGCCGAGCTAAGATCGAGTAACAGCTTCTGCTGATACTCCTGCATACGTGCGTCCTTTTCTATGGCTGGAATTATGTCATAAAATTTGGACTTGTAACGGGGATCTAATAGTGTGGCAAGCCAGTAGTCATCATCACTTCTAATTTTGACAATACGAGGGTCATGTTGGAGGTAGTGCAGCAAGAAGGCGCTCCTGTGTCTTGCGCAGCCATGCGGACCAAGTCCACGCTGTGTTTGTGGCATAGAGGTGCTAACCGATCTTTCTTCCTCTGACATCTCCCCCCAACCTCTTTCAACTGAAATTTGACCAAGGTCTCCCTCATCCGCTGAGTCTTCCATGTCCATGGACAGTTCGTCCTCCATTTCTTCATGCTCTCCTGCACCTTCCTCAAGATTTTACCTGCTACCATGCGCCCTTGTTGATCCCTGTCCCCCATGGTCCCATGCCTGCCGTGTTGGTGATGATGAACGTCTGGACCTTGGTGATGTTGTTGTGTCTTGCGCATATGAATCCTCCTGTAGTTCCTCCCCTTCCTGTTGTCCCACCCCCTGACTCCGAATAGTGTTTAGCGTGTGTTCCAGCATGTAAATGACTGGAATTGTCATGCTGATAATGGCATTGTCAGCGCTAAACATATTCGTCGTCATGTCGAAACTGTGCAGAAGGGTGCATAGGTCCTTGATCTGAGACCACTCCATCAGGGTGATCTGCCACACCTCTGCATCTCGTTGGCCCAGGCTATACGTCATGACGTATTGCACCAGGGCTCGGCGGTGCTGCCACAGTCGCTGTAACATGTGGAGAGTCGAATTCCAGCGTGTCGCCACATTGCATTTCAGGCGATGAACCGGCAGGCCGAAAGACTTCTGGAGCGATGCAAGTCGCTCAGCTGCGGCGGTTGAACGGTGGAAGTGAGCAGACAGTTTTCGTGCCCTTTTCAGAAGGCCATCTAGGCCGGGAGAGTGTGTTAAAAATTGCTGGACAACAAGGTTCAACACATGAGCCATACAAGGCACGTGTGTCACCTTGCCCAGGCGAAGGGCCGCACCCAGGTTTGCAGCATTGTCGCACACGGCCTTACCAGGCTGCAGGTTGAGTGGAGACAACCATTTACCAAACTCAGTCTCCAGATCTGCCCACAACTCAGCCGCTGTGTGACTCCTATTTCCAAGACATGTCAAGCTAAAGACCGCCTGATGCCGTTGCGCTCTGCTGCCAGCATAGTAATGAGGGGTGCGTGATTCCTTCTGCGCAGTGAGAACGCTGGTGGCCTGACCAGGCAGGCTTGGGGCGGAGGTGGAGGACCCAGATGAGGTGGAGGAGGCAGAAGCAGTGGCGGAACTTGGACAGACAGAGGATTGACACATAAGTCGTTGGGACGGCAAGACTTGTGCAGCAGACCCTTCACCATCTATCACCATAGTTACCCGGTGCCCAGTCAGCGACATGTAACGTCCCTGTCCATGCTTACTGGTCCAAGTATCGGTGGTGAAATGCACCCGTTGACACACAGAGTTTCTCAAGGAAGCTGTTACGGGGGGCTGTCTGATAATAACCGAAAGGAGTATCAGACAGTCAGGGTCCACCGTGCAAAGACTTTGCTGCAGACTATGGCAGAGTGCAATACCTCTGTTAACTCACAGAAGGATATAATAAGTAAGTAAAGCAATTCTTCCCTTACTTGGAGGGTGTGTGGAATGATCTCTGTTAATAATCACAGAGACAAAGGCAATGTGTGCGAAATGGCACCTACCTAGGTCCGCTCTTCTAGTGGTGCAAAAGAGACGAACAGCAGCCTAAGCCGCACAAAGCTCCTACCTGCGTTCGCTCCACTAGTGTGCGAGGACACGAACCACTAGATATGGCACCTGCCTAGGTCCGCTCTTCTAGTGGTGCAAAAGAGACGAACAGCAGCGTAAGCCGCACAAAGCTCCTACCTCTGTTCGCTCCCCTAGTGTGCGAGGATACGAACAACTGCCAGACGCAGTATAAGGAACGTTACCCTAGCGGCAACGTCCACCTACGAGTAGAATCACAAGGCCCAGCCAGACCATGTGCCTCAGGCACCTGCCTATGTCCGCTCCCCTAAGAGGTAAGGATACGGACAGCAGCCGAAGCTGTAAGGTATAAGAATGCTACCCTGCCGGTAGCGCTCACCTAGCATAGACAGAGGAATGCCTAGAGGAACGCGCACAGAGCGTCTACTCATATGCATGAACCAAGAGGACTGAGCACCATGTGGCGTGTGTCAGGGTCTTATATAGACTCTGTGCCTCATCCAAGATGGAGGACACCAGAGCCAATCCGCTGCCAGAACGACAGGAGTGACGTCATGCTGGCCTATCACCGAGCAAGACGTCACAAGCACATGACCAGCGACCAATCGGCATAGAAGGTGTCAGAGACATGTGACCTCGTGTCAGCGATGATGTCACCCGCACATGTGCAATGGCTCCAAGATTGGACTTAGTCTCCGGCGCTCGCACATGTGCAGTAGCAAGAAATCTGGACTTAGTCTCCAGCGCTCGCACATGTGCAGTAGCAAGAAATCTGGACTTAGTCTCCAGCGCTCGCACATGTGCAGTAGCAAGAAATCTGGACATAGTCTCCAGTGCTCGCAGCAATCGTAACAGTACCTCCCCCTCAAGGGCCCCCCTCCCGGCGACGCAGGTAATCGGCAACTAAGTCGGGAGCATGGACAGCCTCCTCAGGCTCCCAAGAGCGATGTTCCGGGCCATAGCCCTCCCAATCTATCAAGAAGAACCTGCGCCCTCTAACCATCTTAGAACCAACTATGGCTCGTACCTCATAGCTAGAGCGAGAGGAATCAGAGGCAGGAGAGTGCACTTCACGAGCGTGAGGTAAAATAGCCGGCTTTAGCAGTGAGACATGGAATTTGTCATGAATCCTAAGATGGACAGGTAACTTCAATTGATAGACTACAGGATTTACCTGTCGAAGAACCTCATAAGGACCCAGGAAGCGAGGAGCAAATTTGACAGAGCTCACTCTAAGTCTCACGTGTTTTGCAGAGAGCCACACAAAGTCCCCTGGAGAAAAGACAGGAGCCGGGCGACGAAACCGATCGGACACCGTCTTCATACGGTCCTTAGCTGCTTGGATCGACTCTTGAGTCCGATCCCAAACCTCTCTGGCATTAGTTGCCCAGTCGGCCACAAGAGGAGGAGGTGCAGCAGCGGGAAACGGTACCGGTACCCTAGGGTGTTGCCCATTATTGAGTACGAACGGTGTCTGCCCAGTGGCCTCAGCCAGTGAATTGTTAAGGGCAAATTCTGCCCAGGGTAGGAGGGAGGACCAGTTATCGTGGTTCTCAGCAACAAAGTGTCGAAGGTATATAATCATAGATTGATTGGTACGTTCAACCAAACCATTAGTCTCCGGATGGTATGCCGAAGAGAGATTCAACTCAATTTGCAGAAGGCTACAAAGATCTCGCCAGAAACGGGAAGTAAATTGCGGGCCTCTATCACAAATGATACGATCTGGCATCCCGTGAAGCCTAAAGACATGCTTGAGGAATAGTTTGGCTAGTACCCTGGAAGATGGGATTCTCGATAACGGTACGAGATGAACCATCCGGGAGAAATGGTCCGTAATGACCCACACAAATCTATGTCCCTGTGAACATGGAAGATCACCCACAAAGTCCATGCCTACCACCTCCCATGGTCTATCTGGCACTGGTAAAGGATGCAAGAGCCCAGCCGGTCTCTGCCGTAATGGACGGTTGCGAGCACACGAGTAGCAGGAACCGACATATCTCTTGACGTGGCTGGCTAAGTGTGGCCACCAATACCACCTCTCCAGTAACTCTCGTGTCCGCCTAATACCAAAATGCCCACCCACCTTTGAGGTGTGGGCCCATGACAGTATATCATTCTGTCGATCAGGCGGAACAAAGGTCTTGCCCGGTGGGATTTGGTCTAACGTCACAGGGGAGAGCGTATGAAAAACCCTGGAGGGAAGGATAAGACGAGGTTCGTCAATCTCTTCCTGGGTAGAAAGCATAGAGCGAGACAGGGCGTCTGCCTTGTTATTCTTACTCCCAGACAGATAGTTGATGGAGAAGTGAAAGCGGGAGAAAAACAAGGACCAGCGGGCTTGGCGAGGATTCAGACGCTGAGCGGTTTGTAAGTACGTCAGATTCTTATGGTCTGTATAGACCTGGAAAGGATGTTTCGCTCCTTCCAGCAAGTGACGCCACTCCTCCAAGGCTAATCTTAAGGCGAGCAGTTCCCTATCCCCAATGGTATAGTTTCTCTCTGCCGGTGAAAAGGTTTTAGCAAAGAAGAAACACGGCCTTTTTCTACCTGCACCGTTCTTTTGATACAAGACCGCACCAGCACCCACTGAAGAGGCATCAACCTCTAAGAGGAAGGGCTTATTCTCATCGGGTCTTTGAAGAACGGGAGCAGTTGAAAAGTGTCTTTTTACTGCCTCAAAAGCCTGAGATGTCTCAGTAGACCAGGCTTTGGGATTAGCACCTTTCTTAGTCAAGGCCACCAAAGGGGCCACCAAAGTAGAAAAATGGGGTATGAACTGCCTGTAATAATTTATGAATCCTAAGAAGCGTTGCACCGCCTTCAAGGAATGAGGTTCGGACCATTGCAGGACAGCAGAGAGCTTCGCAGGATCCATAGCCAGACCCTCTTGTGAGATAATGTAACCCAAAAAAGGCAATGAGGACTGCTCGAATACACATTTCTCGAGTTTAGCAAACAATGAGTGCTCCCTTAAACGGGAAAGGACACGAACGACATCCTGACGATGAGTCTCCAGATCAGGAGAAAAAATCAGGATGTCGTCCAGATACACCACTACTGAGGATAACAGTAAATCCCTGAACACATCGTTTACGAAGTCCTGAAATACTGCGGGTGCATTACATAACCCAAAAGGCATGACGAGGTATTCATAGTGACCGTCTCGGGTGTTAAAAGCGGTCTTCCATTCGTCACCCTTTCGAATTCGTACCAAGTTATATGCACCCCGCAGATCCAACTTCGTAAAAACTTGAGCTCCTCTCAGTCTGTCAAAGAGCTCAGAAATTAAAGGTAATGGGTATTTGTTCTTTATTGTGATTGCGTTGAGACCCCTGTAATCTATGCAGGGACGCAAATCACCCTCTTTCTTCCGAACAAAGAAAAACCCAGCTCCCGCGGGAGAGACAGACTTACGAATGAACCCCTTCTCTAAACTCTCTCTTATATAGGTCGACATGGCCTCCGACTCAGGTATCGACAGGGGGTAAACCCTGCCTTTAGGTGGAACCGAACCTGGGATAAGGTCTATGGCACAGTCATACGGCCTATGGGGTGGAAGAACCTCAGCACCCTGTTTGGAGAACACGTCAGCGAAATCCAAATAGGGTGTAGGTATGGGAGAGAGATCAGTTGATGCAACCGCAACGACCTTAGGTGGTAAGGGAAGACATCGGGACTGACATTTCGAACCCCAACTAATAATGCTGTCAGACTCCCAGTCAATGTGAGGAGCATGAGTCCGAAGCCATGGAAGACCCAGAAGGATGTCGTCTATACCCTCAGGCAAAACAAGAAAAGAAATCTCCTCTATGTGACCCTGAGACAGGGAAAGGCGCAAGGGAACTGTCCTCAATGTAATGGAGTCAGACAACATAGTTCCATTAACAACACGGACAGGAATAGGCGCCTCTAACATGATAGAGGGAATATTGTGTCCCTTTACAAATCCTGAGGACACAAAAATCCTGTCAGCTCCGGAATCCACAAAAGCCATAATAGGCCATGTATTCTCAGATAACGAGAGCTGACCTGGGATACAACACTTAGAGGGTGCAGAAGACGTCTCTAGTAACCCCCCTCTAATGGTTACTAGGCCAGGGAGTTTCCCTGACGACTAGGACACTTGTTGGCATAGTGCCCAGCCTGACGACATACGTAACATATAGAAGGACCAGACTTGCGTAGTCTGGAGAACGTATGACCTAACTCCATAGGAGTGGGAGATGTTTCAGATGCTGAGGAAGATGGTAGTGGACCCTCAACAACTGGAATAGCCCGATGCTTAGGGCGTGAGGAAGAGACCTCGAGTCTACGTTCCTTATGGCGTACATCGATCCTCGTTGCTACTGTGATCAAGTCCTCCAGAGAAGCAGGGACCTCACGAGTAGCAAGGGCATCCTTGACATAGCCTGCCAACCCTCTCCAGAAGATAGGAATCAACACCTTCTCTGGCCAATCTAGTTCTGCCACCAGAGTTCTAAAAGCAATGGCATAAGAACTAGTGGATAACGAACCCTGAGATAGATCTAACAGTCTCAGAGCCGCATCATGGGTAACCTGCGGACCCATGAATACCGCCTTAAGAGCATCAAGAAAGTCTTGATGTCTCAGAGTAACCACATCAGAGCGCTCCCATAGGGGAGTCGCCCATTCTAAGGCTTTGTCCTGAAGTAAGGAGATGATAAAGCCTACTCTGGACCTCTCCGTAGAGAAGCGAGAAGAGTTGACCTCAAGGTGTATCTGACACTGACTAATGAAACCACGACATGATCTGGCATCGCCAGAATATCTGTTTGGCAGAGCAAGTCGAGGATCATGTGCAGATGTCACCATGGTCTGAGGTTTATCCTCTATACTCTTGAGCCGTGACTCAAGTACTTGTATGTAACGGTGTAACTGCTGATATTCTGCCATAACTGCCAGACCCTTGGCTCAGTCCTAATGTTACGGGGGGCTGTCTGATAATAACCGAAAGGAGTATCAGACAGTCAGGGTCCACCGTGCAAAGACTTTGCTGCAGACTATGGCAGAGTGCAATACCTCTGTTAACTCACAGAAGGATATAAGTAAGTAAAGCAATTCCTCCCTTACTTGGAGGGTGTGTGTGGAATGATCTCTGTTAATAATCACAGAGACAAAGGCAATGTGTGCGAAATGGCACCTACCTAGGTCCGCTCTTCTAGTGGTGCAAAAGAGACGAACAGCAGCCTAAGCCGCATAAAGCTCCTACCTGCGTTCGCTCCACTAGTGTGCGAGGACACGAACCACTAGATATGGCACCTGCCTAGGTCCGCTCTTCTAGTGGTGCAAAAGAGACGAACAGCAGCGTAAGCCGCACAAAGCTCGTACCTCTGTTCGCTCCCCTAGTGTGCGAGGATACGAACAACTGCCAGACGCAGTATAAGGAACGTTACCCTAGCGGCAACGTCCACCTACGAGTAGAATCACAAGGCCCAGCCAGACCATGTGCCTCAGGCACCTGCCTATGTCCGCTCCCCTAAGAGGTAAGGATACGGACAGCAGCCGAAGCTGTAAGGTATAAGAACGCTACCCTGCCGGTAGCGCTCACCTAGCATAGACAGAGGAATGCCTAGAGGAACGCGCACAGAGCGTCTACTCATATGCATGAACCAAGAGGACTGAGCACCATGTGGCGTGTGTCAGGGTCTTATATAGACTCTGTGCCTCATCCAAGATGGAGGACACCAGAGCCAATCCGCTGCCAGAACGAAAGGAGTGACGTCATGCTGGCCTATCACCGAGCAAGACGTCACAAGCACATGACCAGCGACCAATCGGCATAGAAGGTGTCAGAGACATGTGACCTTGTGTCAGCGATGATGTCACCCGCACATGTGCAATGGCTCCAAGATTGGACTTAGTCTCCGGCGCTCGCACATGTGCAGTAGCAAGAAATCTGGACTTAGTCTCCAGCGCTCGCACATGTGCAGTAGCAAGAAATCTGGACATAGTCTCCAGTGCTCGCAGCAATCGTAACAGAAGTGGTGATGTTGTGTGCGACATGCTGGTGTAGCGCGGGCACACCTTTCTTAGAGAAGTAGTGGCGACTGGGCATCGGATACTGGGGCACAGCGACAGACATAAGGTCTCTAAAATCCTGTGTGTCCACCAGGCGGAAAGGCAGCATTTCGGTAGCCAAGAGCTTACAGAGGGATAAAGTCAACCTCTTAGCTTTGTCATGGGTCGCAGGAAATGGCCTTTTATTTGTCAACATCTGAGGGACAGAGATCTGGCTGCTGTGTGTAGACTGTGTTGAGTAGGGTGTCCCTGGAAAAATGCAGCTTTGTGAGGAAAGTGCAGGCGGAGACATGATGTTGCCTTCATCCAACGTTGGTGCTATTGATGTCTGAGAGAGCTGTACACACGTACTTGTTTCCCCTTCCAAACCAACTGACGACCTACCAAGCAAACTGCCTGTTGCGGTTACAGTGGTGGAAGTTGTGCGTGGAAAACCAGGTGTGACAGCTGTCCCCACAGTCCTAGAAGATGAAGAGCGCGCGGATGCACTGGAAGGGGCAAGCGGTGGATGGTTCGCTCCGCTAGGCCGCATTGCAGCATGGTGAGCTTCCCACTGGGACATATGATATTTATTCATGTGACGATTCATGGAAGAAGTTGTCAAACTGCTGAGGTTTTGCCCTCTACTAACAGAATCACGACAAATTTTACAGATCACATAATTTGGCCGATCTTTTGCTATGTCAAAAAAGGACTAGGCTAGGCAAGGCTTAGAGGGCATGCGACCTGCTGAGCCCCCCCGACTAGTGCTCAGAGGCAGAGTGGTGGCTGAGGATGCAGTTGTAGACGTGCTACCAGTGCTCCGACTCTGTCCAGGAAGGTGCAAGGTAACTTCGTCGTCGGTTGCATCCTCCTCCACCGCCTCTGTTGACCTCCTCGAGTGCCTGACTGTGGGTTGACAGTAGGTGGGATCTAGAACTTCATCAATTGTTGTGTTTGCACTCCCCTCACCCTCAGACCGAGCCTCCTCTTGCCCTGACCGAATATTTAAGTTGTCATCCCAATCTGGTATCTGCGTCTCATCGTCATCAGTATGTTCCTCATTGTCTATAACAACAGATGTTACAGTTTGTGAAAAAGGGTCAACATTATGCTCAGAAACTTGGTCCTCACGACCTGAATCAGAGTCACAAAGGTTCTGGGCATCACTGCAGACCATTTCCTGGTCTGTACTCACTGTAGCTTGGGAGCAGACTTCTGATTCCCAGGCTATAGTGTAACTGAACAGCTCTGCAGACTCAGCCATCTCAGTTCCACCATACTGTGCAGGGCGGATGAAGACTTCAGAGCTGGGAGAATGCAAGTGTGATTGGGCTGACAACTCAGAGGACTGGTGTTTTTTGGATGCGGTAGTTGAGGTGGCGGAGAGGGCACTTGTTGGACCACTTGAGATCCATTCAAGCATTTTCCTTTTTTGGCCATCATCTACCTTTGTTCCAGTTGTTCGTGTCCGTAAAAAAGGGAGCACATCGGATTGTCCATGGTAAGTAGTAGACATCTTACTTTTGCTGGAAGATGGTCTATCTTCAGCAGATGTTAATGGAGCTTTGCCACCTTCCCGACGGACAAACCCTTTTTTTCCTTTTCCAACACGCCTCTTCCCGTTTCCACCAGCATCTGTCATTTTGTCACTCATTTTGATTGCGACAAGATTGTGCACTTAAAATGTGGTAGTAAAAATTGAGAGGTGGTGTAGATTTCAGCGGTGGTCTAGCTTTATTAACAGCAGAATAAACAACAATAATTATCCCTGACAATGCAACTACGGCCCTTAAACTGGCAGCATAGTTTGCTAGTATAATGGCTTCGTAACAATGAGTTTGAGTGTGCAATGCAGGCAGACGGGCTGCAAATATCTTTGCACTAGTGGGACAATACAGAAGTCCAACAGCCACGTTTAGGATGCCACTAAGTTTCCTCAGTGTTTGCTAGTATAATGGCTTAGTAACAAATGAGTTTGAGTGTGCAATGCAGGCAGACGTGCTGCAAATATCTTTGCACTAGTGGGACAATACAGAAGTCCAACAGCCACTTTTAGGATGCCAGTAAGTTTCCTCAGTGTTTGCTAGTATAATGGCTTAGTAACAATGAGTATGAGTGTGCAAAGGGCAGGAGGGTACAGTGGCAGGGTTGTGGGTCTGGGTACAGGAAAGGAAGCCTCCCTTTCTATCCCTCCTAATGGGGAAATGCAGTGAGAAAATCCCTGACCTTAGCTACACAGACGCTGTCATCTTGTGTAGCTGTTAAAATCTGTTTTCACGGCCCTGACTGTCACCTATGGCTCTGACCCTGCCGGTATTAGCCCTTAAAAGGACTAATAGAAACTTCTATCCCTATTCTGTATAGCGCTGTGTATAGAGCGTACACAGCAGTATCGGAGACAGGAGCTATGTCAGCGGTGACTGACACCAAGACGCAGAAGGCAGATAATGGCGTGCTGGAGGAAAATGTCCATTTTTATAATGCATGGACATGTGACATGGACATCCTATCACACATGCCATTGCTTCTCTGGCTAAAAGTCCACTTAGCTGTGTGTGTGTCTGGGATTGGCTGACATGCTGGCCCGCCCCACTACACGCGCGCGCTTAGGGAAGGAAGACAAGGAAAAAAAAAATGGCGATCGCCATTATCCAAACAGCAGTGATCTGAATGTGCTGTTCCCGCACACTATCCACTGAAATTTCATAATAGTGTGAGTCACAGAGTGACTTACACTATTACAGCGGAAAGCCAGCTAGTAATTAGCTTGTCTTTTTGCTGCTAGAACCGTTCTCGAACGTATCTAGAACTATCGAGCTTTAGCAAAAAGCTCGAGTTCTAGTTCGATCTAGAACAGCCCCCAAAATCACTCGAGCCACGAACTGGAGAACCTCGAACCGCGAACCGCGCTCAACTCTAGTTTTATCTAAAGGATGAGAGAGTAAACCAGCTGCTGATTGGTTGCAGGTCGCCTGTGACATGGTCTGGGGGCACCAAAGGGTAATTTTGCACAGGGCGCCATTTAGCCTAAGGCCTGCCCTGTCTCCGAGTATAATGTTATACTGTTTGTATAAAAGACAGACACATTAAAAGTTTAAAAAGTTTATTGAGACCAAAAATCAATTACATTTTAGATAAAAACCAATTACATTTTGAATGGCTCAGTCACAGAACAATCTGATACATTTATAATCAAACGCAAATAATGTGAATCCATCCATAAATTCTTCACGGTCTATTGCCAAAGCAGAATCGGACCTTTTTTTCCCAGAAATGTGGGCTAACAACATAAACTCTCGAACGGCTAAATCAACATTGAAATTAGGCTGGTATGGCCGTGCTGGTATTTGTTGTCCATCGAGGTAGATTGCTGTCTGGTTAATATATTATATTAATATTAATATATAATACTTTTTTATTTTGAAAATGGGGGTCAACTGATGCCAGTCAAGTGGGGTGTGTGTGGCCCAATTAGTGGAAATGAGGGAGATTGTGGTTGGAGTCCCCTCGCTGTGTTTAAAAGAACCAAGATGGACTTCCGGTTCCGGCGCTGTGATGTGAGGACGCGGGAGACAGAGCTCCGCACATTCCTCAGCCCCACACACCGACTACAAGAGCCCCACGGCCGCGGGAAGAGGTGGAGAACGGGAGGTGAGAAGCAGGAGGTGACCGTGCATGGAGCGGTACCTCCTCCGAAGCAGCGGCAGACAGCTGGAGCAGGGTGCTGCAGAGAGAGCAGTGCACATGGAGCGCAAAATGGCGGCCGCGGGCCGCGGCGGTATGCAGGGAGGTGAGCGGGGACGGATGGAGGAGGAGGAGGGGGAGCAGCTGAAAGAGCAACAGAGAGCTCAGCAACACGCACAGCAGGCAGCCGAGCACCACGAGCAGCAGACAGCCCAGCACCACGAGCAGCAGACAGCCCAGCACCACGAGCAGCAGACAGCCCAGCACCAAAAGCAGCAGACAGCCCAGCACCATGAGCAGCAGACAGCCCAGCACCATGAGCAGCAGACAGCCCAGCACCACGAGCAGCAGACAGCCCAGCACCACGAGCAGCAGACAGCCCAGCAGAACGAGCAACAGACAGCCCAGCAGCACGAGCAACAGACAGCCCAGCAGCACGAGCAACAGACAGCCCAGCAGCACAACCAGTTCCCAGGCCTGCAAATTGATTATGACCGTCTGGCTGGAGCAGTGGCAGTGCACCTGGCAGACAAGATCAAAGACTCTCTAGAGGCCATGGTGGGGGCAGTGCTAGCACCCTTAAAGGAACAGATCACACAGCAGGGAGCCAGGATGTCAGAGATGGAGCAAAGAATCTCTGACACAGGGGACGAGGTGACAGCATTAAAGGGGCAGCTGCAGGAGATGGTGGAGGAATCCCAGGCCATGAGAGACAAACTAGAGGACCTGGAAAACCGCTCCAGAAGAAGCAATTTAAGGCTGGTGGGACTGCCGGAATCTATAAGCATGCAGCAATTGGACAACATATGTGAAGCAGAGCTCCCCAAGGCGCTAGGTCTAACGCACAAATGCAGGGTGGAAAGAGCGCACAGAGTGGGCCCTGTAAGAGAGCGTCCAGGCACAGGAGGAACAAATGGGAAGGAAGACAGCGACGGGACCAGCCAGGCCGCGCCAAGTGATAATAAAATACTTGGAATACAAAGACAAAGAAGAGATACTGCGAGCGTTTAGAGGAAGGAGGACCCCACTGTCTTTACAAGGGCATAAAGTGCTGATCTACGGGGACTACTCGGCCGAGGTTACACGCAAAAGGAAAGCCTTTAGTAAGATTTGTACCGAGCTGTATCGTAAAGGCATAAAATTCCAACTGCTGTATCCTGCAATACTGAGAGTAGCAAGACGTGATGGATCCCTTTTTGCGACGAAAGACTTGAGTGAGGCGGAGAGATGGATGGAGGAGATGGAGAACAGAAACCAGACGGAGGACTTCCCGGAGAGGCAATATACTCGGCAAGGAAGAGAGGAGGAGAGCCGGGCATCGGGCCGGAACGACTGGATGGAGGGGAAGGAGATACATGCAGGAAGTCCAAAAGCAAGGAGGTCGCCGTCACGTTGGCCTGGAAACCAGAAGAAGGGAGTGCCTTGAGAGAGGCTGCAAGAAGAATCGATATTTTGAACTGAACTGAGGGGCCTAAGAGAGAGGGGACTGATGGAATGCAGGGGATGAGTAACATCTACTGTTTATTATTGCATTTTTACTTTCTGCTTCCACTTCCTACTTCCTCTTCCACCTCCCCTTCCGCTTTCTGCTTCCCCTTTCACTACCTCTTTCATTTCCTACTTCCTCTTCCACTTCATACTGCCTCTTCCACTTCTCTTACACTTCCTCTTCCACCCCATCTACCTCTTCCTACTTCTTTTTCCACTTCCTCTTCTAATTCCTACTTCCGCTTCCACTTCCTCTTCCACTTCCTACTTCCTCTTTCACTTCCTACTTACTTCCTCTTCCACTTCCTACTTCCTCTTTCACTTCCTACTTCCTTTTCCACTTCTACTTCCTGCTTCCTCTTCCAACTTCCTCTTCCACTTCCTACTTCCTCTTCCACTTCCTTATCCACTTCCTACTTCCTCTTCCACGTCCTTTTCCACTTCCTACTTCCTCTCCCACTTCCCTTTATATTTCCCACTTCCTTTTTCCACTTTCATTTCCCATCTCCCTTGTGCTTTCTTTTTCTTTTCCTCCTTTTTTTTTCTCTTCTTGTAGGCTTTTCCTTTCTTTTCTTTTTCTCTTCAGTTCCCCTCGCCTCTTCAATCTACATGGACCAAGGTGCCCTGCCCCCTCGGGGGTGTAGGGAATCCTAACCTCTATGGAGGACCGGGTTTCTCTCTCTTTAGTATCTACTGATAAATTGCTCTTCTGGTAGCCAGGTCACTTATGCTGATGGGAGGTGAAGTGAAATTGAGACCAGAGGCAACAAATAATAGGTATGGGCAATGAGGGTGGGGGTATTGTATGCTGGCACGGCTATTGACCAGGAAGGCCTTGCTCTGGTGTGTTAGATAACAGAACAATGGGGGACAAACTATATGTAAATGTTAATTAGGGGGCTGAGAGGGGATTGCGGAGCCAGGAGCATCACAGAAAAAATGGAAGTGATGAGATGATTGATTGTAAAGGGGGGACAGTTGAGGGGTTGTTAGTTGACAATAGATTTAGGTTGAATAGTTGGGTTCAGGGAAAGCAACGCTATAAGCACACCGAAAGACAACTGAGGGCAGTTGGGGGGGGTAGCCAACAGGTTTATAGTTAATGTCAAGAAGGGGACACAAGGTTGCGCCCAGGCAATACATAGTTGTCAGTACACAGCAGAGTTAAGGCAGGGAAAAGACCAGGGAAAGGCACCAAGACACACACAAGTGAGAACATATAGCGACATAAATGTCCAGAGATGTTGGGATAATGGTTAAATTAGTCACTTGGAACGTAAAAGGTTTGAAGTCTCCACATAAGCGCATGATGATATTACGACACCTTAAAAGACTGAAGGTAGATATCGCACTACTGCAGGAGACCCACCTGCAAAAAGGGGATTTTTTTCGTATGCAAAAATTATGGGTGGGGGCAGTAGTCGGGTCGGGATCCCAGGGAAGGAAGGCAGGGGTAATGATCTTAATAAACAAACACTTTACTCATGAAATAGTGTCCCAAGACAGTGATGATGGTGGGAGGTACATACATATCAAATTAACTAGCCCACAGGGAGAGTTAGCATACACAATATATACGCCCTGTGATAACACGCTCCGGGATCGCCTTTGCTGGGTTCAAAGGGCACGTATTCACCTCAGGCAGACAGCCGAATTCAAGGTGTAACTGACGCTTGGTCAGGTTTATTGCAGTGAAGCATAAACAAAAAGAAAAAAAAACACCAACAAAATAAATCCTTGCCTGTCCGGCACTAACTATACACGGTGTTATCCTAACTACCAACTGGAGGGCTTCTCCCTTCCAGCTAAACCATACAGACATAAAGCACTGCTCCTCACAAGTGTCTCCTACACAGACAGACTTACTGCGTTCCCAGATGGAGACCCTCCCCCAACTTCCCAGATTCCTTTTACCTCCGTCCTTCACCTCCCATTAATCCATTAGTAGCCAGGTGATCCTGGCCAGGCTAAGTCACATAGGACCGATACCGGGGTGAGATATACCTGCCCTCATCCACTAATCCCACATGAGTCTCACATATCCCCCCCCTCTGCTCAGACCACCTCGGCTGAGCAACAGCACCCACAAAACAGTGCACACGAGACAGGGCATCAGCATTCCCCATCCGCACCCCCGGGCGGTGCTCCACTGTAAAGCGGTAGGCCTGAAGTGCAAGGAACCACCGGGTCACTCGGCCATTCCGTTCCCTATTCAAGTGCATCCACTTGAGAGGGGCATGGTCAGTGATCAGCCGGAACTTCCTTCCAATCAAGTAATATTTAAGGGACTCTAGAGCCCACTTAATGGCTAAGCATTCTTTTTCCACTATGGCATAGTTGCGTTCATGCTTATTAAGTTTCCGACTAAGATACAGGACCGGATGTTCCTCTCCGTCCTTCAGTTGTGACAATACAGCCCCTATACCGGCATCAGAAGCGTCCGTTTGGACCACGAACTCGCTGCGGAAGTCAGGAGTCATTAGCACAGGTTGAGAGCAAAGAGCTAGTTTTAAGTTATGGAAGGCTTCTTCGGCTGCCGTGGTCCATTTGATCATGACAGAGTCTTTCCCTTTGGTAAGGTCCGTCAGGGGAACAGCGGTAGCCGCAAAATTGGGAATGAACCGTCGGTAGTAGCCGGCTATTCCCAAAAACGCTCTCACCTGCTTCTTGTTGACTGGTTGCGGCCATTTCTGAATGGCTTGTATCTTGTCAATCTGGGGTTTAACAATTCCCCTCCCAATTACGTATCCCAAATACCGGGCTTCTTCCAGCCCGATATGACATTTCTTGGGGTTTGCTGTTAGACCCGCCTCCCGCAGGTCCTCAATCACAGCCTCTAGTTTCTGGAGGTGCGTCTCCCAGTCCAGGCTGTAAATGACTATGTCATCCAAATACGCAGAAGCATACTGCCTATGGGGCCTCAGGACTCGGTCCATCAACCTTTGAAAGGTTGCCGGTGCCCCGTGTAGGCCAAACGGCATATACACATACTGGTATAAACCTTCCGGTGTAGAAAACGCGGTTTTCTCTTTAGCGGCCTCTGTTAGCGGGATCTGCCAATAGCCCTTCGTTAAGTCTAGGGTCGTGATATACCGGGCTTTTCCAAGCCGATCTATTAATTCATCGACCCGTGGCATAGGGTATGCATCAAATTTGGAGACCGCATTTAATCTCCTGAAGTCATTGCAGAATCTAATGGAGCCGTCTGGTTTCGGTATTAACACAATCGGACTCGACCAGGCGCTATGCGATTCCTCGATTACACCTAACTCCAACATGGTCTTCACTTCTCGGGAGACAGCTTCCCGCCGAGCCTCCGGTATTCGGTAGGGCTTTACCTGAACTGTTACCCCAGGCTCTGTTATGATGTCATGTTTAATGAGAGTGGTCTGCCCGGGCTTTTCCGAGAAAAACTCGTGATTGTTGATTACAAACTGCTTGACGTCGGTCTTTTGCCGCTCCGACAGAGTCTCCGCCGTCCCGACATCCGGTATGGTCTGCTTGCAGACCGGAAGGGCCAGACCTGCTGACAGAGCTGGACGGTCCTTCCAGGGTTTTATCAGATTCACGTGATAAATCTGTTCAGGCTTCCTTTTACCAGCCTGGTACACTTTGTAGTTTACCTCACCCACCCGTTCCTTAATTTCAAAGGGGCCTTGCCACTTTGCCAGAAATTTGCTTTCTGCCGTGGGGACCAGGATCAACACCCTATCTCCGGGTGCAAAAGTACGGATCTTGGCCCCCCTATCATAAATCCTTTTCTGTGCTCCTTGAGCCTGTATCATATGCTCTTTAACAATGGGCATCACCGCCGCAATACGGTCCTGCATTTGGGTTACATGGTCTATTACGCTTTTGAACGGGGTGACCTGTCCCTCCCAGGTTTCTTTAGCGACATCTAACAGTCCACGGGGACGTCGGGCGTACAGAAGCTCGAAAGGAGAGAACCCGGTGGAAGACTGGGGCACCTCCCGGATGGCAAAAAGCAAATACGGGAGTAAGTAGTCCCAGTTCTTCCCGTCCTTGTCTATCGCCTTACGGAGCATCTGTTTCAAAGTTTTGTTAAACCGTTCGACCAGTCCGTCTGTTTGAGGGTGATACACGGAGGTGCGTAACTGTGCTATTTGTAACAGCCTGCAGAGTTCTTTCATTACTTTAGACATAAAGGGGGTTCCTTGGTCTGTGAGTATTTGTTTTGGGACACCAACCCGACTAAACACATGGACCAGCTCCTTGGCAATGGTCTTGGTGGCCGTGTTACGCAAAGGGATGGCCTCGGGGTAACGAGTGGCATAATCCAAGATGACAAGGATGTGCTGGTGTCCTCGTGCAGACTTGGGGAGGGGTCCAACTAAATCCATCCCAATTCTCTCAAATGGGATCTCGATGATAGGCAGAGGTACTAAGGGGCTACAGAAACGGGGCCTAGGCGCAGAGATTTGGCAGTCAGGACAAGACTCGCAATAGGTGCGAATATCGTGATGCATGCCGGGCCAAACAAAACAGTGTAATATCCTTTCGGTAGTTTTCTGGACCCCCAGGTGTCCCCCCATCATGTGTCCGTGTGCCAGGTCCAGCACTCTCCGCCTGTAGGCTCTCGGCACAACCAATCGTTGTACTGTGTCATCCCCCTTCTTCTCTATCTGATAGAGAAAGTCATTCTCCAGTGCCATGTAGGGGTAAGACAGCCTAGTACCTGCATCCACCTGCACCCCGTTTATCATTTTAACATTTTTTATAGCCTGAGAAAGGGTAGGATCTCTCATTTGCTCACTTTGGAAGTCATCTTTCTGGACTTCCAAATTCAGCCAAGAGGAAGGGGGACAGCCACCCGTGTCCGCCTCTGCCCCGGGTTCATCGGAATCACCCGCCAGAACTGAAAAGGGGAACTGGGGGTTGTTTTCAGCGGATTCCTCCTCTGAACCCTCTTGTGGGGCATCCTCTAGTGGCTCCGGGCCCACACAAGGTGTGGGAGAAGGATCATCCGTGCGGCTACCCTGGGGTACTAATTGGTTCTCCCACAACTGCCAGAAGTGGGGAAAATCCCTGCCCAAAATGATATCATGCAATAGTGCTGGCACTAGTCCCACCTTATGATGCACAGACCCATAGGGCGTAGTAATGCAGGAGACCGTTGTGAGGTACGAGCAGGTGTCTCCATGCACACATGTCACAGAAAATTTATCTGACGGTCCCATCGGGACTGCCACCAGATTGGCCTTTACCAAAGTCACCACACTTCCCGAGTCTAATAGTGCAACAACAGTATTGCCATCAATGGACACTTCACACAGGTGTTTTTTCATATCGCCTTGACATGCAGCAACACACACTACCCGTGCAACCATAGCCCTGCGTTTTTCAAAGTCCGTGACATCACACTGCATCGGTTCTGCAGTTACTGGACAGTTTGCAGCAATGTGGCCCGCCTCCTGGCAGCGGAAACACCTCACGGGCCCCTTGCTAAGACCATAGTTTGGCACCTTAGCCCTCACAGGGCCAGCAGTCCTGTTTTCCTCCTCCACTGCCTTAGGATATTTTCCTCCTCCCCATGACCCTGGAACAGTCTTACCAGATCCTCGTCGAGAAGGGGAAGAGCGAGGATGTGTAGCATCGTCCATAAGTCCTTCTGCCAAGGAATAACGCTCCACTAGATCCACTAGCTGATCTGCTGTCGTGGGGTTTCCATGGCTTACCCACCTCTTCAGAGATGGCGGTAGAGCTCTTAGGTATTTATCAAGAACGATTCTTTGTACCATCTCTGGCGCCGTCAGAACCTCGGGCTGTAGCCATTTCTTGGTCAAATGAATGAGGTCAAACATCTGTGACCGCGGTGGTTTATCGGGCTGATAAGTCCATTGATGAACTCTCTGTGCTCGCACGGCCGTCGTCACTCCCAGCCGGGCAAGGATCTCGGCTTTTAGTTTATCAAAGTCATGCGCTGCTTCAGGCTCAAGATCAAAGTAGGCTTTTTGTGCCTCACCTGCCAGAAACGGTGCAAGCAAGTCGGCCCATCGCTCCTTTGGCCACTTTTCCCGCTCCGCCGTCCGTTCAAACGTGGTCAGGTAAGCTTCCACATCGTCCTCTGTGGTTAATTTCTGCCAGCACCGACTCACATGAATCACCCTCTGGTCAGCCTCCGCATTACTCTCTGGTACGGTCGCCAGACGCTGCGCCACCTGCTGCAAAAGTTGGCGGTCTTTAACCGTCGATTCCACCAGTTCCTTCAACTGTGCCGACATCAAGCGATTAGCCTCCTGCTGCACAGCTGCGGATTGTACCAGCGCTTTCACCACGTCATCCATTATGATGCGCTGTAACGTGCTGCCCGCGTTCTCCACCACAATGTGATAACACGCTCCGGGATCGCCTTTGCTGGGTTCAAAGGGCACGTATTCACCTCAGGCAGACAGCCGAATTCAAGGTGTAACTGACGCTTGGTCAGGTTTATTGCAGTGAAGCATAAACAAAAAGAAAAAAAAACACCAACAAAATAAATCCTTGCCTGTCCGGCACTAACTATACACGGTGTTATCCTAACTACCAACTGGAGGGCTTCTCCCTTCCAGCTAAACCATACAGACATAAAGCACTGCTCCTCACAAGTGTCTCCTACACAGACAGACTTACTGCGTTCCCAGATGGAGACCCTCCCCCAACTTCCCAGATTCCTTTTACCTCCGTCCTTCACCTCCCATTAATCCATTAGTAGCCAGGTGATCCTGGCCAGGCTAAGTCACATAGGACCGATACCGGGGTGAGATATACCTGCCCTCATCCACTAATCCCACATGAGTCTCACAGCCCCTAATAACGAACAAAAAGCCTTCTTTGACTTTATCACCAACAAACTGGGAGTGGATGTAGAACCAAGTAAGATAGTGGGGGGAGATTTTAATGCAGTAGTTTCGAAAGAGGAGGATAGGAGGTGGCAAGGAACAAGGTAGGCAGAGTAGGAATACAAAGGGTTTGATGGCCAAATTACTGGAAGACACAAATCTGCAGGACAGTTGGAGAACGCAACACCCATATGAACGTGAATTTACACACTACTCACACCCACACTAAGCATGGTCAAGGATTGACTTTATGCTAGTAGACCAAAGACTCTGGCACAGGGTCAAGGATGTAGACATAGAGAACATGGTTATATCCGACCACAGCCCGGTGACCTTAGACTTAAATGACAGAATACAGAGGGGCTCAGATTATATATGGAGATTTCCATCATTCTTACTCAAAGATAAAGATTTTATTAAAACATTAAAGGAGTGGTGGGAGGAATATTGCGGCACTAACAGCGGGCACGAGGAAGAGGCAATGCTATTCTGGGAAACAGCGAAAGTAGTATTAAGGGGGAGACTGATGGGGCATGTAGCCAAAATCAGGAAACAGACGCAAAAACATTACCAGAAGGCAAGCACTAGTTTGAGAGAGAAATACACAAGGTACCTAGAAAACAAATCCCAAAAAGCAAAAGAAGAGTGGAAGGAAGCAAAACAAGAGTTTGACATGTGGGTAGGAAAACGAGAAGAACTAGTAAGGTCTCAGCAGGAGGTTGACTTGCACCGATTTGGCAATAAGGCAGGTAAACTGCTGGCTAACCTGGCAAAGGGAAGACGACCGTTGACGTTAATAGGTAGTATGACAAGACAGGATGGGACCAAATCGACGAATCCGCAGGAGATCAATCAGATCTTGGGGGAATACTATGCCAAATTATATAGTAAGGGGGATGAAAATGGAGAAGGAGGGAGGGAGTGGCTAAAGACATTAGGACTTACACAAATAACCGAGGACGAACTGACTAGACTGAACGCGGACATCACAATAGAGGAAGTGCAAACAACAATAGGAGAACTGAGTATACATAAAGCACCAGGGCCTGACGGGTTCAATGGGGAATTCTATAAAGTACTAAAGCAGGAAATATCACCGACGCTGACACGTATGTTTAATAAAATGTTAGGGGGTACGGGAATGTCTAGCCACCTTAACACTGCATATATAAAACTTTTACCCAAGGGGGACAAAAATTTGGACAATCCAACGAATTATAGACCAATCTCACTAATCAACCAAGACTTTAAACTAGTGGCCAAATTGATGGCCAATCGATTGGCAGAGGTATTACCAAGGCTAATTTCTCCCGCCCAATCGGGGTTTGTAAAGGGGAGAGCAGCCGTGACAAACGTAAGAAAGGCCATGATAGTAATGGACGCCATCAGACACAGGGATCTACAAGGAGGGGAATTCCCAGCCATGATCACGTTGGATGCTGAAAAAGCGTTTGATAATGTGCAGTGGCCATGGCTGGAAACAGTCCTAGATAATATGGGCTTCAGGGGAGCATTCAGAACATTTATAGGTCTACTATATGCAAACCCTCAGGCAAGAGTGGCGACACCCGGATTTTTGTCACGACCCTTCTCTTTGACCAAAGGGGACGAGACAGGGGTGCCCGCTGTCTCCTCTTTTGTTCAATCTAGCCATTGAGCCATTATCAAAACTGATCAATGGAGGAGACTGCTTTGAGGGCATTAACATTGGAACGAAAAAGTACATTCAGCTCTATTCGCGGACGATATCATATTATTCATGAATAGACCACAGAATGACCTTTTAAAAACAATACAACAGATAGAGAGATTTGGGTCTATGGCAAGTTTTAAATTGAACAAGACAAAATGTGAAATACTGGTTCTGAATGAGGGAACCATGTCATCCCTGAAAACCTATGGAATAGGGGATAACATATGTTGGATACCGATAGCAAAAACTCACCTTAAATACCTGGGGATCCAGATGGGACGCCAGCCTGCCTCGATTTATGAATTAAACTTCAAACCGTTGATACAGAAAATAGAACGAGAGCTAAAGATGTGGGAGGGGCTGCCGCTATCCCTGCTAGGTAGAAACCACCTCTTAAAAATGCTGAGTTTCTCGAAGCTGTTATACCCGATGCAGACTATCCCTATATAATTAAAACATGCGGATGTAAATAGACTGAATAAGGCTATGTGCGCACAGTGCGTTTTTCGCGGCGTTTTTGCGCGTTTTTCAGGTGCGTTTTTGGCCTCAAAACTGCATGACTTTGCTTTCCCAGCAAAGTCTATGAGTTTTCAATTTTGCTGTCCACACACAAGTGTTTTTTTAAGCTGCGTTTTTGAGCTTGAAAAAAAAATGGACATGTCAATTCTTTCCTGCGTTTTTCTGCGTTTTCCCCCCATGCAATGCATTGGAAAAACGCAGCAAAACGCAGCCAAAAACGCACCAAATCGCGGTAAAAACGCATGCGTTTTTTGACGCGTTTTTTCGACGCAGGTGTTTTTTTGTGCGTTTTTAGCGGCCAAAAACGCACAAAAACGCAGCGTCAAAAAGACGCAGTGTGCGAACCTAGCCTAAAGCATTTACAAGCTTCCTATGGAAGATAAAAAGACCAAGAAATAGGGCGGAAAAACTAATGCTACCACTGGAAAAGGGAGGAATCAAGATGCCAAATGTGAGAGGCTACAACCTTGCATGCTTGATGAGGCACGTAATAGACTGGCTGAGGAAGACAAATAGCTATTCTAACATAAAATTGGAAAGTGAGTACTGTAGACCATGGGACTTGGGGGCAATATTACACACGTCATTGGCCAATATTCCGAGGAAAATTAAGCACTCCCTGGTATGTAGAGATACGATAATGGCGTGGAAAGCAGTGAGGAAAAAGTTTAACCTGTCCTGGCGAATCTCCAAATACCTAAATATCTGGAATTTTCCGGAATTCCCAGCAGGGAGGGAAAACAAACTATTTCTAGAATGGAGAAATAAGGGGATCGGTGGGGTGAAAGATCTGCTCCATGAAACGGAACATAGGTGGTTGACCCTTGAGGAGTTGGTGAACAGGTACGGGCTTTCTCCATTCCAAATCATACAATACAAACAGGTGGAAAAGGGAATAATGGGACTATTGAGGGATGTTAGAAAAGAACAGATAATGAATGAAATGGACCAATTTATAATGAAGGATAAACAGGAGATTACTATCTCCTCCCTGTACAAACATCTGAGAACAGCACTGGTACCACTGCACTCTGACCAGGTCTGGGGAGCGTGGGCACGACAACTAAAAGATACAGAGGCAGGGGAAAAGATACGGCAGGGATGGATGAGGATGAGGAAGGAGGTAATTAATGAGGGCTGGAGGGACACACAGTTTAGATTAATGCACAGAGCAATTTATGGTTTTAACATCCCTACCAAGCAGACGATGAATAAAATAGAACATTGCCCCAAATGTAAACAGCCGAAAATGGACTTATACCACGGGATTTGGCAGTGCCCAGAAAGTCAGAAATTTTGGGGAAAAATGAAGACACTTATAGAAAAAGTATGGGAAGTGGAAATGGAACTAGACACATTGTTGTTATGGATTTCCCACTACAGGACTAAAGAAAAGGAAGGAGGAGGAGATACACGGGGGACCACGATTCCAAGACTCTTTCATAATATTGCTATGATAGGGAAAAAGGCCAATATTGAACAGTTGAAAGCCGAAAGAAATAAGGACGAACTAACGGGAAACTTTTTTAAAAAGTGGAAGAGATTTATAGTACAACAGTATGGAGTTGCAGAAATACGGAAAGTGGTATCTCCTTTCACTAATACGGAATGGTATCTACTGGGAGACTTGCAAGGCACATTGGGAAAGCTGAAAATACACACGCAGTAGAGACACGACAGTAGGGCGAGACGAGGGTTTCAGAGAAATAGGGCTTCAAACGGGAATCAGAATATAGAGGAGCTGTGTGTTCTTTCGCGACTTATACCTGGTGTTCAATGTTGGGGGGGATAAAGTGGGAATAAAAGAAGGTGGGTTAAGACAAGGGTGGGTAAACTGGTAAGGTGAATTTATTCTTGTTCAAATGTTAGACATATTGTAATGAATCTGAAAACTGCAATAAAATTTGTGTTTAAAGAACCAAGATGAACAAGTCATGCCTCACAGAGGACTTTTCTTCCCCTGGGTCATCCAGGGGAGGCGAAAGGCACGTGTATTTTTGAGAGTGCTTCATGCAAAGCAATTTTTTTTATTTTGAAAATGGGGGTAAACTGATGCCAGTCAAGTGGGGTGTGTGTGGCCCAATTAGTGGAAACGAGGGAGACTGTGGTTGGAGTCTCCTCGCTGTGTTTTACATGATTTTCGAAGGGCATGACATGCCTAAGAGGTTGAGTTTCAGCATCTGCAACTTGTTGGCTACAGAAAGGCTGCCTTTACACCCTTTTGAGACCGAGGATTTTCGAGACCTTATGCCCATCGCAGTGCCCCAAGAAAGGCGTGCCTACGCTGCCACAGCAGGTCGCACACAACATCCCTGCTTCCTTGAGAAACTCTGTGTGTGACAGGGTACATTTCACCACAGATACTTGGACCAGTAAGCATGGACAGGGGAGTTACATGTCGCTGACTGGGCACTGGGTAACTATGGTGAGAGATGGAGAAGGGTCTGCTGTACAAGTTTTGCCATCCCCACGAGTTGTGTGTCAATCCTTCCTCTGTATGTAGAAGTTCCTCCACTGCTTCTGCCTCCTCAACCTCGTGTGGGTCCTCCACCTCGGCCCAAACCCTGTGTGGTCAGACCACCCGCGTTGTAACTGCGCACAAGAAATCCCACACACTTCCTTGCTATGCTGGCAGCAGAGCTCAACAGCATGAGGCGGTCGACTCTTTTCTTTGAAATGTCTGTGAATTGTGATTCACACCGCTGAGGAGTTGTGGACGGTAAGCTCTAGAGAGTGAGACCGAGTTTCATCAATGGTTGTCTCCACGCAACCAGCATCCAGGGAAGGCCAGGTGCGACAATGATGCAAACCTGGGTGCGGCCCTTCGCCGTGACAATGTGACACACGTGCCTTGTGTGGCTCAAGTGTTGAACCTGGTTGTCCAGCAATTTTTAAAGCACTATCCTGGCCTACATGGCCTTCTGCAGAGAGCACGGTGTAACGCCTTCCTTGATCCACACACTCAGACGGGCTGTAAAGGATAGGCTAGAGGGAAGCCACTCACCACGCAGGACCCCCAGAACCCTGAAACCATTTAACCCCTGTACAGGAATTTGGAATTACACAGGGCCCAAGGTGAGCAATACCTGTGGGACGGCCAGCACTTAATCAGAAAGCAAGCAGAGGTGAAATGCGGATCGACCAACGAGGTACATAAACAGCAGGCAGGAAAAGTAGTCAGGAAACAAGCACACAAAATCACAAAACAGAACTGGGGGTAACAGTAACCAGAGGTTCATAGCTATGTCTGGCAGTGGTCAGCAGACAGGATGGTCCTAAAAAAGGGGGTGGTGTCTTCCCATTGGTTGTAGCTGAATGATGGTACTTAATCTGTGAGACACCCACCACCTACATTCAGGCAGTGGTTCTGCATCTGTCAAGGTAACGCAGCCCAGTGGGTGAGCATAACCTGCGTCCACCTGCGCCGCTGGCATCGACTCCTCTCCCATCATCAGCACTATGCAAAAAAGGAACACGTTGTCACCTGGCGACCAGAGTACAAATTGATGGAGCGGACTCCGGTGGTGACTTAACAGCCGTGTGCGGCAATGATCCAAACCTGGCTGCGGGCCTTCGTCAGGGCAATGTGACACACGTGCCTTGTATGGCTCACGTGTTGAATCTGATTCTCCAGCAATTTTTAAACCACCATCCCGGCCTACATGGCCTTGTGCAGCGGGCATGCTCGCTATGTGCTCAGTTCCATCGTTCGCACCCAGCAGGTCAACAACTTTCATCGCTCCAGAAGTCTTTCGGTCTGGCGGTTCAACGCCTGAAATGCGATGTGCCGACACGCAGGAATTTGAATCTGCACATGGTGCAGTGTCTGTGGCAGCACCGCCGAGCCCTGCTGAAATACGTTATGACGTATACCCTGGGCTAACTTGATCCAGAGGTAGCGCAGATCACGCTGCTGGAGTGCTCTCAGATGAAGGACCTATGCACCCTTCTTCACAGTTTACAAATGTCGACGAAGAGGTTTAGCACTGGCGATGCCATTCTCAGTGTGACAATTCTGGTCAGCTACATGATGGAGCACACTGTAAGCATTATTCGGGGTCAGGTGTTGGGACAAGAGGAAGGGGAGGAAATACAGGAGGAGTCATATGCAGAATTGATAACAAGATCTCCAAGGTCCAGACGGTCAGCGGCACCTAGGCAGCAGTCATGGGACGGTAGGGGAGAGGGAATAACAAGGGCGCATAGTATCAGCAAAACTGTTGAGGAAGGGGCAGGAGCCCATAAAGAAATGGAGGACGAATTGGCGATGGGCATGGAAGACTCAGCAGATGAGTGAGAGCTTGCTCACATTTCGGTTGTGCGAGGTTGGGGGGAGAGGGCAGAGGAAGGAGGCACGATTCTCACCTCTCCGCCAACAACACACCAAGGACTTGGTCCTCCTGGATGCACAAGACACTTGAGTGCCTTCTTGCTGCACTACCTACAACATGACCCTCGTATTGTACGAATTTGAAGTAATGCTGACTACTGGGTTGCCACACTGTTAGATCGCCGGTACAAGACAAAATTTGGCGAAATAATTCCTGCCATAGTAAGGGACGCACGTATGCAGGAGTATCAGCAGAAGGTGGTACGCAATCTTAGATCTGCTTTTCCACTAAACACCTGTGCTGCATAGAGTGAATCTCAACGCTTTGTCATGGATAGGAGGAAATGGTCTTTTACTTGTCCACATCTGAGGGACCGAGGGCTGGTTGCTGTGCTGAGACGGCGTTGAGTACGGTGTGCCTGCAGAGTTGCACTTTTGGTCATATACAAAATAAGTTGAAAAAGAACAGATGCTGGTGGAAAGGGGAACAGGTGTGTTGAAAAGGAGAAAAAAAGTTTGTGTCCGTGGGTTTGGTGGTTAAGCAACAGTAACATTTGCTGAAGAAATAACATCTGTTATGGTGGAACTGGCAGATTTGGATAAGGTGGTATATACTATGTTACCGCTATATAAAAACATTAAGAAGAAAAGAAAGAGAAAGGTATATATCCCCATCGCCAGTCGGTGTCCACCGTGCTCCCAGATGGAAAAGGAGAGGTTGGCAACTGGAAGGTTAGGTGGAAGATACAGAGCTGGGTGGGTCTGAAACTAATAGTACTATGGGGAGATAAGGTATGCACACCAGTGACTATGTAAGGGGAATACATGAAATAGCAGAAACTGCTGTGTTAATACTGACTTGAAAAATCCAATAGCTATATGCAAGAGTGAAAATGTGAAAAATGGAACCTGCATTACTGCCATGAATATATGAATAAAGAGAAATTTAGCTACTGAATTGATCAATGCAATAGAGCCCCAACACTACGCCAAAGTATTTCTCTACGTTGGGGTCCCTACCTTGTGTGTGTCCTCTCATGCAGTTAAAAAACTTACCGTGTATGGGAAGCTGAGACCCAGGCTATTTCTGCGTATGATATGGATTGGCAATAGGTGTGGTTGGGGAGGGTTCACAAACGAAAAAATACTAACAAATAGGAATAACGTTTGGAACCCCATTCTAAGTCCGAACTGGGTTCAAAAAATACTAATAAAACATCACTATGAGGAGATAAGGTATGCACACCAGTGACTATGTAAGGGGAATACATGAAATAGCAGAAACTGCTGTGTGAATACTGACTTGAAAAATCCAATAGCTATATGCAATAGTGATGTTTTTTTAGGTTTTTTTGCACCCAGTTCGGACTTAGAATGGTGTTCCAAACGTTATTCCTATTTGTTAGTATTTTTTCTTTTGTGAACCCTTCCCAACCACACCTATTGCCAATCCATATCATACGCAGAAATAGCCTGGGTCTCAGCTTCCCATACACGGTAAGTTTTTTAACTGCATGAGAGGACACACACAAGCTAGGGACCCCAACGTAGAGAAATACTTTGGCGTAGTGTTGGGGCTCTATTGCATTGATCAATTCAGTAGCTAAATTTCTCTTGATTCATATGTTCATGGCAGTAATGCAGATTCCATTTTTCACATTTTCACTCTTGCATATAGCTATTGGATTTTTCAAGTCAGTATTCACACAGCAGTTTCTGCTATTTCATGTATTCCCCTTACATAGTCACTGGTGTGCATACCTTATCTCCCCATAGTGATGTTTTTTTAGGTTTTTTTGCACCCAGTTCGGACTTAGAATGGTGTTCCAAACGTTATTCCTATTTTAAACTAATAGTAGGCTGAACCGAGTTAGACGACACTCGGATCTGGAGACTGGGAGCCCTGTTAGCGTCACAGGGTCCACACGCCCACCCAGCCCAGGAACTCCCTGTTAACAACACAGGGGCCATTGGGTACGCTCTCCGTGTGCGTAGGGGCCACACCTGTGGACAGCAGGCGCATCAGCAGCAGCAGGCCTGTTAATGCCACTGGGCTGCACTAGCAGGACTGGTAGGACAGGGGCTGGTCTTAACCGTTCTGCGTTACCAACTGTGGTAGCGGCCTGCATCGACGCCCTATCCCTGCCTACCTCTGGCCTAAAGCCGCAATAGGTTCAACACATGGAGGTGTGCTCTTTCGGAGCATAATAGAAGAGTGCGCACCTCCTTGTTGGCTCCAGCCCCTTTTATAACCTGGGTCCGCCCCCAAACCAGGGTGGACCACAATGCACCTCCTGGAGACAAAAACAGAGTGACACGTCATGAGTGGCATAACTAGCGTCCTATTCTGAACCGCCACTTCAATGATGACCTCATGGCAGCCACAACCCAAACACCTCACCAGTCATCGTCTGACCAACAATAATGAGGTGACAAGTCAGAGGGGCGAGCCTCTGCAAGCAAGTTGGGAGTGGCCTGGCCACATCGTCAGGACACCTGGTGCCCTGTGGTCTATATTGGCCCCCCACATCAGGGGCAGGGCCAAAGAGTTCATTAACGGACCTAGCCTCTGATCCAGTAAGTGCCTGAGCATGCTCAGTAGCATGAAATACAGTCTCCGAAAAAAGACCATCAGCTTCAGCATGCTTTCTAGGCACAACACAGGACTTAGACCCGGCACGGAGTGCAAGTACCTGTGCAAAGAGGCTTTTCGCACTAAGTGTGGGAGCATGCGCTGTAGCCCAAAATGAAGACTTAAGCCTGCTTTACACGCTGCAATGTATCTTACAATGTGTCGGCGGGGTCACGTCGTAAGTGACGCACATCCGGCATCGTAAGTTACATTGCAGTGTGTGATAGGTACGTGCGATTGAATGTTAAAACGTTCATCGCATACACATCGTACCTTTCTTTAGAATTGCACGTCAGGTTGTTCATCGTACCCGGGGCAGCACACATTGCAGTGTGTGACACCCCGGGAATGATGAACAGATGTTACCTACGTCCTGTGGCTCCCGGCCCACAATGCGAAAGGAAGGAGGTGGACTGGATGTTTACGTCCCGCTCAGCTCCGCCCCTCCTCTTCTATTGGCCGGCTGCCGCGTGACGTCGATGTGACGCCAAACGTCCCTCCCACTCCAGGAAGTGGACGTTCACCGCCCACATCGAGGTCGTATTCAAGGTAAGTACGTGTGACGGGGGTTAATCGTTTGTGCGGCACGTTCAACAAATTGAACGTGCCACGCATACGATGGGGGCATTGCAAATCGCATACAATATCGTATGCGAAATTGCAACGTGTAAAGCAGGCTTTAGCCTCAGGAATGGCACAGTCAGGCTGAGCATACTCAGTAGGCGAAACACTGGAGTTAGGCTGCAGCTGGGGTTAATCGGCACATGCATGCGCACTAGCCGCCTCTCCACACTTAGACGTGGAGAATAAAGCAGCAAGTTGGACAACCCGAGGCACAGCTCTAAATGCCAGATGACGCCTGGGCACAACTGGAACCACAGCAGGTTGCTTGCGTTTACGGCAGCACCGAGTAGTAACAACAAATAACAGCCAAAATAACAGGTGTACTTCTTCCCGTGGATAATCTGATATGATCCTTTTTTCACGGACACGACCATCGCTAACAAATGTAGATGAGGCACCAAAACAGCAGCTGCTTCAATGGATCTCATAAAGTCGCCTCTCCTACACCTCAAGTTCAATATCACAAATACTCCATACCACTGTGGTGTCAACCCAATCGCACTTGCTTCCTAACAGCTCTCAAGTTTCCACCAGCCCTGCTGAGTATGGAGCAATATAGACGGCTGAGTCTGCAGAGCTGTTCAGTTACACCATAGCCTGGGAATCAGAGGTCTGCTCCAAAGCTGCAGTGAGTACAGACAAAGAAGTTATTATTAATTTATAGAGCACCATTGATTCCATAGTGCTGTACATGAGAAGGGGGTTACATACACAATACATATACAAGTAACAATAGACACTGGTACAGAGGGAAGAGAGCACTGCCCTTGTGGGATTACTTTCTAAAGTATTTTGGGGAGGAGACAGTAGGTGGGGTGTAGGTTGGGCGGCAGCTCCGCACGGTGGTTGGGTCATTGAAGGTTATAGTCATTTTTGAACAGATGAGTTTTCAGGTTCCGTTTGAAGCTTGCAGGTGTAGCAGATAATCTGATGTGTTGAGGCAGCAAGTTCCAGGAGACAGGGGAAATGATTAGAGTTGAGCGCGGTTCGCGGTTCGAGTGATTTTGGGGGGTGTTCTAGATCGAACTAGAACTCGAGCTTTTTGCTAAAAGCTCAACAGTTCGAGTTACGTTCGAGAACGGTTCTATCAGCAAAAGCGTGGCTTTTTACAGCTACAGTGTGCAGGGAGCCATCGCTGGCAGCCTGCGGTAAGCTGGTAACCAAGATAAACATCGGGTATCCAAGCAAAGTGCTTTGGTTAGTAACCCGATATTTACCCTAGTTACGTGTGCAGGGAGCCGACACTTCCCGCTCAGCTCGCTCTGCCCCCTCCTGCACGCGGTATGCACACACACACACACACACACACTCACACTCACCTGTCCCCAGCCATGCAGTCCACGACACTGACGTCCTCAGCGCCACATGGCCCCGCTAGGCTCCACCCACCTGGCACTCTGCACACATGGTCCCGCTAGGCTCCCCCCACCTGGCACTCTGCACACATTACTCTGCTAGGCTTCGGCCACCTGGCACTCTGCACACATTGCCCCGCTAGGCTCCGCCCACCTGGCACTCTGCACATATGGCCCCGCTAGGCTCCGCCCACCTGGCACTCTGCACACATTACCCCGCTAGGCTCCGCCCACCTGACACTCTGCACACATGACCCCGCTAGGCTCCGCCCACCTGGCACTCGACACACATGACCCTGCTAGGCTCCACCCACCTGGCACTCTGCACACATGGCCCCGCTAGGCTCTGCCCACCTCGCACTCTGCACACATGGCCCCGCTCGGCTTACCTGCGGTGATGAAGTCCCGCCCTCCCGACCTCAGCGCTGTCACTGTCCTCCATGGCCGCCGCTTGTCACATCACCTTCTCTCGCTTCTGACCCGAGACTGTGACTAGCTGTGACGTCACGGGCCGCTCGCGATACTTGGCTGTGAAGGTCATTGAAGTCAGTGACAGGTGCTGTCAGCAGTGCAGGAGATCAGCGCAGGTAATGTACCTCGCTGACAGCAGCACTTGTCATCCCCTGCAGTGACCTGGGCTGACCTATTGATGTTAACTCAGGTCACTGCATTTCTCTCCCAGCCAATGGGGAAAATCCTGCTCTTCATTGACTGGGACAGTGTGGATCATCATGGGAACCCCTTGGATTACAGCAGACCTGGATTTGGTTTTCTTTCTAATAAATTGGTGAAAGAGGGAATGTGTTGGGGAGTGTTTTTTCAAATAAAAATGTGTTTGTCGTCTATTTTTTTTTATTACTGACTGGGTTGGTGATGTCGGGTATCTGATAGACGCGTGACATCATTAACCCCAGGGCTTGATGCCAGGTGACATTACACATGTGGTATTAACCCCATATATTACCCCGTTTGCCACCGCACCAGGGCATGAGCTGGGTCGAAGCACCAGGATTGGCGCATCTAATGGATGCGCCACTTCTGGGGCGGCTGCGACCTGCTATTTTTAGGCTGGGGAGAGTCCAATAACCATGGACCTCCCTAGTCTGAGAATATCAGACCCCAGCTGTCTGCTTTACCTTGGCTGGTGATCCAATTTTGGGGGGACCCCTATGTGTTTTATTTTTTTAATTATTTATTTAATTTAAAATAACAGCGTGGGGTGCCCTCAGTTTTGGATTACCAGCCAAGGTGAAGCTGCCAGCTGTGGTCTGCAGGCTGCAGCCATCTGCTTTACCCTAGCTGGCTACAAAAATAGAGGGAACCCCACGTCATTTTTTTTCATTTTTTTTGGCTAAATACAAGGCTAAGCACCCGTTAGTGCCACATGAAAGGCACCAAAGGGTGCAAAATTACAAAATGCAGGAGAGTGGGACATTATGTGTCTTTCTGCCATTATAATGACAGAAAAGACTGATATGAAGTGTACAAGCACTAGAAAATCACCAGAGCGCTCTACGCTGTGAAAAGCAGTAGAAAATGGCACTGGACTGAACATGTGACCGCCTCATGTAGGTTGAAGCTATGGATCTGTACTGCCCTGGGGACTCGGCTGCTCTCCACCGAGCCTCTCGGATCCGGGCTCGGGTTGTTGGTGGCTCGAGTGCCTCCGGACCGGGGGCCACGTCGCTCTGGAAAGGGGGGGGTTTGGTTGTTTGGTTTGGGGTGGACCGGTTTCACGTCCGGAGCCGCGGTGACCGGTAACAGTTCGTGACGCCACCCACGGGTCGTGGTTAGGTGATGGGCACCACCGCTGCGGTGAGGGTGCGGGGGCTCGTCCGGGATCGGTGGTGGGTCGCAGATAGGTGTTGACCCCTCCTTGGGTAGGGTGTTTGTTGGTCCCGGGGCCAGGTGGCAGGAGTGGGGGGTTGCAGGACGCAGGGGCTCGCTTGCAGCGCGGTGCCTGATGGCACTGGTGTACTCACGATTAA
This sequence comes from Anomaloglossus baeobatrachus, assembly GCF_048569485.1. Classification (NCBI taxonomy): domain Eukaryota; kingdom Metazoa; phylum Chordata; class Amphibia; order Anura; family Aromobatidae; genus Anomaloglossus; species Anomaloglossus baeobatrachus. Next base: position 236,463,059 of record NC_134355.1, read on the forward strand.
ACCACACAGAGTCAATGGTAAACCAAGTTCGGTGTAGATCTGTGCCCGCAGCCGGCTGCGTGTGTCCCCAGTGAGGTTGGTGATGTCGCCTTTCTCCTGCACCTTTAAATTTTCTATAGTGACTCCTATGCTTCAGCAACGGTAGTCCGCTCCCCGGCTTTTGTGTACCGGAGGAGGCCTTTTGCCCGCAGGCGCTGGTCCTTTGGATCTCTGGCCCTTGGCGGTGGCTCTTATCCGGAATCGGTGGGCTGTTGCCGTCTATCGGGACTTTGGGTGGGCATGAACTACTGAGATCCAGACCGCAATCAGTAGATTTGTCTGAGATCGGTTGCTTCTGGGCTAGAAAGGGGTCCGAGTACCCTGCCTGGTGCTCCGGTTGACTTGTTAGCTCCCCGGTTCGGGTCCGAAGGGTCACCACCCTCTTCTCGATCCCTACGGTTCCGCAGTTCAGTCCCTGACCGGACTCCTGCAGACGGCCACCACCGTCTGCCTGCCTGACCGTTCCAAGGGGTCCTAGGCTCCGTCCTAGGCCCCTGACTCTTAGCTCACCACTTTTACTCCTCTCACTACTCCTCTCCCCACTCGACTCACTTGTCCTTTCCCTGCCTCAGGCCAGCAGACTCCTCGGAGGGCGTGCCTATCCGCCTGGCTCCGCCCACCTGGTGTTCCTTGCTAGACCTGAGGGAGGCGGTCAGGACTTGTTGGCTGCTGGTGCCTCACTGGGGTGGGGGTGTGTGTGGTGTTGTGTGTTGTTACCTGTGACCCCTAGGGGTCCAGGGCATCACAGATCCTGGGTAAATTTTTGTATTTTCCCTCCTTCAGTTTTTTTGCAGTGCGCAAACAAACGTAAGGCACACGGATGACATACGGACCGTATATGGAACAGAAACAGATGCCACACGGATGCACCCGTAATAAAAAACAAACCGTTTTTTGCGGACCGCAAAAACGGATCGGTCGTGTGAATGTAGCCTTATTCTGATCTGCCGTTTATAAACAGCAGGCAGAAATAATTGTATAGCGCCCCCCCAGCGTCAGAAAATCTCCGGGGTTTCAGGGGATAGCTGAGACCCTGGAGATCATGATTTAGGCCGTTTTTTCCGGTCCCCGCTCACGTGATCAGAGGTATACACCGTATACCGATGATCACGTTACAGTAAATAACAGCGTCCGTAAAAAATTATTTATCTCCCATCTGCCATGAACAAACATGATAAATCTCCTCCCCGATCCCCTCCGGTCCCCCGGTGTCGCCAAAGTGCCCCCCCTGACCCCCTCCCGGAAATCCAAGATGGCCGCGCGCACAGCAGCGCACCGGCCGCATTCACCCTACTACTCTGACTTCTGTCGCATGTGCCATGACACATGTGACAGAAAACGCCTCCCCAGGCCCTGCCAGGTCACCCCCTATAACCCCACCGGTGTTCCCCGGTGTCCCACGGTACCTGTGCAGCGTTGATCCCCTGCGGCCCTCTCCTTCACAATAGACGCTGCCGCATGCACAGAGCGGCTGTCAGCTCAGCTTCCTGTGTTCAGACACAGTGAGTGGTGGTTATGCATCTGTAAGCTTAATAGGTGGCACGGTGGCTCAGTGGTTAGCACTGCAGTCTTGCAGCATTGAGGTCCTGGGTTCAATTCCCACCTAGGACACCATCTGCAAGGAGTTTGTATGTTCTCCCCGTGTTTGCATGGGTTTCCTCTGGGTACTCTGGTTTCCTCCTACACTCCAAAGACATACAGATATGGAATTTAGATTGTGAGCCCCAATGGGGACAGTGTTCCCAATGTATGCAAAGCGCTATGGAATTAATAGCGCTATATAAATGAATAAATTATTATTATTACTGCAATGCCCTGCTCATGAGGTAAGGAACATAGTTGATCAGGAGAGCTATATACTACATTTCCAAATGGAGGTATTTGATTTTATAGTTGCCCTGCTGAACGACTACCAAACATGAGAGTCTGTTATACGTCACAAGAAAACACATCTAAATAGCGAGCTCTATTGTTTAGTATTCATTCAGCTGGATAACTGGACTTAAAGGGGTATTCCATCTCCAAGATCCTATCCCCAATATATAGTAGGTGGAATAGCAATAATATCAGCAAATACCAATATTTGGAAATGTAGAATAGTTCTCCTGATTAGGCATTCCCTTACCTCATGAGCAGGGCATTGCAGCTTTGGTAGCAACCGTTACGACATGGACTCTGCTGCTGTGGACCCGGGGAGAGTGGGTGCAGATTCATTGTACCCACACGCCTCACATGGAGGGTCTGCAGTCCTAGAAAATGGGGGATACGTTCCCTGAGTGTCTCCCCCCATATTCTAGATGGTCCAGAGTCGTCGTGGGACCCTCTTACTTTTTTTCTTACAATAAATTGGTGAAAGAGGGAATGTTTTGGGGAGTGTTTTTTCAAATAATTTTTTTTTGTCAATTTTTTTGTTAGTACTGACAGTTTATGATGTCGGGTATCTGATAGACGCCATGACATCACAAACTGCTGGGCTTGATGTCAGGTGACTTTACAGCTAGTATCAACCCCATTTATTACCCCGTTTGCCAATGCACCAGGGCACGGAATGAGCTGGAGTGAAGCGCCAGGATTGGCGCATCTAGTGGATGCGCCATGTCTGGGGTGCCTGCGGCCTGCTATTTTTAGGCTGTGAAGGCCCAATAACTATGGACCTTCCCACCCTGAGAATACCAGACCACAGCTGTCCGCTTTACCTTGGCTGGTGATCCAATTTGGGGGGGGACCCTACTTTTATTTTGTAATTATTAATATTTATAAAATAATTATAAAAAAAAGAGCCTGGGGTGACCTCCATATTGGATCCCCAACCACGGTAAAGCTGCCAGCTGTGGTTTTCAGGCTACAGTAGTCTGCTTTACCCTAGCTGGCTATCAAAAATGGGAGAACCCAACGTCATTTTTTTTTTTAACTATTTTTTAAATAGAAAAAAATAATGGGCTTCCCTGTATTTTGATTGCCAGCCAAGGTAACGCCAGGCAGATGGGGGTGGCAACCCGTAGCTGTCTGCTTTATCTGCACTGAGAATCAAAAATACCGTGGAGCGCTACGTCATTTTTTTTAAAGATTCATTTGATTTTCAACACATGCAGCTCTGTCTGATCCATCAGACAGCACAGCTGCATGGGAGAAAGGACACTGTGCTCCGTGCAGAAATCACTCTGTGAGAGTGACCACAGGCTCCCGGCTGTAAGCGGTGGCACGGGTTGCCATAGCAACGCTGCTCCGATTACGTGATTCCGGTGCCGCTGTGTGCCGGTAGAGGGACGTCCCTGTCACCGCTACCAAGCGCGTTGCTATGGCATTGGGGATCGCCGTTATTGACCGGCTGTGTCAGCCAGTCAGGAGCCGGCTTCTGCGGACGCTGGTAACTACGGTAAACATCGGGTAACCAAGAAGCCCTTTCCTTGCTTACCCGATGTTTACCTTCGTTACCAGCGTCCGCCGCTCTCACGCTGTCAGTGTCGGCTCCCTGCACACAGCCAGACTACACATTTGGTAATTAACCCAATGGGTACTGTGGCTAGGAGTGCAGGGAGCCAGCGCTAAGTAGTGTGCGCTGGTAAACAAGGTAAATATCGGGTTGGTTACCCGATATTTACCTTAGTTACCAGGCGCAGCGTCGCTTCCACGTGTGCTGCTGGCTGGGGGCTGGTAACTGGTTGCTGGTGAGATCTGCCTGTGTGACAGCTCACCAGCAACCCGTGTAGCGATGCTCCAGCGATCCCTGTCAGGTCAGGTTGCTGGTGGGATCGCTGGAGCGTCGCTTAGTGTGACAGTACCTTAAGGGAACGGGGAAGCAGAGCGGGGAGTCGACCGTGTGCTAGAGCATGTCGCCGGTACACGGCGATACACAAACGTGCATCGTGTAACAGAGAGATGCAATGACAGGTCCTAGCATGAGGCGTCATAGTCATGTGACCAGTCTGTAGCCAATGAGATAATAGACACGTGACTGGTCACATGGTTATTTTGACGTCACGATAGGTCCTGCATCACTGCTGGTGTTCCCGGAGGACGCAGCGATTACCGATGGAAAAGCTGCGGGAGACAGAGTGCAGGACGCATCCCGGGGACAGGTAAGTGTTATGGCAATGTTTATTAACTGTATGTGTACTGTGAGGTAGCAGCGTTGCTTGGGCAAAAACGTGAGGCAGCAGCGTGTTCACACCAACAGTCTATTTATTGTGGCAGCATAAATAGATCCAATTTCCCACTGTCAAAGTCTCTTCCGGATCACAGCCGGTGCATATAGACAAATTCTTTGCATCAAAAAGTCTTGTTACCTTAGGACCCCGTTAACCGCAGGGATCTGTGTAAGGTTCTCCTAGGCTCACACTCTTGGCCTGTGTTCACTCCACACAGAGCCAGCCCAGCTCACACAGCATGTGTTAGCTTCACCAAACCTGGCTCTCAACTGAGACACACCCTGCTGTGCTCTGCATGATTTAAACGAAAATGCCGGACATGAGGATTGCTACAAAACCTGGACTGGGAGGAGGGATCTGTCTCCCTGTTACCCTTTGTGCTATACTCCCAGTAATAGCTATAGCAAACTCAGAGGGTTTCCAGACACTTTCTGGGGGACACATAGCGGTCTTCAAATATTACCCCTGTCACTGCCTCACATATCCCCCCCTCAGTTCAAACGGGCGGGGTTGAACTTTTGCCAACATACAGGGACCTCTGGACAGGGCATCCGCATTACCCTGCAACCTACCAGCCCGGTGTTCCACAGAAAAGTGAAAGGTCTGCAAGGAGAGAAACCACCTGGTGACTCTAGCATTTCTCTCCTTAGCATTCCTCATCCAGACCAAAGGGGAGTGGTCTGTCACCAGGCGAAATTGTCGCCCCAGCAGGTAGTAGCGTAGGGATTCCAGAGCCCATTTTATGGCCAGGCACTCCTTCTCCACTATGCTATAGTTCTTCTCTGCCGGGGTGAGTTTTCTACTCAAATAGGTGACCGGGTGCTCTTCTCCATCTACCTCCTGGGACAGAACTGCACCCAGACCCACCTCAGAGGCATCTGCCTGTACTGTAAACTCCTTTTGAAAGTCAGGGTTGACAAGGACAGGCTGACCACATAGGACTACCTTTAGCACCTGAAAGGCTTCCTCTGCTTGTGTATTCCAGTGGACCATGACCGACTTCTTCCCTTTTAAAAGATCGGACAAAGGCGCCGACCTTCCAGCAAAATTGGGTATGAATCGTCGGTAATACCCCATTATACCCAGAAAGGCTCTTACCTGTTTTGTGGTAAGGGGACGAGGCCAGTTTTGAATGGCTTCGATTTTGTTTACTTGTGGCTTGATAACCCCTTGGCCTATCACATACCCCAAGTAACGGGCTTCTTTGAGACCCATAGCACATTTGTTTGGATTCGCCGTCAGACCAGCAGCTCTGAGCGAATCCACTACCGCTTGTACCTGAGATAGGTGGGTGCTCCAGTCACTGCTATAGATGATGATGTCATCCAAATATGCGGAGGCATATGGTTGATGGGGTTCTAACACTATGTCCATTAATCTCTGAAACGTGGCCGGAGCCCCATGTAAACCAAATGGCAAGACGACATAGTGATAGAGCCCCCCTGGCGTGACAAAAGCTGTCTTTTCTTTTGCTGCCTCTGTCAGCGGCACCTGCCAGTAACCTTTAGTGAGATCGAGAGTCGTGAAGTACTGGGCCCGTCCCAGTCTCTCTATCAGCTCGTTGACCCTGGGCATGGGATACATATCAAATTTCGAAACCTCATTTAACTTTCGGAAGTCATTACAGAATTTTAAAGAACCGTCTGGTTTCGGGATCAGCACAATGGGACTGGCCCATTCGCTCGTGGATTTTTCAATAACCCCTAGTTGGAGCATCTTTTTTACCTCCTCCGCAATGGCTTGCCTACGAGCCTCTGGTACCCGGTATGGCCTCAGGCGTACCCTTACTTGAGGCTCGGTGACAATATCATGGTGGATTACGGTTGTTCGGCCTGGTAGGCTTGAGAACACATCCGTATTCCGCTGCACTAACCTCCGAGACTCCCGTCTCTGCTGTTTTGAGAGAGAATCCCCTATCCTCACTCCCAATTCATCATCAGGGGACTCCTCCTTTGTTGTTGTCAAGGCACCTGAAAAGGTTAGGTCCAACGTTACGTCAGCCACCATACATTCCCTGTCTTTCCACGCCTTCAGCAGGTTTACATGGTAGATTTGCCCTGGTTTTCTTCTACCTGGCTGATACACCTTATAGTTTACTTCCCCCACTTTCTCCCGGATCTCATAGGGACCTTGCCATTTGGCTAAGAACTTACTTTCTGCAGTAGGTATTAGGACTAAGACACGATCTCCCGGTTTAAAAGACCTGATGGAGGCCTTTCTATTATACTGAGTACTTTGGGCTGCCTGAGCATCCAGCAAATGCTCTTTAACAATGGGCATTATTGCCGTGATACGATCCTGCATACCCATAACGTATTCCACTGTGCTTTTGTGAGGGGTGGGCTCCTGTTCCCAAGTTTCCTTAACTATATCCAGCAGTCCCCGCGGATGTCTGCCATATAGTAACAGTAACTCAAATGGCGAGAACCCGGTGGAAGATTGTGGGACCTCGCGGATAGCGAACATTAAATAGGGCAATAACATGTCCCAATCTTTCCCCTCTTTGGAGACCACCTTTTTCAACATAGCCTTCAGAGTTTTATTAAAACGTTCCAATAGACCATCAGTCTGGGGATGGTACACTGACGTGCGTAGCTGCTTGATCTGGAGGAGTTTGCACAGTTCCTTTGTAATTTTAGACATAAAGGGAGTGCCCTGATCGGTCAGGTTTTCTTTGGGTAACCCCACGTGACAGAACATAGCAAACAACTCCCGAGCAATAAGCCTCGCCGAGGTGTGACGTAGTGGAATGGCTTCCGGATAACGTGTCGCGTAATCCATCACTACCAGGATGTGCTGGTGACCACGGGCTGATTTTACAATGGGTCCGATCAGATCCATAGCAAACCGCTCAAAAGGCACCTCTATAATGGGTAAAGGTATCAGAGGACTACGGAAACGGTGCGTTGGTGCGGTCAACTGACAAACTGGGCAGGACTCACAGAACCTCTTAATTTCTGCGCCGACCCCTGGCCAGTAAAACCGCTGAAACATGCGTTCCCGCGTTTTCTCTTCACCTAGGTGCCCACTCATTAGGTGGTTATGAGCCAATTCCAAGGTCTGACGGCGGTACGGCTGAGGGACCACCAACTGTTCCACTATTTCCCCCCGGATTGTATCAACCCGATAGAGCAACTCTCGCTTTAGAGCCATGTAGGGAGTTTCCAGCCTGGCACCAGGCCGCTGGGGTACCCCATCAATTACCTGTACATTTCCACGTCCAGGAGCCAATGTGGGGTCCCGGAGCTGTGCTGTTCCGAAATTATCTGGAGACACGTTCAACTCTGGGATTGCCTCGGGTGGCTCAACCTCTCCTGTCATTACCTCTAGGGGGAACCTGGAAGGGTTACACTCTGTCCCTATACTGGTGACCCCTACGGCAGGTATCCCTGAGTCGGGATCGTCCGGCTCAGGGCCTGGTTCAATCATACACCTCGGAGGGCTAGGTTGCCTCCCACATAATGTCCAGAACAGGGGCAAGTCTCTTCCCAAAATAACAGCATATGGAAGTCTTTTCATCACCCCCACTTCATGTTGAACCTCTCCACACGAGGTAGCAATGGTGACCCTTTCCATAGGGTATTCACTTAGGTCTCCATGAATACAAAGTACCCCTACTTTATGTCCTGTAGGGTTTTCCCCGGAGACCAAGGAGGCATGTACAAGAGTCCCTACACTTCCTGAGTCCAACAAAGCCTCTGCTGTATAGCCATTAACACGTACTTTGCAGAGATGGGGCTCCTCCCCCATAGTAACAGTGCTTACGGTACAAACAGTATGGGCATACATTGATACCCGGCGAGCGTACCGGCAGTCCATGGGTTCTGATGTGAGTGGGCACTGTGCCATCACATGCCCGAGCTGATGGCACCGCCAGCCAATAACAGCAGAGGTGTCCCTGTTTCGGGTGTCTGACTTTGGGGAACCGGGACTCCGGCTGACCTTAGTCTGGGGTTTACTCTCTGCCAGGGCTGAAGACGGGGCAGCACCCGAGGAGGGACGGGAGTCTTTTACCAACTGTGAAGGGGGCGTATCCCTACGGAGTGCCCGCCGTGAAGCAGAGTCCCGGACCAACTCCTGGGTAGCTGTGTAGCGTTCCACCAAATTCACTAGCTGGTCTAGGGTACCGGGGTCCCCTTGTCCCACCCACCGTTGAATGGGGGCTGGCAAAGTCCGCACAAACCGTTCAATCACCACCCGCTCAATCATCTGTCCGGGGTTCAAGGTCTCCGGCTGCAGCCATTTTTTTACAAGGTCCAGTAAGACATGGGCCTGTGAGCGTGCAGGTTTTCCCTCCTCAAAGGACCACTGATTCACTCGTTGGGCCCGGAGATAAGTGTTAACCCCCATTCGTGCAAGGATCTCACCTTTCAGTGTGCCATAGTCCTTGGCATCCTCCGTGCTGAGATCCAGGTAGGCTTTTTGGGGTTCACCTACCAAGAACGGGGCCACGACATCAGTCCAACGGTCGATAGACAATTTCTCTCGCTCAGCGGTCCTCTCAAACACGGAGAGAAAGGCTTCTGGGTCATCCTCTGCACTCATCTTCATAAGTGCCGCCCTTACTCTGTCCTGGGCCGCAGGAAGGACTGGATGACCTGGAGTTACCGCTGGGAGCGCTTCTCGCAGAGCAGAAAGCTGTTTAGTCAACAAGCTGTTTGTCTCCTGTTGCTGAACTAACGCCCGCTGGAGCTGGACATTGGTTTGTTGCTGCTGAGCATTAGCCTGTTGCTGCTGAGCATTAGCCTGTTGCTGTTGTGCACTGGATTGTGCAAAAGCCTGCTGTAGTTGAGCAGTAGACTGGGCCAGCTGCTTTACAAGATCCTCCATAGGGGCTGCTGAGTTAAACTGTAACTTTGCAGGCTTGATCATAAACATGTGAAAACTGGGTTGTTGCCCCTAGCAACCAGGCTGCAACGCCTGTAAGCTTCGTGGACCCGCCGATCCACCACAAACAGTCAGTAAAAATTTTTTTTTTTTCTCCGGGTAAGTACCTCTTAGGCCATTGCCCTTAGCAACCAGGCTGCCATGCCCGCATTCTCCACCATAATGTGAGGTAGCAGCGTTGCTTGGGCAAAAACGTGAGGCAGTGAGGCAGCAGCGTGCTCACACCAACAGTCTATTTATTGTTGCAGCATAAATAGATCCAATTTCCCACTGTCAAAGTCTCTTCCGGATCACAGCCGGTGCATATAGACAAATTCTTTGAATCAAAAAGTCTTGTTACCTTAGGACCCCGTTAACCGCAGGGATCTGTGTAAGGTTCTCCTAGGCTCACACTCTTGGCCTGTGTTCACTCTACACAGAGCCAGCCCAGCTCACACAGCATGTGTTGGCTTCACCAAACCTGGCTCTCAACTGAGACACACCCTGCTGTGCTCTGCATGATTTAAACGAAAATGCCGGACATGAGGATTGCTACAAAACCTGGACTGGGAGGAGGGATCTGTCTCCCTGTTACCCTTTGTGCTATACTCCCAGTAATAGCTATAGCAAACTCAGAGGGTTTCCAGACACTTTCTGGGGGACACATAGCGGTCTTCAAATATTACCCCTGTCACTGCCTCACAGTACATTTATAATACATTTTTGTGTGTTTGTGATTGCCTCCCATTGTTTCCTATGGGTTCGAGTGGTTCACCGAACCGAACTCGAACCAGACCTCGGTTCGGCGAACCGAGCTCGAGCCGAACCGCGACCGGTTCGCTCATCTCTAGAAATGATCTGCACAGATGGCCAGAAGCTTTGTGAGTTGGATCCAGGCCCCGATGAAGAAGGTGCTGAGCATAATGTACAGCCTCATTTCCAAACCGTACATCATCCTGGTGGAGACAATGGGGAACATGATGAGGAGACTCCGATACCTGATTGTAACGACAACTTTGCTATTCGGTCAGGGAAGGAAGAGGTTGTCACGGAGGACTCAGGACGAGGTGAATGAAAACACACAGGGTGATGATGAGCTTGGAGACCCCACCTACTGTCAAACCAAAGTCAGGCAGTCAATGACGTCAGCAGAGGAGGTGGAGGAGGATGCTACTGACGAAGAGTTTACGCTGTATCTTCCTGGACAGAGACAAAGTACTGGAAGCACGTCAACAACTGAATCCTCGGCCACAACTCTGCCTCTGAGCATAAGTCATGTTGGCTATGCAGGTCGCATGGGCTGTAAGCCTTGCCTAGCCTGGGACTTTTTGGACATCGCAAAGAATCACCCAAGTCATGTAATCTGTAAAATTTGTCAACAATCTCTAAGTAGAAGGCAAAAACTCACAACTTTGAGTACTTCCTCCATGAAGTGTCACATGGATATGAATTGATAGCGTGAGGGTGTATTGCTAAGCTTTAGCCTCTGTCAATGCAACATGCTTATTTGCCGTTCATTGCATGCATTGTTGCAGACTACACACAAGGGGCTGCTGTTTTTTTGGATCTGCCTTTGTCTGTTTAATCACTATAGCAATAGCAAATTGGTCTTCGGGTGTGGCCTTGGAGATGATGTCTATGAACAGAAGGAAAAGCTAAAGGTGTGTGTTACAGCAAGGAGCCACCGCGGAAACACTTCGCTCAATTGAGAGGGGAGTTGTGTTGTACTTTGATGATGAGCACTGTAACGTCAGTGAGCAGCATCCTGTGCCACAGACCAACATTCTTACGGTGCTGTCTATACTGTTTACCGTGGGAGGAGCGTAAAGTCTGTATTTCTGGCAACTGGACATCACAGTACCCGGGTACGGTAGGCTGTGCCCAGACAATAATGCGGGCACGCAACACTTTGTTTTATTAGCAAAACACATATCTGTTCTGGGTAGGCCGACTCTATAGACAATAAGACTTGCTGCCTCTGCACTGTCAAATTGTCACGTACAGTTTAAATCAAAGAGGGACAGCGACACATGTTTGCATTGACTGTTGCTTTTCAAGATTTCCATGACTGTGTTGCAGAGCTGTGTGGTTTGCATTCACACTGTTATCATCTGCCTTATCTGTGAGGCTTTAGCTAACAAGGGTATTCAGGGGGGGTCATGTGTTTTAAACTTGGAAGCTCTTGTGATGCGCCACTGGTAAGTTGTGTTCACACACACACACACACACACACACACACGCACAAACACACAATTACTGCTGCTACGCAGAGGGATTAGCAGGTGGTAGGCAACTGAATTGATTTTTCTATTATTTCAATTTTATGCATGGTTCTTATTGTTTGTTTTGGGAAAGTTAAACAATTATTTATCAACCCAACTGCCTAGAGTCCTTTTCCTGTTGCATGGTTTTGCTGCATACTGGGGAGCCCACCCTGTACACGACTTGAAATGAAGCATAAGTCGCAATGGGAATTTCACTATGCTACAATGCGGCCTAGCGGGGCTGTGCAACCACCGCCTGCCCCATCAAGTGCATCTGCGTGCTCTTCATCCTCTGTGACTGTGGGGACAGCAGTCACACATGCTTTTTCACGCTGAACTTCCACCCCTTTACCCGTAAGCGGGAGTGTGATTGGCAGGTCGTCACTTGTTTTGGAAGTGGAAACAGATGGTATTGTTGAGCTGTCAGACATCGAGAGAACCACCATTGGATGAAGGCAACATTATATCAACGCCTGCACCTTCGTTACAGATTGGCTGGACTACCTGCAGTTAATAATTGCATTCTAGAAATGGAAAGGAGTGTAGACTGCACATGTGTTGTACCTTGCTTGGCAGCAAAGGAACACTAACTTAGTATTCCAGATAATTTTAGGATGGCAGAAAAAATGTCAGCTCTTTGGGCAAATTAAATAGCGTGGCAAAAGTGGGCAGGTGGGTATAGTGGCCATGTTCTGTGGTTACCAGGAGAGTAAAGGAAGCCTCACTTTCTATCCCTCCTAATGAGGAAATGCAGCAAGGAATTCCCTGAGTTTGCCTTTAAAAATAGCGTAGGAAAATGTGCATGAGGGTAGAATGCAGAGGTGGTGGGACTTGCTTGGCACAAGTGGGACACTATAGGAGTATAGCAGCCACTTTTTGTATGCCACTAACTTTCAGCACTATTTGCTATTAAAATAACGTAGCAAACATGGGCAGGAAGATAGAATGCAGAGGTGCTGGAACTTGCTTGGCACCAGTGGGACAACAATGGAGTATAGCAGCCACTTTTTGGATGTCGCTAAGTTTCAGCACTGTTTGCTATAAAAAAAAAACGTGGCAAAAGTGGGCAGGTGGGTACAGTGGCCGAGTTCTGTGGGTCAGTGCACAGGAAAGGAAGCATCACTTTCTATCCCTCATAATGATGAAATGCAGCAAGGAATTCCCTGAGCTTAGGTACACAGACGCTATCTAAAGCTGTATACAGCGTTTCCACGGACCACGTGGAGTGAAAAGAAAAGGATGATCCGGCACAAAATCTCCTTTGGTAAAAACATCCAAAATTTATTGAAACATCATTAAAAATAGCGTGAAGACCAAGTATCCACTCAGATGGAAAGCATGCATCTGAGTGGATACTTGGTCTTCACGCTATTTTTAATGATGTTTCAATAAATTTTGGATGTTTTTACCAAAGGAGATTTTGTGCCGGATCATCCTTTTCTTTTCACTCCACGTTGCCTGTTACCGGTTGGGATAAACCGAAGGATCCTAGGCACCCGCTAGGCTGAACAGTCTGGGCAGCAGGTGAGCTGAAGTTTTCTTCCTATTTACGTTTCCACGGACCTGCCTGTCAGCTATGGCTCTGAGCCCCAGGAAATCAGCCCTGAAAAGGGCTGAAATAAACTTCTGTCCCTAATCTGTACAGCGCTGTGTGTGTAGCGTACACAGCAGGAGCGGCGACAGGAGCTGCGTGAGCGGTGACTGTCACCCACACACACAAAGGAGATAATGGCGGCGACAGGGGAAATGGCCGTATTTTATAAGGCAAGGACATGTGACATTCACAGCCTATGACACATGTGTCGCGGGTGGGGAGGAAGCCGCCGCTGCTGCGCTCTCGCTGGCGCTCGGGTCTGGCGCTGCTGCTGCTGCTGCTCTGTGGCTCGAGTGGTGGGCCGGATCCGAGCACTCGAGCGGCGCTCCTCGCCCAGACAGTGAAAGCGGTGATTTGGGTTTGGGGAGTTGGTCCGTGACGCCACCCATGGTTTGTGGTGAGGTTAGGACACAACCGCTGCTCTGGATGGGGATCCCGGGAGCGATGACAGGGAGCAGCCGAGATGTTTCTCTCCCCTCCGTGGGTAGGGGGTTGGTGGTCCCGGGGCCCGGTGAGGTGGAAAGGGGAGGCAGGGTTGGCAAGGTGCAGGGTCACGGGGGCAGCGCGGTGCCAGATGACACGGTAGTACTCACTCAGCCAATGATGGATACAGACTCTCCGGTAAAACAAACGGCTGGATGGACAGGTCCCGCAGCCGGCTGCGGTAGTTACTCCCGGTAGGTTGGTGGTGGCTGCCTTTCCCTGCACCTGTTGTGTATCTTCGGTCCCGATGGCTTCCCACCGGTAACCCACTCCCCAGCTTGGATATGGGCCGGAGGAGCCCCTTTTGCCCGCAGGCTCTGGCCCTGGGAATTCTAACTGTGGCGGTAGTTGTATTTCCCTTTCTCGGTTTGGACGGTTGCCTTCAGTCGGGTCTTTGCTGCTAGGAAACCTCGGAGGTTCCGGTCGCTAACGGATTTGACCAGTTTAACGGCGACTCCAAGCCTGGTCGGGGTCCGTAGGCCCTGCCGGTTTGTGCTGGCTTCTCTTCGCTCCCCGGTTCGGTACCGGCGGGCCGCTGCCCGTCCCCGGTCCTACGGATCCACGTCAATCATCCTCTCCTGCAGACGGCCACCACCGTCTGCCAACCTTGCTCTCGGTGCCCGGGCCACGTACCCGGACACGGTCAGTCTGCTCCTCTACTACTACTTCACTCCTTCTCTTTCACTCTCCCTAACTCCACTGCCTTCCTTTCCCGCCTCCAGGACTGTGAACTCCTCAGTGGGTGAGGCCAACCGCCTGGCTCCACCCCACCTGGTGTGGACATCAGCTCCTGGAAGGAGGCAACAAGGATTTGTGTGTGACTGGTGTGCCTATCTCGGAGTGTGGGGTGTGTTGCAGTACCTGTGATGACCTGGCTAGTCCAGGGCGCCACACATGCCCTTGCTTGTCTGGCAAAAAGTACACTTAGCTGTGTGTGTGTCTGGGATTGGCTGACATGCTGGCCCTTCCCACTACACGCAGGCTTAGAGAAAAAAAAATAATGGCCATTCTCCCAGCAGCACAGATCTAAATGCGTACCCCCCCCCCACACACACTATACGCTGAAATTTGATAATAGTGTGGATCACAGAGTGACTCACACTATTACAGTGAAAAGCCAGCTAGTAACTAGCTAGGCTTTTTGCTGATCGAACCGTTATCGAACGTAACTCGAGCTGTCGAGCGTTTAGCAAAAAGCTCGCATTCGAGTTCGATCTCGTTCACCCCCCAAAATCACTCGAACATGAAATTGGCGAACCTCGAACATCGCTCATCTCTACTCATGATCAACAAAAAGTCCCTTTGTCTGAAACGACCAGACAATGGGTGTGTTAGATAAAATCAAGGGCCATTTTAAATTAGTCCAGCATTTTTGGTTATATTCAATATGTATTAAATGCCATCCAAAACAAGTGTAATCCTTGATGAAGCAGCGGTAATAGCCCATCAGGCCCAGGTACTGCCTTACCTCTTTGATGTTGAAAAGAGTAAACAGTGATATATCATACATTTTCACAAATTGCTGTATAGCATACATGATAAAAATCCATTGTGAAATAGGACTATATTATATATGGGCATAAATCGTGCAATATGTTTGAGAACAAAAAGGAGAAAAACGATCAAGGACCCAATAAAGATAAGAATCAAAATTTTTCAAAAAAACAATCAATTTTTATTTTTAAGATATTAACACAAGTGAATATGTGGACGCAACATATGCATCATATTATTTATAGCGGAACCATGTTTTTAATTACTTAATATACTACCTATAGCGCTATGGCTTGTTATTCATACACTTTGTTTCCAAAATTCATTACCAATCATATACATGCCATATATAGCTCCTTGCATGCTGCTAATTATTATGTGGCCTATGATTCAAAAGAGACTATATACATATATATACCAATATCCATCATGAATCAGACATGGTAAATAGTTAGCGTTGTCACCAATAACCAACAGATGTCACTATATTATCTCGGGTATACTACCCATAATATCATATCTATATATACATTCATATAGTCTCAAAAAATTATATACCAACCATATATACACTGTTAGTTGTTATATATCCTATAATTCAGAGGGGGCTAGTATACATGTACCAAAGTTAATTCTAGATCAGTCCTGGTACAAGATTGCAATTATTACAAACAACCAGCAAATGTCACTACATTATACATGTTCACTGGGATTATACATTTACCAACATGCCCTGCTACCAGGGCCAGATTATAGGCAGGGCAGACGGGGCTTCAGCCCCGGGGCCCCCACCAAAAGAGCTTCCAAGGGGGCCCCCACCACCAGGGCCATACTTGCCACCTGTCAGCATTTTCTTTTTTCCTCTTCACAGTCCCCCCCCGTAAAGACAGTCTAATAAAAATCAGCTGTGTTTTCGGAGGGGGGGGGGGGGTTGGCGCACTGCCATTTATTTGTATCTGCGTCTTTCAGACGCAAAAACAAACTGCGAGCACAGGACACTGAATGATCCCGGAAGTACAGCGCTTGCACTTCCGGGGTTAGAGGTGTGCACTGCCAATGAGCTCCCTGCTATGTGCTGCGGCCGTACACAGCGAGGGGCAGGGGGGCCACTGTATCTGCTGTCCCCGCTGCGCTCCTCTGCACTGTGTACATGACAGGCACACTAGCAGGAGGCAGCGCGCTGTGCTGTGCCGGCTCTGCTGTGTGCCCGACATGTACACAGTGCAGAGGAGCGCGCCGGTGCCGGTGACTGCAGTTTCGTCCTTCCTATTCAAATGTATTTGCGTCTTTCTGATGTAAATACATTTGAACAGCGTGCCGGGACTGGGCCCCGCCCCCGACGTGCAGCAACGTGATGAGATCAGCACATTGCTGACGTCATCACAGTGCTGCGGGCGCCACACACAGGGGAAATCAGGAAGTAAGCGCTCCATGGAGGAGCCGAAGATGACAGTTTTAATTAATGGGGATGAGTGGGGAGGGGCTGAGGACACATAACGGGGAACATTTGTGAAGGAACACAGCTTTGTGATAGGCAATGGAGGAGCACTATTCCGAGGGAGGGGAGGGAGGAGTGTGTAGTGATGGGGCAGTGTAATTTGTGTGTGTAGGGGGTAATGAGGGGAGGGGTAATGGGGGGTGCATTATATTTTGTGTGTGTGTGTGTGTGTGTGGGGAGGGGTAATGGAGGGTGCATTATATTGTGTGTGGAGGGAGGGGTAATGGAGGGTGCATTGTATTGCGTGTGTTGGGGGAGGGGTAATGGAGGGTGCATTGTATTGTGTGTGTTGGGGGAGGGGTAATGGGGGGTGCATTGTATTGTGTGTGGGGGAGGGATAATGGGGGGGTGCATTGTGTGTGGTGGAGGGGTAATGGGGGGTAAAGGGGGGGTGCATTGTAGTGTGTGTAGTGGGTGATAGGTGGGTGCATTGTGTGTGTGTGTGTGTGTGGTGGGTGATGGGTGGGTGCACTGTGTGTGTGTGTGTGTGTGTGTGTGTGTAGGGGGTGATGGGGGGTGCATTGTATTTGTGTGTGTGTGTCAGAGCTGTGTGTGTGTAAGAAGCAGTACTGTGTGTGTATATATGAATTAGAGCTGTCTGTGCGGCCCCCCCAGAACTATATGGGTCCCCCAGAGCGCTATGTCACCCATCCCAGTAATGAGTACTTCACCAGAGCTGTTTTCCACTCCAGTAACGTCTATGCCCCCTGCCCCTCCTGTAATGTATATATTGTAGCCCTCAGCTCCTCCTGTGATGTATATATAGCAGTGCTGTCAGTGTGCAGTCATGTCTGTTAGTGACAGCCATCGTGAAACACAGCCACGTGTCCTGAAGGAGCTGGACGGAAATAAGCGGGAGAGGTGAGTGAGGCTGCTGGCGACTTCCCCATATTAATACCTGTAAGGGCTCATGCGCATGTAACTGCTGAATATTCTGCAGCGATTTGACAGCACATGTGCGCGTCAAATAGCTGCAGAAACACTGCGTAATGGATGCAGTTTTTCTGTACTAAAAAAGCTGATTTCATGCGCTCTGGCTGCTGCCCCCACCATAGACAGAGCGGGAGCTGCATCCATAGGGCATGGAATAATTGACATGCTCATTTTATGAACGCACAGATTTGGGTCAACATTTTAGCATCCAAATCGCTGCGTTCATAAAAGCAACGTGCGCACGTATCATGCACAATCTACATAGATTGTGCAGGGGAAGCAGGACGCATGCATTTACACTGCAGTGCAATACGCAGCATAAATGCATGGAATTACGCAACGTGCGCACGAGCTCTAATGCGTCTGTGTCTGCATGTATGTCAGTGACTGTGCATATATTTGTCTGTTTATATGTATTTTTCTGAATTTGTCTTCAAATATGTATATGTACGTATGCCTGTATGTGTATGTGTGTGTCTGTGTGTGGATGGGGTCCACTGAGACTCTTTCACCCGGAGGCCACAAAAACCTGGAGCCGTCCCTGGCTGCCTTAACATTGGGATCAATAAAAAATATGTGACTAAAGCGGGCTTTACACGCTACAATATATCTAACGATATGTCGGCGGGGTCACGTCGTAAGTGACGCATATCCGGCATCGTTAGTGATATTGTAGTGGGTGACAGCTACGTGCGACCCTGATTGTGGGTTAAAACGTTGATCGCATACATGTCGTTCAATTTTTAAAAATTGAACGTCCGGTTGTTCAATGTTGCTGAGGCAGCGCACATCGCAGTGTGTGACACCCCGGGAACGATGAACACAGCTTACCTGCGTCCCGCCGGCAATGCGGAAGGAAGGAGGTGGGCGGGATGTTTACATCCCGCTCATCTCCGCCCCTCCGATTCTATTGGCCGGCCGCTGTGTGATTTCGCTGTGATGCCGAATGTCCCTCCCACTCCAGGAAGTGGATGTTCGCCGCCCAGAGCGAGGTCGTTTGGAAGGTAAATACATGTGACGGGGGTTAATCGTTTGTGCGACACGGGCAACAAATTGCACGTTTCGCACATACGATGGGGGCGTGTGCGATCGCATACGAGATCGCATATGTAATTGAAACGTGTAAAGCAGCCTTAACTCTACTTTCTGTGTATATGTGATGGCTGTGAGTTATCATGGACTGTATCTGTATTGTAGTACTGTAAAGGTACCGTCACACATAACGAGATCGCTAGCGAGATCGCAGCTGAGTCACGGTTTCCGTGACGCAGTAGCGATCCCGTTAGCGCTCTCATTATGTGTGACACCTACCATCGATCAGGCCCCTGCTGTGAGATCTCTAGTCGTTGCAGAATGGTCCAGGCCATTTTCTTCAAATGCGATTTACTGCTGGGCAGGACACATCGCTGTGTTTGACACTATGTGACAGGGTCACAGTGACTGCTGAGATCGTTATACAGGTCGCTTCTGCCACCTGTATTGTTCCTGCATCACTGGTAAGATCTGACCGTGTGACATCTCACCTGCGACCTCCCAGCGACTTACCAGCGATCCCTATCAGGTCGCATCGTTTTCGGGATCGCTGGTAAGTCGTTGTGTGTGATTGGGCCTTTAATCTGAATGTGGCAGAACAGGATAAGATATGTTCATTGGATTTATATCTAAATGCTACAGTTCGCGCTCTACTGTTATGGCTAAAAATGTTAACGTTATGGGGCCCCCACCAGATTTTCTGCCCAGGGGCACGCACCAACCTTAATCTGGCCCTGCCTGCTACAATAACCAGGACAATAAGAATGGCAATGGTAACCGCTAAGCGGTATGGTATATATTAAACAAAAGCCCCAGCAACAATGTATAAGGTAAGTATATAAGATAGTATACATCTATTATAAATCAGTCCTGGTGCAAGATGCAATTATTATAAACAACCAGCAGGTGTCACTACATTATACATGTTCACTGAAACCGACATGTCCTGCTACAATATATAGGACAATAGGAATGGCAATGATAACCGCTGAGCGGTATGGCATACATAAAGCAACAGCCCCAGCAATAGTGTATAAGGTGAGCACATAAGATAGTTACCACCATAACATAACAGCAATGTACAAGGTAAGTATAGAAGCTGGTTACCGCTATAGTATGAGACTCATACTATAGAGGTTACCAGCTTCTATACTTACCGTGGGTTATCTAATTAATTTTTCGATAGTCCACACACATTCTCATGGTGCCGTCCGTCTTCTTTACCGGGACCAATGGAGCTGCCCAGGGGCTACAACTGTCACGGATAACCCTAGCTTCCTTCATGATCCTCAACATGTCCTTGTGTAAGGTGTTAAATACTGTTTGTATAGAGTCTAGTGCAAGGGTATAAGGAAAACACAGAGACAAAGGTTTGCTAAACAGTTCTTGTATTACTTCATACAAGTAAGTGCACAAAACATGAAGGGTTAAACAGTTGCAGGGTGCAGAGGCTGGGAACAAATTAAGCAGGAATGGATTGTCAAAGTATAATTCAGTCTCTCTTACTGTACTTGTAAATGTCCATAGCAGAGCAGAAGGGTTCCTGTGTGGACACGAGTTCCAGGGATCCAAAACAGAGGATGGCAGAAAAGTAGTTCTTCCAAAGACTTCAGGAGAGCAGGTTACAGGCAGACTGCAAACAGGATTCAGAAGCACTGGTCCATCAGCTGAGATGGCTTAAGCAGGTAAATGGCAGGGAACAGGGCGGGAACATAGAAGCTGAGGAATCCATATTGACTGAGAGCAAAGGTGAGGGCAACAGAACAGGAAGCAAGATGGCCAAGGAAGAAAAAACAGATTAAAGCAAAATGACAAAACAAGGCAAAAAGTCAGAAAACCTCACACCTTAGCACACTGATAATGTGCGGGTGGTATTGGCCTATACCTTTCTTTGATGGGTGGATATGCACCTGTGCGGATGTGGTGTTGGACCCCCTTTATTCTCCCAAAATCTAGCGGGTGTTTACTGAAGACTTGTTCGTATTCTTCCACTACCCTGTAGACCCCCTTCTTTTGATGTGAAGGTGTGGAGTCAGTGCCTATGTGTAATTCCTGACACCACTCCTCTGCCTGACTTGGTGAACTGTCACTAACTGGTTGGGGTGCAGTGATGGTGGATGCAGCTGCTTGGATGCCATGTGTATCTACTGTGACCAGCTTAGCAATGGTGGCATATCTGGTCATCAACACATATCTCAAATTATGAGCCAATTATATACACACCAAACCGGCCAAGGTAAGACGGGAAGGGTGTCAGCACTACTCATAGTACTAATCAAACACAGGAGGAAAGAGTAAAGTGCAAAATCAATACTTTATTGGGACAGACACAACAAGACAAATTTAAAAGAGGTATACTACCAGATCAATAGGGATACAATTATAATAATCCCATTATCATGACAATTTGCAATCCATATATTACATAAAGGTCAAACCAATAAATATTGGAGTAGGAGGTAGATAAGATAAGGACTTGCCAGAACTTTAGTCAGGACTATGAAAGGTAGTAAAGATGAAAAAGGGGGGGGGGCTGTATAGGATTGCAGTGCAGGTAAGCCGTCACGGAGTCTCCAGCTGGAAGCAGGGAGAGACCGTGATGACTACAGAATCAGGCACCAGCAGTAGTAAATTTATAATTGAAATTACATGGTAAGTGGAATAGCTTATTTATAAGTAGTGATGAGCGAGCATGCTTGTAACTACTCGGTACTCGCACGAGTATCGCTGTACTCGGGCTGCTCGGCGGGGACCGAGTAATCTCGCGATACTCGTGCTGTACTCGTGGTCTTCATTTCTGCATGTTGGCGCTCTTTTGAGAGCCAGCCCTCATGCAGGGATTGGCTGGCAGACCACTGCAATGCCACAGCCCTGTTAGTTGTGGAATTGCAGTGATTGGCCGGCCTGCACAGCGTGACCGAGCCTTTATACCGGCCGGCGCGCTGTGCTCTGCTCACAGCTATCCAGACAGTCAGTGCAGGGAGAGTGTCGCTGATTCAGGGAAAGCTTTGCGGCCCTTTATAGCTTTTTCAGTTGCAGGGCTGCAAACAGTGTGACCAAAAGTCCTTCTCAGGACTATTCTAGTTGTATACAGGCAGGCAGGGTATAGCCAGGTCGGAGTACAGTAGCAGAGTCCTTCTCAGGACTATTGTTGCTATATACAGGCAGGGTATAGCCAGGTCTGAATACAGGCTAGTGACCAGAAGAGTCCTTGTCAGGACTATTGTACCAGTATACAGGCAGGCAGGCAGGGTAGTGGTGACCATATACCAGCCTTCATCATATCTGGGGCTGGTGTACACAGTGTAAAACAGTCCAGATAGTGTCTGACTTGTCTGTAATTGTCGCTCCCCAAAAAAACCTGTTAGGTTCTTATTGCGTCCGTGCTTGGTTTTTAAAACCGCACGTGTGTGCCTGTTGGTGGCAGCGTACAGGTGCACTTGTGTGCAATTTCCACAAACTTTGATATAACGCACAAGTAGTGAATATACACGTCAGCAGTGCACAGCATTGCAAAATGCGCAAGGGCATTGGCAAGGAACAAGGAAGTGGACGTGATGGTGGTGCAGGCAGAGGCCGAGGTCGTGGGCAAGCTCTAATTTCGCCACAACAAAGGGCCACATCTAGTCGCTCGCACGTCCTGTCCCAAATTCTTGGGGACCGCAGCAGTACACCGCTCTTGAACCAAGACCATTGTCAACAGGTTGTTAGTTGGATAGCAGATAATGCTTCCAGTCAGATTGGCACCACCACAAACACTCTGTCTTCCACACGGTCAAGTGTCAGTAGCCGTGATACTGCACCGCACATTTCTGAACCTGATCCTCCTTCCTACCACCAGGCTGAGTACACGTCCTCCTCGGACATTAATGATCCCACACTTGGACACTCGGAAGAGCTGTTCACGTTTCCATTCACACATTCTGGCCTCTCGCCAGCTCATATTGAAGTGGGTTATGAGGAGATCGTCTGTACAGATGGCCAAATATTTGAGCAGCCACGTTCTCACGAAGTTGGCAACGTGTCTCAACAAGTGGTGGACGATGATGAGACACAATTGTCAGGAAGTCAGGAGGAGGAGCAGGGTGCGGAAGAGGAAGACGACGTGGTGGATGATCCAGTAACTGACCCAACCTGGCAGGAGGATATGCAGAGCGAGGACAGCAGTGCACAGGGGGAGGGAGGCGTAGCATCACAACAGGCAGTAAGAAGCAGGGTGGTGGCCCCAGGCAGAAGTCAGGCAACCGTTCCCCGGAACAACACGACGACACAAGGTGCCTGTACAAATGTTAGGTCTTCCCGAGTCTGGCAGTTTTTTAAGTTGGATCCAGATGATTCAAAAAAGGCCATTTGCAACACCTGCCGTGCCAGCATCAGCAGGGGTACCAAAACTAGCAGCCTGACCACCACCAGCATGATCAGGCACATGTCAGCCAAGCACCCGACTTTGTGGGAAGTACAACAGAGTCGAGGAGCAGTGCTTGCTGATGTCACTGCTACGTCTTCGCTGGTTGTGCATGCGAGCCAATCCCCTGTCCATGCTGCCTGCGAACAAGCCTCCTCCACTCCTGCACCTGCAGTTGCCTACGCAGAAAGAACACCATCATCAAGCACGTCCTTGTCCCAGCGCAGCGTTCAGTTATCCATTCAGCAAACCTTTGAACGCAGGCGCAAATACACTGCCAACACCCCACATGCCACAGTTCTAAATGCTAACATTTCGCGACTGCTTGCGCTGGAAATGTTGCCTTTTAGGCTGGTGGAGACAGAAGCATTCCGTGACCTGATGGCGGCAGCTGTCCCACGTTACTCGGTCCCCAGCCGCCACTATTTCTCCCGGTGTGCCGTCCCCGCGTTGCATAACCACGTGTCACAAAACATCACACGTGCCCTGAACAACGCTGTTTCACCCAAGGTCCACCTAACCACAGACACGTGGACAAGTGCTTGTGGGCAAGGCCGCTACATCTCGTTGACGGCACACTGGGTTAATATTGTGGAAGCTGGGACCCAGTCTGAGCGAGGGACGGAACACGTCCTTCCCACACCAAGGTTTGCAGGCCCTACCTCAGTCAGTGTTTCACCCACACTCTACAGCTCCGGAATGTCATGCTCTTCAGCCTCCTCCTCCTCCTGCGCATCCTCATCCACTGTACCCTCCACACCAGTCACAAGCTGGAAGCACTGCAGCACTGCCTCGGCGAAGCGGCAACAGGCTGTGCTGAAGCTAATCTGCATAGGTGACAAACCCCACAATGCAGAAGAGCTGTGGACAGCTCTGAAACAGCAGGCAGATCACTGGCTCACACCTCTGAACCTAAAGCCAGGAAAGGTCGTGTGTGACAATGGCCGGAACCTGGTGGCGGCTTTGAGGCGAGGCCAGCTGACACATGTTCCATGCGTGGCCCATGTGCTCAACCTCGTGGTTCAGCGGTTTCTAAAGTCATACCCAGAGCTGTCTGATCTGCTGGTAAAAGTTCGCCGCCTGTCTGCACATTTTCGAAAGTCACCTACTGCTTCAGCCGGCCTTGCCGGCTTTCAGCGCAGTTTGCATCTTCCGGCTCACAGACTGGTGTGTGATGTCCCCACGCGTTGGAATTCAACTCTGCACATGTTGGTCAGGATATGTGAGCAGAAGAGGGCAGTTGTTGAGTACCTGCATCACCTAAGCCGTCGGGAAATGGGTCAAACTCCACACATAACACCTGAGGAGTGGAGATGGATGTCCGACCTATGTACCATCCTCCAAAACTTTGAGGACTCCACCAAGATGGTGAGTGGTGATGACGCCATTATTAGCGTCACCATACCGCTACTCTGCCTTCTAAAACGGTCTCTGCTGAAAAACAAACATGATGCATTGCAGGCGGAGCGCGATGAGTTGCAGCAAGAAACAGTAGTGGGTGTGGGTGATGATAACACACAGCCCAGCCTCGTCTCATCACAACGTGCAGTGGAGGACTATGACGAGGAGGAGGATGAAGACATGGAGCAACTCTCCGGCCAAATTGAGGATATGAAATGCACACCAGTCATATCCTCGGTTCAGCGTGGCTGGCCAGAGGACAGGGTAGATGAGGAGGAGGAGGAGGACAGCATGTTCAGTCATCTTGTTGGTCAGGCTACTGAAGTCCTGGCTGTTAAGAGTCTGGCGCACATGGCTGACTTTATGGTAAGCTGCCTGTCTCGTGACCCTCGCGTTAAGAACATCTTGGCCGACAATCATTACTGGTTGGTAACACTGTTAGACCCACGCTACAAAGAGAACTTTTTGTCTCTTATTCCCGTGGAGGAGAGGTCAACCAAAATGCAGCAGTTCCGGAAGGCCATAGTCACGGAAGTAGGCAAAGCATTCCCCTCACAAAACGCTAGCGGCATAGGTCATGAATCAGTGGACAACCGAGGCGTACAGCCGAGAGAGGCACAAGTCCAATCCGCCAGAGGTAGGGGAACAGTCTTTAAGATGTGGGACAGTTTTCTCAGCCCCTCACGTACCACAGCCCCTGAGGTGCGGGGTAGTGCCACAAGAAATCCTAAGTTTGCCCAGATGCTGAAGGAGTACCTTGCAGATCGAACAACTGTACTCCGACATTCCTCTGTGCCTTACAATTATTGGGTATCCAAGCTGGACACGTGGCATGAATTGGCTCTCTACGCCTTGGAAGTCCTGGCCTGCCCTGCTGCTAGCGTTTTGTCAGAGCGTGTTTTTAGTGCCGCAGGTGGAATCATTACAGATAAACGCACCCGCCTGTCAACTGAAAATGCTGACAGGCTGACTCTGATCAAGATGAACAAGGGTTGGATTGGGCCAGACTTCACCACACCACCAGCAAATGAGAGCGGAATTTAAAGTTTGCCATGTACCTCCACTCACCCATGGGTACACACTTCTGGACTTTGGATAATCGCTGGACTGCTCCTCCTTCTCCTCATGCGCCACCATGATGATGACCGTTACAAATTGCAATACTTAGGCCTTTGTTTCAGGTATACCCCCAGTGGTAAATTTTTTCGCCCATTCTTTGCAGAATGGACATTACAACGACAGGAGACCCGCTCCTTTGCAATGGGAACAATGTTTTGAGGCCCTCATGCACGTCTCTACCCAGGGACAACGTGGAGCCTCCCAATTTTTGGCTGCCCTGCCTAAGGGCTATACTATAATACACCCACTTCCTGACAATGGACACTTAATGTTTTGAGGCCCTCATGCACGTCTCTACCCAGGGACAACGTGGAGCCTCCCAATTTTTGGCTGCCCTGCCTAAGGGCTATACTACAATAGACCCACTTCCTTCCAATGGGCACTTCAGGTTTACAGGCCCTCATGCACGTCTCTATCCAGGGACAACGTGGAGCCTCCCAATTTTTGGCTGCCCTGCCTAAGGGCTATACTACAATAGACCCACTTCCTTACAATGGGCACTTCAGGTTTACAGGCCATCATGCACGTCTCTATCCAGGGACAATGTGGAGCCTCCCAATTTTTGGCTGCCCTGCCTAAGGGCTATACTACAATAGACCCACTTCCTTACAATGGGCACTTCAGGTTTACAGGCCCTCATGCACGTCTGTATGCAGGGGCATTGGTGAACCTCACAATTTTGGACTGCCCTGGCAAAGGAAAATACTACAAAGACTCACTTCCTCAAAATGGGCACATTAGACTCAAGAGGCCTTCATGTACGTCTCTTCTCAGGGACATCGGAGTGCCACACAATGTTTTCACGTAAAATCTTTCATGTATTAATCTCAAAAAGTAACATACACCAGCTCTATCTCACTATTGGGTATGTGCCCTTAACATTTCCGCCATGAAAAATCATTTTGGGGTCATTTTGGAAGGTTTTCTGGTGAGTCCGTAAAAATGGCGTAAAACGCGGACAAAATTGTTCACAGCTGTGACTTTTCAGTGATAAATGCTTCAAGGGGTCTTCCCCATGCTGTTGCCATGTCATTTGAGCACTCTTCTGAGACTTTTGTGACATTTTTAGGGTTTCTCCATGCTGCCGGGGGGTCATTTCACAAAAATACTCGGGTCTCCCATAGGATAACATTGGGCTCGTTGCTCGGGCCGAGTACACGAGTATCTTGGGAGGCTCGGCCCGAGCTTCGAGCACCCGAGCTTTTTAGTACTCGCTCATCACTATTTATAAGGCACAGGATGGAGTACGCTTCTCTTACCTAAAGTGCAAGTGCAGGATGAAAGAGTCCACAGTGTGCCTAAGGTGCCAGCAACCCAGATACAGTCCCTTAAGCGAGTGGAATCCCTAATAAACGCCCAGGATCTCCATCCAACGCGCGTTTCGCGGGTGGGTTCAGCCTTTTCAAGGTGGGGAGCCTAAGTGGTGAGCCTAGAGTCTGAGGTCCCTTTAAAAACCCTCCTATAATGACATCATATGATGCAGGTGTGCGATCGGACCTGCTGAAACCGGAAGTGACGTGTGTACTGCATTAGCTGCTATAACATTCCAAAGAAATCCGTGCGGTGGTAAGGGACGCATTTCCATAGTAACCGCCGCACCGAAAATCATAACTGTGACCCAAAACATCCGGCTGCGGACCCCAGATGTAGCCTGATTGGTGAATCAGGAACACAGAGAATATAGTAACTGCGGGGAGATGTATATCCCTAGTGCCCGCTATACCGGAAGTCGTCACTTATCACGAGGCCTCAACTTCTCCTATACTATTGGTGCAAAATATATGGAGTAATAGGTGCCCCAGCCAATGGCCATCAGAATATGATGTGACGTCTATGCGTCATGCTGCACTACCAAGCCCGAGGGCCCCACATGGTCCGGGGGATGCGTCAGCCCCTTAACCACGCCCCGCCACTCAGGGCCAAGCTGGGAGAGGGGGCTTGCATCGCTACACGCCCCCCTCCCACGTGGTCTCTGAAGTCGGCGCTCCTGCCTGATCCGGGGGACGCGTAACCTCGGAAACAAAGCAGGAGCGCATAGCCACACAGTCTCACGCGGAAGCAATAGGCCGAGACGTCACATCAGAACAACACAAGGCAGCCAGATAAGCCACCGTACTGCATCATGGTTGCCCAGTGATGGTGTTATAGCCATGATATTAGAAGTAAAACCAGGTAGGGAACCCGGGGCATATTAGAGAAGGAGTTAAGATAAAGAGGCCAACCAGAGGGCAGCACAAAAATACCCATGGCTGAAAGCACCAGGATATGAAAGCATTAAAGAAAAGGCACCATATAAATGCATCTAGATAGAAGTCAATGCATGCTCTATAGGAGACAAAATATCTTCATCCCGATCTTCAAAATGCAACGCAGCGATGTCAGATGTCTCCATCCAATTCATAGAATAAGATTTCAACAGATCACAAGGTCGATCCACACCAATAATTAACTAGTATACAAAGGAGGAAAGAATTAGTTCTCTAAAACAGGAACCACCAGTCTGTGATCACCACCTATGAGCCGAAGATTGCTCGCGGTAGTAACAACAGAGGAGGATGCAATAAAACAATACAATGTTAAAAAACGGCGTGAATAATAAAAAAAATGGAGTATGTCGAAGAGGAGACATGATGATGATGATGGAGTTGATGCACAAATTATAAAAAGGACACAAAACTGATGTTTCGTTAAGTCCCTTAGGGACTAGGGTGTCCAAAACGGTAATCCATCGGGCCTCCACCTGAGCAAGTCGCTTCTTCAAGTCACCGCCGTGCGACCCACCACGAACAACATCAATCCCCCGTACCTTTAAACCAGATGGATTACTATCATGAAATCTCCGAAAGTGCCGAGGGAGCGTTTTAAGCAATGTTATATCAATTGCATCCCTAGCGGCATTTATGTCCCTTACATGCTCCCTCGTGCACACCCGCAACTCACGCGCAGTGAGGCCGATGTACACGAAGGAGCACGGACAGGTGGCATAGTAAATCACGTGTGTTGTGGCACACGTGATATGGCACCGAATGTTCAGAGTTCTAGTTCCATCGGAAGAAGTAAACGAAGTGGCACGGAGGATGTTCGGGCAGGCCAAGCAGCGGCCACATGGATAACAGCCCAGGGGGCCACGAGTACTAAAAGGATTAGATATTGGAGGGACATAGTGACTTCTCACCAGAATGTCGCAGAGGTTTTTGGATCGACGGGCCATCATCAGAGGACCAGGAGGGAGCAGGTCCGCCAAAATAGGATCTGATCGAAGAACAGGCCAATACTTCTTAAGAATCTCTCGCATGGTTTGCCAGTGGCTATTGTGAGTACCTATAAAACGAACAGGAGGGTCAGATTGTTGATGTTTAGGAATGTAATTAAGCAGCTGTTGACGTGGAGTCCGCTTTGCTCGTAAGTAACTTCTCCTGATACAGCGATTGCTGTAACCTCGGTCTCTAAAGAGGCCTCGAAGATCGGCCGACTGTGACTCGAAGACGGTATCGGAGGAACAAATCCGCCTTGTCCTCAAGAATTGGCCGGTCGGGATGGCGCGTATTGTTGATGATGTATGAGCAGAAGAAGCATGCAGCAGGGCATTGACAGAGGTGGATTTCCGATGAACACTAGTTTGTTTAGTTGAAAACTGATCCACCTCGATATTGATGTCTAAGAAGTCAATGCACCTGCTGATATGCTTATAAGTCAATTTGATGTTTAAGTTATTAGAATTTAAATGCCCCATAAATTCGTCGAGCTGCTCCACCATGCCCTGCCAAAAGAAAAGAACATCATCAATATATCTAAGCCAACACTGCACATCGGAGCTAAGTCTGCCACCACCCTCGCCAAAAACAAACCTCTCCCACATGCCGAGGAAGAGGTTGGCATACGAGGGGGCACAGGCCGCCCCCATGGCAGTGCCGCGTTGCTGTAGATAAAATTGATCTTTAAAAATAAAAAAATTGTGGGTAAGGTCAAAGTGGAGCAGCTCGAGGATAAATTTGTTGAGTTCGCCATCCCGACCGCCCATCTCGAGAAAGAGGCGGGTGGCCTCCAGTCCGTCCGAGTGTGAAATGCAGGTATATAGGCTCTCCACATCTGCCGTAACAATCAGCATGTCTTTATCCATAAAGATGCCGTCAATCCGCCGGAGCACATCAGTCGTGTCACGGACATACGAGGGCAGGGTTTCCACTAATGGTTTCAGATGGTAATCGATAAATTTACAAATAGGGTCACACATGCCCCCTATGCCGGACACGATAGGGCGCCCAGGAGGATTAAGAGCATCTTTATGGATTTTAGGTAATAAATAAAAGGTAGGTACCTTAGGATATTTGGTGGAGAGCCCTTCTGCCATCTTGCTATTATTCACACCAATCTCCGACGCCGGCTCCAAGATCCTTTACAAACCATGCGAGAAAGTCTGTGCTGGATTAAAAGGTAACTTAGAATAAGTACTCCTATCACGCAGCTGTCTAAAAGCCTCCCTCTCATAATTTTCCACAGCCCAGATCACAATGTTGCCCCACTTGTCTGCCGGTTTTATTACAATATTTTGGAGGTCACTCAATTCATTCAATGCTCGTCTTTGTCTGTGGGTGAGATTATCTCTCTGTCTCCTAACTGGAATTTGCTTAGATTCTTCAGACACAAGACGAGTAAAGACCTCAATGGCAGGGCAAAGAGACAAGGGGGGAAACCTTGTAGATCTGGGCAGTAGTGACTGGGGGCACACACCTGCTGTGGTATCGGCCTGTTCAAGGAGCAGATCCTCCAGGACTTGTAATGCTTCCCTCTCCTCCGGACTGTCCAACCCCCTGGTCTCTCGTCTGTGGTGTAACCTTTTCAAAATGAGTTTGCGTGCAAATAAATGGGTGTCTTTTAAGGCTATAAAGAAATCAAAGTTGTTGGTTGGGGAAAACGTTAGGCCTCTTGACAACATATCTAGATGGTCATTAGAAAGTGTGTATGTAGATAGGTTAATCACCTGAAGCCTATTTTTTTCCCCCTTGTTTGACAACTTGCTTGTTACGGGATGATTTAACCCGAGCGACACTCGATTCTGCCTCATTGCCACCCCCCGAGGTCTCAGATGAATCTCCAAACGAGGTTAATGATGTTAAGGAGGCGGACTGTCCTCAAGAAAAGCTCCTCCCATGAGGGCCCGTCCTGGATCTGGTCTGCCATCTATATACTATGGAGCTGGTGTAATCTCCCAGGTCTCTATTAAATTTCTTCAATTTCTGACTACAGATCTCCTTCTCCAATTTGGAAAGCTCTTTTTCTATTTCCGCTTCCATCCTGGTGACAGCATCAGTGGAGCAGTTGTTTTTGATGGTTTTTCAAGCTCTTCCAATTCAGCCTCCATAGTAGTAAGGGATGTCGTATTATGGTCCCTTAACAGAGACAGGAATCCCAAGGAGCACGTTTGGGCCAGACACTCCCAACTCTCACGGAAGGAAGGGTCTTCCACTGGAAAGGATGGGAATATCTGGACCCGCAGTCCACGGGGGACCATGTCTCTGTCAAGGTATTTAACCAATAAGGCACGATTCCAACAGATATTGGAGTAGGAGGTAGATAAGATATGGACTAGCCAGAACTATCTACCTCCTACTCCAATATTTATTGGTTTGACCTTTATGTAATATATGGATTGCAAATTGTCATGATAATGGGACTATTGTAATTGTATCCCTATTGATCTGGTAGTATACCTCTTTTAAATTTGTCTTGTTGTGTCTGTCCCAATAAAGTATTGATTTTGCACTTTACTCTTTCCTCCTGTGTTTGATTAGTACTGAGTAGTGCTGACACCCTTCCCGTCTTACCTTGGCCGGTTTGGTGTGTATATAAATGGCTCATAATTTGAGATATGTGTTGATAATATGTGTTTCTGTGCTTCTCACAGATTGTTCTCAATTGAGCATGGACTTCCGCGCTCGAGACCGGGCATGGTCTCTACATTTTGACACCGTTTTGAATGACCACGACAAGAACGTCACCAGTGATGCTAGTTCTTCTAATTGTGATACATTAATTTTTAACAAAGAGTTGTTGAAGAGGAGATTGAGGATCTGTTGTAATCGTGCCTTATTGGTTAAATACCTTGACAGAGACATGGTCCCCCGTGGACTGCGGGTCCAGATATTCCCATCCTTTCCGGTGGAAGACCCTTCCTTCCGTGAGAGTTGGGAGTGTCTGGCCCAAACGTGCTCCTTGGGATTCCTGTCTCTGTTAAGGGACCATAATACGACATCCCTTACTACTATGGAGGCTGAATTGGAGGAGCTTGAAAAAACCATCAAAAACAACTGCTCCACTGATGCGGTCACCAGGATGGAAGTGGAAATAGAAAAAGAGCTTTCCAAATAGGAGAAGGAGATCTGTAGTCAAAAATTGAAGAAATTTAATAGAGACCTGGGAGATTACACCAGCTCCACAGTATATAGATGGCAGACCAGATCCAGGACGGGCCCTCGTGGGAGGAGCTTTTCTCACGGACAGTCCGCCTCCTTAACATCATTAACCTCGTTTGGAGATACATCTGAGACCTCGGGGGGTGGCAATGAGGCAGAATCGAGTGTTGGCGCTCGGGTTAAATCATCCCGTAACAAGCAAGTTGTCAAACAAGGGGGAAAAAATAGGCTTCAGGTGATTAACCTATCTACATATACACTTTCTAATGACCAACTAGATGTGTTGTCAAGAGCCCTAACGTTTTCCCTAACCAACAACTTTGATTTCTTTATAGCCTTAAAAGACACCCATTTATTTGCACGCAAACTCATTTTGAAGAGGTTACACCACAGACGAGAAACCAGGGGGTTGGACAGTCCGGAGGAGAGGGAAGCATTACAAGTCCTGGAGGATCTGCTGCTTGAACAGGCCGATACCACAGCAGGTGTGTGCCCCCGGTCACTACTGCCCAGATCTACAAGGTTTCCCCCCTTGTCTCTTTGCCCTGCCATTGAGGTCTTTACTCGTCTTGTGTCTGAAGAATCTAAGCAAATTCCAGTTAGGAGACAGAGAGATAATCTCACCCACAAAGACGGGCATTGAATGAATTGAGTGACCTCCAAAATATTGTAATAAAACCGGCAGACAAGGGGGGCAACATTGTGATCTGGGCTGTGGAAAATTATGAGGGAGGCTTTTAGACAGCTGCGTGATAGGAGTACTTATTCTAAGTTACCTTTTAATCCAGCACAGTCTTTCTCGCATGGTTTGTCAAGGATCTTGGAGGCGGCGTCGGAGATTGGTGTGATTAATAGCAAGATGGCAGAAGGGCTCTCCACCAAATATCCTAAGGTACCTACCTTTTATTTATTTCCTAAAATCCATAAAGATGCTCTTAATCCTCCGGGGCGCCCCATCATGTCCGGCATAGGGGGCATGTGTGACCCTATTTGTAAATTTATCGATTACCATCTGAAACCATTAGTGGAAACCCTGCCCTCGTATGCCCGTGACACGACTGATGTGCTCCGGCGGATTGACGGCATCTTTATGGATAAAGACATGCTGATTGTTACAGCAGATGTGGAGAGCCTATATACCTGCATTTCACACTCAAACGAACTGGAGGCCACCCGCCTCTTCCTCACGATGGGCGGTCGGGATGGCGAACTCAACAAATTTATCCTCGAGCTGCTCCACTTTGTCCTTACCCACAATTTTTTTATTTTTAAAGATCAATTTTATCTACAGCAACGCGGCACTGCCATGGGGGCGGCCTGTGCCCCCTCATATGCCAACCTCTTCCTCGGCATGTGGGAGAGGTTTGTTTTTGGTGAGGGTGGTGGCAGACTTAGCTCCCATGTGCAGTGTTGGCTTAGATATAGTGATGATGTTCTTTTCTTTTGGCAAGGCACGGTGGAGCAGCTCGACGAATTTATGGGGCATTTAAATTCTAATAACTTAAACATCAAATTGACTTATAAGCATAGCAGCAGGTGCATTGACTTCTTAAACATCAATATCGAGGTGGATCAGTTGTCAACTATACAAACTAGTGTTCATCGGAAATCCACCTCTGTCAATGCCCTGCTGCATGCTTCTTCTGCTCATACATCATCAACAATATGCGCCATCCCGACCGGCCAATTCTTGAGGACGAGGCGGAATTGTTCCTCCGATACCGTCTTCGAGTCACAGTCGACCGATCTTCAAGGCCGCTTTAGAGACCGAGGTTACAGCAATCGCTGTATCAGGAGAGGTTACTTACGAGCAAAGCGGACTCCACGTCAACAGCTGCTTAATTACATTCCTAAACATCAACAATCTGACCCTCCTGTTCGTTTTATAGGTACTCACAATAGCCACTGGCAAACCATGCGAGAGATTCTTAAGAAGTATTGGCCTGTTCTTCGATCAGATCCTTTTTTGGCGGACCTGCTCCCTCCTGGTCCTCTGATGACGGCCCGTCGATCCAAAAAACCTCCGCGACATTCTGGTGAGAAGTCACTATGTCCCTCCAATATCTAATCCTTTTAGTACTCGTGGCCCCCTGATGGGCTGTTATCCATGTGGCCACTGCTTGGCCTGCCCGAACATCCTCCGTGCCACTTTGTTTACTTCTTCCGATGGAACTAGAACTCTGAACATTCGGTGCCATATCACGTGTGCCACAACACACGTGATTTACTATGCCACCTGTCCGTGCTCCCTCGTGTACATCGGCCTCACTTCGCGTGAGTTGCGGGTGTGCACGAGGGAGCATGTAAGGGACATAAATGCCGCTAGGGATGCAATTGATATAACATTGCTTAAAACGCTCCCTCGGCACTTTCGGAGATTTCATGATAGTAATCCATCTGGTTTAAAGGTACGGGGGATTGATGTTGTTCGTGGTGGGTCTCGCGGTGGTGACTTGAAGAAGCGACTTGCTCAGGTGGAGGCCCGATGGATTACCGTTTTGGACACCCTAGTCCCTAAGGGACTTAACAAAAACATCAGTTTTGTGTCCTTTTTATAATATGTGCATCAACTCCATCATCATCATCATGTCTCCTCTTCGACATACTCCATTTTTTTTATTATTCACGCCGTTTTTTAACATTGTATTGTTTTATTGCATCCTCCTCTGTTGTTACTACCGCGAACAATCTTCGGCTCATAGGTGGTGATCACAGACTGGTGGTTCCTGTTTTAGAGAACTAATTCTTTCCTCCTTTGTATACTAGTTAATTATTGGTGCGGATCGACCTTGTGATCTGTTGAAATCTTATTCTATGAATTGGATGAAGACATCTGACATCGCTGCGTTGCATTTTGAAGATCGGGACGAAGATATTTTGTCTCCTATAGAGCATGCATTGACTTCTATCTAGATGCATTTATATGGTGCCTTTTCTTTAATGCTTTCATATCCTGGTGCTTTCAGCCATGGGTATTTTTGTCGTGCCCTCTGGTTGGCCTCTTTATCTTAACTCCTTCTTTAAAATGCCCCGGGTTCCCTACCTGGTTTTACTTCTAATATCATGGCTATAACACCATCACTGGGCAACCATGATGCAGTACGGTGGCTTATCTGGCTGCCTTGTGTTGTTCTGATGTGACGTCTCGGCCTATTGCTTCCGCGTGAGACTGTGTGGCTGTGCGCTCCTGCTTTGTTTCTGAGGTTACGCGTCCCCCGGATCAGGCAAGAGCTCCGGCTTCAGAGACCACGTGGTAGGGGGGCGTGTAGCGATGCACGCCCCCTCTCCCAGCTTGGCCCTGAGTGGCGGGGCGTGGTTAAGGGGCTGACGCGTCCCCCGGACCACGTGGGGCCCTCGGGCTTGGCAGTGCAGCATGACGCATAGACGTCACATCGTATTCTGATGGCCATTGGCTGGGGCACCTATCACTCCATATATTTTGCACCAATAGTATAGGAGAAGTTGAGGCCTCGTGATAAGTGACGACTTCCGGTATAGTGGGCACTAGGGAAATACATCTCCCCGCAGTTACTATATTCTCTGTGTCCCTGATTCACCAATCAGGCTACATCCGGGGTCCGCAGCCGGATGTTTTGGGTCACAGTTATGATTTCCGATGCGGCAGTTACTATGGAAATGCATCCCTTACCACCGCACGGATTTCTTTGGAATGTTATAGCAGCTAATGCAGTACACACGTCACTTCCGGTTTCAGCAGGTCCGATCGCACACCTGCATCATATGATGTCATTATAGGAGGGTTTTTAAAGGGACCTCAGACTCTAGGCTCACCACTTAGGCTCTCCACCTTGAAAAAGCTAAACCCACCCGCGAAACGTGCGTTGGATGGAGATCCTGGGCGTTTATTAGGGATTCCACTCGCTTAAGGGACTGTATCTGGGTTGCTGGCACCTTAGGCACACTGTGGATTCTTTCATCCTGCACTTGCACTTTAGGTAAGAGAAGCGTACTCCATTCTGTGCCTTATAAGTAAGCTATTCCACTTACCATGTAATTTCAATTGTAAATTTACAACTGCTGGTGCCTGATTCTGTAGTCATCACGGTCTCTCCCTGCTTCCAGCTGGAGACTCCGTGACGACTTACCTGCACTGCAATCCTATACAGCCCCCCCCTTTTTCATCTTTACTACCTTTCGTAGTCCTGACTAAAGTTCTGGCTAGTCCTTATCTTATCTACCTCCTACTCCAATATTTATTGCTTTGACCTTTATGTAATATACTAGAAGGTGGCCCAATTCTACGCATCGGGTATTCTAGAATTTACGTATTGTGTAGTTCATGTATGATTTTTGTAATATATATAGATGTTGTTGTGTGTAGTTACCAAGTGTTTGTGTAGGGCGCTGTACATGTTCTGGGTGTTGTCTTGGTGTGGCGGGGGGTGAGAGCGGTGTTGTATGTGTGTTGCGTGTATTGCGTTGTTTGTGGAGCGCTGTGTGTCTGTAGCGTTGTGTTTGTGTGTGTGTTGCGCGGTTTGTGTGTGTGTGGTGTGTTTTGGGGGAGGTATGTTTTGTGCAATGTGTGTGTTGTGCGGTATGTGCGTATATTTATGTATGCCGCGGTGTTTGTGTGTTGGGTGTTGTGTGTGTGCAGCGTTGTGTGTGTGGGTGTCTGTGTAGGGTGGTGTTTGTGGTTCCCAGTGTGTGTGTGTGTTGTGCAGTGCGCGTGTGTGTGTGTGTGTTGGGGGGAGGTGTGCACCTCCCATCGTGCTCCATCTCCCATGCTGCGCACTCCCCATCGTGCTCCATCCGCCATGCTGCGCACTCCCAAACATGCTCCATCCGCCATGCTGCGCACTCCCCATCGTGCACCATCCGCCATGCTGCGCACTCCCAAACGTGCTCCATCCGTCATGCTGCGCACTCCCAAACGTGCTCCATCCGCCATGCTGCGCACTCCCAAACGTGCTCCATCCGCCATGCTGCGCACTCCCAAACGTGCTCCATCCGCCATGCTGCGCACTCCCAAACGTGGTCCATCCGCCATGCTGCGCACTCCCAAACGTGGTCCATCCGCTATGCTGCGCACTCCCAAACGTGCTCCATCCGCCATGCTGCGCACTCCCAAACGTGCTCCATCCGCCATGCTGCGCACTCCCAAACGTGCTCCATCCGCCATGCTGCGCACTCCCAAACGTGCTCCATCCGCCATGCTGCGCACTCCCAAACGTGCTCCATCCCCCATGCTGTGCACCCCCCATCGTGCTCCATCCCCCATGCTGCACCAGCATCAGCCTCTCTGCCCGCAGCATCAGCCTCTCTCTTCCCAGCATCAGCCTCTCTCCTCCCAGCATCAGCCTCTCTCCTCCCAGCATCAGCCTTTTCTGTCCCTAGCATCAGCCTCTCTCCTCCCAGCCTACCCCAGCCTCAGCCTCCCCCAGCATCAGCCTCTCTTGTCTCAGCCTCCCCTTCCCAGCCTTCCCCAGGATCAGCCTCTCTCCTCCCAGCATCAGCCTCTCTCCTCCTAGCATCAGCCTCTCTCCTCCTAGCATCAGCCGCTCTCCTCCCAACCTACCCCAGCCTCAGCCTCCCCCAGCATCAGCCTCTCTTCTCTCAGCCTCCCCCTCCCAGCCTTCCCCAGGATCAGCCTCTCTCCTCCCAGCCTCCTCCAGCATGCCGTGCTCCTCTGCCGACACAGATCCGATCGCACACACACACACACACACACACGATCGCATACACGCACACACACCCGATCGCATACACTCACACACACCCGATCGCATACACTCACACACACCCGATCGCATACACTCACACACACCCGATCGCATACACTCACGCACACACACATTGACGATATTGCACATACGCGCTCACACTCACAACAGCCGGAGATACCACATGCTTCTGGCCATGTGATCCTCCGGCAGGTCCTGGAAGGTCACTCCACAGTATCGCCGCCGAGAAGCAAGCGATATCCCAGGATGTTGTGAGTGTGTGGATGCGATGTGATGTGTGTGAGGTGTGTGTGAGAGTGAGTGTGATCTGATATGTGTGTGTGTGCGTGCGTGTGTGTATGTTCCGCCGCTGCAGGACCTTGATGCGCTGGTAACTATGCTACCATGGTTACCAGCGTATCCCGTCCCCCGCTCGCACGGGAGCCCACACCAGCATACGGCGGCAACCCCAGCAATGCGAGGGTATGTGTCAGCTGGGTTGGCGGCGTACGCTGATGTGGGCTCCCGGGGGTACAGTACTCACCTGGGAGTCATGGCTCCGTGTCGGTCGGTTCGGGGAATGCGTACGGGGGGCAGGGCCAGAGCGAGCGTGCATTGCGTGAGGGGGGCGGGGCGTGGGCGAGTTGCCTGGGCGAGCGGCCAATCCATGTGGGGGGGGCGAGGCCATGGCGAGCCCAGCGGCCAATCAGCTTTGTGTCACCGTAAGGACACAATTTTGGAGCAAGACAGACAGACAGACAGACAGAATAAGGCAATTATATATATAGATGGATTGCAAATTGTCATGATAATGGGACTATTGTAATTGTATCCCTATTGATCTGGTAGTATACCTCTTTTAAATTTGTCTTGTTGTGTCTGTCCCAATAAAGTATTGATTTTGCACTTTACTCTTTCCTCCTGTGTTGGGTGGCATATCTGGGTAGCTTAACCCCTTCCTCCCCGCAATTCATCACTCTCACGGGCACTCTCCCCTTCCAGACATCCATCACTCCTCTGGCCGTCAAAACTGTGGGCCAGTGTTCTGAAGGCAGGGGCTCCACCACTGCCTGATAATCTTGTCCACGGGTACCTACTGCTGCCCTACACCAAATTATCATCTCACTTCGCGGAGTCACTACCAAGGGTACTACATCCATCACTCGCACACCACCAATCTCTCCACCAGACAAATTCACCTGTTGCCACTGCAGGAGGGTCCGGATTTCACGTTGCAGGACCCTCTGCCGGCCCACTCCTGCCGTGGCAGACAACTGCTGAAGTAAGTACAACACTTCACCCATACAATTTTCAATAACATTGGTTCCTAGGACCATTTTCGGGTTACGATCACTAGGGTCATTCTGCACCACTATGAGTCCTTGATGCTCTAAAGGCCGCTTTTCACGCTACGATTTATCTGACGATATGTCAGATGGCACTTCCATCATTGTTAGCGATGTCGTTGCGTGTGACACCTATGTGCGACTCCGAACGATCGCAAATAGGTGAAAATCGTTGATCGTTGACACGTCGTTCAGTTTCAAAATATTGTTCGTTGTTTGGAGCACAGCACACATATTGCTACTTTTGACACCCTGCCAACGATGAACAACATCCACACGACCGCCTTGGTCAAACAATATATCACTGAACGATGTAGCGTCGTCTGTGAAATGTGTACGTGTGACCGCTACAAAATGACCTATGAGCGTTCTCGGCAAATCGTAACAACGATCTGGGTGTGTCACATTGCTAACGAGATTGCTAGCGATATCGTGTGTAAAGCAGTTTTAACTCCACTCTCCCCACCTTAAGGCTAAGAACGCACTTTGCGTTCACCTACTTGCAGTTCATAACGCACGTTTTGGGCTTAATTGATTTGACCAAAGTTGCCTTTTTCTGAACTTTAGCGCTGAAAACGCATGCGTATTTACCGCGTTTTAGATGCTTTTTCAGCGCTTTTACATGCTTTTCCACCTGCGTTTTGACAGATGTGTT
The DNA here is from genome assembly GCF_048569485.1 of Anomaloglossus baeobatrachus. Lineage (NCBI taxonomy): Eukaryota > Metazoa > Chordata > Amphibia > Anura > Aromobatidae > Anomaloglossus > Anomaloglossus baeobatrachus. Next base: position 236,502,430 of record NC_134355.1, read on the forward strand.
TTGAACACCAAGACACTGCTAAATAAAGATTAAATAGTCAAACACAATGAAAAAAGAGAAAAAAAAGGAACACAGAATTTTATTAATAATTAAGAAAATAGATATTTTCATCAAAATTATAGCGGTAATATACTATTTTTTGGAAAAATAGCAATGAATTATTATTTTTCTTCAATTTAATTGTCGGACTATGTGTGTGTGTAAAGGGACATATGAAATCATTATTTTAATGTCCACAAAGCATGCATTTTGGTAGTACAAAACGCATGTTTTCTGCACATAAAAAGCAGGTAAAACGCAGGAATTTGAAGGAATCTTGGTTTTTGCCATTTCTCATTGACTTCAATGTTAGCAAAACGCACCCAAAATGGCAAAAACAACTGACATGCTGCTTCTTTGCCACAAAATATGCAAATTAAACGCAGCGTTTAGAAACGCTAAGTGCGGTATGAAATTCACCATTTTCCATTGACTTTGCTGGAAAATCAAAATGCATGCCTTTTGGTATGAAAAAGGTGCTTCTCAAAACGGATCTAAAAAACACCTGAAACACAGGTGGAAACGCAAAGTGCGTTCTTAGCCTAAGAGTTACTTTTTAAACCCCACTTGGGTCATTGGGAGCCCATTGGCTGCGATAATGATAAGGTCAGAATCTGGCGGGGTAAGGTCATCATCAGACCAGTAACGCTTATACAGTACATAGGGTATAGTCGTTACCTGCGAGCCAGTGTCCAGAAGTGCAAATGTGGGAATCCCGTCTATGGTGAGGGAGATTATGGGGCGGCCTTCGACATACTGCTCACGCCAATCAGCTGGGCCTTGTGGATCTATTCCTGAGGATTGGCCCTTGGCCTCAGGGGTTGCTCGTTTAATGGACAGCGGCGGGAGTAGTGGCCAGTCTTGCTGCATCTGTAACAAACAGGCTGTCCATACTGGTTGTTGCTCCTTCTCTGCATCCAGGGGACGTCTTCAGGGCTGTCGGCGAGCTGGATCTTCTCCGCCGGCTTGGTCTTTGGCTGGAGCTGCATGGCCTCGAGGATCCTGGCGATGTCCTTGCTCAGCTGTTGAACTTGAAATGACAGATCACCGGGAGCCCCAGGGGGTGCTGTTGGCACTGCAGGTGCTGGTAAGGCTAATAGAGAAGGTTTCACCAGCAAGTGAGAGGTATCAGCTGGCCAGGATGATGGTACAGAGTCATTAGCCTCAGAGGTCTGTAAAGCCTTTATGGCCCGGTCCTTTAAAACTGAAAAATGTAAGTCCGGATGCTCCAGGGCCCACAGCCGCAGCTGCTTGCGATCTTCTGCTGACCTCAGCCCCTGCAGGAATTGCTCTACTAGCATCTTATTGCTCTCTGGTTCACTGATGGAGTCTATTAGCCTTAAGCCCGCTTTACACGCTACAATATATCTTACGATGTGTCGGCGGGGTCACGTCGTAAGTGACGCACATCCGGCATCGTAAGGTACATTGTAGCGTGTGACAGCTACGTGCGATTGCGATTGAACGTTAAAACGTTCATCGCATACACGTCATTGAATCCTGACGAATTGCACGTCGGGTTGTTCAATGTTCCCGAGGCAGCACATATCGCAGTATGTGACACCCCGGGAACATAGAACAGATCTTACCTGCGTCCCACGGCTCCAGCCGGCAATGCGGAAGGAAAGAGTTGGGCGGGATGTTTACGCCCCGCTCATCTCCGCCCCTCTGCTTCTATTGGCCGGCTGCCGCGTGACGTCGATGTGACGCCGAACGTCCCTCCCACTCCAGGAAGTGGATGTTCGCCACCCACATCGAGGTCGTATGGATAGGTAAGTACGTGTGACGGGGGTTAATCGTTTGTGCGGCACATTCAACAAATTGAAAGTGCCGCACATACGATGGGGGCGGTTACGATCGCATACGATATCGTATGCGAAATCGTAACATGTAAAGCAGGCTTTAGGGTGCGTAGGGCAGTTTGTAGCCTCAGGGCATAGTCTAATGCTGTCCTGGGGACGCTGCCTGCAGTTGTAAAATTGTATCCGTAGCTCCGCCTCCGTGCGAGTCTCAAAGGCTACTTGCAGTTTATCAAATATGGCGGGTACCGAGGCCCGATCCTCATCAGTCCATGTCTCTACCTCCTGCGCGGCTGCGCCTGTTAGCTGTCCGAGCACCACGGATACGCGCTGCTTGCCAGTCATGGCATACATATCGAGAACAGTATATATCTTTTTCTTAAATACCTGCAGGGCATCGGGTCAGCCATCATACTGGGGCAGCTAGGCGGCATCGGGCACATAAGACAAAGTAATCAGCATAACTTGTGTGACTGCAGGGTCCACCGCTCTTGCGACCGGAGCGGGACCCGCTGCTTCTCCATCATCCTGCACTGCTGCGGGAGCCACGGCTCCTCCATCACCATCAGGCGCCGACATCTTTCCGGTGCTTCCCCCTTGGTTTTCGACAGCAGTCTCGTGAGACCCACTGTCCTTTGCACCGGATTCCGCCCACGTTCTTAGGGGGCAAGGCTTAGGACTTGCGCTCTTTTCAGGAAGGAAGATAGTGAGGTTGTTGTTTTTGGCACCAAAAGTGGGGGGCAAGATGGCGCCAGTCTGAAAATTTTATCGTTTCACGGTTTAACAGTCCAGGAAAGGCGCACTTCACCCATGTTAGTGGAAGGGGTAAGAATCTTGTTCGTGACGCCAAAATTTTAGTTGTTGCAGACGGGGGACAGACCACTGAATTTTGACTACGCCCCTAGCCACACCCCTAGTCACACCCATTTGGCAGTAAGAGTCATTTAGCAGATACCCCGGACTGTTCGTTAATAGTCATAGCAGCCAGAATTTTCTTATATTTCTATGTGTCACTTAATGACATGTTGTTTATTTGCGCCTATAAGGCCGTGTTTACACGCTGCATAAATTCTGTTTCTTTTTGTTTCTGCCGCTGTCTGCACCAAACTACACAATAACAATCTTCTCTGGTTTTTCCATTTTTGCTGCTTTTTTTCTGCCTTTTCTCCATTATTTAATGCGTTTTTGGTTCAGATGTGAATCTGCGTTTTTAAGTGTTTTTATTATAGAGAGAAGCTTTTTCCTGCATTTTATTACGCTCCACAAAGAAACCTCCAGAGGAAAAAAAATACCCAAACTGCAGAGTTCAGCGGCGTCTTTTCATGGAATCACATCCACTTTGCTTAGACAAATAAGCACAGCAGAATACAGTATATGTGCAAAAAAACTGCAGAAAAAATGCAGCATTTACGCTACATGTGAACCAAGCAAAGTGGATAAGACTTCATGTAATCTCCGCCCCTGGTGCGTCTAAAGATGCCGCTGAACTGTGCGGATTTGGTGGGTTTTTTTTGTTTTTTTAAGCTTCAGGATTCACATCTGCAACAAACACGTATCAAACAAGGGAGACAATGCATAAAAAATACCGCAGACATGCAATAATCAGAGGAGATAGTTATTGCACTCATGGTGCGGACTAGAGTTGAGTGATGTTCGATTCGAACCGTTCGCCAATTTCAAATTCGAGTGATTTTGGTCGGTGTTCGAGTCGTTTGACGAACTCGAACGATTTCCTTCAAGTTTGGCTGTTCGAGTTACCGTTCGATAATGGTTCGATCACCAAAAGCATAGCTAGTTACTAGTTGGCTTTTTCACTGTAATAGTGTCAGTTAATAATGATATGATCAAAATTCAGCGCATAGTGTGCGGGGGGGACGGGTTTTAGATCAGTGCTGCTGAGTGCTGAAAGAATTGCGATCGCCATTTTTTTTTTCCTAACCGTGCATACAGTGAGGCGGGCCATCTGTCAGCCAATCACAGAGACACACACAGCAAAGTGGATATTTGCCAGACAAGCAAGGGCATGTGTCATAGGCTGTGCATGTCACATGTCCTTGCCCTATAAGACTCGGCCATTTTCCCCTTCGCCGCCATTATCTCTCTGCTGCGGGTGTGTGACAGTCACCGCTCCCGCTGCTGCTGCTGCTGTGGGTGCTATAGACTTATACAGTGCAATCTACACATCGGTTTAAGGATTAGGGACTACTTGTAATTTCAGCCCTTTTCAGGGCTACATTACAGCATTTCATAGCCATTTTTGCTAGGCAGGTCTGTGCAAGCGCTGTGCAAGGTTTTATCACAGCGTCTGTCTAACTCAGCTCAGGCAATTCCTTGGGGCTTAGTTTCATTGTCAGGGATAGTACGTGAGGGTTCCTCTGCCGACAATTTTGCTATACCACATCTGCATTGTACCCCACCTGTTCATGTTTGCTACGCAATTTTAATTGCAAAAAGTGCTGCCAGTTTTAGGGGCATATTTTAATTGTCTGGGATCAGGGCCGGCCTTAAGCCTGCTTTACAAGAGTCGATCTATCGTGCAATAACATGAGCAATCGTACCCGCCCCCATCGTTTTTGCGTCACGGGCAAATCGCTGCCCGTGGCGCACAAACTCATTTAACCCCCGTCACACGTACTTACCTTCCGGACGACCTCGCTGTGGGCGACGAACGTCCACTTCCTGAAGTGGGAGGGACGTTCGGCGTCACAGCGACGTCACACGGCAGCCGGCCAATAGAAGCAGAGGGGCAGAGATGAACGGGATGTTTACACCTCCTCCTTCCTTCCATTAAGCCGGCGGGTGCCGTGGGACGCAGGTAAGCTGTGTTCATCGTTCCTGTGGTGTCACACGGAGCAACGTGTGATGCCACGGAAACGATGAACAACCTGCACCCATGAAAATAAATGATATTATGAAAGTTAACGACGAGTACACGACTTACGATTTGTGAGCGATACTGCGTTGCTCAGAGGTGTCACACGAGACGACGTTGTGTGCTATGCCGGATGTGCGTCACGAAAACCGTGCCCCCGACGACATATCGCACAATATATCGTCTCGTGTAAAGCCCGCATTAACCTGAATGGTGCCCTGTGCAAAACTGCCCCCCCTACTGATTGTTTACCCAGTTTCCCAGGAAACAAACGAGGACAGGAGGCCATTTTTTTTATATCCTAAGAAAATTGATCTCTTCAAATGTACAATAAATTACAAATTTGTGCTGGAGAATCTGCACCTCAAATCCACCACGTCTGATCTCGTTTTTTAGAGGTCTTCCGATTTCAACCATTTATGCCGTATCCATGGATATTAAACCCCACCCCAGCTCCGACTCCACCCCTCAAGCCCTCCACACTCACCACCATTCTTGGAAAAACGTGTGTGTGTGTGTGTGTGTGTGTGTATATATATATATATATACACACACAGTCATGGCCAAAAGTGTTAGCACCTTTGAAGTTGTTCCAGAAAATAAAGCATTTCCCTTAGAAAATTAATAATACACCCCCTACACTTCCCCTCTCCATAATATACTCTCTAGACCGACCCTTTCCATAATCTCTTTCCCACACTGCCCCTATTTATAATATTCCCCCACACACTGCCCCTCAGTGTACCCCCACGCGATATCCCTGTGTATAATATCCTCACACACTGCCCCTCTGTAAGATATCCCACATACACACACACACACTTCTCCTCTGTATAATATCTCTCCCACACACTGCCCCATGTATAATATCCCCCACAAACACTGCCCCTCAGTAGAATATACCCACACAATGCCCCTGTGTATAATATTCACATACACACTGCTCCTCTGTATAATATCCCCCCAAACACACTGCTCCTCAGTGTAATATCCCCCACACACTGCACTTCTGTATAATATCCCCCACACTGCTCGCCTGTATAATATCCCCCCACACACTGCACCTCAGTACACTATCCCCCACACACTGCTTCTCTGTATAATATCCCCCACACACAATGCCCCTCTGCATAATACCCCACCACACACTGGTCTTCTGTATAATATCCCCACATACACACTACTCCTCTGTATAATATCCTCCCACACTGTGCTCCTCTGTTTAGTATCCCACACACACTGTTCCTCTGTATAATATCCTCCCACACACACTGCTCCTCTGTATAATATCCTCCTACACCCACTGCTCCTCTGTATACTATCGTCCCACACACTGCTCCTCTGTATAATATCCTCCCACACACTGCTCTTCTGTATAATATCTCCCCACAAACACTGCTCTTCAATATATCCCCATCCACACACTGCTCCTCTGTATAATGTCCCCACACGTAGACTGCTCCTCTGTAAATACCAACACACACTTCCCATATGTATAATATCCCACACACTGCTCCTCTGTGTACCATCCTACACACACACCCTACACACACACTGCCCCTCTATATACAGTCATATGAAAAAGTTTGGGCACCCCTATTAATGTTAACCTTTTTTCATTACAACAATTTGGGTTTTTGCAAGAGCTATTTCAGTTTCATATATCTTATAACTGATGGACTGAGTAATATTTCTATATTGAAATGAGGTTTATTGTACTAACAGAAAATGTGCAATCCGCATTTAAACAAAATTTGACCGGTGCAAAAGTATGGGCACCTCAACATAAAAGTGACATTAATATTTTGTAGATCCTCCTTTTGCAAAAATAACAGCCTCTAGTCGCTTACTGTAGCTTTTAATGAGTTCCTGGAATCTGGATGAAGGTATATTTGACCATTCCTGTGTACAAAACAATTCCAGTTCAGTTAAGTTTGATGGTCGCCGAGCATGGACAGCACACTTCAAATCATCCCACAGATTTTCAATGATATTCAAGTCTGGGGACTGGGATGGCCATTCCAGAACATTGTAATTGTTCTTCTGCATGAATGCCTGAGTAGATTTGGAGCGGTGTTTTGGATCAATGTCTTGCTGAAATATTCATCCCCTGCGTAACTTCAACTTCGTCACTGATTCTTGCACATTATTGTCAAGAATCTGCTGATACTGAGTTGAATCCATGCGACCCTCAACTTTAACAAGATTCCCAGTGCCGGCATTGGCCACACAGCCCCAAAGCATGATGGAACCTCCACCAAATTTTACTGTGGGTAGCAAGTGCTTTTCTTGGAATGCCGTGTTTTTTTGCTTCCATGCATAACGCCTTTATGTATGACCAAACAACTCAATTTTTGTTTCATCAGTCCACAGGACCGTCTTCCAAAATGTAACTGGCTTGTCCAAAAGTGCTTTTGCATACCTCAACCAACTCTGTTTGTGGCGTGCTTGCAGAAACGGCTTCTTTCGCATTACTCTCCCATAAAGCTTCTCCTTGTGCAACGTGCACTGTATTGTTGACCGATGCACATTGACACCATCTGCAGCAAGATGAAGCTGCAGGTCTTTGGAGGTGGTCTGGGGATTGTCATTGACTGTTCTCACCATTCTTCTTCTCTGCCTTTCTGATATTTTTCTTGGCCTGCCACTTCTGGGCTTAACAAGAACTGTACCTGTGTTCTTCCATTTCCTTACTATGTTCCTCACACTGGAAACTGACAGTTTAAATCTCTGAGACAACTTTTTGTATCCTTCCCCTGAACAACTAGGTTGAATAATCTTTGTTTTCAGATCATTTGAGAGTTTTTTTTGAGGAGCATATGATGCCACTCTTCATAGGAGATTCAAATAGGAGAACAAGTTGCAAGTGGCCACCTTAAATACCTTTTCTCATGATTGGATACACCTGCCTATGAAGTTCAAAGCTCAATGAGGTTACAAAACCAATTTAGTGCTTTAGTAAGTCAGTAAAAAGTAGTTAGGAGTAGAGATGAGCGAACCGGTCCCGGTTCGGCTCGAGGTCGGTTCGCCGAACGGAGGTCCCGTTCGAGTTCGGTTCGTCGAACGTTCGACGAACCGAACTCGAACCGCATAGGAAACAATGGCAGGCATTCACAAACACATAAAAACACCTAGAAAACACCCTCAAAGGTGTCCAAAAGGTGACAAACAACTCACAACACAACACAAACACATGTGAAAGTGACAAGGACATATACTCATGCGAAAACAAAAGAGCTGGACAAGGAAAAAGAGGAGGACACACAGATATATGAGTATATGCAAGGAAACATCGATGCCATTATTGTGCAACTTGAGCCCTGCTCATTTTAGGCTTCCAATCTGGATAAATTGCCTGAGCTCGCCACGTACGCCTTGGGGATCTTGTCGTGTCCTGCAGCCAGCGTTCTCTAGGAACCTGTCTTCAGTGCTGCTGGGGGTCTGCTGGCATATAAGCACACGTGTCTGTCCACTGACAATGTGGACATGGCTCTCAGAGGACTTTTCTTCCCCTGGGTCAGCCAGGGGAGGCGAAAGGCACGCGTATTTTTGAGAGTGCTTCATGCAAAGCATCTTTTTCTTTTTCAAAAGGGGGGTCAACTGATGCCAGTCAAGTGGGGTGTGTGTGGCCCAATTAGTGGCAACGAGAGAGACTGTGGTTGGAGTCCCCTCGCTGTGTTTCTAAAAGAACCAAGATGAACAAGTCATGGCTCTCAGAGGACTTTTCTTCCCCTGGGTCAGCCAGGGGACGGGAAAGGCACGCGTATTTTTGAGAGTGCTTCATGCAAAGCATCTTTTTCTTTTTCAAAAGGGGGGTCAACTGATGCCAGTCAAGTGGGGTGTGTGTGGCCCAATTAGTGGCAATGAGGGAGACTGTGGTTGGAGTCCCCTCGCTGTGTTTCCGAAAAGAACCAAGATGAACAAGTCATGGTTCTCAGAGGACTTTTCTTCCCCTGGGTCAGCCAGGGGACGGGAAAGGCACGCGTATTTTTGAGAGTGCTTCATCCAAAGCATCTTTTTCTTTTTCAAAAGGGGGGTTAACTGATGCCAGTCAAGTGGGGTGTGTGTGGCCCAATTAGTGGCTAAGAGGGAGACTGTGGTTGGAGTCCCCTCGCTGTGTTTCCGAAAAGAACCAAGATGAACAAGTCATGGCTCTCAGAGGACTTTTCTTCCCCTGGGTCAGCCAGGGGACGGGAAAGGCACGCGTATTTTTGAGAGTGCTTCATGCAAAGCATCTTTTTCTTTTTCAAAAGGGGGGTCAACTGATGCCAGTCAAGTGGGGTGTGTGTGGCCCAATTAGTGGCAATGAGGGAGGCTGTGGTTGGAGTCCCCTCGCTGTGTTTCCGAAAAGAACCAAGATGAACAAGTCATGGCTCTCAGAGGACTTTTCTTCCCCTGGGTCAGCCAGGGGACGGGAAAGGCACGCGTATTTTTGAGAGTGCTTCATGCAAAGCATCTTTTTCTTTTTCAAAAGGGGGGTCAACTGATGCCAGTCAAGTGGGGTGTGTGTGGCCCAATTAGTGGCAATGAGGGAGACTGTGGTTGGAGTCCCCTCGCTGTGTTTCCGAAAAGAACCAAGATGAACAAGTCATGGTTCTCAGAGGACTTTTCTTCCCCTGGGTCAGCCAGGGGACGGGAAAGGCACGCGTATTTTTGAGAGTGCTTCATCCAAAGCATCTTTTTCTTTTTCAAAAGGGGGGTTAACTGATGACAGTCAAGTGGGGTGTGTGTGGCCCAATTAGTGGCAATGAGGGAGACTGTGGTTGGAGTCCCCTCGCTGTGTTTCCGAAAAGAACCAAGATGAACAAGTCATGGCTCTCAGAGGACTTTTCTTCCCCTGGGTCAGCCAGGGGACGGGAAAGGCACGCGTATTTTTGAGAGTGCTTCATGCAAAGCATCTTTTTCTTTTTCAAAAGGGGGGGGTCAACTGATGCCAGTCAAGTGGGGTGTGTGTGGCCCAATTAGTGGCAATGAGGGAGACTGTGGTTGGAGTCCCCTCGCTGTGTTTCCGAAAAGAACCAAGATGAACAAGTCATGGCTCTCAGAGGACTTTTCTTCCCCTGGGTCAGCCAGGGGACGGGAAAGGCACGCGTATTTTTGAGAGTGCTTCATGCAAAGCATCTTTTTCTTTTTCAAAAGGGGGGTCAACTGATGCCAGTCAAGTGGGGTGTGTGTGGCCCAATTAGTGGCAATGAGGGAGACTGTGGTTGGAGAGCCCTCGCTGTGTTTCCGAAAAGAACCAAGATGAACAAGTCATGGCTCTCAAAGGACTTTTCTTCCCCTGGGTCAGCCAGGGGACGGGAAAGGCACGCGTATTTTTGAGAGTGCTTCATGCAAAGCATCTTTTTCTTTTTCAAAAGGGGGGTCAACTGATGCCAGTCAAGTGGGGTGTGTGTGGCCCAATTAGTGGCAATGAGGGAGACTGTGGTTGGAGTCCCCTCGCTGTGTTTCCGAAAAGAACCAAGATGAACAAGTCATGGCTCTCAGAGGACTTTTCTTCCCCTGGGTCAGCCAGGGGACGGGAAAGGCACGCGTATTTTTGAGAGTGCTTCATGCAAAGCATCTTTTTCTTTTTCAAAAGGGGGGTCAACTGATGCCAGTCAAGTGGGGTGTGTGTGGCCCAATTAGTGGCAATGAGGGAGACTGTGGTTGGAGTCCCCTCGCTGTGTTTCCGAAAAGAACCAAGATGAACAAGTCATGGCTCTCAGAGGACTTTTCTTCCCCTGGGTCAGCCAGGGGACGGGAAAGGCACGCGTATTTTTGAGAGTGCTTCATGCAAAGCATCTTTTTCTTTTTCAAAAGGGGGTCAACTGATGCCAGTCAAGTGGGGTGTGTGTGGCCCAATTAGTGGCAACGAGGGAGACTGTGGTTGGAGTCCCCTCGCTGTGTTTCTAAAAGAACCAAGATGAACAAGTCATGGCTCTCAGAGGACATTTCTTCCCCTGGGTCAGCCAGGGGACGGGAAAGGCACGCGTATTTTTGAGAGTGCTTCATGCAAAGCATCTTTTTCTTTTTCAAAAGGGGGGGTCAACTGATGCCAGTCAAGTGGGGTGTGTGTGGCCCAATTAGTGGCAACGAGGGAGACTGTGGTTGGAGTCCCCTCGCTGTATTTCTAAAAGAACCAAGATGAACAAGTCATGTCTCTCAGAGGACCTTTCTTCCCCTGGGTCAGCCAGGGGACGGGAAAGGCACGCGTATTTTTGAGAGTGCTTCATGCAAAGCATCTTTTTCTTTTTCAAAAGGGGGGGGTCAACTGATGCCAGTCAAGTGGGGTGTGTGTGGCCCAATTAGTGGCAACGAGGGAGACTGTGGTTGGAGTCCCCTCGCTATGTTTTACATGATTTTCGAAGGGCATGACATGCCTAAGAGGTTGAGTTTCATCATCTGCAACTTGTTGGCAACAAAAAGGCTGCCTTTACACCCTTTTGAGACCGAGGATTTTCGAGACCTTATGCCCATTGCAGTGCCCCAAGAGCCGATGGCCAGTCGTCACTCCTTCTCCAAGAAAGGCGTGCCCGCGCTACCACAGTAGGTCGCACACAACCTCACCAATTCCTTGAGAAACTCTGTGTGTGACAGGGTGCATTTCAACACAGATACTTGGACCAGTAAGCATGGACAGGGGAGTTACATGTTGCTGAATGGGCACTGGGTAACTATGGTGAGAGATGGAGAAGGGTTTGCTGTACAAGTCTTGCCGTCCCCACGACTTGTGTGTAAATCCTTCCTCTGTATGTACAAGTTCCTCCACTGCTTCTGCCTCCTCAAGCTCGTGTGGGTCCTCCACCTCGGCCCAAACCCTGTGTGGTTAGGCCACCCTTCCTTGTAACTGCGCCCAAGGAATCCCACACACCTCCTTACTATGCTGGCAGCAGAGCTCAAGGCCATCAGGCGGTCAAATGTTTACTTTGAAATGTAGGGGAAATGTGAGACACCGCTGAGGAATTGTGGACGGTTAGCTCTGGAGAGTGAGACCGAGTTTCATCAATGGTTGTCTACAGTCAACCAGCAGTCAGGGAAGGTCGGGTGCGACAATGATGCAAACCAGTCTGCGACCCTTCTTCAGGGCAATGTGACACACGTGCCTTGTATGGCTCACGTGTTAAACCTGGTTGTCCAGCAATTTTTAAAATACCATCCCGGCCTACATGGCCTTGTGCAGCGGGCACGCTGCTGTGTGCTCACTTTCATCCTTCGCACCCAGCAGCTCAACAACTGTCATCGCTCCGGAAGTCTTAGGGTCTGGCGGTTAAACGCCGGAAATGCGATGTTCCGACACGCAGGAATTGGAATCTGCACATGTTGCAGCGTGTGTGGCAGCACCGCAGAGCCCTGCTGAAATACGGTATGACGTATACCCTGGGCTAACTTGATCCAGAGGTGGTGCAGATCACGCTGCTGGAGTGGTGTCAGATCAAGGACCTATGCACCCTTCTACACAGTTTACAAATGTCGACGAAGATGTTTAGCACTGGCAATGCCATTCTCAGCGTGACAATTCTGGTCATCTACATGATGGAGCACACTGTAAGCATTATTCGGAGTCAGGTATTGGTCCAAGAGGAAGGTGAGAAAGTACAGGAGGAGTCATATGCAGAAGGAATAATAAGATCTACAAGGTCCATACGGTAAGCGGCACCTAGGCAGCAGTTATGGTGGGGGATAGGGATTAACAAGGGCGCATAGTATCAGCAAAAATTGTTGAGGAAGGTGCAGGAGCCATGAAGAAATGGAGGACGAACTTGCGATGGGCATGGAAGACTCAGCAGATGAGTGAGAGCTTGCTCACATTTCGGTTGTGCGAGGTTGGGGGGAGAGGGCAGAGGAAGGAGGCACGATTCTCACCTCTCTGCCACCAACACACCAAGGACTTGGTCCTCCTGGATGCACAAGACACATGAGCGTCTTCTTGCTGCACTACCTACAACATGACCCTCGGATTGTAGGAATTCGAAGTAATGCTAACTACTGGGTTGCCACACTGTTAGATCCCCGGTACAAGACAAAATTTGGCGAAATAATTCCTGCCATATAAAGGGACGCACGTGTACAGGAGTATCTTCAGAAGGTGTTACGCAATCTTCAATCTGCTTTTCCACTAAACACCAGTGCTGCACAGAGTGAATCTCAACGGTTTGTCATGGATAGGAGGAAATGGTCTTTTACTTGTCCACATCTGAGGGACCGAGGGCTGGCTGTTGTGCTGAGATGCCATTGAGTACGGTGTCCCTGCAGAGTTGCACTTTTGGTCATATACAAAATGAGTTGAAAAAGGACAGATGCAGGTGAAAAGGGGAACAGGTGTGTTGGAAAGGGGAAAAAAGTTTTTGTCCGTGGGTTTGTTGGTTAAGCAAAAGTAACATTTGCTGAAGAAACACCATCTGTTACGGTGGGACTGGCAGATTTGGATAAGGTGGTATATACTATGTTACCGCTATATAACGAAAATTAATAAGGAAAGAAAGAGAAAGGTATAAAGTGTCCACCGTGCTCCCAGATGGAAAAGGAGAGGTTGGCAACTGGAAGGTTCGGTGGAGGATACAGAGCTGTGTGGCTATGAAACTAATAGTAGCCTGAACCAAGTTAGACGCCACTCGGATCTTGAGACTGGGAGCCCTGTTAGCGTAACAGGGTCCACACGCCCACCCAGCCCAGGAACTCCCTGTTAACATCACAGGGGCCATTCAGGACGCTGACCGTGTGTGCATTGGGGCCACACCTGTGAACAGCAGGCGCATCAGCAGCAGCAGGCCTGTTAATGCCACTGGGCTGCACAAGCAGGACTTGTAGGACAGGAGCTGGTCTTAACCGTTCTGCGTTACCAACTGTGGTGGCGGCCTGCATCGACACCCTATCCCTGCCTACCTCTGGCCTAAAGCCGCAATGGGTTCAACACATGGAGGTGTGCTCTTTCGAAGCATAATAGAAGACTGCGCACCTCCTTGTTGTCTCCAGCCCCTTTTATAACCTGGGTCCGCCACAAACCAGGGTGGACCACAATGCACCTCCTGGAGACAAAAGCAGAGTGATACGTCATGAGTGGCATAACTAGCGTCCTATTTGGAACCGCAACTTCAATGATGACCTCATGGCTGTCATGACCCAAACACCTCACCAGTCATCGTCTGACCATCAATAATGAGGTGACAAGTCATAGGGGCAGGCCTCTGCAAGCCATTTGGGAGTGGCCTGGCCACATCGTCAGGACACCTGATGCCCTGTGGTCTAAATGGGCCCCCCACATCAGGGGCAGGGCCAAAGAGTTCATTACCGGACCTAGTTTCTGATGCAGTAAGTGCCTGACCATGGTCAGTTGCATGAAATACAGTCTCTGAAAAAAGACTATCAGCTTTAGCATGGTGTCTATGCACAACACAGGACATAGACCCGGCACGGAGTGCAAGTACCTGTGCAAAGAGGCTTTTTGCACTAAGTGTGGGAGCATGCGCTGTAGCCCGAAATGAAGACTTAGCCTCAGGAATGGCACAGTCAGGCTGAGCATACTCACTAGGCGAAACACTGGAGTTAGGCTGCGGCTGGGGTAAATCGGCACACGCATGCGCACTAGCTGCCTCTCCACACTTAGACGTGGAGGAGAAAGCAGCCAGCTGGACAACCCGAGGCACAGGCCTAAATGGCAGCTGATGCCTGGGCGCAACTGAAACCGCAGCAGGCTGCTTGCGTTTAAGGCGTCACCGTTTTGTAACAACAAATAACATCAAAAAGAACAGGTGTACTTCTTCCATGGATAATCTGATATGATCCCTTTTTTCATGGACACGACCATCGCTAACAAATGTAGATGAGGCCAAATCAGCAGCTGCTTCAATGGATCTGAATTGCTTTATAAAGTGGCCTCTCCTCCACCCCAATTTCAAGATCCCAAATACTCCATTCCTCTGTGGTTGAGTTTGCATAGCTGTTCAGTCCCACTATAGCCTGGGAATCAGAGGTCTGCTCCAAAGCTGCAATGAGTACAGACAAGGAAGTTATTATTATTTTTATTATTATTGATTTATAGAGCACCATTGATTCCATGGTGCTGTACATGAGAAGGGGGTTACATACAGAATACATATACAAGTAACTATAGACAGACTGGTACAGAGGGAAGAGGGCCCTGCCCTTGCGGGATTACATTCTAAAGGATTTTTGGGAGGAGACAGTAGGAGTTGTTTAGGTTGAGCGTCAAGTACGTATGGTGGTGGTGTCATTGAAGGTTATAGTCATTTCTGAACAGATGAGTTTTCAGATTCAGTTTGAAGCTTGCGTGTGTAGCATATAATCTAACGTGTTGAGGTAGCGAGTTCCATGAGACAGGGGAAATGATCTGCGCAGATAGCCTGAAGCTTTGTGACTGGGATCCAGGCCCCGATGAAGAAGGTGCTGTGCCTAATCTACACCCTCATTTCCAAAAATTAAATCCTCCTGGTGGAGACAATGGGGAACATGATGAGGAGCACAGATACCTGATTGGAAGGACAACTTTACTATTCGGTCAGGGCAGGAAGAGGTTGTCTCGGAGGACTCAGGACGAGGGGAATGAAAACACACAGGGTTATTGATGAGGTTGGAGACAACACTTACTGTCAAACCAAAGTCAGCCAGTCGATGAGGTCAGCAGAGGAGGTGGAGGAGGATGCTACTGACGACGAGGTTACATTGCATCTTCCTGGCCAGAGACAAAGTACAGGAAGCACGTCAACAACTGAATCCTGGACCACAACTTTGACTCTGAGCAGATGTCGTGTTGGCTATGCAGGTCGCATGGGCTGTAAGCCTTTCCTAGCCTGTGAATTTTTGGACATCGCAAAGGATCACCAAAGTCATGTAATCTGTAAGATTTGTCAACAATCTGTAAGTAGAAGGCAAAAACTCACACTTTTGAGTACTTCCTCCATGAAGGATCACATGGATATGAATTGACAGCGTGAAGGTGTATTGCTCAGCTTTAGCAACTGTTAACGCAATATGCTTATTTGCCGTTCATTGCATGCATTGTTGCAGGCTACACACAAGGGGCTGCTGTTTTTTTGGATCTGCCTTTGGTCACTATAGCAGTATAAAATTGTTCTACGGGTGTGGACTTGGAGATGCTGTCTATGAACAGAAGGAAAAGCTAAAGGTGTGTGTTACAGCAAGGAGCCACCGCGGAAACACTTCGTTCAATTGTGAGGGAAGTTGTGTTGTACTTTGATGATGAGCACTGTAACGTCAGTGAGCAGCATCCTGTGCCACAGACCAACATTCTTACGGTGCTGTCTATACTGTTTACCGTGAGAGGAGCGTAAAGTCTGTATTTCTGGCAACTGAACATCACAGTACCCGGGTACGGTAGGCTGTGCCCAGACAATAATGCGGGCACGCAACACTTTGTTTTATTAGCAAAACACATATCTGTTCTGGGTAGGCCGACTATTTATAGACAATAAGACTTGCTGCCTCTGCACTGTCAAATTGTCACATACAGTTTAAATCATAGACGGACAGCAACACATGTTTGCATTGACTGTTGCTTTTCAAGATTTCCATGACTGTGTTGCAGAGCTGTGTGGTTTGCATTCACACTGTTATCATCTGCATTATCTGTGAGGCTTCAGCTAACAAGGGTATTCAGGGGGGGTTATGTGTTTTGTCTATGTTTAGGTAGATAACTTGTAAGCTCTTGTGATGCGCCACTGGTAAGTCGTGTTTGCACACACACACACACACACGCACAAACACACAATTACTGCTACACAGAGGGATTAGCAGGTAGTAGGCAACAGAATAGATTGTTCAATTATTTTAATTGTATGCATGGTTCTTATTGTTTGTTTTGGTAAAGTTAAACAATCATTTATCAACCCAACTGCCTAGAGTCCTTTTCCTTTTGCCTGGTTTTGCTGCATACTGGGGAGCCCACCCTATACACGACTTAAAATGAAGCATAAGTTGCAATGTGAATTTCACTGTGCTACAATGCGGCCTAGCGTGCCTGTGCAACCACCGCCTGCCCCATCAAGTGCATCTGCGTGCTCTTCATCCTCTGTTACTGTGGGGACAGCAGTCACACATGGTTTTTCACACTGAACTTCCACTCCTTAACCCGCAACAGGGAGTGTGATTGGCAGGTCATCACTTGTGTTGGAAGTGGAAGCAGAACGTATTGTTGAGCTGTCAGACATCGAGAGAACCATCATTGGATGCAGGCTACATTATATCCACGCCTGCACCTTCGTCACAGATTGCCTGGACTACCTGCAGTTAATAATTGCATTCCAGAAATGGAAAGGAGTGAAGAATGCACATGTGTTGTACCTTGCTTGGCAGCAAAGGAACACTAACTTAGTATTCCAGACAATTTTAGGAAGGCAGAAAAAGAGTCAGCTCTTTGTGCAAATTAAATAGCGTGGCAAAAGTGGACAGATGGGTACAGTGGCCGTGTTCTGTGGGTACCAGGACAGTAAAAGAAGCCTCACTTTCTATCCTTCCTAATGATCAAATGCAGCAAGGAATTCCCTGAGTTTGCTATAAAATTAGCATAGCTAAATGTGCAGGAGGGTGTCATGCAGAGGTGCTAGAAATAGCTTGGCACCAGTGGGGCACTAATGGAATACAACAGCCAGTTCTATGATGCTACTAAATGGCAGTATTTTTTGCTATCATTATAGCTTATTAAAAACAGAGCAGGAGGGTGTCATGCAGAGGTGCTAGAAATAGCTTGGCACCAGTGGGGCACTAATGGAATACAACAGCCAGTTCTATGATGCCACTAAATGGCAGTATTTTTTGCTATCATTATAGCTTATTAAAAACAGAGCAGGAGGGTGTCATGCAGAGGTGCTAGAAATAGCTTGGCACCAGTGGGGCACTAATGGAATACAACAGCCAGTTCTATGATGCCACTAAATGGCAGTATTTTTTGCTATCATTATAGCTTATTAAAAACAGAGCAGGAGGGTGTCATGCAGAGGTGCTAGAAATAGCTTGGCACCAGTGGGGCACTAATGGAATACAACAGCCAGTTCTATGATGCCACTAAACGGCAGTATTTTTTGCTATCATTATAGCTTATTAAAAACAGAGCAGGAGGGTGTCATGCAGAGGTGCTAGAAATAGCTTGGCACCAGTGGGCCACTAATGGAATACAACAGCCAGTTCTATGATGTCACTAAATGGCAGTATTTTTTGCTATCATTATAGCTTATTAAAAACAGAGCAGGAGGGTGTCATGCAGAGGTGCTGCACATAGATTTGCACCAGTGGGGCACTAATGGAGTACAACAGCCACTTCTTGTATGCCACTAGGTTCACTGAGTGTTTGCTAGTATAATGGCTTAGTAACAATGAGTTTGAGTGTGCAATGCAGGAAGACGTGCTGCAAATATCTTTGCACTAGTGGGACTATAGCAAAGTCCAATAGCCACGTTTAGGATGCCACTAGGTACACTGAGTGTTTGCTAGTATAATGGCTTAGTTATAATGAGCTGGAGTGTGCAATGCAGGCAGAGGTGCTGCAAATATCTTTGCACTAGTGGGACTATAGCAAAGTCCAATAGCCACGTTTAGGATGCCACTAGGTACACTGAGTGTTTGCTAGTATAATGGCTTAGTTATAATGAGTTGGAGTGTGCAATGCAGGCAGAGGTGCTGCAAATATCTTTGCACTAGTGGGACTATAGCAAAGTCCAATAGCCACGTTTAAGATGCCACTAGGTACACTGAGTGTTTGCTGTTACATCTCGTGGCTCTCCTGAGGCAAGGAATGAGGCAGTCTCCCATTCCTTGCCTGCCACGAGCACTCCTCCTCAGCAGCGCCGAAGGTCTGCCAGACTGCGCAGTGTGCAGGAGATACCTTCTCAGAGAGGCAGCAGAAGGGTGACACCTAGTGGTTCTCCTGTTACAAGGAGTAAAGCGGTCTCCCATTCCTGGCCTGCCGCAGACTCTCCTGCTCAGCGGCCCCGAAGGTCTGCGAGGCTGCGCAATGTGCAGAGGTTTACTGCTCAGGGAAGCAGTGAGATTCCCGTTATCTCTGCACATTGTGAGACCGAGGATCCCGCCTCTATTTCCCAGAGGCAGGAGGGTGAGCATGTGCAATGCGTGGTGGGTCCTGATTCGCTCACTGACGTCACACGGCTTGATGACAAGGCTGGTGACGTGGTGAATCCTGACTGGCCAGGCTGGGACGTCGTGGACCCTGATTGGGTCAAGTCCGTCATCTCCGCCTCGCGCCCGCCCTCGGGTGGAGCTGCACCTCCTTAAAAGCTCCCCCTGCCATCATGGCGGCGCGCGACCGTCCTTCTATGTTTGGATGTCTGGCAGCGTGCTGCCACGCCACTGCTCAGGCATTACTGTCTCTTGTGGGCTTGGCCCTTGCTGCTCCGGCAGTACCTCGTTTGCAGGCCGTGTTCCTGCCTTGCTGCTCCGGCAGTACCCCCGTCAACAGGCCGTGTTCCTGTCCCAGGTGAGCTCCTCAAGTCTCCATTGGACTCACCTGGTTATTGAAAGCACACGTGCGTGGGCACCTCTGTGCTACCCTCGTGCCATATTCTCGTGACTTCCACTGGCACACGTGCGTGGGCACCTCTGTGCTTCCCCGTGCAACAGGTACACCGAGCCGTGAGATCTGTGCCATACAACCCTCACGGGTTAGGGCAGATCGGTGTACATAGATCGTCTGTGACATTCCAGACGATCGCTAGCAGCAACCCGCTCACTCTTCACCCACCATAGCGGCGGTCCCTTACACCGCACAGTGGACCTTGACCGGCGGAAGCAGTCCATTTCCCATCTTGGCACGCTTCCCCGGGTCCCCCTCGTAACAGTTTGCTAGTATAATGGCTTAGTTATAATGAGTTGGAGTGTGCAATGCAGGCAGAGGTGCTGCAAATATCTTTGCACGAGTGGGACTAGACAAAAGTCCAATAGCCACGTTTAGGATGCCACTAGGTACACTGAGTGTTTTCTAGTATAATGGCTTAGTAACAATGAGTTTGAGTGTGCAATGCAGGCAGACGTGCTGCAAATATCTTTGCACTAGTGGGACTAGACAAAAGTCCAATAGCCACGTTTAGAATGCCACTAGGTACACTGAGTATTTGCTAGTATAATGGCTTAGTAACAATGAGTTTGAGTGTGCAATGCAGGCAGACGTGCTGCAAATATCTTTGCACTAGTGGGACTAGACAAAAGTCCAATAGCCACGTTTAGGATGCCACTAGGTTCACTGAGTGTTTGCTAGTATAATGGCTTAGTAACAATGAGTTTGAGTGTGCAATGCAGGCAGACGTGCTGCAAATATCTTTGCACTAGTGGGACTATAGCAAAGTCCAATAGCCACGTTTAGGATGCCACTAGGTACACTGAGTGTTTGCTAGTATAATGGCTTAGTTATAATGAGTTGGAGTGTGCAATTTAGGCAGAGGTGCTGCAAATATCTTTGCACTAGTGGGACTATAGCAAAGTCCAATAGCCACGTTTAGGATGCCACTAGGTACACTGAGTGTTTGCTAGTATAATGGCTTAGTTATAATGAGTTGGAGTGTGCAATGCAGGCAGAGGTGCTGCAAATATCTTTGCACTAGTGGGACTAGACAAAAGTCCAATAGCCACGTTTAGAATGCCACTAGGTACACTGAGTGTTTGCTAGTATAATGGCTTAGTAACAATGAGTTTGAGTGTGCAATGCAGGAAGACGTGCTGCAAATATCTTTGCACTAGTGGGACTAGACAAAAGTCCAATAGCCACGTTTAGGATGCCACTAGGTACACTGAGTGTTTGCTAGTATAATGGCTTAGTAACAATGAGTTTGAGTGTGCAATGCAGGCAGACGTGCTGCAAATATCTTTGCACTAGTGGGACTAGACAAAAGTCCATTAGCCACGTTTAGAATGCCACTAGGTACACTGAGTGTTTGCTAGTATAATGGCTTAGTAACAATGAGTTTGAGTGTGCAATGCAGGCAGACGTGCTGCAAATATCTTTGCACTAGTGGGACTAGACAAAAGTCCAATAGCCACGTTTAGGATGCCACTAGGTTCACTGAGTGTTTGCTAGTATAATGGCTTAGTAACAATGAGTTTGAGTGTGCAATGCAGGCAGACGTGCTGCAAATATCTTTGCACTAGTGGGACTATAGCAAAGTCCAATAGCCACGTTTAGGATGCCACTAGGTACACTGAGTGTTTGCTAGTATAATGGCTTAGTAACAATGAGTTTGAGTGTGCAATGCAGGAAGACGTGCTGCAAATATCTTTGCACTAGTGGGACTAGACAAAAGTCAAATAGCCACGTTTAGGATGCCACTAGGTACACTGAGTGTTTGCTAGTATAATGGCTTAGTAACAATGAGTTTGTGTGCAATGCAGGCAGACGTGCTGCAAATATCTTTGCACTAGTGGGACTAGACAAAAGTCCAATAGCCACGTTTAGAATGCCACTAGGTACACTAAGTGTTTGCTAGTATAATGGCTTAGTAACAATGAGTTTGAGTGTGCAATGCAGGCAGACGTGCTGCAAATATCTTTGCACTAGTGGGACTAGACAAAAGTCCAATAGCCACGTTTAGGATGCCACTAGGTACACTGAGTGTTTGCTAGTATAATGGCTTAGTTATAATGAGTTGGAGTGTGCAATGCAGGCAGAGGTGCTGCAAATATCTTTGCACTAGTGGGACTATAGCAAAGTTCAATAGCCACGTTTAGGATGCCACTAGGTACACTGAGTGTTTGCTAGTATAATGGCTTAGTTATAATGAGTTGGAGTGTGCAATGCAGGCAGAGGTGCTGCAAATATCTTTGCACTAGTGGGACTAGACAAAAGTCCAATAGCCACGTTTAGAATGCCACTAGGTACACTGAGTGTTTGCTAGTATAATGGCTTAGTAACAATGAGTTTGAGTGTGCAATGCAGGCAGACGTGCTGCAAATATCTTTGCACTAGTGGGACTATAGCAAAGTCCAATAGCCACGTTTAGGAAGCCACTAGGTACACTGAGTGTTTGCTAGTATAATGGCTTAGTTATAATGAGTTGGAGTGTGCAGAGGACAGGAGGGTACAGTGCCAGGATTGTGGGGCTCTGGGTAGAGGAATGGAAGCCTGCCTTTCTATTCCCTCCTAATGGGGAAATGCAGCGACGAAATCCCTGACCTTAGCTACACAGACGCTGTCTCTGTTTTCAGGACCTGTCACCTATGGCTCTGACCCTGCCGGTACGAGCCCTTAAAAGGACTGATAGAAAGTGCTCTCCCTAAGCTGTCCAGCACTGTGGATGGAGCGCATACAGCTGTATCGGCGATAGGATTTAGGACGGAGCTGCGCCAGTGATGTCTGACACCAAGGACGCAGAAGGCAGATAATGGCGTGCTGGAGGAAAATGTCCGGTTTTATAATGCAGGGACATGTGACATGGACATCCTATCACACATGCCGTTGCTTCTCTGGCTAAAAGTCCACTTAGCTGTGTGTGTGTCTGGGATTGGCTGACATAATGGCCCTCCCCACTACACGCGCGCGCTTAGGGAAGGAAGACAAGGAAAAAAAAAAAAACAGGAGTGATCTGAAGGCGCTGTTCACGCACACTATACACTGAAATTTCATAATAGTGTGAGTCACAGAGTGACTTACACTATTACAGCGGAAAGCCAGCTAGGAATTAGCTGTTTTTTTGCTGCTAGAACCGTTCTCGAACGTTTCTAGAACTATCGAGCTTTTGCAAAAAGCTCGAGTTCTAGTTCGATCTAGAACAGGCCCCAAAATCACTCGAGCCTAGAACTGGAGAACCTCGAACCGCGCTCAACTCTAGTTAGGAGTGTTCAAATCAAGAAATTGATAAGGGTGCCCATACTTTTGCACCGATAAAATTTTGTTTAAATGCGGATTGCACATTTTCTGTTAGTACAATAAACCTCATTTCAATCAAGAAATATTACTCAGTCCATCAGTTATTGGATATATGAAACTGAAATAGCTGTTGCAAAAACTCAAATTGTTATAAAGAAAAAAGGTTAACATTAATAGGGGTGCCCAAACTTTTTCATATGACTGTATCCCCCAGACACTGCAACTCTGTATAATATACACACACACAATGACCCTCTGTGTAATATCCCTCATGTACGCTGTCGCTTTGTACACTATCCCCCAAACAAGCTGCCCCTCTTTATATATATCCTCACACACAAAATGCTCCTCTGTATATCACCCCACACACACTACCCCTCTGTATACTATCCCCCCACACACATTGTCTCTCTGTATAATATCCTCTTGGTATATATGTCCAAATCCTGGTTTATATATGTCTGTATCCTGAGCCCTTCCTTGTATGCATGTCCCCATCCTGGTTTATTGTTGCCTTCCTAGCATAAATGTCCTCTTCCAGGTATATATGTCCCCATCCAGGGACCCTCCTGGTATACATGTCCCCATCCCAGTTTATTTGTCCCTATCTTGTTATATATGTCCAATCCTGGGCACCTGGTACGTATATCCCACTCCTGGGCACATTCTTGTATATATGTCCCCATCCTGGTTTCTGTCCCCTTCTTGGTATATATGTCCTCCTCTTGGTATATATGTTCCCATCATGGTTTATTTGTCCCTTTCCCAGCATATATATCTCCATCCTAGGCTCCTCCTGATGTATATATATTCCCCTCCTGGGCAAATTCTGGTATATATGTCCCCATCCAGGTTTTTGTCTTCTTCCGGTTATATATCTCCTCCTTCTTGTGTATACAGTGCCTACAAGTAGTATTCAACTCCCTGCAGATTTAGCAGGTTTGATAAGATGCAAATAAGTTAGAGCCTGCAAACTTCAAACAAAAGCAGGATTTATTAACAGATGCATAAATCTTACAAACCAACAAGTTATGTTGCTCAGTTAAATTTTAATACATTTTCAACATAAAAGTGTGGGTCAATTATTATTCAACCCCTAGGTTTAATATTTTGTGGAATAACCCTTGTTTGCAATTACACCTAATAATCGTCTTTTTTTTTAAGACCTAATCAGGTCGGCATAGGTCTCTGGAGTTATCTTGGCCCACTCCTCCATGCAGATCTTCTCCAAGTTATCTAGGTTCTTTGGGTGTCTCATGTGGACTTTAATCTAGAGCTCCTTCCACAAGTTTTCAATTGGGTTAAGGTCAGGAGACTGACTAGGCCACTGCAACACCTTGATTTTTTCCCTCTTGAACAAGGCCTTGGTTTTCTTGGCTGTGTGCTTTGGGTCGTTGTCTTGTTGGAAGATGAAAAGACGACCCATCTTAAGATCCTTGATGGAGGAGCGGAGGTTCTTTGCCAAAATCTCCAGGTAGGCCGTGCTATCCATCTTCCCATGGATGCGGACCAGATGGCCAGGCCCCTTGGCTGAGAAACAGCCCCACAGCATGATGCTGCCACCACCATGCTTGACTG
Source organism: Anomaloglossus baeobatrachus (assembly GCF_048569485.1). NCBI lineage: Eukaryota > Metazoa > Chordata > Amphibia > Anura > Aromobatidae > Anomaloglossus > Anomaloglossus baeobatrachus. The sequence continues at coordinate 236,526,542 of NC_134355.1, forward strand.
TAGGGATGGTATTCTTGGGGTCGTATGCAGTGCCATCCAGTCTCCAAACGTCACGTGTGTGGTTGGCACCAAAGATCTCGATCTTGGTCTCATCAGACCAGAGAACCTTGAACCAGTCTGTCTCAGAGTCCTCCAAGTGATCATGAGAAAACTGTAGACGAGCCTTGACATGACGCTTTGAAGGTAAAGGTACCTTACGGGCTCGTCTGGAACGGAGACCATTGCGGTGGAGTACGTTACTTATGGTATTGACTGAAACCAATATCCCCACTGCCATGAGATCTTCCCAGAGCTCCTTCCTTGTTGTCATTGGGTTAGCCTTGACTCTTCGGACAAGCCTGGCCTCGGCACGGGTGGAAACTTTCAAAGGCTGTCCAGGCCGTGGAAGGCTAACAGTAGTTCCATAAGCCTTCCACTTCCGGATGATGCTCCCAACAGTGGAGACAGGTAGGCCCAACTCCTTGGAAAGGGTTTTGTACCCCTTGCCATCCTTGTGACCCTCCACGATCTTGTCTCTGATGGCCTTGGAATGCTCCTTTGTCTTTCCCATGTTGACCAAGTATGAGTGCTGTTCACAAGTTTGGGGAGGGTCTTAATTAGTCAGAAAAGGCTGGAAAAAGAGATAATTAATCCAAACATGTGAAGCTCATTGTTCTTTGTGCCTGAAATACTTCTTAATACTTTAGGGGAACCAAACAGAATTCTGGTGGTTTGAGGGGTTGAATAATAAATGACCCTCTGAATAAACTTTTCACAATTAAAAAAAAAAAAAAAAAAGAAATAACATTCTTTTTTGCTGCAGTGCATTTCACACTTCCAGGCTGATCTACAGTCCAAATGTCACAATGCCAAGTTAATTCCGAATGTGTAAACCTGCTAAATCTGCAGGGGGTTGAATACTACTTGTAGGCACTGAATGTGCCTTTCCTGGGTCTCTCCTTGTATATTTGTCTACTGCAAAAAGAAAAAAAAAACAAAAACATTTTACTCACCCTCCCCGACTCCCCCGTCCTGCAGCGTCCTCTCTGAGCAGCGATGTATTTCATCTGGATTTGGGCCCTCCACAAATCCAGCTAAAGCAAGGCAGCGGCTGTAGTCAATGCCCCCCTCCCCACCACCTGCGGCTGTAGTCAGTGACCCCCCACCACCCGCGACTGGAGTCGGCGCCCCCCCCACCCCTTGCGGCTGGAGTGAGCACCACCCCTGCCCCTGGAGTCAGTGCCCCCCTCCCCCCGCTGCTGGAGTCAGCGGGTCCCCCACCACCCCTGGCAATCTTCCGCTCATAGAGCGCATACCTCTCCCTGCTGGATGCTGCGCGCTCGCAGCTAAGCGTTGCCCGCAGCACTGTGATGAGGTGCAGAGTGATGACCTCATCACATTGGGCTGTGGGATGACGCGCCACCTTTCTGCTCTGCTCCATTCACAGTGCCTCCCCACCACATGGCTAATTTGCATACGATGCTCTAGAAGGACTTCGCACGCACCTTAGTCATGTGCAGACTGCAGTTGTGGCTGGAGCAACACTACCGGGCCCCTCTGTTACAGCTGTGACTGGGGCTCGGTGAACATGGTGGGCTCGGCTGGCCAAGGGCTACAAAAAGCTAAGTAATTAACCAGCGGCGGTTACAGTAAAAATGCAGTGCTGGGACCAGAGGAGCCATGACATTTACAACTTCTAACCTCTCTGCTGCGCCCCCCCTGAAGCATGGCCGTCGGCGCCCTGTGCGACCGCACAAGTCGCACATGCCTAAAACCTGCCATGCCTCGGATAGTACGTGAGGGTTCCTATGCTGACAAGCAAGCTACACGACCTCTGCATTGTACACCACCTGTCAATTTTAGCTACGCAATTTTAATTGCAAAAAGTGCTGCCAGTTTTAGGACCATAGTTTTATTTTCTGGTATATTATGTGAGGGTTCCTCTGCTGACAATTTTGCTATACCACCTGTGCACTGTACACCACCTGTCCATTTTTGCTAAGCAATTTTAATTACAAAAAGTACAGAGAGGACGGAGCATTGCCCCCCCTCCCCCCCCCCCCGGGGCATTTGCGGAGGCCTGCATGACCCCTGATTGGTGGGGAGGTCAGGGTGTCATGGGTGGGGGAGGGGGAGCGAGCCCGTTTTGAATGGATTGGAGGGGCAAAGGGGAGGAGCGGCACTTTCCCGCTCCCCTGGCTGAAGGACGAGTCGCAGCCACATTACCTGCGGCAATGGAGTCCGTTGAAAACATCCTGGAGCGGCTGCGAGCGGCGGCTGGCGACCATCCTCCAGGCTGGTTGCAGGCGTCGGTGCAGGGACTCATCGGAGGGAGTCGGGAGGCGGTGGGGGCTCCCCCCCCACGTGAGCGGCGCCTCCGGAGATCCAGACCGCCGGAGCGGTTATCACCTGAGGTGACTCCCCGGGCCCGGCGACGCATTAGAAGCCCCTCCGGGGACCCTCCAGGCCGGGCGCCATGTGCAAAAAAGTCCAGCAGGCCCCGGTCTGGGAGGAATTCAAGAATGCGGCCGGGTCCAGCGGTGGAGAGCAGGCCTTCCCTGGAGTTGGGGGCGGGGCCTGCTCCCACTATGTCAACGGTGGCTGTCGGAGCTGCGGCGGGGCGCTCTGGTGATGTGCCGGCCGAGCGCCCTGAGCCCTGTCTGCGGTGGAGGTCGGATGAGGGGGCGGGCCCTAGCGGAGGGGGCGGATCGCGACGGCTGGAATCGGTAGTGCACCGGGCCTGGCGTGCAGGGCCCTCATCAGCAGAGGCCCCGAATGTCGGGGGGGCCCCGTGGAGTGGGATGTGGGAGCGGCGTCGGCAGGATCCAGAGGACCGCAGACAGCCCCCTCTGGCAGCCGGCTGGGGGGGCGGACAGCAGCCGCAGGATCAGCTCCTGGAGGGATCTTCCGGCCCTGCGGCAGCAGGGGCTAACGGCGGCGGAGCGGAGGCGCGGGGCCAGGAATCTACTGAGCAGCCGGAGGGACGACAGGAGTCTGGTAGTCCGGCTGACGGGGCCGCTACCCTCGTGCAGCCCGGTGAGTATGGTTCTATGTCTTGTTTGTCTTCCCAGTATTGTCAGGTACAGAATGCAAGGGGGGATGTAGGTCACCCAGGGTTTCGGCAGGGGTTACCCACGGGGGGTGGAGGAGAGGTGTCAGGTGGGGGGGAGGTGGTAGAGCTTATAGGTTGTGTGCGTACGTTGCTGGAGCGGATTGGGGGGGCACGGGAACACGCAGGGCCAGTGGGGGCTTGGATTAATCCGCCTCCCTTGGGCATTAGTGGAACGCCAGTGGCGGGTATTGCTTCCCCGGTGTCGGTGTCGGTTCAGACGGAAAAGAATAAGGAGGACAGGCTTCATTTGGATGATCGGGCGCGGGGGGAGGTTTTTGTCTGTTTTGAGGGTCCCTTGGGTTCCCATCTTAAAACAGAGGTGAAGGAGAAGATATGGAAGGATGAATACGTAGAGATCTTCTCCCTGCTGCCGTTGGCAAAATTTAATTTAGACAAAGGTAAAAAGGACGAGAGCAAGAAAGAGGAGGAGAAGAAGCGGCGGTGGCGCTTGATCCCTCAGACGTTCACTAATTGGTTGCAGGCTTTTGCTATTTTGGCGAGTGTGATAGGCGAGAAGGCGCCGGAGAACTGTTCACATTTGTTTTGCTATATGGACGCTATTGGTGAGGCGTACAGGGTGTATGGGGGACAGACATGGCTTAGGTATGATGAACAGTTTCGGCAGCGGAAGGCCGTTCGACCTTCTATTAGATGGGACCAAAAGGACATCGGGTTGTGGTTACGGGTTATTGCGCCGTCGAGATATGGCCAGCCCTTTCAGGGCGGGGCCGGGTCTGCCGGCCAGTCCGGATCGCAGGGTGCTGGTAGTCAGCCAGGTCAGGGGGGTTCGCAAAAGCCCGGTGTGTGTTGGCAATTCAATGAGGGGCAATGCAAGTTCGGGGCCACCTGCCGTTTTAAGCACCTCTGTACCCATTGTAATGGGACATCACATGGAGCGGCAAAGTGCTTTAAGAAAGGCAAATCCAAGCCCGGCACCACTCATACCCAAGGGTCTGACGCCGGTGAGGTTAGCCGCGATGCTTCCGTACCTAAATAGGTACCCAGATAGAGAGAAAGCTGAAGTTTTGCGGTTGGGATTTGGGGAGGGTTTCAGAATTCCGGCTCCCACTTTTGCAGTGCCGGCGGCGACAAAGAACCTTTTGTCAGCTTATCAGCATTCGGGGGTTGTGGCCGAGAAATTAGGCAAGGAAGTGGCTTTGGGGAGGATGGCGGGGCCGTTCCAGGCCCCTCCTTTTCCTGATCTAGTGGTCTCGCCGTTGGGGGTGGTGCCAAAAAAGGAGCCGGGAAAATTCCGGCTGATTCACCATCTGTCTTACCCAAGAGGTAGGTCGGTAAACGACGGGATACCGGCTGAACTGTGTTCGGTGGTTTATACGTCATTTGATGAGGCCACAAGTTGGGTAAAAAAATGCGGAAGGGGAGCACTTATGGCTAAGACGGATATTGAGTCAGCTTTTCGGCTGTTGCCAGTGCATGCAGATTGTGTCCGGTTGTTGGGTTGCTTTTGGGAGGGAGCGTATTTTGTAGATCGCTGTTTGCCCATGGGGTGCTCAATCTCCTGCGCATTTTTCGAAACGTTTAGTTGCTTTTTGGAGTGGGTTGTTCGGGACGTTTCAGGCTTGTCAGCATTGGTGCATTACCTCGATGATTTTTTGTGTGTAGGTCCTGCCGAGTCGGCTCAGTGTGCCGGGATTTTGGCAACTATGGAGTGGGTTGCGGATCGATTTGGGGTCCCCCTGGCGCCGGAGAAAACGGTGGGACCAACTACTAGTTTAAGTTTTCTGGGCATTGTAATCGATTCAGTGGCCTGGGAAGTCCGGCTTCCTGAGGACAAGGTTGCGGCCATGAGGGACGAGGTGGCAAGGGCAAGGCGGGTGAAGAAACTGCAATTAAGGGAAGTGCAGTCCCTACTGGGAAAGCTTAACTTTGCTTGTAGGGTGATGCCAATGGGCCGGATTTTTTCGCGACAACTGGCCAGGGCAACGGCGGGGGTGCTTGCTCCGCACCATTACGTTCGGTTATCAGCAGACCACAAAGCGGACCTAGCAGTGTGGGGGCAGTTTTTGGAACACTACAACGGTCGTTCATTGATAATGGAGGATGCAGTGGACAATTTTGACTTGGAGTTGTTTACGGATGCGGCGGGCAGTTCAGGTTTCGGAGCTTTTTTCAAGGGTCAGTGGTGTGTGGGTCGGTGGCCGGACAACTGGACGGCTGAAGGCCTGACAAAGAATGTGGCGCTGTTGGAAATTTTTCCAATAATGGTGGCACTTCACCTTTGGAGAAGCCAGTTGGCAAACAAAAAGATTCGTTTTAACTGTGACAACATGGGGGTGGTGATGGCGATTAATCAGTTTTCGGCGTCCTCTCCTCCGGTCGTGCGGGTGTTACGTGAATTGGTGTTGGTTTGTTTGCAAATTAACGCATGTATTACGGCGACTCATGTGCCAGGTGTTCAGAATCTAATAGCTGATTCCCTCTCTCGTTTTCAGTGGGATCGGTTCCGGGTTTGCGCACCAGAGGCAGAGTCCAACGGGTTGGAGTGCCCGACACACCTTTGGACCGTGGTCTTCGGGCAGCGGGACCACTAATTCGGGCGTCCTTGTCGGGTAACACGTGGACAGCATATCAGGCAGCATGGGGGCTGTGGGAGCAATGGTTGCAGGGTGGAGATTTTTCTGAAGAGGATCAGTTGGGTATATTGCTGGAAAAGTTGGGGGAGGTGGCAGTAGCAGGATGGTCGGTTGCGAAGGCAAATCGTTTTATGGCAGGGTTAGCATTTGGTTTTCGGTTACGAGGGTTACGAGATTTAACTAAGTGTTTTTTGGTTGTCCAGGCGTTGAAGGGTTTTCGAAGGGGACGAAAGATATTGGATGGTAGACGACCTGTGTCATTCGGATTATTGGAACGGCTGGGTGGGGTGTTGGGGGAGGTATGTACATCTCCGTTTGAGGAACATTTGTTTAGGTTGGCGTTTTCCTTGGCGTTTTTTGGAGCCCTGCGGGTTGGGGAATTGGTATCTCCCAGTAAGGTGTCCCCCGGGGGTTTGAGTCGTGGTGACATTATGGCGGTGGACAGGGGAATTGAATTTTGGATAAGGAAATCTAAGTCTGACCAACGGGGGGTAGGGAAGCGAGTGTGTTTGGGAGCGGTTAGGGGATCGGATATGTGCCCGTTGAGGTGTTTCATTAATTTTGAACAGATTCGTAAAAGGGGGGATGGCCCGCTGTTATGTCATGACGACGGGTCTTTCCTATCACGATATCAGTTTGTGAGCGTTTTCAGGGCATGTTTGAAGTCGTTGGGGTTAGATCCTAAGTCTTTCGGATCGCACTCTTTTCGCATAGGGGCGGCAACAGAAGCATCCGGGCGCGGTTTGTCTGATGACACGGTTAAACAGATTGGTAGGTGGAAGTCTGGGCGTTTTAAGTTATACGTCCGCCCCCAGGCGGTGGTCGGAAACTGAGTGGGGACTCTTACGGTGAATGGGGGGGGGGGGGGCGGCCGGGGTGTGGGTTTTTTCGTTTGAAGGTATCAGGCACTAACATGTTTGTTTGTTTGTGCTTTTGTATTGCAGAAACACCCCTTCCCTCCCCCCCGCTGGTCTGGATCTTGGGCCATTCCTACGTATTTTGGGGAGCCCGGCGAGCGGATGCGAGAAGGAACGGGAGACAGTTAGGGTTCGCCAGGGACGTGGCTCTTGTACGATGGCTTGGGGTTCGGGGGTTAGGGTGGAGCAGGGTGTTACAAGAGGTGCATAAATATGCCCGATTAGACAGGCCTCCTGACGTGTTGGTCTTACACGTTGGGGGGAACGATCTAGGGGAGAGGCCTTTCAGAATCCTAATAAAAGACATCAAGCACGACTTGTTGCGGCTCTGGGTGTCTTTTCCAGGGATTACGGTAGTTTGGTCAGAGATGGTGGCGAGAAGGAGTTGGCGGAAAGCACGGTCTGTTGAGAGGCTGAACAAGGCGCGGGCGAAGGTTAATAGGGCGATTTCAAAGTTTGTTAGTCGGAATGGGGGTGTTTGTATCCGGCATGTGGAGTTGGAAAGGACGGAAGAGGAATTTTGGTTGGCGGACGGGGTACACCTAAATGCGGTAGGGATCGATTTGTGGACCCTCGGCTTACAGGGAGGTATTGAAAGGGCCCTGAGGTTGAGGGGGGTCTCAGGCACTTGAAGGTTATCAAGGTGCCTTCGTTGTGGCGTGTTATTGGTGGGTCCTTGAAGTTGGTTTAAAATTGTTCGGGGAATCCATACGGGTGTGGATCCCCTCATTGGCATAATTGCTGGTCACCTGGTGATTTGGAGGGGAATCCCGACGGGGATATCGGGGCCCCTGTGGGTGTGTTGGGGTTAATGAAGGATTAACCCTTACAGTTTGGTGCGCCTGAGCCAGTGTGGGTAACGGCTGGGAGCAAGTTGGTTTGATGGTTCGGTTTATGGGGATCACCAGGGTTGTAGCTTCAAGGACCTTACCATATTGCAATTTTATTGGTTATGTATTTATGTTAATAAAATGGCTGCTATGGCCAGAATTATCCAAAGATATTCGGTGTCTGCGCAGTCATTTTAGATAAGAATGGGAATGGTGGAAGGAGACGGGAGGAAGACCGGAGTCAGCAATTCCAGGGTCAAGAGAGGACGGAGCATTGCCCCCCCTCCCCCCCCCCGGGGCATTTGCGGAGGCCTGCATGACCCCTGATTGGTGGGGAGGTCAGGGTGTCATGGGTGGGGGAGCGAGCCCGTTTTGAATGGATTAGAGGGGCAAAGGGGAGGAGCGGCACTTTCCCGCTCCCCTGGCTGAAGGACGAGTCCCGCCCGCCCTCCCTGATATTCATGGTATGTCTGGGGTGTGTATCATACGTTAGACGGGGGGGGGGGGGGGGTTTATCGGGTCGTAGTGGCTGATTGGCGTGTTATTGGTGGGTCCTTGAAGTTGGTTTAAAATTGTTCGGGGAATCCATACGGGTGTGGATCCCCTCATTGGCATAATTGCTGGTCACCTGGTGATTTGGAGGGGAATCCCGACGGGGATATCGGGGCCCCTGTGGGTGTGTTGGGGTTAATGAAGGATTAACCCTTACAGTTTGGTGCGCCTGAGCCAGTGTGGGTAACGGCTGGGAGCAAGTTGGTTTGATGGTTCGGTTTATGGGGATCACCAGGGTTGTAGCTTCAAGGACCTTACCATATTGCAATTTTATTGGTTATGTATTTATGTTAATAAAATGGCTGCTATGGCCAGAATTATCCAAAGATATTCGGTGTCTGCGCAGTCATTTTAGATAAGAATGGGAATGGTGGAAGGAGACGGGAGGAAGACCGGAGTCAGCAATTCCAGGGTCATGCCACTTTTAGGGCCATAGTTTCAATGTCAGGTATAATACGTGAGGGTTCCTCTGCTGACAAGTTTTGATATACCACCTGTGCATTGTACACCACCTGTCCATTTTTGCTATGCAATTTTAATTGCAAAAAGTGCTGCCACTTTTAGGGCCATAGTTTCATTGTCTGGGATACTATGTGAGGGTTCCTCTGCTGACAATTTTACTATACCACCTTTGCAATCTACACCACCTGTCCATTTTTGCTAAGCAATTTTAATTACAAAAAGTGCTGCCACTTTTAAGGCCATAGTTTCATTGTCTGGGATATTATGTTAGGGTTCCTCTGCTGACAATTTTGCTATACCACCTGTCCATTTTTGCTACGCAATTTTAATTGAAAACAGTGCTGCCACTTTTGGGGCCATAGTATCATTATCTTGGCTATTACTTGAGGGTTCCTAAGATGAAAATTTTGCTCTACCACCTGTGCATTGTACACCACCTGTCCATTTTTGCTACGCAGTTTTAATTGCAAAAAAAGCTGCCATTTTTAAGGCCATAGTTCCATTGTCTGGGATATTAATGAGGGATCCTCTGCTGACAAGTTTTGCTATACCACCTGTGCATTGTACCCCGCCTGTCCATTTTTACTACGCAATTTTAGTTGCAAGAAGTGTTGCCACTCTTAGAGCCATAGTTTCATTGTCCGGGATACTACGTGAGGGTTCCTATGCTGACAAGCAAGCTACAACATGTCTGCATAATACACCACCTATCCATTTTTGCTTCGCAATTTTAATTGCAAAAAGTGCTGCCACTTTTAGGGCCATGGTTTCATTGTCTGGGATATTACGTGAGGGTTCCTCTGCTGACAATTTTGCTATACCACCTCTGTATTGTACCCCGCTTGTCCATTTTTCCTACGCAATTTTATTTGCAAAATCTGCTGCCACTTTTAGGGCCATAGTTTCATTGTCTAGGATACTATGTGAGGGTTCCTCTGCTGACAATTTTGCTATACCACCTCTGCAATCTACACCATCTCTCCATTTTTGCTACGCAATTTTAATTGCAAAAAGTGCTGCCACTTTTAGGGCCATAGTTTCATTGTCTGGGATAGTACGTGAGGTTTCCTATGCTGACAAGCAAGCTACACCACCTCTGCATAATACACCACCTGTCCATTTTTGGTACGCAATTTTAATTGCAAAAAGGGCTGCCACTTTTAGGGCCATAGTTTCATTGTCTGGGATATTACGTGAGGGTTCCTCTGCTGACAATTTCGCTATACCACCTGTGCATTGTACACCACCTGTCCATTTTTGCTAAGCAATTTTAATTGCAAAACGTCCTGCCACTTTTAAGGCCATAGATTCATTGTCTGAGATATTACGTGAGGGTTCCTCTGCTGACAAGTTTTGCTATACCACCTGTGCATTGTACCCCTCCTGTCCATTTTTAATACGCAATTTTAGTTGCAAAAAGTGCAGCCACTTTTAGGGCCATAGTTTCATTGTGTGGGATACTATGTGAGGGTTCCTCTGCTGAAAATTTTGTTATACCACTTTTGCAATCTACACCACCTCTCCATTTTTGCTACGCAATTTTAATTGCAAAAAGTACTGCCACTTTTAGGGCCATAGTTTCATTGTCTGGGATATTACCTTAGGGTTCCTCTGCTGTCAATTTTGCTATACCACCTGTGCATTGTACACCACCTGTCCATTTTTGTTTCGTAATTTTAATTGCAAAAAGTGCTGCCACTTTTAGGGCCACAGTTTCATTGTCTGGGATATTACGTGAGGCCTCTGCAGACAATTTGCTATACCACCTGTGCATTGTACACCACGTGTCCATTTTTGCTACGCAATTTTAATTGCAAAAAGTGCTGCCAGTTTTAGGGCCATAGTTTCATTGTCTGGGATATTACGAGAGGGTTGATCTGCTGACAATTTTACTAAACCACCTGTGCATTGTACACCACCTGTCCATTTTTGCTACGCAATTTAATTGCAAAAAGTGCTGCCACTTTTAGGGCCATAGTTTCATTGTCTGGGATATTACGTGAGTGTTCCACTGCTGACAATTTTGCTATACCACCTCTGCATTGTACACCACCTGTCCATTTTTGCTACGCAATTTTAATTGCAAAAAGTGCTGCCACTTTTAGGGCCCTAGTTTCATTGTCTGGGATATTACGTGAGTGTTCCACTGCTGACAATTTTGCTATACCACCTGTGCATTGTACACCACCTGTCCATTATTGCTACGCAATTTTAATTGCAAAACGTGCTGCCACTTTTAGGGCCATAGTTTCATTGTCTGGGATATTACGTGAGGGTTCCTCTGCTGACAATTTTGCTATACCTCATGTACATTGTACACCACCTGTCCAGTTTTGCTATGAAATTTTGTTTGCAAAAAGTGCTGCCAGTTTTAGGGCCATAGTTTCGTTGTCTGGGATATTACGTGAGGTTTCATCTGATGACAATTTTGCTATACCACATGTGCATTGTACACCACCTGTCCATTTTTGCTACGCAATTTTAATTGCAAAAAGTGCTGCCAGTTAAAGATGCAAATTTTCATTGTCTGGGATAGTACGTGAGGGTTCCTATGCTGACAAGCAAGCTACAACATCTCTGCATAATACACCACCTGTCCAATTTTGCTTCGCAATTTTAATTGCAAAAAATGCTGCCACTTTTAGGGCCATAGTTTCATTGTCTGGGATATTACGTTAGGGTTCCTCTGCTGACAATTTTACTATACCACATGTGCATTGTACACCACCTGTCCATTTTTGTTACGCAATTTTAATTGCAAAAAGTGCTGCCTCTTTTGGGGCCATAGTATCATTGTCTGGGAGATTAATTGAGAGTTCCTAAGATGAAAATTTTGCTATACCACCTGTGCATTGTACACCACCTGTCCATTTTTGCTACACAATTTTAATTGCAAAATGTGCTGCCACTTTTAGGGCCATAGTTTAATTGTCTGGGATATTACGTGAGGGTTCCTCTGCTGACAATTTTTGCTATACCACCTCTGTATTGTACCCCGCCTGTCCATTTTTGCTACGCATTTTTAATTGCAAAAAGTGCTGCCACTTTTAGGGCCATAATTTCATTGTCTGGGATACTATGTGAGGGTTCCTCTGCTGACAATTTTGCTCTACCACCTCTGCAATCTACACCACCTCTCCATTTTTGCTACGCAATTTTATTTGCAAAAAGTGCTGCCACTTTTAAGGGCATATTTTCATTGTCTGGGATAGTACGTGAGGTTTCCTATGCTGACAAGCAAGCTACACCAACTCTGCATTGTACACCACCTGGCCATTTTTGGTACGCAATTTTAATTGAAAAAAGTGCTGCCACTTTTAGGGCCATAGTTTCATTGTCTGGAATATTACGTGAGGGTTCCTCTGCTGACAATTTTGCCATACCACCTGTGCATTGTACACCACCTGTCCATTTTTGCTAAGCAACTTTAATTGCAAAAAGTCCTGCCACTTTTAGGGCCATGGATTCATTGTCTGGGATATTACGTGAGGGTTCCTCTGCTGAAAATTTTGCTATACCACCTTTGCAATCTACACCACCTCTCCATTTTTGCTACGCAATTTCAATTGCAAAAAGTGCTGCCACTTTTAGGACCATAGTTTCATTGTCTGGGATATTACGTGAGGGTTCCTATGCTGACAATTTTGCTATACCACATGTGCATTGTACACCACCTGTCCATTTTTGTTTCGCAATTTTAATTGCAAAACGTGCTGCCACTTTTGGGGTTATAGTTTCATAGTCTGGGATATTACGTGAGGGTTCCTATGCTGACAATTTTGCTTTACCACCAGTGCATTGTACACCACCTGTCCATTTTTGCTACGCAATTTTAATTGCAAAAAGGGCTGCCACATTTAGGGCCATAGTTTCATTGTCTGGGATACTACGTGAGGCTGTGCCCAGACAATAATACGGGCACGCAACACTTTGTTTTATTAGCAAAACACATATCTGTTCTGGGTAGGCCGACTATTTATAGACAAGACTTGCTGCCTCTGCACTGTCAAATTGTCACATACAGTTTAAATCATAGACAGACAGCAACACATGTTTGCATTGACTGTTGCTTTTCAAGATTTCCATGACTGTGTTGCAGAGCTGTGTGGTTTGCATTCACACTGTTATTATCTGCATTATCTGTGAGGCTTCAGCTAACAAGGGTATTCAGGGGGGGTCATGTGTTTTGTCTATGTTTAGGTAGATAACTTGTAAGCTCTTGTGATGCGCCACTGGTAAGTCGTGTTCGCACACACACATACACACGCACAAACACACAATTACTGCTACACAGAGGGATTAGCAGGTAGTAGGCAACAGAATAGATTGTTCAATTATTTTAATTGTATGCATGGTTCTTATTGTTTGTTTTGGTAAAGTTAAACAATCATTTATCAACCCAACTGCCTAGAGTCCTTTTCCTTTTGCCTGGTTTTGCTGCATACTGGGGAGCCCACCCTGTACACGAGTTAAAATGAAGCATAAGTTGCAATGTGAATTTCACTGTGCTACAATGCGGCCTAGCGTGCCTGTGCAACCACCGCCTGCCCCATCAAGTGCATCTGCGTGCTCTTCATCCTCTGTGACTGTGGGGACAGCAGTCACACATGGTTTTTCACACTGAACTTCCACTCCTTAACCCGCAACAGGGAGTGTGATTGGCAGGTCAGCACTTGTGTTGGAAGTGGAAACAGAACGTATTGTTGAGCTGTCAGACATCGAGAGAACCATCATTGGATGCAGGCTACATTATATCCACGCCTGCACCTTCGTCACAGATTGCCTGGACTACCTGCAGTTAATAATTGCATTCCAGAAATGGAAAGGAGTGAAGAATGCACATGTGTTGTACCTTGCTTGGCAGCAAAGGAACACTAACTTAGTATTCCAGACAATTTTAGGAAGGCAGAAAAAGAGTCAGCTCTTTGTGCAAATTAAATAGCGTGGCAAAAGTGGACAGATGGGTACAGTGGCCGTGTTCTGTGGTAACCAGGACAGTAAAAGAAGCCTCACTTTCTATCCCTCCTAATGATCAAATGCAGCAAGGAATTCCCTGAGTTTGCTATAAAATTAGCATAGCTAAATGTGCAGGAGGGTGTCATGCAGAGGTGCTAGAAATAGCTTGGCACCAGTGGGGCACTAATGGAATACAACAGCCAGTTCTATGATGCTACTAAATGGCAGTATTTTTTGCTATCATTATAGCTTATTAAAAACAGAGCAGGAGGGTGTCATGCAGAGGTGCTAGAAATCGCTTGGCACCAGTGGGGCACTAATGGAATACAACAGCCAGTTCTATGATGCCACTAAATGGCAGTATTTTTTGCTATCATTATAGCTTATTAAAAACAGAGCAGGAGGGTGTCATGCAGAGGTGCTAGAAATAGCTTGGCACCAGTGGGGCACTAATGGAATACAACAGCCAGTTCTATGATGCCCCTAAATGGCAGTATTTTTTGCTATCATTATAGCTTATTAAAAACAGAGCAGGAGGGTGTCATGCAGAGGTGGTAGAAATAGCTTGGCACCAGTGGGCCACTAATGGAATACAACAGCCAGTTCTATGATGCCACTAAATGGCAGTATTTTTTGCTATCATTATAGCTTATTAAAAACAGAGCAGGAGGGTGTCATGCAGAGGTGCTGCACATAGATTTGCACCAGTGGGGCACTAATGGAGTACAACAGCCACTTCTTGTATGCCACTAGGTACACTGAGTGTTTGCTAGTATAATGGCTTAGTTATAATGAGTTGGAGTGTGCAATGCAGGCAGAGGTGCTGCAAATATCTTTGCACTAGTGGGACTAGACAAAAGTCCAATAGCCACGTTTAGGATGCCACCAGGTTCACTGAGTGTTTGCTAGTATAATGGCTTAGTAACAATGAGTTTGAGTGTGCAATGCAGGAAGACGTGCTGCAAATATCTTTGCACTAGTGGGACTATAGCAAAGTCCAATAGCCACGTTTAGGATGCCACTAGGTACACTGAGTGTTTGCTAGTATAATGGCTTAGTTATAATGAGTTGGAGTGTGCAATGCAGGCAGAGGTGCTGCAAATATCTTTGCACTAGTGGGACTATAGCAAAGTCCAATAGCCACGTTTAGGATGCCACTAGGTACACTGAGTGTTTGCTAGTATAATGGCTTAGTTATAATGAGCTGGAGTGTGCAATGCAGGCAGAGGTGCTGCAAATATCTTTGCACTAGTGGGACTATAGCAAAGTCCAATAGCCACGTTTAGGATGCCACTAGGTACACTGAGTGTTTGCTAGTATAATGGCTTAGTTATAATGAGTTGGAGTGTGCAATGCAGGCAGAGGTGCTGCAAATATCTTTGCACTAGTGGGACTATAGCAAAGTCCAATAGCCACGTTTAGGATGCCACTAGGTACACTGAGTGTTTGCTAGTATAATGGCTTAGTTATAATGAGTTGGAGTGTGCAATGCAGGCAGAGGTGCTGCAAATATCTTTGCACTAGTGGGACTAGACAAAAGTCCAATAGCCACGTTTAGGATGCCACTAGGTACACTGAGTGTTTGCTAGTATAATCGCTTAGTTATAATGAGTTGGAGTGTGCAATGCAGGAAGAGGTGCTGCAAATATCTTTGCACGAGTGGGACTAGACAAAAGTCCAATAGCCACGTTTAGGATGCCACTAGGTACACTGAGTGTTTTCTAGTATAATGGCTTAGTAACAATGAGTTTGAGTGTGCAATGCAGGCAGACGTGCTGCAAATATCTTTGCACTAGTGGGACTATAGCAAAGTCCAATAGCCACGTTTAGGATGCCACTAGGTACACTGAGTGTTTGCTAGTATAATGGCTTAGTTATAATGAGTTGGAGTGTGCAATGCAGGCAGAGGTGCTGCAAATATCTTTGCACTAGTGGGACTAGACAAAAGTCCAATAGCCACGTTTAGAATGCCACTAGGTACACTGAGTGTTTGCTAGTATAATGGCTTAGTAACAATGAGTTTGAGTGTGCAATGCAGGAAGACGTGCTGCAAATATCTTTGCACTAGTGGGACTAGACAAAAGTCCAATAGCCACGTTTAGAATGCCACTAGGTACACTGAGTGTTTGCTAGTATAATGGCTTAGTAACAGAGAGTTTGAGTGTGCAATGCAGGAAGACGTGCTGCAAATATCTTTGCACTAGTGGGACTAGACAAAAGTCCAATAGCCACGTTTAGGATGCCACTAGGTACACTGAGTGTTTGCTAGTATAATGGCTTAGTTATAATGAGTTGGAGTGTGCAATGCAGGCAGAGGTGCTGCAAATATCTTTGCACTAGTGGGACTATAGCAAAGTCCAATAGCCACGTTTAGGATGCCACTAGGTACACTGAGTGTTTGCTAGTATAATGGCTTAGTTATAATGAGTTGGAGTGTGCAATGCAGGCAGAGGTGCTGCAAATATCTTTGCACTAGTGGGACTAGACAAAAGTCCAATAGCCACGTTTAGAATGCCACTAGGTACACTGAGTGTTTGCTAGTATAATGGCTTAGTAACAATGAGTTTGAGTGTGCAATGCAGGCAGACGTGCTGCAAATATCTTTGCACTAGTGGGACCATAGCAAAGTCCAATAGCCACGTTTAGGAAGCCACTAGGTACACTGAGTGTTTGCTAGTATAATGGCTTAGTTATAATGAGTTGGAGTGTGCAGAGGACAGGAGGGTACAGTGCCAGGATTGTGGGGCTCTGGGTAGAGGAATGGAAGCCTGCCTTCCTATTCCCTCCTAATGGGGAAATGCAGCGACGAAATCCCTGACCTTAGCTACACAGACGCTGTCTCTGTTTTCAGGACCTGTCACCTATGGCTCTGACCCTGCCGGTACGAGCCCTTAAAAGGACTGATAGAAAGTGCTCTCCCTAAGCTGTCCAGCGCTGTGGATGGAGCGCATACAGCTGTATCGGCGATAGGATTTAGGACGGAGCTGCGCCAGTGATGTCTGACACCAAGGACGCAGAAGGCAGATAATGGCGTGCTGGAGGAAAATGTCCGGTTTTATAATGCAGGGACATGTGACATGGACATCCTATCACACATGCCGTTGCTTCTCTGGCTAAAAGTCCACTTAGCTGTGTGTGTGTCTGGGATTGGCTGACATAATGGCCCTCCCCACTACACGCGCGCGCTTAGGGAAGGAAGACAAGGAAAAAAAAAAAAACAGGAGTGATCTGAAGGCGCTGTTCACGCACACTATACACTGAAATTTCATAATAGTGTGAGTCACAGAGTGACTTACACTATTACAGCGGAAAGCCAGCTAGGAATTAGCTGTTTTTTTGCTGCTAGAACCGTTCTCGAACGTTTCTAGAACTATCGAGCTTTTGCAAAAAGCTCGAGTTCTAGTTCGATCTAGAACAGGCCCCAAAATCACTCGAGCCTAGAACTGGAGAACCTCGAACCGCGCTCAACTCTAGTTAGGAGTGTTCAAATCAAGAAATTGATAAGGGTGCCCATACTTTTGCACCGATAAAATTTTGTTTAAATGCGGATTGCACATTTTCTGTTAGTACAATAAACCTCATTTCAATCAAGAAATATTACTCAGTCCATCAGTTATTAGATATATGAAACTGAAATAGCTGCTGCAAAAACTCAAATTGTTATAAAGAAAAAAGGTTAACATTAATAGGGGTGCCCAAACTTTTTCATATGACTGTATCCCCCAGACACTGCAACTCTGTATAATATACACACACACAATGACCCTCTGTGTAATATCCCTCATGTACGCTGTCGCTTTGTACACTATCCCCCAAACAAGCTGCCCCTCTTTATATATATCCTCACACACAAAATGCTCCTCTGTATATCACCCCACACACACTACCCCTCTGTATACTATCCCCCCACACACATTGTCTCTCTGTATAATATCCTCTTGGTATATATGTCCAAATCCTGGTTTATATATGTCTGTATCCTGAGCCCTTCCTTGTATGCATGTCCCCATCCTGGTTTATTGTTGCCTTCCTAGCATAAATGTCCTCTTCCAGGTATATATGTCCCCATCCAGGGACCCTCCTGGTATACATGTCCCCATCCCAGTTTATTTGTCCCTATCTTGTTATATATGTCCAATCCTGGGCACCTGGTATGTATATCCCACTCCTGGGCACATTCTTGTATATATGTCCCCATCCTGGTTTCTGTCCCCTTCTTGGTATATATGTCCTCCTCTTGGTATATATGTTCCCATCATGGTTTATTTGTCCCTTTCCCAGCATATATATCTCCATCCTAGGCTCCTCCTGATGTATATATATTCCCCTCCTGGGCAAATTCTGGTATATATGTCCCCATCCAGGTTTTTGTCTTCTTCCGGTTATATATCTCCTCCTTCTTGTGTATACAGTGCCTACAAGTAGTATTCAACTCCCTGCAGATTTAGCAGGTTTGATAAGATGCAAATAAGTTAGAGCCTGCAAACTTCAAACAAAAGCAGGATTTATTAACAGATGCATAAATCTTACAAACCAACAAGTTATGTTGCTCAGTTAAATTTTAATAAATTTTCAACATAAAAGTGTGGGTCAATTATTATTCAACCCCTAGGTTTAATATTTTGTGGAATAACCCTTGTTTGCAATTACAGCTAATAATCGTCTTTTTTTTTAAGACCTAATCAGGTCGGCACAGGTCTCTGGAGTTATCTTGGCCCACTCCTCCATGCAGATCTTCTCCAAGTTATCTAGGTTCTTTGGGTGTCTCATGTGGACTTTAATCTAGAGCTCCTTCCACAAGTTTTCAATTGGGTTAAGGTCAGGAGACTGACTAGGCCACTGCAACACCTTGATTTTTTCCCTCTTGAACAAGGCCTTGGTTTTCTTGGCTGTGTGCTTTGGGTCGTTGTCTTGTTGGAAGATAAAAAGACGACCCATCTTAAGATCCTTGATGGAGGAGCGGAGGTTCTTTGCCAAAATCTCCAGTTAGGCCGTGCTATCCATCTTCCCATGGATGCGGACCAGATGGCCAGGCCCCTTGGCTGAGAAACAGCCCCACAGCATGATGCTGCCACCACCATGCTTGACTGTAGGGATGGTATTCTTAAGGTCGTATGCAGTGCCATCCAGTCTCCAAACGTCACGTGTGTGGTTGGCACCAAAGATCTCGATCTTGGTCTCATCAGACCAGAGAACCTTGAACCAGTCTGTCTCAGAGTCCTCCAAGTGATCATGAGAAAACTGTAGACGAGCCTTGACATGATGCTTTGAAAGTAAAGGTACCTTACGGGCTCGTCTGGAACGGAGACCATTGCGGTGGAGGACGTTACTTATGGTATTGACTGAAACCAATGTCCCCACTGCCATGAGATCTTCCCAGAGCTCCTTCCTTGTTGTCATTGGGTTAGCCTTGACTCTTCGGACAAGCCTGGCCTCGGCACGGGTGGAAACTTTCAAAGGCTGTCCAGGCCGTGGAAGGCTAACAGTAGTTCCATAAGCCTTCCACTTCCGGATGATGCTCCCAACAGTGGAGACAGGTAGGCCCAACTCCTTGGAAAGGGTTTTGTACCCCTTGCCATCCTTGTGACCCTCCACGATCTTGTCTCTGATGGCCTTGGAATGCTCCTTTGTCTTTCCCATGTTGACCAAGTATGAGTGCTGTTCACAAGTTTGGGGAGGGTCTTAATTAGTCAGAAAAGGCTGGAAAAAGAGATAATTAATCCAAACATGTGAAGCTCATTGTTCTTTGTGCCTGAAATACTTCTTAATACTTTAGGGGAACCAAACAGAATTCTGGTGGTTTGAGGGGTTGAATAATAAATGACCCTCTGAATAAACTTTTCACAAAAAAAAAAAAAAAAAAAGAAATAACATTCTTTTTTGCTGCAGTACATTTCACACTTCCAGGCTGATCTACAGTCCAAATGTCACAATGCCAAGTTAATTCCGAATGTGTAAACCTGCTAAATCTGCAGGGGGTTGAATACTACTTGTAGGCACTGAATGTGCCTTTCCTGGGTCTCTCCTTGTATATTTGTCTACTGCAAAAAGAAAAAAAAAACAAAAACATTTTACTCACCCTCCCCGACTCCCCCGTCCTGCAGCGTCCTCTCTGAGCAGCGATGTATTTCATCTGGATTTGGGCCCTCCACAAATCCAGCTAAAGCAAGGCAGCGGCTGTAGTCAATGCCCCCCTCCCCACCACCTGCGGCTGTAGTCAGTGACCCCCCACCACCCGCGACTGGAGTCGGCGCCCCCCCCACCCCTTGCGGCTGGAGTCAGCACCACCCCTGCCCCTGGAGTCAGTGCCCCCCTCCCCCCGCGGCTGGAGTCAGCGGGTCCCCCACCACCCCCGGCAATCTTCAGCTCATAGAGCGCATACCTCTCCCTGCTGGATGCTGCGCGCTCGCAGCTAAGCGTTGCCCGCAGCACTGTGATGAGGTGCAGAGTGATGACCTCATCACATTGGGCTGTGGGATGACGCGCCACCTTTCTGCTCTGCTCCATTCACAGTGCCTCCCCACCACATGGCTAATTTGCATACGATGCTCTAGAAGGACTTCGCACGCACCTTAGTCATGTGCAGACTGCAGTTGTGGCTGGAGCAACACTACCGGGCCCCTCTGTTACAGCTGTGACTGGGGCTCGGTGAACATGGTGGGCTCGGCTGGCCAAGGGCTACAAAAAGCTAAGTAATTAACCAGCGGCGGTTACAGTAAAAATGCAGTGCTGGGACCAGAGGAGCCATGACATTTACAACTTCTAACCTCTCTGCTGCGCCCCCCCTGAAGCATGGCCGTCTGCGCCCTGTGCGACCGCACAAGTCGCACATGCCTAAAACCGGCCATGCCTCGGATAGTACGTGAGGGTTCCTATGCTGACAAGCAAGCTACACGACCTCTGCATTGTACACCACCTGTCAATTTTAGCTACGCAATTTTAATTGCAAAAAGTGCTGCCAGTTTTAGGACCATAGTTTCATTTTCTGGTATATTATGTGAGGGTTCCTCTGCTGACAATTTTGCTATACCACCTGTGCACTGTACACCACCTGTCCATTTTTGCTAAGCAATTTTAATTACAAAAAGTACTGCCACTTTTAGGGCCATAGTTTCAATGTCAGGTATAATACGTGAGGGTTCCTCTGCTGACAAGTTTTGATATACCACTTCTGCATTGTACCCCACCTGTCCATTTTTGCTATGCAATTTTAATTGCAAAAAGTGCTGCCACTTTTAGGGCCATAGTTTCATTGTCTGGGATACTATGTGAGGGTTCCTCTGCTGACAATTTTGCTATACCACCTGTGCACTGTACACCACCTGTCCATTTTTGCTAAGCAATTTTAATTACAAAAAGTGCTGCCACTTTTAAGGCCATAGTTTCATGTCTGGGATATTATGTTAGGGTTCCTCTGCTGACAATTTTGCTATACCACCTGTCCATTTTTGTTACGCAATTTTAATTGAAAACAGTGCTGCCACTTTTGGGGCCATAGTATCATTATCTTGGCTATTACTTGAGGGTTCCTAAGATGAAAATTTTGCTCTACCACCTGTGCATTGTACACCACCTGTCCATTTTTGCTACGCAATTTTAATTGCAAAAAAAGCTGCCATTTTTAAGGCCATAGTTCCATTGTCTGGGATATTAATGAGGGATCCTCTGCTGACAAGTTTTGCTATACCACCTGTGCATTGTACCCCGCCTGTCCATTTTTACTACGCAATTTTAGTTGCAAGAAGTGCTGCCACTCTTAGAGCCATAGTTTCATTGTCCGGGATACTACGTGAGGGTTCCTATGCTGACAAGCAAGCTACAACATGTCTGCATAATACACCACCTATCCATTTTTGCTTCGCAATTTTAATTGCAAAAAGTGCTGCCACTTTTAGGGCCATGGTTTCATTGTCTGGGATATTACGTGAGGGTTCCTCTGCTGACAATTTTGCTATACCACCTCTGTATTGTACCCCGCTTGTCCATTTTTCCTACGCAATTTTATTTGCAAAATCTGCTGCCACTTTTAGGGCCATAGTTTCATTGTCTAGGATACTATGTGAGGGTTCCTCTGCTGACAATTTTGCTATACCACCTCTGCAATCTACACCACCTCTCCATTTTTGCTACGCAATTTTAATTGCAAAAAGTGCTGCCACTTTTAGGGCCATAGTTTCATTGTCTGGGATAGTACGTGAGGTTTCCTATGCTGACAAGCAAGCTACACCACCTCTGCATAATACACCACCTGTCCATTTTTGGTACGCAATTTTAATTGCAAAAAGGGCTGCCACTTTTAGGGCCATAGTTTCATTGTCTGGGATATTACGTGAGGGTTCCTCTGCTGACAATTTCGCTATACCACCTGTGCATTGTACACCACCTGTCCATTTTTGCTAAGCAATTTTAATTGCAAAACGTCCTGCCACTTTTAAGGCCATAGATTCATTGTCTGAGATATTACGTGAGGGTTCCTCTGCTGACAAGTTTTGCTATACCACCTGTGCATTGGATCCCTCCTGTCCATTTTTAATACGCAATTTTAGTTGCAAAAAGTGCAGCCACTTTTAGGGCCATAGTTTCATTGTGTGGGATACTATGTGAGGGTTCCTCTGCTGAAAATTTTGTTATACCACTTTTGCAATCTACACCACCTCTCCATTTTTGCTACGCAATTTTAATTGCAAAAAGTACTGCCACTTTTAGGGCCATAGTTTCATTGTCTGGGATATTACCTTAGGGTTCCTCTGCTGTCAATTTTGCTATACCACATGTGCATTGTACACCACCTGTCCATTTTTGTTTCGTAATTTTAATTGCAAAAAGTGCTGCCACTTTTAGGGCCACAGTTTCATTGTCTGGGATATTACGTGAGGCCTCTGCAGACAATTTGCTATACCACCTGTGCATTGTACACCACGTGTCCATTTTTGCTACGCAATTTTAATTGCAAAAAGTGCTGCCAGTTTTAGGGCCATAGTTTCATTGTCTGGGATATTACGTGAGGGTTGATCTGCTGACAATTTTACTAAACCACCTGTGCATTGTACACCACCTGTCCATTTTTGCTACGCAATTTTAATTGCAAAACGTGCTGCCACTTTTAGGGCCATAGTTTCATTGTCTGGGATATTACGTGAGGGTTCCTCTGCTGGCAATTTTGCTATACCTCATGTACATTGTACACCACCTGTCCAGTTTTGCTACGAAATTTTGTTTGCAAAAAGTGCTGCCAGTTTTAGGGCCATAGTTTCGTTGTCTGGGATATTACGTGAGGTTTCATCTGATGACAATTTTGCTATACCACATGTGCATTGTACACCACCTGTCCATTTTTGCTACGCAATTTTAATTGCAAAAAGTGCTGCCAGTTAAAGATGCAAATTTTCATTGTCTGGGATAGTACGTGAGGGTTCCTATGCTGACAAGCAAGCTACAACACCGCTGCATAATACACCACCTGTCTATTTTTGCTACGCAATTTTAACTGCAAAAAGTGCTGCAACTTTTAGGGCCAATTTTTTCATTTTCTGGGATACTACGTGAGGATTCCTCTGCTGACAATTTTGCCTTACCACCTTTGCAATCTCCACCACCTCTCCATTTTTGCTACGCAATTTTAATTGCAAAACGTGCTGCCACTTTTAGGGCCATAGTTTCATTGTCTGGGATATTACCTTAGGGTTCCTCTGCTGACAATTTTGCTATACCACATGTGCATTGTACACCACCTGTCCATTTTTGTTTCGCAATTTTAATTGCAAAAAGTGCTGCCACTTTTTGGGCCATAGTTTCATAGTCTGGGATATTACGTGAGGGTTCCTATGCTGACAATTTTGCTATACCACCTGTGCACTGTACACCACCTGTCCATTTATGCTAAGCAATTTTAATTGCAAATTGTGCTGCCAGTTTTAGGTGCATATATTCATTGTCTGGGATAGTACGTGAGGGTTCCTATGCTGACAAGCAAGCTACAACATCTCTGCATAATACACCACCTGTCCAATTTTGCTTCGCAATTTTAATTGCAAAAAATGCTGCCACTTTTGGGGCCATAGTTTCATTGTCTGGGATATTACGTTAGGGTTCCTCTGCTGACAATTTTACTATACCACATGTGCATTGTACACCACCTGTCCATTTTTGTTACGCAATTTTAATTGCAAAAAGTGCTGCCTCTTTTGGGGCCATAGTATCATTGTCTGGGAGATTAATTGAGAGTTCCTAAGATGAAAATTTTGCTATACCACCTGTGCATTGTACACCACCTGTCCATTTTTGCTACACAATTTTAATTGCAAAACGTGCTGCCACTTTTAGGGCCATAGTTTAATTGTCTGGGATATTACGTGAGGGTTCCTCTGCTGACAATTTTTGCTATACCACCTCTGTATTGTACCCCGCCTGTCCATTTTTGCTACGCATTTTTAATTGCAAAAAGTGCTGCCACTTTTAGGGCCATAATTTCATTGTCTGGGATACTATGTGATGGTTCCTCTGCTGACAATTTTGCTCTACCACCTCTGCAATCTACACCACCTCTCCATTTTTGCTACGCAATTTTATTTGCAAAAAGTGCTGCCACTTTTAAGGGCATATTTTCATTGTCTGGGATAGTACGTGAGGTTTCCTATGCTGACAAGCAAGCTACACCAACTCTGCATTGTACACCACCTGGCCATTTTTGGTACGCAATTTTAATTGAAAAAAGTGCTGCCACTTTTAGGGCCATAGTTTCATTGTCTGGAATATTACGTGAGGGTTCCTCTGCTGACAATTTTGCCATACCACCTGTGCATTGTACACCACTTGTCCATTTTTGCTAAGCAACTTTAATTGCAAAAAGTCCTGCCACTTTTTGGGCCATGGATTCATTGTCTGGGATATTACGTGAGGGTTCCTCTGCTGAAAATTTTGCTATACCACCTTTGCAATCTACACCACCTCTCCATTTTTGCTACGCAATTTCAATTGCAAAAAGTGCTACCACTTTTAGGACCATAGTTTCATTGTCTGGGATATTACGTGAGGGTTCCTATGCTGACAATTTTGCTATACCACATGTGCATTGTACACCACCTGTCCATTTTTGTTTCGCAATTTTAATTGCAAAACGTGCTGCCACTTTTGGGGTTATAGTTTCATAGTCTGGGATATTACGTGAGGGTTCCTATGCTGACAATTTTGCTTTACCACCTGTGTATTGTACACCTCCTGTCCATTTTTGCTACGCAATTTTAATTGCAAAAAGGGCTGCCACATTTAGGGCCATAGTTTCATTGTCTGGGATACTACGTGAGGGTTCCTCTGCTGACAATTTTGCTATACCACCTGTGCATTGTACACCACCTGTCCATTTTTGCTAAGCAATTTTAATTGCAAAAAGTGCTGCCACTTTTTGGGCCATAGTTTCATAGTCTGGGATATTATGTGAGGGTTCCTATGCTGAAAATTTTGCTATACCACATGTGCATTGTACACCACCTGTCCATTTTTGCTACGCAATGTTAACTGCAAAAAGTGCTGCCACATTTAAGGCCATAGTTTCATTGTCTGGGATACTACGTGAGGGTTCCTCTGCTGACAATTTTACTATACCACATGTGCATTGTACACCACCTGTCCATTTTTGTTTCACAATTTTAATTGCAAAAAGTGCTGCCACTTTCAGGGCCACAGTTTCATTGTCTGGGATATGACGTGAGGCCTCTGCAGACAATTTGCTATACCACCTGTGCATTGTACACCACCTGTCCATTTTTGCTACGCAATTTAATTGCAAAAAGTGCTGACACTTTTAGGGCCATAGTTCCATTTTTTGGGATATTACGTGAGTGTTCCACTGCTGACAATTTTGCTATACCACCTGTGCATTGTACACCACCTGTCCATTTTTGCTATGCAATTTTAATTTCAAAAAGTGCTGCCACTTTTAGGGCCACAGTTTCATTGTCTGGGATATTACGTAAGGCCTCTGCTGACAATTTTGCTATACCACCTGTGCATTGTACACCACCTGTCCATTTTTGCTACGCAATTTTAATTGCAAAAAGTGCTGCCAGTTTCAGGTGCATATTTTCAATGTCTGGGATAGTACATGACGGTTCCTATGCTGACAAGCAAGCTACAACACCGCTGCATAATACACCACCTGTCCATTTTTGCTACGCAATTTTAATTGCAAAAAGTGCTGCCACCTTTAAGGCCATAGTTTCATTGTCTGGGATATTACGTGAGGGTTGATCTGCTGACAATTTTGCTATACCACCTGTGCATTGTACAACACCTCTTCATTTTTGCTACGCAATTTTAATTGCAAAAAATGCTGCCAGTTTTAGGGGCATATTTTCATTGTCTGGGATAGTACGTGAGGTTTCCCATACTGACAAGCAAGCTACACCACCTCTGCATAATACACCACCTGTCTGTTTTTGCTACGCAATTTTAATTGCAAAAAGTGCTGCCACTTTTGGGGTTATAGTTTCATAGTCTGGGATATTACGTGAGGGTTCCTCTGCTGACAATTTTGCTATACCACCAGTGCATTGTACACCACCTGTCCATTTTTGCTGCGCAATTTTAATTGCAAAAAGGGCTGCCACATTTAGGGCCATAGTTTCATTGTCTGGGATACTATGTGAGGGTTCCTCTGCTGACAATTTTGCCATACCACCTGTGCATTGTACACCACCTGTCCATTTTTGCTATTCAATTTTAATTGCAAAAAGTGCTGTCACTTTTAGGGCCATAGTTTCATTGTCTGGGATATTACCTAAAGGCTGCTTTACACGAGTCGATCCATCGTGCGATTTTTTTTGCAAAGTCTTTTTTTTTTTTTTTTTGTATCGCTGATAGGTAGTTGTCCATGTGTCACACGATGAGTGTTGTCAAATGACCACAAAACGCTCATTGATATATTGATTGGCCATGGCGGACGTCCAAAAGGCTTCACACATGTTTTCCTTTGGTCAATCTGTCTTTTGTATGGGCGTAATTAGGCAAACTATACAGCCCTCCGTGACGTTGTCTGGATTGTTGCACGCCCTGAATTATTGTGACCTGCTCAATCCAGTTCTGCTAATGTGGTTGATTGGTTACATCCCATATATATAGTTTCTCTTCTGCGTCTGTCTTTGTTGCCTCGTGTGTCCTTAGCATCAATCTTGTTTGTGGTCTGGTTTATGACGAATTCAGAGTATCTATCTTCCAAAGGTGGGTTAAATTTGGTTTTGTATGGTTTATTTATTGTGTCATTTAGCCGTTCACAATGTTTTATTTTTTTTATTTTTTTTTTATTTGTGTAGGTTTTATCGTGTATTATGTTTTTTGAAACATAATAATGTTTATTTTTTATTTTTGCTTTTTTGTTGTTTTAAAAAGAAAAAAGATTACATGTTTCTTATAACAGTGTCAAATAAAATGTTCTCATATATTCATTCCCAGATGACGGCTCATCAAAACGAATTATTTTTGCGTGACTTCATTGAAAAATATCGCATGTTAACCTGTCTTTGGAAAATTAAATCGCCTGAATATAGTAACAAACGCATCAAACAAGCAGCTTATGCGGATCTGATTACTATCTATGAAAACCATTTTCCTAATGAGCCAGTGGATGTAAATCTTATCAAGAAAAAATACAAGGAATACGCACTGTATATAAAAAGGAACTCAATAAAGTCGAGGAGTCACGACGTTCAGGGGCTGCGACTGCCGATCTTTATGTCCCACGGCTGTGGTATTTTGATCTACTTGACTTCACAAGAGATCAAGAGATTCCAAGGTCATCAACAAGTATGCTTTCCATTCAGGAGTCACAAAATGGGGCGATTGGCAGCGAGTCAGCGACACAATTGGTATATTAACCTTTATTCCTAAATTTATGTTTACACACTATGATCCTATTTTTTTGTTTTGTTTTGTTTTTTAAGGTGTTGTATGATCTGCTTGTGGTTTTTTTAAATATTTTTTATGTACCAACAGAAATAACCAACAGAAAAAATTGTAAACACAAAAGGGTTACATGAATTTTTTTTTTCCATTATTGTAGTTCCAAAATATGTTGTATCTTCTCTCTAATGTGTTCACACATCATTCTAATTGGTTTTAATTTATTTTTTTTTTCTTGTTACAAATGTAGGATTATGCTACTGAAAGCACTTCTCAAGAGCAGGAAACTCCAAATAGCTCACAAAATCCATCTTTAACATCATGTGAACAAACACCTGCCACATCAAGATCTTTTTTTAAGGCAATTACCAAGGAGAATGAGAAGACCAACTTTATTGGCACGTGGAAACGAGTTGGCGTCCATTTGTCGGTCAATACTTGAGAAACATGACCGTCCACCTGTATCTGGATTTGCGCATTATGTGGATGATGTTTGCAAAATACTGGAAAAGAATCAAAAATTACATGCAGAAAGAATCATCGCCCAAGTCCTACATGCGGCACACGAAAATCGCCTTACATCTGCAACAGTATTAAACGAAGATTTTTTCCCAGAAAATACATCTGTTGTTGCTGATGTGGCAACCCTTGGGGAATCTGTTGCATTGTCACCACCTCGAAAAGTTAAAAGCAAAAGGCGTCGGTAATTTTTGTATCATTAGGGGTTTTTTTTGTAATTTAGATACGCAATTCGCATTCAAAATAAGACAAAGAAAATATTTGTCTACAATCTTGAACTTTTTTGCATTTTCCGACTCATCTAATTTTTCATGTATATATTTCACAATAAATGTTCGGTTGAGAAAAAATTTTTTAGCATGTTTTGTTCTTTAAAAAAAAAAAATTGTACAAGGCAAACAAAATCAAAATGTTTTTTTTAAATATATTTATTATATATTGTTTTAACTACCCATTCAGATAATATTTTTAGGCATTATGTACACCAAAATAACATGGTCAAAACATCATCACATGTTGTGACTGCAAACGTTTTGTTTAAAAATAAAATAACAAAACAAAATTATGCATTATCATCCATGTATGTTTTTAACAATTGAACATGATCTTGTGCTGTCTGGGATAATCTGCATGCTGACTGATGCACTTCTTCAAGCTTTGGTCGATCATCTGGTTTAAAAAAAAAAAAAAAAAACCATACATTTCGAGTTGTAATCATTTTATCATCAAAACTTTAAAATACAACTATAATAACCTGATCTAACTTGCACAGACGCAGAATCTGAATCAGAGCTGAGTGTCCAACCAACAGCATGAACACGTCTTGCAGCAATAGGAGGATGATCTTCAATGTTATCTAGGGAGTGACATAATAGTTAAATTTTTTTATTTTTTTTAAAAAAAAGGCAAGTAAAAAATAAAACAAACCTTGCTCTGAAACCTCATTTTGATCCAAAACAGGAATTGGTTCGGATGAAGTTCCAGGATTATTTATTATTGCGCTCCCTTGGTCCGCTACATGTGATGATCCTTTGAAAAAAGAGATAAAACAAATAATTTATTTAGCAAAAAACACATGACTAACATGCCATATTATGTAAACACATGTATGAATCATATTATACACATGGTTTTTTTTTAAAAGGGCCAAAAAAAAAACCCACTCATGTATTGATAAAATATACCTCGATTAGTGGCATTTTGTGCTCTAATTTCTGCTAGACGTTCCTTGCCACGATATTTCAGATCAGCCATTTTCTTCCTGATCTGCGCTTTTCAGCGGTGGAGGCCAAATTTTTTCCGAAGAGCTCTCTTAATCTTGCGTAGAACTTTTTTTTTTATGCTCCCTTGGACGTTCAGATATAAGTAGACAATCATAATCTCTTTCATCCATTTCGCTGACAAGAAGATGGATTTCTGCAACTCCCCAGACAGTTGCTCGCAAGTTTGCAGACATGTTTGTTTATGCGATTTTAAAACCGGAAGTGAAAATTCCTGCCTGGCTTGTAGTGAAAGGAAGTGATGGCAGTGTTTATTTTTCAAACCTAGAATAAAGTTGTAATGCTTTGAAATCATGTCATGTATGTATTTTATAAATATATTTGTATTCATATATTTCTAACAAAGGAAATTTGTTTGTTGATAGTTATTTTTTAATTTGCTTCAAGTTTTCATTTAATTATGTTTGGTTCATTGTTTAATAAATAATAATTTTTTTACAAAAAAGGTAATGGTCTCCGACTTTGTTAACACACTATAATGTTTAGTAATGCTTTTGCTATTATAAAATAAAAAATAAAAAAAAATATTTTGGTCAAATAATAAAAAAAAGGAAAAAAAAAAAATTATGACGCATTAAAATAATCACAAAAATGATCCCGATTGATTATGGCATCATGCCGGACACGACCAAAAGATTGAGGTGTCGGCAGGGATGGCAAATGTGGATCACTAAAACGCCAAACTCCAGGGACAACATCGGAATCATCACTGCCAATGTTGTCTACATATCCCGGGGGCATGTAGGCTGCTGCATCCTTTTTGCGTAAAAAATTATGTAGAACACAGCTGGCAAGAACTACACTATCAATGGATTCGAGTTTGAGATTTATTGGTGTTGAGAACACACGAAACCGACTTGCCATAATTCCAAACGTATTCTCAACAACCAAACATGCCCTTGAGAGACGGTAATTGAAATTTTGACTCTCGGGACTCAAAGTAGTCTGGGGATAAGGACGCAGGAGATGGCTTTAAAGAGGAAACGCCTCATCCCCTAAAAAAACAAAATTTAAATTATTTTCATTTCCTGAATTTGGAGGCAAAGGAAATTGTGAACTAAATAATCGCTTTCCAAAATCAGTTTGTTCTAAAACGCCACCATCGGAAACACGGCCATTTATTCCTACATCCACTGTTAAATATTCATAATTTGCATTAACAACTGCAAATAAAATTATACTAAAGAAACCTTTATAGTTATAAAAAAAAGAACCACTATTTGGGGGTTTAATTATTCTTATGTGCTTGCCATCAATCGCACCACCACAGCAGGGAAATTGCCACCTCGTCGCAAAATTATGAGCTATATCAGACCATTCTGAAGTTGTCTGGGGGAAAGGCATGAAATCTGCTAACGCATGTATTATTGCCTGACAAGTCTCCGGAATTAATGAACTTAATAGGGATCTCGAAATACCGGCAGAATATTGTAAATCAGTGAGGCTACGGCCTGTGGCAAGATAGCGCAACGTCACCAGCAACCTTTCTTCCGCAGGAACAGCCTTACGCATTAAAGTATCTCTGCGCTTTATGTATGGGCTGATACGCGTCAGGACTAATGAGAAAGATTCTTTCGACATACGTAGATAGTTGCGGTAATCATGCGGATTGCGTTCCTGTAAATCATGCACTAGACGCACGTGGGATATCTCATCCCTTCGAAGCAGCCATTGGCGTGACCATAATCTTTTGGGCCGAGGATTCATACGTGTATTTTGGACCATTTCCTCCTCCTCTTGCAATATCTCGGTCATAAGGAGACCCACAGATAAAATGTCAGTTTCGACATTGCTGAACATCCTGTTACCTTAAAATATATAAAACAAAAACATTATAATGACGCCAAATGTCGATTTGGATCAAAAAAGGAAAGATTGGCATATAACAACGTACCACAAAAAAGGGATAACAAGGAGTGAGGGCAGAAAATCCAGCGAACAAACAAACTTAAGAAAAATTAGGAGTAATGCACTATAAAACACTGTGCATGACGCCAAGGCTGATTGTTCACACATCATGACTACAGCTCCGTATTTTATAACAGTAATAACCAATCAAAACGCATCTGCTACAACCAATCCGATTAGATTAGGCGTGATTATTTAAAACCACAAATACGCCCTGAACGTTTAATGACGTCACAAACAACTACGAGGATGGCCGATTACACGGTGTCACACTTTGCAATGTGTCGTTCATTAAGACTAAACTGACCGATTTTATGGAATTAAACGATGAGTACACGATGGCCGAATTTCTAACGATAAGGCATCGGTTGGACTCGCAAGGAGCTGTCACATGAGGAGATGTCGTTACGAATGACGGAAGTGCGTCACAAAATCCGTGACCCCAACGATGCATCGCACAATATATCGACTCGTGTAAAGCAGCCTTTAGGGTTCCTCTGCTGACAATTTTGCTATACCACCTGTGCATTGTACACCACCTGTCCATTTTTGCTAAGCAATTTTAATTGCAAAAAGTCCTGCCACTTTTAGGGCCATAGATTCATTGTCTGGGATATTACGTGAGGGTTCCTCTGCTGACAAATTTTGCTATACCACCTGTGCATTGTACCCCGCCTGTCCATTTTTACTACGCAATTTTAGTTGCAAAAAGTGCTGCCACTTTTAGGGCCATAGTTTCATTGTCTGGGATACTACGTGAGGGTTGCTCTGCTGACACTTTTTCTATACCACCTTTGCAATCTACACCACCTCTCCATTTTTGCTACGCAATTTTAATTGCAAAAAGTGCGGTCACTTTTAGGGCCATAGTTTCATTGTTTGTTTCATAGGGTTCCTATGCTGACAATTTTGCTATACCACATGTGCATTGTACACCACCTGTCCATTTTAGTTTCGCAATTTTAATTGCAAAAAGTGCTGCCACTTTTTGGGCCATAGTTTCATAGTCTTGGATATTACGTGAGGGTTCCTATGCTGACAATTTTGCTATACCACCTGTGCATTGTACACCACATGTCCATTTTTGCTACGCAATTTCAATTGCAAAAAGTGCTGCCACATTTAAGGCCATAGTTTCATTGTCTGGGATACTACGTGAGGGTTCCTCTGCTGACAATTTTGCTATACCACATGTGCATTGTACACCACCTGTCCATTTTTGTTTCACAATTTTAATTGCAAAAAGTGCTGCCACTTTCAGGGCCACAGTTTCATTGTCTGGGATATGACGTGAGGCCTCTGCAGACAATTTGCTATACCACCTGTGCATTGTACACCACCTGTCCATTTTTGCTACGCAATTTAATTGCAAAAAGTGCTGACACTTTTAGGGCCATAGTTCCATTTTTTGGGATATTACGTGAGTGTTCCTCTGCTGACAATTTTGCTATACCACCTGTGCATTGTACACCACCTGTCCATTTTTGCTATGCAATTTTAATTGCAAAACGTGCTGCCACTTTTAGGGCCATAGTTTCATTGTCTGGGATATTACGTGAGGGTTTCTCTGCTAACAATTTTGCTTTACACATGTGCATTGTACACCACCTGTCCATTTTTGCTACGCAATTTTAATTGCAAAAAGTGCTGCCAGTTTCAGGTGCATATTTTCAATGTCTGGGATAGTACATGACGGTTCCTATGCTGACAAGCAAGCTACAACACCGCTGCATAATACACCACCTGTCCATTTTTGCTACGCAATTTTAATTGCAAAAAGTGCTGCCACCTTTAAGGCCATAGTTTCATTGTCTGGGATATTACGTGAGGGTTGATCTGCTGACAATTTTGCTATACCACCTGTGCATTGTACAACACCTCTCCATTTTTGCTACGCAATTTTAATTGCAAAAAATGCTGCCAGTTTTAGGGGCATATTTTCATTGTCTGGGATAGTACGTGAGGTTTCCCATACTGACAAGCAAGCTACACCACCTCTGCATAATACACCACCTGTCTGTTTTTGCTACGCAATTTTAATTGCAAAAAGTGCTGCCACTTTTGGGGTTATAGTTTCATAGTCTGGGATATTACGTGAGGGTTCCTCTGCTGACAATTTTGCTATACCACCAGTGCATTGTACACCACCTGTCCATTTTTGCTGCGCAATTTTAATTGCAAAAAGGGCTGCCACATTTAGGGCCATAGTTTCATTGTCTGGGATACTATGTGAGGGTTCCTCTGCTGACAATTTTGCCATACCACCTGTGCATTGTACACCACCTGTCCATTTTTGCTATTCAATTTTAATTGCAAAAAGTGCTGTCACTTTTAGGGCCATAGTTTCATTGTCTGGGATATTACCTAAAGGCTGCTTTACACGAGTCGATCCATCGTGCGATTTTTTTTGCAAAGTCTTTTTTTTTTTTTTGTATCGCTGATAGGTAGTTGTCCATGTGTCACACGTTGAGTGTTGTCAAATGACCACAAAACGCTCATCGATATATTGATTGGCCATGGCGGACGTCCAAAAGGCTTCACACATGTTTTCCTTTGGTCAATCTGTCTTTTGTATGGGCGTAATTAGGCAAACTATACAGTCCTCCGTGACGTTGTCTGGATTGTTGCACGCCCTGAATTATTGTGACCTGCTCAATCCAGTTCTGCTAATGTGGTTGATTGGTTACATCCCATATATATAGTTTCTCTTCTGCGTCTGTCTTTGTTGCCTCGTGTGTCCTTAGCATCAATCTTGTTTGTGGTCTGGTTTATGACGAATTCAGAGTATCTATCTTCCAAAGGTGGGTTAAATTTGGTTTTGTATGGTTTATTTATTGTGTCATTTAGCCGTTCACAATGTTTTATTTTTTTTTTTTTTTTTTTTATTTGTGTAGGTTTTATCGTGTATTATGTTTTTTGAAACATAATAATGTTTATTTTTTATTTTTGCTTTTTTGTTGTTTTAAAAAGAAAAAAGATTACATGTTTCTTATAACAGTGTCAAATAAAATGTTCTCATATATTCATTCCCAGATGACGGCTCATCAAAACGAATTATTTTTGCGTGACTTCATTGAAAAATATCGCATGTTAACCTGTCTTTGGAAAATTAAATCGCCTGAATATAGTAACAAACGCATCAAACAAGCAGCTTATGCGGATCTGATTACTATCTATGAAAACCATTTTCCTAATGAGCCAGTGGATGTAAATCTTATCAAGAAAAAAATACAAGGAATACGCACTGTATATAAAAAGGAACTCAATAAAGTCGAGGAGTCACGACGTTCAGGGGCTGCGACTGCCGATCTTTATGTCCCACGGCTGTGGTATTTTGATCTACTTGACTTCACAAGAGATCAAGAGATTCCAAGGTCATCAACAAGTATGCTTTCCATTCAGGAGTCACAAAATGGGGCGATTGGCAGCGAGTCAGCGACACAATTGGTATATTAACCTTTATTCCTAAATTTATGTTTACACACTATGATCCTATTTTTTTTTTTTTGTTTTGTTTTTTAAGGTGTTGTATGATCTGCTTGTGGTTTTTTTAAATATTTTTTATGTACCAACAGAAATAACCAACAGAAAAAATTGTAAACACAAAAGCGTTACATGAATTTTTTTTTTCCATTATTGTAGTTCCAAAATATGTTGTATCTTCTCTCTAATGTGTTCACACATCATTCTAATTGGTTTTAATTTATTTTTTTTTTCTTGTTACAAATGTAGGATTATGCTACTGAAAGCACTTCTCAAGAGCAGGAAACTCCAAATAGCTCACAAAATCCATCTTTAACATCGTGTGAACAAACACCTGCCACATCAAGACCTTTTTTAAGGCAATTACCAAGGAGAATGAGAAGACCAACTTTATTGGCACGTGGAAACGAGTTGGCGTCCATTTGTCGGTCAATACTTGAGAAACATGACCGTCCACCTGTATCTGGATTTGCGCATTATGTGGATGATGTTTGCAAAATACTGGAAAAGAATCAAAAATTACATGCAGAAAGAATCATCGCCCAAGTCCTACATGCGGCACACGAAAATCGCCTTACATCTGCAACAGTATTAAACGAAGATTTTTTCCCAGAAAATACATCTGTTGTTGCTGATGTGGCAACCCTTGGGGAATCTGTTGCATTGTCACCACCTCGAAAAGTTAAAAGCAAAAGGCGTCGGTAATTTTTGTATCATTAGGGGGTTTTTTTGTAATTTAGATACGCAATTCGCATTCAAAATAAGACAAAGAAAATATTTGTCTACAATCTTGAACTTTTTTGCATTTTCCGACTCATCTAATTTTTCATGTATATATTTCACAATAAATGTTCGGTTGAGAAAATTTTTTTTACCATGTTTTGTTCTTTAAAAAAAATAAATTGTACAAGGCAAACAAAATCAAAATGTTTTTTTTAAATATATTTATTATATATTGTTTTAACTACCCATTCAGATAATATTTTTAGGCATTATGTACACCAAAATAACATGGTCAAAACATCATCACATGTTGTGACTGCAAAAGTTTTGTTTAAAAATAAAATAACAAAACAAAATTATGCATTATCATCCATGTATGTTTTTAACAATTGAACATGATCTTGTGCTGTCTGGGATAATCTGCATGCTGACTGATACACTTCTTCAAGCTTTGGTCGATCATCTGGTTTAAAAAAAAACAAAAAAAAACATACATTTCGAGTTGTAATCATTTTATCATCAAAACTTTAAAATACAACTATAATAACCTGATCTAACTTGCACAGACGCAGAATCTGAATCAGAGCTGAGTGTCCAACCAACAGCATGAACACATCTTGCAGCAATAGGAGGATGATCTTCAATGTTATCTAGGGAGTGACATAATAGTTAAATTTTTTTATTTTTTTTTAAAAAAAAGGCAAGTAAAAAATAAAACAAACCTTGCTCTGAAACCTCATTTTGATCCAAAACAGGAATTGGTTCGGATGAAGTTCCAGGATTATTTATTATTGCGCTCCCTTGGTCCGCTACATGTGATGATCCTTTGAAAAAAGAGATAAAACAAATAATTTATTTAGCAAAAAACACATGACTAACATGCCATATTATGTAAACACATGTATGAATCATATTATACACATGTTTTTTTTTAAAAGGGCCAAAAAAAAAAACCCACTCATGTATTGATAAAATATACCTCGATTAGTGGCATTTTGTGCTCTAATTTCTGCTAGACGTTCCTTGCCACGATATTTCAGATCAGCCATTTTCTTCCTGATCTGCGCTTTTCAGCGGTGGAGGCCAAATTTTTTCCAAAGAGCTCTCTTAATCTTGCGTAGAACTTTTTTTTTTATGCTCCCTTGGACGTTCAGATATAAGTAGACAATCATAATCTCTTTCATCCATTTCGCTGACAAGAAGATGGATTTCTGCAACTCCCCAGACAGTTGCTCGCAAGTTTGCAGACATGTTTGTTTATGCGATTTTAAAACCGGAAGTGAAAATTCCTGCCTGGCTTGTAGTGAAAGGAAGTGATGGCAGTGTTTATTTTTCAAACCTAGAATAAAGTTGTAATGCTTTGAAATCATGTCATGTATGTATTTTATAAATATATTTGTATTCATATATTTCTAACAAAGGAAATTTGTTTGTTGATAGTTATTTCTTAATTTAATAATAATAATAATAATAATCTTTATTTCTATAGCGCCAACATATTCCGTAGCGCTTTACAATTCAGGAGGATCATATACAAACAAGTAACAGTTATAGAAATACAATATTTAGAGGGGAAAAATAATACAACCCTGCTCGTGAGAGCTTACAATCTACAATGAGATGGGGGGAGAGGCAAGGTTCAAGTGCTTATTTACAATGACAATCCAACCATCTCACGGAAATGGGGCTGGATAATGGTTTCCTGGACCAGTGGGCCCGAGCCTTGAGATGCCTTTGGGTGCCATGGAGTTTGATGTGGAGCTATGTTGTGAGAGGTTGTAGAGGGACTATGTGAATCGAATCTGATTAGGGAGTGTGATAGGCCGCCCTAAAAAGATGCGTCTTTAGGGTGCGTCTGAAGCTGAGTAAGTTGTGATTTGTCCTAACTTCTTGGGGTAGAGCGTTCCAGAGGGTTGGTGCAGCTCGGAAGAAGTCTTGGATCCGGGAGTGGGAGGTTCGAATTAGTGTGGATGTTAGTCGAAAGTCGCTTGCAGAGCGTAGAGAACGGGTGGACTGATAGACAGAGAGGAGGGTGGAGATGTAGGGGGGTGCTGCACTGTGGAGAGCTTTGTGGGCGAGAACAAGCAGTTTGAATTGGATCCTATGATATATGGGCAGCCAGTGCAATGACTGGCACAGAGCAGAGGCATCCGAGTAGCGGTTAGCCAGATAGGTGACCCTGGCTGCTGCATTAAGGATTGACTGTAGAGGAGAGAGTCTAGTTAGGGGGAGACCAATTAATAGAGAGTTACAGTAGTCCAAGCGAGAGTGGATCAGGGCCACGGTGAGGGTTTTTGTCGTTTCCATTGTGAGAAAGGGGCGGATTCTAGAGATGTTCTTGAGGTGCAAGCGGCAGGTGCGGGCAAGAGATTGTATGTGGGAGGTGAAGGAGAGATCAGTGTCAAGTATAACCCCCAGGCAGCGGGCTTGCGGCCTAGGACTTATCGTTGTGCCACACACAGAGAGGGAGATGTCAGGTTGAGGAAAGTTGGAAGATGGAGGGAAAAGAAGAAGTTCAGTTTTGGAAAGGTTAAGTTTCAGATAGAGAGCAGACATGACATTGCAAACTGCAGTCAGGCAGTCACTGGTGTTCTGTAGTACAGCGGGGGTGAGCTCAGGGGAGGAGGTGTATAGCTGTGTGTCATCAGCATAAAGATGGTACTGAAAGCCAAATCTGCTGATGGTCTGACCAATTGGGGCAGTGTAGAGGGAGAAAAGAAGAGGGCCAAGGACTGAACCTTGAGGGACCCCAACAGTGAGAGGAAGAGGAGAAGATGTGGAGCCAGCAAATGATACACTGAATGAGCGGCCAGAAAGATAGGAAGAGAACCAGGAAAGAACAGTGTCCTTTAGGCCGATAGAGTGGAGCATAGAGAGAAGGAGATGGTGGTCAACAGTGTCAAAGGCAGCAGAAAGGTCAAGAAGAATAAGCAGAGAGTGGTCACCGTTACGTTTTGCTTCAAGTTTTCATTTAATTATGTTTGGTTCATTGTTTAATAAATAATAATTTTTTTACAAAAAAGGTAATGGTCTCCGACTTTGTTAACACACTATAATGTTTAGCAATGCTTTTGCTATTATAAAATAAAAAATAAAAAAAAATATTTTGGTCAAATAATAAAAAAAAGGAAAAAAAAAAAATTATGACGCATTAAAATAATCACAAAAATGATCCCGATTGATTATGGCATCATGCTGGACACGACCAAAAGATTGAGGTGTCGGCAGGGATGGCAAATGTGGATCACTAAAACGCCAAACTCCAGGGACAACATCGGAATCATCACTGCCAATGTTGTCTACATACCCCAGGGGCATGTAGGCTGCTGCATCCTTTTTGCGTAAAAAATTATGTAGAACACAGCTGGCAAGAACTACACTATCAATGGATTCGAGTTTGAGATTTATTGGTGTTGAGAACACACGAAACCGACTTGCCATAATTCCAAACGTATTCTCAACAACCAAACATGCCCTTGAGAGACGGTAATTGAAATTTTGACTCTCGGGACTCAAAGTAGTCTGGGGATAAGGACGCAGGAGATGGCTTTGAAGAGGAAACGCCTCATCCCCTAAAAAAACAAAATTTAAATTATTTTCATTTCCTGAATTTGGAGGCAAAGGAAATTGTGAACTAAATAATCGCTTTCCAAAATCAGTTTGTTCTAAAATGCCACCATCGGAAACACGGCCATTTATTCCTACATCCACTGTTAAATATTCATAATTTGCATTAACAACTGCAAATAAAATTATACTAAAGAAACCTTTATAGTTATAAAAAAAAGAACCACTATTTGGGGGTTTAATTATTCTTATGTGCTTGCCATCAATCGCACCACCACAGCAGGGAAATTGCCACCTCGTCGCAAAATTATGAGCTATATCAGACCATTCTGAAGTTGTCTGGGGGAAAGGCATGAAATCTGCTAACGCATGTATTATTGCCTGACAAGTCTCCGGAATTAATGAACTTAATAGGGATCTCGAAATACCGGCAGAATATTGTAAATCAGTGAGGCTACGGCCTGTGGCAAGATAGCGCAACGTCACCAGCAACCTTTCTTCCGCAGGAACAGCCTTACGCATTAAAGTATCTCTGCGCTTTATGTATGGGCTGATACGCGTCAGGACTAATGAGAAAGATTCTTCCGACATACGTAGATAGTTGCGGTAATCATGCGGATTGCGTTCCTGTAAATCATGCACTAGACGCACGTGGGATATCTCATCCCTTCGAAGCAGCCATTGGCGTGACCATAATCTTTTGGGCCGAGGATTCATACGTGTATTTTGGACCATTTCCTCCTCCTCCTGCAATATCTCGGTCATAAGGAGACCCACAGATAAAATGTCAGTTTCGACATTGCTGAACATCCTGTTACCTTAAAATATATAAAACAAAAACATTATAATGACGCCAAATGTCGATTTGGATCAAAAAAGGAAAGATTGGCATATAACAACGTACCACAAAAAAGGGATAACAAGGAGTGAGGGCAGAAAATCCAGCGAACAAACAAACTTAAGAAAAATTAGGAGTAATGCACTATAAAACACTGTGCATGACGCCAAGGCTGATTGTTCACACATCATGACTACAGCTCCGTATTTTATAACAGTAATAACCAATCAAAACGCATCTGCTACAACCAATCCGATTAGATTAGGCGTGATTATTTAAAACCACAAATACGCCCTGAACGTTTAATGACGTCACAAACAACTACGAGGATGGCCGATTACACGGTGTCACACTTTGCAATGTGTCGTTCATTAAGACTAAACTGACCGATTTTATGGAATTAAACGATGAGTACACGATGGCCGAATTTCTAACGATAAGGCATCGGTTGGACTCGCAAGGAGCTGTCACATGAGGAGATGTCGTTACGAATGACGGAAGTGCGTCACAAAATCCGTGACCCCAACGATGCATCGCACAATATATCGACTCGTGTAAAGCAGCCTTTAGGGTTCCTCTGCTGACAATTTTGCTATACCACCTGTGCATTGTACACCACCTGTCCATTTTTGCTAAGCAATTTTAATTGCAAAAAGTCCTGCCACTTTTAGGGCCATAGATTCATTGTCTGGGATATTACGTGAGGGTTCCTCTGCTGACAAATTTTGCTATACCACCTGTGCATTGTACCCCGCCTGTCCATTTTTACTACGCAATTTTAGTTGCAAAAAGTGCTGCCACTTTTAGGGCCATAGTTTCATTGTCTGGGATACTACGTGAGGGTTCCTCTGCTGACACTTTTTCTATACCACCTTTGCAATCTACACCACCTCTCCATTTTTGCTACGCAATTTTAATTGCAAAAAGTGCGGTCACTTTTAGGGCCATAGTTTCATTGTTTGTTTCATAGGGTTCCTATGCTGACAATTTTGCTATACCACATGTGCATTGTACACCACCTGTCCATTTTAGTTTCGCAATTTTAATTGCAAAAAGTGCTGCCACTTTTTGGGCCATAGTTTCATAGTCTTGGATATTACGTGAGGGTTCCTATGCTGACAATTTTGCTATACCACCTGTGCATTGTACACCACCTGTCCATTTTTGCTACGCAATTTCAATTGCAAAAAGTGCTGCCACATTTAAGGCCATAGTTTCATTGTCTGGGATACTACGTGAGGGTTCCTCTGCTGACAATTTTACTAAACCACCTGTGCATTGTACACCACCTGTCCATTTTTGCTATGCAATTTAATTGCAAAAAGTGTTGCCACTTTTAGGGCCATAGTTTCATTGTCTGGGATATTACGTGAGGGTTCCTCTACTGACAATTTTGCTTTACAAATGTACATTGTACACCACCTGTCCATTTTTGTTACGTAATTTTAATTGCAAAAAGTGCTGCCACTTTTAGGGCCACAGTTTCATTGTCTGGGATATTACGTAAGGCCTCTGCTGACAATTTTGCTATACCACCTGTGCATTGTACACCACCTGTCCATTTTTGCTACGCAATTTTAATTGCAAAAAGTGCTGCCAGTTTCAGGTGCATATTTTCAATGTCTGGGATAGTACGTGAGGTTTCCTATACTGACAAGCAAGCTACACCACCTCTGCATAATAGACCACCTGTCTGTTTTTGCTACGCAATTTTAATTGCAAAAAGTTCTGCCACTTTTAGGGCCATAATTTCATTGTCTGTGATATTATGTAGCACCCTGGACTAGCCAGGTCATCACAGGTACTACAACACAACACCCCCCACCCCGAGATAGGCACATCAGTCAGACACAAAATCCTTATTGCCTCCCTCCAGGGGCTGATGTCCACACCAGGTGGGGTGGAGCCAGGTGGTTGGCCCCACCCACTGAGGAGTTCACAGTCCTGGAGGCGGGAAAGGAAGTCAGATGAGTTAGGGAAGGGAAAGAGTGAGGAGTAAAGTGGTAGTAGAGGAGCAAACTGACTGTGTCCGGGTAGGTTGGCAGATGGTGGTGGCCGTCTGCAGGAGAGGCAGATCAACGCGGAACCGTAGGACCGGGGACGGGCGGTAGCCCGCCGGTACCGAACCGGGGAGCGAAGTGAAGCCAGCACAAACTGGCAGGGCCTGTGGACCCCGACCAGGCTTGGAGTCGCCGTTAAACAGGTCAAATCCGTTAGTGACCGGAAACCCAGGGGTTTCCAAACAGCCAAGACCCGATTGAAGGCAACCGTCCAAACAGCAGAAGGGAAATACAGCTACCGCCACAGCTAGAGTTCCCAGGGCCAGAGCCTGAGGGCAAAAGGACTCCTCCAGCGCATATCCACGCTGGGGAGCGGGTTACCGGTGGGAAACCATCGGGACCGAAGTTACACAAAAGGTGCAGGGAAAGGCAGCTACCACCAACCGTCCGGGAGAAACCACAGCAGCCGGCAGTGGGACCCGTCCATCCAGCCGTTTGTTTTACCAGAGACTTGCATCCATTTGTGGCTGAGTGGGTACTACCGTACCGTCCGACACCGCGCTGTGCAGTCAAAGCGCCCCTGCACCTTGCCAACCCTGTCTCCCCGTCACCTCACCGGGCCCCCGGGACCACCAACCCCTACCCACGGAGGAGGAAAACAACATCCCAGCTGCTCCCTGCCATCGCTCCCGGGATCCCCGTCAACAGCAGCGGTGGTGTACTGTCCAACCTCACCACAACCCGTGGGTGGCGTCACAAACCAAATCCCCAAACCAAACCATCCCTTTCACTCACGGGCGAGGAGCGCCGCTCGAGTCCCCGGATCCGGCCCACTGCTCGAGCAACCGAGCAGCCACAGCAGCGCTGGACCCGAGCGTTAGCGAGAGCGCAGCAGCGACGGCGTCCTCCCCGCCCGCGACAACTTGGCGTCACGAACAGGATCTTACCGTTCTACCGGCTGGTAGAGGTGCACCTTGTGTCCCGCCGGCGGTGTCCGGCCGAAAAATTTCAGAAGCCGCCATCTTGGGCGCGAAGATTTTCCCGCTCGAGCATCTTCTCGAGCAGTGGAGGCGCGAAAGCCGAAGCTCCGCCCCTGAAGAGGAGGTGCTGAGAAAAGACCAAGGGGGGACGGATGGCGTCCGGCCGCATGAAAACCGCGGCTATAAAAGCAGGGACGCCAGGACTCTGCGG
This sequence comes from Anomaloglossus baeobatrachus, assembly GCF_048569485.1. NCBI lineage: Eukaryota > Metazoa > Chordata > Amphibia > Anura > Aromobatidae > Anomaloglossus > Anomaloglossus baeobatrachus. The sequence goes on from NC_134355.1 coordinate 236,569,346, forward strand.
CCATATTTGGTTCCTGGAAGATACCGCTGCCAGTATGCACAATCCATCCAGTAACACCGAAGTCCCCGCGCCTGGTACCGCGACGTGGGTGGAGATCCGGACCGTTCAGCTGAGCAGCCGCCTGCAGGTCCGAATGCAGCTCCTCCTGGAGGAGTGGGAGGCCAACATGGCGGACGTGGTGGCGGCCATACGGAGACGCGAGGTGGAGGAAGTCTTGGAGGAGCGGGTAAGCGACTCACGCCCCTGTGTTCCTACAGGATCGGTTGTCACGGCTGAGGGGCCAGGTCTGCGCCCGCTCGCCCTGCTGCCTCCCCCGCTACCCGTGTTGGCTGCTGCCGCCCCGCCACTAGACCCGCTACACGCACAACCGGTAGCGGAACCCTGCCCGTCTGCCCAAGCGGACCAACCTGCAGCTGAAGCCCGCAGACGCCCCGAGCCGCTTCCCTGGAAGTACCTGAAGGCATCATCCGTCTGCGAAGACTTACCGGTGGCACCAGAAGTGACCGTGCCAAGTCCCGTCCCGGCTCCGGTGATCCGTCCCGTGCAGGAGGAGGTGGAGGTCAAGGGGGAGAGGACCCCTGTACCCATCCCCCACGCCTCGGCTGAGGCTGCGCCGGGTCGTTGCTGCGAGGCAGCGCCCCAGGCCATGGCCACGCGTGATATTCCACCTAGGGCGCCAGTAGTGGGCAGTGTAGTGGAAATCCCGCGGGGCCCGACCCGCGCGCAGGGGCAAGCAGCAGCCCCTTATTGGGACAGGGAACCGACCCCGCTGGGCCGAGAGATTGCGGAGAGGGAGAAGCGGAAGGCTGAGCTGATAGCCCACACCATACAAGAAAAGGAGAGCCTCCGCAGAGCCACCTTCCGGGTACGGGGCCCGATCCACGAGGGGCAAGTAAGAAGGTTTGATATCCGTCGGGGATATGGATTTATTTTTGAGCCAGGCCTGGAGGCCGAGGTGTTTGTGGCCCGCCAGGACGTTAATGCTCATCTGCCAGAGGGCCACCCGGGCCACAACCTGCTCCCAGGCGACTTAATCATGTACACGCGGCACTGTGGAGAGAGGGGCTGGTTTGCCCTGGATGCCAAGTTGATAGGAGGCCAGGAGGCCCAAGAACCATCCCAGCCTACTCATCCGGCTTGCGTAGTGGATCTAAAGTAAGGCAGCGGTCCCTCCGTTGCACCGTTGTCCCTGTTGGGACCACCAGTACCGTTACCTGTTAAATGACTGTGAATCAACCGGAGATGTTACCTGATTGTCGACAGTGATTGAACCGGCCGTTGCCGGCAAGTAGTCCCCGTAGGGACCCTTTGTTACCGTGCATAAGAAACTACTTATGTACATGCCTGAGAACTAGCAGGGCACCCAAACACTAGTGGAAATGTAAATATGTTGGCATGTTTCCGTTGCCGCCTTCGGAGAGGCAGATTGGAGGAAGGGCCCGCAGCAGAGTAGGCTGGGGCCTGGCCACCACCTGGACCGGTGGCCATCCTTTGGGGGTCAGGGGTCCCCCTGGACGTGGAATCCCCTGAAGTGACCGTAGGGTGCGAAACACCATACCCGTTCCCGCTCGGGCAGCCTGGATCTGGACTGGGGTCAAGGGGTGCTGCCCACTTCTTAGGGGCAGCATCAGGGCGAGGTTGTTTGGGTGGGAGAGCGGAAGCCGTCCGTTTTAATAAAAATGTCTACCGTTTGTACCGTTGAAGTACCGTGCCTCCCGTTAAGGAAAGATCCATAAAAATGCTTTGTTGAATGTTTTTCATATGTTTTTCTACCTTTTCAGTTAAAAACAAAACCGGTGATGGACGGGCAGCCCGCGGACGGTCTGCATTTAACCAAGGGAGAATGTGGTGCCCTGGACTAGCCAGGTCGTCACAGGTACTACAACACAACACCCCCCACCCCGAGATAGGCACATCAGTCAGACACAAAATCCTTGTTGCCTCCCTCCAGGGGCTGATGTCCACACCAGGTGGGGTGGAGCCACGCGGTTGGCCCCACCTACTGAGGAGTTCACAGTCCTGGAGGCGGGAAAGGAAGTCAGATGAGTTAGGGAAGGGAAAGAGTGAGGAGTAAAGTGGTAGTAGAGGAGCAAACTGACTGTGTCCGGGTATGTGGCCCAGGCACCAAGAGCAAGGTTGGCAGACTGTGGTGGCCGTCTGCAGGAGAGGCAGATCAACGCGGAACCGTAGGACCGGGGACGGGCGGTAGCCCACCGGTACCGAACCGGGGAGCGAAGTGAAGCCAGCACAAACCGGCAGGGCCTGTGGACCCCGACCAGGCTTGCAGTCGCCGTTAAACAGGTCAAATCCGTTAGTGACCGGAAACCCAGGGGTTTCCAAACAGCCAAGACCCGATTGAAGGCAACCGTCCAAACAGCAGAAGGGAAATACAGCTACCGCCACAGCTAGAGTTCCCAGGGCCAGAGCCTGCGGGCAAAAGGGCTCCTCCGGCGCATATCCACGCTGGGGAGCGGGTTACCGGTGGGAAGCCATCGGGACCGAAGAAACACAAAAGGTGCAGGGAAACGCAGCCACCACCAACCGTCCAGGAGAAACCACAGCAGCCTGCTGCGGGACCCGTCCATCCAGCTGTTTGTTTTACCAGAGACTTGCATCCATTTGTGGCTGAGTGAGTACTACCGTGCCATCCAGCACCACGCTGCGCAGTCCAAGCGCTTCTGTACCTTGCCAACCCTGCCTCCCCGTCACCTCACCGGGCCCCGGGACCACCAACCCCTACCCACGGAGGGGAAAACAACATCCCAGCTGCTCCCTGCCATCGCTCCCGGGATCCCAGTCAACAGCAGCGGTGGTGTCCAACCTCACCACAACAGGTGGGTGGCATCACGGACCAAATCCCCAAACCAAACCACCCCTTTCACTCACGGGCGAGGAGCGCCGCTCGAGTCCCCGGATCCGGCCCACCACTCGAGCCACCGAGCGGCCGCAGCAGCGCCGGACCCGAGCGTTAGCGAGAACGCAGCAGCGATGGCGTCCTCCCCGCCCGCGACAACTACGTGAGGGTTCCTCTGCTCCCACTTTTGCTATACCACCTGTGCATTGTACACCACCTGTCCATTTTTGCTACGCAATTTTAATTGCAAAAAGTGCTGCCACTTTTAGGGCCATAGTTTTATTGTCTGAAATATTACGCGAGGGCTCTTCTGCTGACAGTTTTGCTATACCACCTGTACATTGTACACCTCCTGTCCATTTTTGCTACGCAATTTTAATTGCAAAAAGTGCTGCCAGTTTTAGGGCCATAGTTTCATTGTCTGGGATATTACGTGACGGTTCCTCTGCTGACAATTTTGCTATACCACCTGTGCATTGTACACCACCTGTGTGTTTTGCTATGCAAATTAATTGCAAAAAGTGCTTCCAGTTTTGAGGCCATAGTTTCAGTGTCGCCCAGGGATAGGGGGTACTCAGATCCGGGCCAAGGGGTCGCTTCCGGAGGTATCACGGTGGCGTGACCCAATCTGTGATCCCAGGCACCACAACAAAAAGGGGATTAGGTGAGGGAGATTGTCCATGATGCCACCCGTGGGTTGCGGTGATGAGGTGGTGGCACTGCCGCTGCCTCTGGGGACCGTGCCCGGGACTGGTGGTATGGGGCAGCAAGATGGAATCCCCTCCATGGGTAGGGGAGGTGTAGTCCTGGGGCCCAATTGGGAGTTGTGGTGGTGGCAGGGATTGCAGGGAATAGTACACTCACAGTTCAGTTATCGTGGTGCTGGATGAAGCTGGATTGATGTGGAGGGTCAGGAACGCAGATGGAAGAAATACTCAGAGTCTTTTGTAAACCAAATTGCTGGTAACTGGTGCCCACGGCCGGCTGCTGTGAGGATGGGTTTCCACATTCGTGTGTGTAATTCAGGTGCTCTTTTCCTGCCCGAGGTCTGTGTCTGCTTTGCACACTGGTCCGGACTGGGTCCTGACAGCTGGCACCAGGGGGGGGCCACTACCCTCTCCCGGTCCACTTCCGGTCCCACTAGCGGCTGGCCTTTTCCTGAAGCCCTGACTACCACTTTCCCCAGCCACACACAGGGGCTGCTTCCAGACTCCTCTCCTCCTGCAGACTGACTTCAGCTCAAACTCTGCTCTCTCTAAACTCCTCTCGCCCCTCCCTTTTCCTGGGGAGGGGGTGAGTGGGACCTGATTGGCTGGTCTGTTTCTGTGTGGAAAACTCCCCAAGGGAGTGTGAGATCTGCACCAAAAACATGGATGCAGACCTCGTGACACCTTGGTTTTGCCAGGCCGGCACATTTCATTGTCTGGGATATTACGTGACGGTTCCTCTGCTGACAATTTTTCTATACCACCTGTGCATTGTACACCACCTGTCCATTTTTGCTATGCAATTTTAATTGCAAAAAGTGCTGCCACTTTTAGGGCCATAGTTTCATTGTCTGGGATAGTACGTGAGGGTTCCTCTGCTGACAAGTTTTACTATACCACCTCTGCATTGTACCTCGCCTGTCCATTTTTACTACGCAATTTTAATTGCAAAAAGTGCTGCCATTTTTAGGGCCATAGTTTCATTGTCTGGGATAGTACGTGAGGGTTCCTCTGCTGACAATTTTGCTATACCACCTTTGCAATCTACACCACCTCTCCATTTTTGCTACGCAATTTTAATTGAAAAAAGTGCTGCCAGTGAAGCGATGGCCGAGAGGACCACCGCGGTGCAGAGTAGGTTACAGTACACAAGACGAGGTGCGAACAACAAGGGTGTATTTATTAACAGGCGGGGAAAGATGTGGAGAAGGCAGGTTCAAGCATGGGGTATACAGTGGCAAAACGTAATTTAACAACACTTTTGTATTCTCTAGCTGGTGCGCTCAATAGCACGGTGCGCCAACTATTACAGGTTCAAGAAACACAAAAACAGTCATGTACAATGCTACCCTCCACGTAACCTCTCTGGCCTCTGCTAAACGGGCCCCACGGATGCCGTCTTCTACCTACTGAAGCCTACTTTAGCCCCTAGTATGTGCACAATATTCAACTCACAGTGATGCTGGGGACATGGATCCAGTCCCGGGGGCTCCCCAACAACAGTCTCATCCGAAGGTGCGCCCGTCTCCTGGGCCGAGTTAAGAGGATCAAAATCTTCTTCTTGCTTCAGATTCCTCGCTGGTTCCCTGGGATCTGTGAGTCTCTCTCTCGATTCAGAAGAAAACTCCAATCCTCCGAGACACACCGGCTGTGTGTTCCTTCACACGCATCCAAAGGAAAACAGAAACTCAAAACTCTTCTTACACTCGGGCTGTCCATTAGCACACTTTCTGCAGGGGGAGCAGAACATTCCATTACCCCCAGACACGGGGAGGTTTCTGTCTCTTAAAGTCGCAGCGTGTTTCTTATTGTCCATAGCAGTAACACCCCCCAATATGCCTCCCCACTTAATGATGGTCGTCCTCGGCCATCACAGCTTCGAGTCCACCGTGTAATGAAGGAAGGTTCAATGTGCATACAGCACCTGTAGAGGAGACAACAATGGCAATACAGCAGACCTAGTACACCGTTCAACATATCGGATTGGTGGAACCCCTGCAGTAGACCTCTGAGATCTTCTAAGATCTTGACTATCAGGCCAGGCTTGGCTAGCTTCCAGAGGAACACTTGCTGTGGGAGCCGCAGTGGAATCTTGTCTGGTCTCTTCTTCCCGTGGCGGTAGTGCTTCATCCATGGGATCTCCGTTTCCGGAAGGCTGAGGGTCCCCCCCTGCATCGGGGACTGTCCACCAGTCATCATCAACTTCACACACGGATGACGTAAGTTCAGGGAGTGGGGCAGAGACTGCATGAGATCTTGGCGTAGAAAGAGCTTCAGACCGGCATGGTTGCAACATATTTCTGTGTAGTACTCTAGGGCCAGATGCTCCATTCTCAATTTGTACCTTGTAGACCGGGCCATCAGCATACACCCGTTCGATTACTCTTTAGGGTTGAACTTCCCATCTTTCACTCAGTGTACCCTTGGGGCGTTTCTCTCTGACTAACACTCGACCTCCAGGTTGAAGCGGTATCTCTTGAGTTGGTTTAGGGCTCATATATTCTTTCTTCTGTAGCTGTTGACAAGCCAACCGACGTATCGTCTAAAATCATTGTCGATTTTCTTTCACCCACGAAGTGACAGTTCGTTCCATGAAATCCTCTGACTGCTCCAAATTCAGCTCGATGATTTCTCGCCCAACTCTTCCAAACAGCAGTAGATATGGGGTGTAACCTGTAGTGGAGTGAACTCGGTTATTGTAGGCCCAGACCAGTTCTGCCAGGTAATCCGGCCAACATGCCTTCTTATCTTCCTCTAATGTTCTCAGCATTTGAAGTAGAGTTCGGTTGAAGCTTTCACATGCTCCATTGCCTTGGGGGTGGTAATGTGTAGTCCGAGATTGCTCGATGCCATACATACGACATAATTCCTCCATCACCTTGCCTTGGAAACATGCACCTTGATCGGAATGGATCCGCTTCAGGCATCCATACACCCGGATGAAGTCTTGGCAGATGGACCGTGCCGCCGACTCAGCAGTCTGATCTCTAGTCAGGGTGACTACAGCGAACTTGGAGAAATGGTCGGTCATAACCAAACAGTATTGTAGTTCCCGAGCGGAGTGTCCCACAAGGAGATAATCAATCATCAACAGTTCTAGCGGTTCTTTGGTCTGTATGGTCTGAATGGGTGCCCTTTCTTCGTTGCTTTTAATGAGGTCACATACTTGACATTGCCGGCAAACCTCCTCCACCACAGACTCCAACCTGGGGCAGTACACGTACTGCTGTAACCATTGGTAGGTCTTTGCAGGTCCGAAGTGAGCGCCAAACTCGTGAGCTTCCTTAGCTACCTCTTGAGCCATTTTTCCGGGGATGACCACCTGCCATCTTGCCTCTATTTCTTTTGGCTGTTGTTGTGAAGATGTAATTTACCCTCTCACTGTATATGCTGTACAGATTCCTATTTCAAGCTGGGTTCATTGTCTTATTTGAACTACTTCTGTGTACATTTCTATTGTTGTAGGTAATCACCCCCTAAAATGCAAGGTTATATCCTCTTGAGGCACTTCCATCCCTGGGGGTAGGGGGAGGTGGGCCTAGAGTCCAACTAGTGTAAACTCTGCTTACCTGGGAGATTCAGTCAGAGTGAGCTGAAACTTGAAGAGGGCAGGAGCTCCAGCCTGTGTGGCTATGGACACGGACGGAGCTAGGCCTGTGTGGCGGCCCGTGGGATTGTGTGGAACTCTTTGGACTACTGTAAGGACGATTGCTTTGTAATCCGGTCCGAGGATTGTCGGGAAGGGCCCCCGAATCTGTTTTACGTGGACTTATCGTGTGCTGTTCCAGTGTTCTTGTGAATAAACCTGTTGGATCGTTCCTCGGCCTGGCGTCCCTCACTGCTCTGTTGCATACCCCGTCACAAACTGGTTGGCAGCGGTGGGATCAGAGCAGAAGGAATGGAGGACAATGGCTCAACATCATTAACCAGCACTGCAGAGTACAAGACCTGGACTTTGGGGAGCCTGCAATCAAAGGCCCGTGAAGTAGGAGTTCGTTTCAAAGGACTCTCCAAGGAGCAGCTGATTGAGGCGCTAGAAGGAGTCTGCTCTCAAAATGACGTGGAGGAAGGATCCTCACAGCAAACGGAAGAAAGACGGGAGCTGGAGGTAAATACCCAAAAAAGTCAATGGGTTGTGTGGTATGAGGAAAAGATGGCACTGCTTGGAGATAAGGCCACCATAGAAGATAAGAGGGAGGCCATGCGTGGAGCTGAAGAGAAGGAGCGCAGGATGGAGGAGATGGCATTGCTGGATAAGCAGCTCGCTGTGGAAGCCGCGAGAGGTTCCAGACAGACTGTAACCCCAGCACCCATCATGAGGGAACTTCCCAAAGTGTCCCGCAAAGACTTTAAGCCGTTTAATGAGGCTGCAGGCGACATTGAGGGCTTCTTCCAGGACTTTGAGCATCAGTGTCGATTAATGGAAGTCCCGGACAGGGAGCGTGTCCGGCATCTGGTTGGGCTCCTAGAGGGGGGAGCTGCTGAAGCCTATAGAGCCATGGACCCTCGGTGGAACTGTGAGTATGCGGATATTAAACAGACTATTCTAGAACATTATGCTGTGACCCCAGACACTTACAGGACTCAGTTCCGTGCTTTAGCCTGTGATGGGGAAGTGTCTTTTAAGATATATGCTCATAGACTCAAACAAATATGTAATCGCTGGCTGGAGGCAGAGGAGGCCTTATCTTGGGAGACCTTCCTGCAGGTCATCCTAAAAGAACAATTCTTTGCCCAGTGCCCCGCTGAGATCCGGGAATGGGTGCGTGAGAGAAAACCAGCGACAGTGGAGGAAGCTGCTGCTCTCGCTGATGAGGCTCTCACCATCAAGCCTCAGTGGAGGGTTCTGTTGGAGGATGGAGAGACGCCTAACAGCTCCACAACACCGGATGCCCCCAGTTATTCTGTCCCCATTGTTCCCCGTTCCTCTAAGCCACCACATGTTGATACCCGTGTTAATGTGCCTCCAGTTGCTTCTACTGCACTTTCTGGAATACGCCGGGGAGAGGAAGTAACAGAGCGCAGGTGTTATGTTTGTAGGCATCCCGGGCATTTGCAGGCCTCATGCCCAGCCAGCCCATGGAGGAATCATCCTCAAACCCCTACAGCACCTTCAGGTGGGAGTCGGCCTCCAAGTTCCCCTACCCCTTACCCAAGAGGACGCCTTGGATGGAGGGAGACCCAGCTCAGATGCTATCAATGTGGACAGCCAGGGCATCGGCAAGTCTCCTGCCCAGCTGTTCAAATGAGGACTGATCCTGCGCCCAATCGGATTGTTAATTATTTACAGCCCAGCGCCATGGAGGAAGATGTGGCACCGCTATGTGAGGACTGGCCTAGTGACTCAGCCCCCCATGTTGCACCACCAGGAGTTTACGGGGTGCGACCTGCAGTTATGACGACTTCTGCTCATCGAGGTAAGCACTTGCAGGAGGTTGTGCTGGATGGACAGAGACTTGTTGGATTTTGTGACTCGGGTGCTTTCCTCACACTGGCTGATCCCCGAGTGGTTCGGCCTGAGGCAATCCATAGAGGACCTGGGATTGTCATTGAACTGGCTGGTGGACAATGGAGGACTATTCCCACAGCCACTGTGGATCTGAGCTTTGGTTTTGGGGTCAGGCGATGTGTGGTTGGGGTGATGGGTGGTCTGCCTGCAGCTGTTCTCCTGGGCAATGATGTGGGAGAGCTACGATGCCAATTCGTGGCTGCATGAAGCCACATGTAAGTAACGCTCTGCCTGTGTGTACTTAACCAGTGACCTGTAGAGGTCCCTAGTACGTACACAAGTTGGGAGGGGGAGGGATTGTGAAGATGTAATTTACCCTCTCACTGTATATGCTGTACAGATTCCTATTTCAAGCTGGGTTCATTGTCTTATTTGAACTACTTCTGTGTACATTTCTATTGTTGTAGGTAATCACCCCCTAAAATGCAAGGTTATATCCTCTTGAGGCACTTCCATCCCTGGGGGTAGGGGGAGGTGGGCCTAGAGTCCAACTAGTGTAAACTCTGCTTACCTGGGAGATTCAGTCAGAGTGAGCTGAAACTTGAAGAGGGCAGGAGCTCCAGCCTGTGTGGCTGTGGACACGGACGGAGCTAGGCCTGTGTGGCGGCCCGTGGGATTGTGTGGAACTCTTTGGACTACTGTAAGGACGATTGCTTTGTAATCCGGTCCGAGGATTGTCGGGAAGGGCCCCCGAATCTGTTTTACGTGGACTTATCGTGTGCTGTTCCAGTGTTCTTGTGAATAAACCTGTTGGATCGTTCCTCGGCCTGTTGTCTCTCCTTGCTCTGCTGTACACCCCGTCACAGTTGTCTCTTACGATATAACACTGATCCTCTAACTTCCAGTCTATCCCACTGGTGTAAGACACTCTTCATCTCAGCGTCCAGATTAGCCCTTTCTTGTTTGTCTGGCTTCTGCTTCTCGGTTACCCAGTGTTTCATCTGTTGCAGCCCTTCGTCTGCATCTTGAGCACATCCGCATTCTTCATTGGTTCTCCCCAGGGACCGGGGCAGTGTGCAAGCCTGCCTACTTAACTGAGACGCAACCACCGAGGGCCCAAACTTGCTAAAGTCTGGCGTTTCTTCCTCCTCTAATCGTTCATCGAGATCCCCCACTGGGGTCTCCGCCGTCACTCTTGACAGCCCATCCGCATTTGCGTTTTCGGTAGCAGGGCGATAACAGATGGTAAAGTCAAACTTTGCAAGGCGAGCCACCCACCGTTGTTCCAAGGCTCCCAATTTGGTATTCTCAAGGTGGGCCAGAGGATTATTGTCTGTTCGGACCTGGATCTTGGTTCCTGCCAGGAAGCCAGCAAATTTCTCTGTCATGGCCCACACTAGGGCCAGGAGCTCTAGTCGAAAGGAGCTGTAGTTGTGGGGGTTTCTTTCGCTGTCCCGCAAAGACCTACTGGCATAGCCAATCACTCTCTCATGTCCATTTTGCATCTGAGACAATACTGCACCGAGTCCATGAAGCCTACCATCTGTGTACAGCAGGAATGCTCGGTCGAAGTCCGCATAGGCCAGGATCGGGGCTGAAGTAAGGGCATTCTTAATAGCCTGAAAAGCCTCATCTTGTCTCCGAGCCCAAGAGATGCCCTGGTTCTTCGACACTCCGGCGGTCCCCTCAGCAGCTCGTTCAAAGGACCCGCCACCTTTGTGAAGTCTTTGACGAACCGGCAGTAATACCCGGCGAGTCCAAAAAATGCCTTGAGTTCTCTCACCGTTTGAGGGACTGGCCACTTCTGAATGGCCACCACCTTTTCTGCGGAGGGTAGGACTCCATCTTGTGACACTGTGTGGCCCAGGTACTCGATCTCTCTCTTAAAGAGGTGGCATTTTTTGGGCTTCACCTTCAGGTTATGAGCCTGTAGTCTCCCGAGTACCTGTCCAAGCCGGTCAAGGTGTTCTTTGAACACGATGATGTCATCCAGATAGATCAGGGTTGCTTTAAAATTTAGGTCTCCCAAGCACTTTTCCATCAGCCGTTGAAACGTGCCCGGAGCATTGGAGAGTCCGAAGGGCATCCGGTTAAACTCAAACAATCCCATCGGGAGGATGAACGCGGTCTTGGCTTTGTCTTTTTCCGCCACAGGTACTTGCCAGTACCCGCTTGCTAGACCCAAGGTGGAGAAGTACTTGGCCTTCCCCAATGCCGTCAAGGATTCTTCGGTTCGTGGTAATGGGTACGAGTCGTGAACGGTACAAGCGTTGAGTTTCCTGTAGTCTACACAGAACCGGATGGTTCCATCGTTTTTCTTGACGAGTAGCACCGGGGCCGCCCAAGGGCTCTGGCTGCCCTGCACTATTCCTGAATCCAGCATCTGCATCAGTAACGTCTTTACCTCTTGGTACATCTTGGGAGGGATCTGTCGGTACCGTTCTCGAATCGGACGAGCTTCCCCGGTCGGTATCTTATGCATGATGGCTTCAGTGCAGCCGAAATCTTCAGCGTGGTGAGCGAATGCGGCTTGGTTCTCCCACAGCATATCTTCTACTGCTTGCACACGCTCAGGGCCCAGCGATTTCACATCCACTTCCATCTGATCGAGCATGGCCTTTCCACTCCACTCTGGGGATGGCATCTCTTTGGCCCTCGCAGAGACTGCTAGGGTCAACCCCGCACCTTCTATCGGCGATAAGGATATCTCTTTATGACTCACCACCTCGCCTTTATGTACGTACACCAGGGCCAGATCCGTCCCTCGAGGCAAGGTGACCTCACCGGGACCCACATTCAAGGCTCTGATAGGGATGCGTCCTTGTTGGACCACAGCTACAGTTCGAGCTATCATAACTTTTTGGTCCACTCTTCCGGTTGCTACAGGCTGAACAATCACTTCTATCCCATCGAGATTGCGATAGGTTCCCACTGGGAGGTTTAATATACTTTCTCACCCGGGAGGCAGGATTATAGGTTCCTTCCCAGGAGCCCTGATGACCCCTACCGTCTGATGAGATGGCACACTCTTCTGCGTCCCACAGACGCGGATCAGCCGTTGAAGTGCTTCTTGTGTAGGCTTATGTGTAGTAGCTTGTTTCCAGTATCCGGGTCCCCGTTTGGTGAACATAATCTGATCTAATTCACGTAGGACATTCATCCCCAATATTACAGGTGCATCTTCATTGACGGGCTCGGGGACTAGTAGGATCCCTTTTCTACTCCTGTGACCGGGATCGGTTGTTGATTAGCCGCAATCACCCGGATCAGTGTCTCTTTCTCTGGCCTGGCCAATGTCTGGAAATGTTGATTGAAGTATGCTTCTGGCATCGTCGTCACTTGTGACCCGGTATCTATCAAGCAATTCACTGGGACACTCTCGAATTCAGCACGTAGGATGGGACAACCAGCGATCAAATGTTCGTTATGATACGGAGCGGCCTCCCATCTCGCCTCCCCCGCAGAGTGCCGCACTACTGCGGGGGTTGGTAGTTTAACGATGGCTTCCGTTGGCTGTGATTGTTATTCCGGCACCCCGTGGCAATATGCCCCCGACCTCCACATCACAAGCAGTGGATGTCTTCTCCTCGCTGGGGAATACCTCGTGCCTCTGGTGGCTGACAGGAGGAAGCCTGCAGCCTCCAGTCCCCCATTGGTAGCGCCGAGGAGTTATTGCGTGAGTATGATGGGCCAGGTTGGAAGGAGGAGTGTGTAGCTGGGTAGGGATGTTCATTAGACAAGTCCCTCATTCTTTGCTCCATCTGAGTGTACGTTGAGGACGGATTTCTGTAAATTTTGCACCACCTGGACCAGCCCCACCTGGCGGTTTGAGTCCACTCTGGAGGTTGCGATTTGGACACGCACCACCCCAGAAGCGTAACTTTCTTCTTTACTTCGGGCTACTGCTTCTGCTAGGATTTGACGAAAAGTAAGAGCCGGATTCGCTCGGACCCGTTCTGCCAGGGCTCGCCTCAAGGATACGCTATGCAATCCCAGAATAAACTGTTCCCGGAGTATCCGGTCGGTAGAGCCTATGCTGCCGGGTCCATCTGACTCCTTTCTCTGGACCTCCGCTAACACTTCTTGTAGTGCTGTTGCATACTGAGAGATCCCTTCTTCTTCCCGCTGCAGCCTCGAAAAAAATTTGGCGCGAAGATGTCCCGCGCTAGCTGTCTCGCCATAGATCTCTTCCAAGAATCCAACTAACTCTTTCATGGAACTACGGGTGGGTTCTGGTTGTAGACAGACGTTTCTACAGGCTTCTCCTTCTAAGGCAGTCAAAGCGATGTCCACCTCAAGCTCTGGGCCGATGTTATACACTTTCAGGGTGCTCTACACCCAGTCGCGCAGTGCCATGTTATTGCCATCGAATTTTGGTAGCACACTAAATATGGTGCCCATTGGAAGTGTCCTTGCAGGGGTTCTACCATTGCCTACAGCAACCCCATTAACATTAGCGTTCCCGCCGTTGCTGTCTGCTGCCTCCATCTTGGTGACCATACCCTGCTCGCAGTGCCACTTGAAGCAATGGCCGAGAGGACCACCGCGGTGCAGAGTAGGTTACAGTACACAAGACGAGGTGCGAAAAAAAAAGGGTGTATTTATTAACAGGCGGGGAAAGATGTGGAGAAGGCAGGTTCAAGCACGGGGTATACAAAACGTAATTTAACAACACTTTTGTATTCTCTAGCTGGTCCGCTCAATAGCACGGTGCTCCAACTATTACAGGTTCAAGAATCACAAAAACAGTCAGGTACAATGCTACCCTCCACGTAACCTCTCTGGCCTCTGCTAAACGGGCTACACGGATGTCGTGTTCTACCTACTGAAGCCTACTTTAGCCCCTAGTATGTGCACAATATTCAACTCACAGTGATGCTGGGGACGAGGATGCAGTCCTGGGGGCCCCCCAACAACAGTCTCATCCGAAGGTGCGCCCGTCTCCTGGGCCGAGTTAAGGGGATCAAAATCTTCTTCTTGCTTCAGATTCCTCGCTGGTTCCCTGGGATCTGTGAGTCTCTCTCTCGATTCAGAAGAAAACTCCAATCCTCCGAGACACACCGGCTATGTGTTCCTTCACACGCATCGAAAGGAAAACAGAAACTCAAAACTCTTCTTACACTCGGGCTGTCCATTAGCACACCTTCTGCAGGGGGAGCAGAACATTCCATTACCCCCAGACACGGGGAGGTTTCTGTCTCTTAAAGTGGCAGCGTGTTTCTTATTGTCCATAGCAGTAACACCCCCCAATACCAGTTTTAGGTGCCTATTTTCATTGTCTGAGATAGTATGCTGACAAGCAAGCTACAACACCTCTGCATAATACACCACCTGTCCATTTTTGATACGCAATTTAATTGCAAAAAGTGCTGCCAGTTTTAGGGCCATAGTTGCAATGTCTTAGATATTACGTGAGTGTTCCACTGCTGACAATTTTGCTATACCACCTCTGCATTGTACGCCACCTGTCCATTTTTGCTATGCAATTTTAATTGCAAAAAGTGCTGCCACTTTTAGGGCCATAGTTTCATTGTCTGGGATATTACGTGAGGGTTCCTCTGCTGACAATTTTGCTATACCACCTGTGCATTGTACAACACCTCTCCATTTTTGCTACGCAATTTTAATTGCAAAAAGTGCTGCCACTTTTAGGGCCATAGTTTCATTGTCTGGGATATTACATGAGGGTTCCTCTGCTTACAATTTTGCTATACCACCTGAGCATTGTACACCTCCTGTCCATTTTTGCTATGCAATTTTAATTGCAAAAAGTGCTGCCAGTTTTAGGTGCATATTTTCATTGTCTGGGATAGTACGTGAGGGTTCCTATGCTGACAAGCAAGCTACACCACTTCTGCATAATACACCATCTGTCCATTTTTGCTACGCAATTTTATTGCAAAAAGTGCTGCCAGTTTTAGGTGCATATTTTCATTGTCTGGGATAGTACATGAGGGTTCCTATGCTGACAAGCAAGCTACAACACCTCTGCATAATACACCACCTGTCCATTTTTGCTACGCAATTTTAATTGCAAAAAGTGCTGCCACTTTTAGGGCCATAGTTTCATTGTCTGGGATATTACGTGAGGGTTCCTCTGCTGACAATTTTGCTATACCACCTGTACATTGTACACCACCTCTCCATTGTTGCTTCACAATTTTAATTGCAAAAGGTGCTGCCAGTTTTACGGGCATATTTTTATTGTCTGGGATAGTACGTGAGGGTGCCTATGCTGACAAGCAAGCTACACCACTTCTAAATAATACACCATCTGTCCATTTTTGCTACGCAATTTTAATTGCAAAAAGTGCTGCCACTTTTAGGGCCATAGTTTCATTGTCTGAGATACTACGTGAGGGTTCCTCTGCTGATAATTTTGCTATACCACCTTTGCATAATACACCACCTCTCCATTTTTGCTACGCAATTTTAATTGCAAAAAGTACTGCCACTTTTAGGGCCATAGTTTCTTTGTCTGGGATATTACATGAGGGTTCCTCTTCTGACAATTTTGCTATACCACCTGTGCATTGTACACCACCTGTCCATTTTTGCTACGCAATTTTAATTGCAAAAAGTGCTGCCACTTTTAGGGCCAAAGTTTCATTGTCTGGGATATTACGTGAAGGTTCCTATGCTGACAATTTTGCTATACCACCTTTGCAATCTACACCACCTGTCCATTTTTGTTACGCAATTTTAATTGCAAAAAGTGCTGCCAGTTTTAGGTGCATATTTTCATTGTCTGGGATAGTACGTGAAGGTTCCTATACTGACAAGCAAGCTACAACACCTCTGCATAATACACCACCTGTCCATTTTTGCTACGCAATTTTAATTGCAAATAGTGCTGCCAGTTTTAGGGCCATAGTTTCATTGTCTGGGATAATACGTGAGGGTTCATCTGCTGACAATTTTGCAATTTTGCTATACTACCTGTGCATTGTACACCACCTGTCCATTTTTGCTACGCACTTTAATTGCAAAAAGTGCTGCAACTTTAAGGGCTATAGTTGCATTGTCTGGGATATTATGTGAGTGTTCCACTGCTGAAAATTTTGCTATACCACCTCTGCATAATACACCACCTGTCTATTTTTGCTACGCAATTTTAATTGCAAAAAGTGCTGCCAGTTTGAGGGCCATAGTTTCATTGTCTGGGATATTACGTGAGTGTTCCACTGCTGACAATTTTGCTATACCACCTGTGTATTGTACACCACCTGGCCATTGTTGCTACGCAATTTTAATTGCAAAAAGTGCTGCCACTTTTAGGGCCATAGTTTCATTGTCTGGGATATTACGTGAGTGTTCCACTGCTGACAATTTTACTATACCACCTTTGCAATCTACACCACCTCTCCATTTTTGCTACGCAGTTTTAATTGCAAAAAGTGCTGCCAATTTTAGGTGCATATTTTCATTGTCTGGGATAGTACGTGAGGGTTCCTATGCTGACAAGCAAGCTACAACACCTCTGCATAATACACCACATGTCCATTTTTGCTACGCAACTTTAATTGCAAAAAGTGCTGCCAGATTTAGGGCCACAGTTTAATTGTCTGGGATATTACGTGAGGGTTCATCTGCTGACAATTTTGCTATACTACCTGTGCATTGTACACCACCTGTCCATTTTTGCTACGCAATTTAATTGCAAACAGTGTTTCCACTTTTAAGGCCATAGTTTCATTGTCTGGGATATTACGTGAGGGTTCCACTGCTGACAATTTTGCTATACCACCTGTGCATTGTACACCACCTGTCCATTTTTGCTACACAATTTTAATTGCAAAAAGTACTGCCACTTTTAGGGCCATAGTTTCTTAGTCTGGGATACTACGTGAGGGTTCCTATGCTGACAATTTTGCTATACCACCTTTGCAATCTACACCACCTGGCCATTTTTGCTACGCAATTTTAATTGCAAAAAGTGCTGCCACTTTTAGGGCCATAGTTTCATAGTCTGGGATATTACGTGAGGGTTCCTATGCTGACAATTTTGCTATACCACCTTTGCAATCTACACCACCTCTCCATTTTTGCTACGCAATTTTAATTGCAAAAAGTGCTGCCAGTTTTAGGTGCATATTTTCATTGTCTGGGATAGTACGTGAGGGTTCCTATGCTGACAATTTTGCTATACCACCTTTGCAATCTACAAAACCTCTCCATTTTTGCTACGCAATTTTAATTGCAAAAAGTGCTGCCAGTTTTAGGTGCATATTTTCATTGTCTGCGATAGTACATGAGGGTTCCTATGCTGACAAGCAAGCTACAACACCTCTGCATAATACACCACCTGTCCATTTTTGCTACGCAATTTTAATTGCAAAAAGTGCTGCCACTTTTAGGGCCATAGTTTCATTGTCTGGGATATTACGTGAGGGTTCCTCTGCTGACAATTTTGCTATACCACCTGTACATTGTACACCACCTCTCCATTTTTGCTTCACAATTTTAATTGCAAAAGGTGCTGCCAGTTTTACGGGCATATTTTTATTGTCTGGGATAGTACGTGAGGGTGCCTATGCTGACAAGCAAGCTACACCACTTCTAAATAATACACCATCTGTCCATTTTTGCTACGTAATTTTAATTACAAAAAGTGCTGCCACTTTTAGGGCCATAGTTTCATTGTCTGGGATACTACGAGAGGGTTCCTCTGCTGATAATTTTGCTATACCACCTTTGCATAATACACCACCTCTCCATTTTTGCTACGCAATTTTAATTGCAAAAAGTACCGCCACTTTTAGGGCCATAGTTTCTTTGTCTGGGATATTACATGAGGGTTCCTCTGCTGACAATTTTGCTATACCACCTCTGCATTGTACACCACCTGTCCATTTTTGCTACGGACTTTTAATTGCAAAAAGTGCTGCCACTTTAAGGGCCATAGTTGCATTGTCTGGGATATTACGTGTGTGTTCCACTGCTGACAATTTTGCTATACCACCTGTGCATTGTACACCACCTGTCCATTTTTGCTACGCAATTTTAATTGCAAAAAGTGCTGCTACTTTTAGGGCCAAAGTTTCATTGTCTGGGATATTACGTGAAGGTTCCTATGCTGACAATTTTGCTATTCCACCTTTGTAATCTACACCACCTGTCCATTTTTGTTACGCAATTTTAATTGCAAAAAGTGCTGCCAGTTTTAGGTGCATATTTTCATTGTCTGGGATAGTACGTGAAGGTTCCTATACTGACAAGCAAGCTACAACACCTCTGCATAATACACCACCTATCCATTTTTGCTACGCAATTTTAATTGCAAATAGTGCTGCCAGTTTTAGGGCCATAGTTTCATTGTCTGGGATAATACGTGAGGGTTCATCTGCTGACAATTTTGCAATTTTGCTATACTACCTATGCATTGTACACCACCTGTCCATTTTTGCTACGCACTTTAATTGCAAAAAGTGCTGCAACTTTAAGGGCTATAGTTGCATTGTCTGGGATATTATGTGAGTGTTCCACTGCTGACAATTTTGCTATACCACCTCTGCATAATACACCACCTGTCTATTTTTGCTACGCAATTTTAATTGCAAAAAGTGCTGCCACTTTTAGGGCCATAGTTTCATTGTCTGGGATATTACGTGAGTGTTCCACTGCTGACAATTTTGCTATACCACCTGTGCATTGTACACCACCTGGCCATTTTTGCTACGCAATTTTAATTGCAAAAAGTGCTGCCACTTTTAGGGCCATAGTTTCTATGTCTGGGATATTACGTGAGTGTTCCACTGCTGACAATTTTACTATACCACCTTTGCAATCTACACCACCTCTCCATTTTTGCTACGCAGTTTTAATTGCAAAAAGTGCTGCCAATTTTAGGTGCATATTTTCATTGTCTGGGATAGTACGTGAGGGTTCCTATGCTGACAAGCAAGCTACAACACCTCTGCATAATACACCACCTGTCCATTTTTGCTACGCAATTTTAATTGCAAAAAGTGCTGCCAGTTTTAGGGCCATAGTTTCATTGTCTGGGATATTACGTGAGTGTTCCACTGCTGACAATTTTGCTATACCACCTGTGCATTGTACACCACCTGGCCATTTTTGCTACGCAATTTTAATTGCAAAAAGTGCTGCCACTTTTAGGGCCATAGTTTCATTGTCTGGGATATTACGTGAGTGTTCCACTGCTGACAATTTTGCTATACCACCTGTGCATTGTACACCACCTGGCCATTTTTGCTACGCAATTTTAATTGCAAAAAGTGCTTCCACTTTTAGGGCCATAGTTTCATAGTCTGGGATATTACGTGAGGGTTCCTATGCTGACAATTTTGCTATACCACCTTTGCAATCTACACCACCTCTCCATTTTTGCTACGCAATTTTAATTGCAAAAAGTGCCGCCAGTTTTAGGTGCATATTTTCATTGTCTGGGATAGTACGTGAGGGTTCCTATGCTGACAATTTTGCTATACCACCTTTGCAATCTACACCACCTCTCCATTTTTGCTACGCAATTTTAATTGCAAAAAGTGCTGCCAGTTTTAGGTGCATATTTTCATTGTCTGGGATAGTACGTGAGGGTTCCTATGCTGACAAGCAAGCTACAACACCTCCGCATAATACACCACCTGTCCATTTTTGCTACGCAATTTTAATTACAAAAAGTGCTGCCACTTTTAGGGCCATAGTTTCATTGTCTGGGATATTACGTGAGGGTTCCTCTGCTGACAATTTTGCTATACCACCTGTACATTGTACACCACCTCTCCATTTTTGCTTCACAATTTTAATTGCAAAAGGTGCTGCCAGTTTTACAAGCATATTTTTATTGTCTGGGATAGTACGTGAGGGTGCCTATGCTAACAAGCAAGCTACACCACTTCAAAATAATACACCATCTGTCCATTTTTGCTACGCAATTTTAATTGCAAAAAGTGCTGCCACTTTTAGGGCCATAGTTTCATTGTCTGGGATATTACGTGAGTGTTCCACTGCTGACAATTTTGCTATACCACCTCTGCATTGTACACCACCTGTCCATTTTTGCTACGCAATTTTAATTGCAAAAAGTGCTGCCACTTTTAGGGCGATAGTTTCATTGTCTGGGATATTACGTGAAGGTTCCTCTGCTGACAATTTTGCTATACCACCTGTGCATTGTACACCACCTGTCCATTTTTGCTACGCAATTTTAATTGGAAAAAGTGCTGCCACTTTTAGGGCCATAGTTTAATTGTCTGGGATACTACGTGAGGGTTCCCCTGCTGACAATGTTGCTAAACCACCTTTGCAATCTACACCACCTCTCCATTTTTGCTACGCAATTTTAATTGCAAAAACTGCTGCCAGTTTTAGGGGCATATTTTCATTGTCTGGGATAGTACGTGAGGGTTCCTATGCTGATAGGCAAGCTACAACACCTCTGTATAATACACCACCTGTCCATTTTTGCTACGCAATTTTAATTTCAAAAAGTGCTGCCACTTTTAGGGCCATAGTTTCATTGTCTGGGATATTACGTGAAGGTTCCTCTGCTGACAATTTTGCTATACCATATGTGCATTGTACACCACCTGTCCATTTTTGTTACCCAATTTTAATTGCAAAAAGTGCTTCCACTTTTAGGGCCATAGTTTCATAGTCTGGGATATTACGTGAGGGTTCCTATGCTGACAATTCTGCTATACCACCTTTGCAATCTACACCACCTCTCCATTTTTGCTACGCAATTTTAATTGCAAAAAGTGCCGCCAGTTTTAGGTGCATATTTTCATTGTCTGGGATAGTATGTGAGGGTTCCTATGCTGACAATTTTGCTATACCACCTTTGCAATCTACACCACCTCTCCATTTTTGCTACGCAATTTTAATTGCAAAAAGTGCTGCCAGTTTTAGGTGCATATTTTCATTGTCTGGGATAGTACGTGAAGGTTTCAATTCTGACAAGCAAGCTACAACACCTCTGCATAATACAACACCTGTCCATTTTTGCTACGCAATTTTAGTTGCAAACAGTGCTGCCAGTTTTAGGGCCATAGTTTCATTGTCTGGGATAATACGTGAGGGTTCATCTGCTGACAATTTTGCAATTTTGCTATACTACCTGTGCATTGTACACCACCTGTCCATTTTTGCTACGCACTTTAATTGCAAAAAGTGCTGCAACTTTAAGGGCTATAGTTGCATTGTCTGGGATATTATGTGAGTGTTCCACTGCTGACAATTTTGCTATACCACCTCTGCAAAATACACCACCTGTCTATTTTTGCTACGCAATTTTAATTGCAAAAAGTGCTGCCACTTTTAGGGCCATAGTTTCTATGTCTGGGATATTACGTGAGTGTTCCACTGCTGACAATTTTACTATACCACCTTTGCAATCTACACCACCTCTCCATTTTTGCTACGCAGTTTTAATTGCAAAAAGTGCTGCCAATTTTAGGTGCATATTTTCATTGTCTGGGATAGTACGTGAGGGTTCCTATGCTGACAAGCAAGCTACAACACCTCTGCATAATACACCACCTGGCCATTTTTGCTACGCAATTTTAATTGCAAAAAGTGCTGCCACTTTTAGGTCCATAGTTTCATTGTCTGGGATATTACGTGAGTGTTTCACTGCTGACAATTTTGCTATACCACCTGTGCATTGTACACCACCTGGCCATTTTTGCTACGCAATTTTAATTGCAAAAAGTGCTGCCACTTTTAGGGCCATAGTTTCATTGTCTGGGATATTACGTGAGTGTTCCACTGCTGACAATTTTACTATACCACCTTTGCAATCTACACCACCTCTCCATTTTTGCTACGCAGTTTTAATTGCAAAAAGTGCTGCCAATTTTAGGTGCATATTTTCATTGTCTGGGATAGTACGTGAGGGTTCCTATGCTGACAAGCAAGCTACAACACCTCTGCATAATACACCACCTGTCCATTTTTGCTACGCAATTTTAATTGCAAAAAGTGCTGCAAGTTTTAGGGCCATAGTTTCATTGTCTGGGATATTACGTGAGTGTTCCACTGCTGACAATTTTGCTATACCACCTGTGCATTGTACACCACCTGGCCATTTTTGCTACGCAATTTTAATTGCAAAAAGTGCTGCCACTTTTAGGGCCATTGTTTCATTGTCTGGGATATTACGTGAGTGTTCCACTGCTGACAATTTTACTATACCACCTTTGCAATCTACACCACCTCTCCATTTTTGCTACGCAGTTTTAATTGCAAAAAGTGCTGCCAATTTTAGGTGCATATTTTCATTGTCTGGGATAGTACGTGAGGGTTCCTATGCTGACAAGCAAGCTACAACAACTCTGCATAATACACCACCTGTCCATTTTTGCTACGCAATTTTAATTGCAAAAAGTGCTGCCAGTTTTAGGGCCACAGTTTCATTATCTGGGATATTACGTGAGGGTTCATCTGCTGACAATTTTGCTATACTACCTGTGCATTGTACACCATCTGTCCATTTTTGCTACGCAATTTAATTGCAAACAGTGTTTCCACTTTTAAGGCCATAGTTTCATTGTCTGGGATATTACGTGAGTGTTCCACTGCTGACAATTTTACTATACCACCTTTGCAATCTACACCACCTCTCCATTTTTGCTACGCAATTTTAATTGCAAAAAGTACTGCCACTTTTAGGGCTAAAGTTTCATTGTCTGGGATATTACATGAGGGTTCCTCTGCTGACAATTTTGCTATACCACCTGTGCATTGTACACCTGTCCATTTTTGCTACGCAATTTTAATTGCAGAAAGTGCTGCCACTTTTAGGGCCATAGTTTCATTGTCTGAGATATTACATGAGGGTTCCTCTGCTGACAATTTTGCTATACCACCTGTGCATTGTACACCTCCTGTCCATTTTTGCTACGCAATTTTAATTGCAAAAACTGCTGCCACTTTTAGGGCCATAGTTTCATTGTCTGGGATATTACATGAGGGTTCCTCTGCTGACAATTTTGCTATACCACCTGTGCATTGTACACCACCTGTCCATTTTTGCTACGGACTTTTAATTGCAAAAAGTGCTGCCACTTTAAGGGCCATAGTTTCATTGTCTGGGATATTACGTGAGTGTTCCACTGCTGACAATTTTGCTATACCACCTCTGCATTGTACACCACCTGTCCATTTTTGCTACGCAATTTTAATTGCAAAAAGTGCTGCCACTTTTAGGGCGATAGTTTCATTGTCTGGGATATTACGTGAAGGTTCCTCTGCTGACAATTTTGCTATACCACCTGTGGATTGTACACCGCCTGTCCATTTTTGCTACGCATTTTTAATTGCAAAAAGTGCTGCCAGTTTTAGGGGCATATTTTCATTGTCTGGGATAGTACGTGAGGGTGCCTATGCTGACAAGCAAGCTACACCACTTCTGCATAATACACCATCTGTCCATTTTTGCTACGCAATTTTAATTGCAAAAAGTGCTGCCACTTTTAGGGCCATAGTTTAATTGTCTGGGATACTACATGAGGGTTCCTCTGCTGACAATTTTGCTATACCACCTGTGCATTGTACACCACCTCTCCATTTTTGCTACGCAATTTTAATTGCAAAAACTGCTGCCAGTTTTAGGGGCATATTTTCATTGTCTGGGATAGTACGTGAGGGTTCCTATGCTGACAATTTTGCTATACCACCTTTGCAATCTACACCACCTCTCCATTTTTGCTACGCAATTTTAATTGCAAAAAGTGCTCCCAGTTTTAGGTGCATATTTTCATTGTCTGGGATAGTACGTGAAGGTTCCAATGCTGACAAGCAAGCTACAACACCTCTGCATAATACAACACCTGTCCATTTTTGCTACGCAATTTTAGTTGCAAACAGTGCTGCCAGTTTTAGGGCCATAGTTTCATTGTCTGGGATAATACGTGAGGGTTCATCTGCTGACAATTTTGCAATTTTGCTATACTACCTGTGCATTGTACACCACCTGTCCATTTTTGCTACACACTTTAATTGCAAAAAGTGCTGCAACTTTAAGAGCTATAGTTGCATTGTCTGGGATATTATGTGAGTGTTCCACTGCTGACAATTTTGCTATACCACCTCTGCATAATACACCACCTGTCTATTTTTGCTACGCAATTTTAATTGCAAAAAGTGCTGCCCCTTTTAGGGCCATAGTTTCATTGTCTGGGATATTACGTGAGTGTTCCACTGCTGACAATTTTGCTATACCACCTGTGCATTGTACACCACCTGGCCATTTTTGCTACGCAATTTTAATTGCAAAAAGTGCTGCCACTTTTAGGGCCATAGTTTAATTGTCTGGGATACTACGTGAGGGTTCCCCTGCTGACAATGTTGCTAAACCACCTTTGCAATCTACACCACCTCTCCATTTTTGCTACGCAATTTTAATTGCAAAAACTGCTGCCAGTTTTAGGGGCATATTTTCATTGTCTGGGATAGTACGTGACGGTTCCTATGCTGACAGGCAAGCTACAACACCTCTGTATAATACACCACCTGTCCATTTTTGCTACGCAATTTTAATTTCAAAAAGTGCTGCCACTTTTAGGGCCATAGTTTCATTGTCTGGGATATTACGTGAAGGTTCCTCTGCTGACAATTTTGTTATACCACCTGGGCATTGTACACCACCTGTCCATTTTTGCTACGCAATTTTAATTGCAAAATGTGCTGCCAGTTTTAGGGGAATATTTTCATTGTCTGGGATAGTACGTGAGGGTGCCTATGCTGACAAGCAAGCTACACCACTTCTGCATAATACACCATCTGTCCATTTTTGCTACGCAATTTTAATTGCAAAAAGTGCTGCCACTTTTAGGGCCATAGTTTCATTGTCTGGGATATTACGTGAGGGTTCCTCTGCTGACAATTTTGCTATACCTCCTGTACATTGTACACCACCTCTCCATTTTTGCTTCACAATTTTAATTGCAAAAGGTGCTGCCAGTTTTACGGGCATATTTTTATTGTCTGGGATAGTACGTGAGGGTGCCTATGCTGACAAGCAAGCTACACCACTTCTAAATAATACACCATCTGTCCATTTTTGCTACGCAATTTTAATTGCAAAAAGTGCTGCCACTTTTAGGGCCATAGTTTCATTGTCTGGGATTTTACGTGAGTGTTCCACTGCTGACAATTTTGCTATACCACCTCTGCATTGTACACCACCTGTCCATTTTTGCTACGCAATTTTAATTGCAAAAAGTGCTGCCACTTTTAGGGCCATAGTTGCATTGTCTGGGATATTACGTGAGTGTTCCACTGCTGACAATTTTGCTATACCACCTCTGCATTGTACACCACCTGTCCATTTTTGCTACGCAATTTTAATTGCAAAAAGTGCTGCCACTTTTAGGGCGATAGTTTCATTGTCTGGGATATTACGTGAAGGTTCCTCTGCTGACAATTTTGCTATGCCACCTGTGCATTGTACACCACCTGTCCATTTTTGCTACGCAATTTTAATTGCAAAATGTGCTGCCAGTTTTAGGGGCATATTTTCATTCTCTTGGATAGTACGTGAGGGTGCCTATGCTGACAAGCAAGCTACACCACTTCTGCATAATACACCATCTGTCCATTTTTGCTACGCAATTTTAATTTCAAAAAGTAATGCCACTTTTAGGGCCATAGTTTCATTGTCTGGGATATTACGTGAGGGTTCCTATGCTGACAATTTTGCTATACCACCTTTGCAATCTACACCACCTCTCCATTTTTGCTACGCAATTTTAATTGCAAAAAGTGCTGCCAGTTTTAGGTGCATATTTTCATTGTCTGGGATAGTACATGAGGGTTCCTCTGCTGACAATTTTGCTATACCACCTGTGCATTGTACACCACCTGTCCATTTTTGCTACGCAATTTTAATTGCAAAAAGTGCTGCCACTTTTAGGGCCAAAGTTTCATTGTCTGGGATATTACATGAGGGTTCCTCTGCTGACAATTTTGCTATACCACCTGTGCATTGTACACCACCTGTTCATTTTTGTTACGCAATTTTAATTGCAAAAAGTGCTGCCAGTTTTAGGTGCATATTTTCACTGTCTGGGATAGTACGTGAAGGTTCCTATGCTGACAAGGAAGCTACCACACCTCTGCATAATACAACACCTGTCCATTTTTGCTACGCAATTTTAATTGCAAACAGTGCTGCCAGTTTTAGGGCCATAGTTTCATTGTCTGGGATAATACGTGAGGGTTCATCTGCTGACAATTTTGCAATTTTGCTACACTACCTGTGCATTGTACACCACCTGTCCATTTTTGCTACGCACTTTAATTGCAAAAAGTGCTGCAACTTTAAGGGCTATAGTTGCATTGTCTGGGATATTATGTGAGTGTTCCACTGCTGACAATTTTGCTATACCACCTCTGCATAATACACCACCTGTCTATTTTTGCTACGCAATTTTAATTGCAAAAAGTGCTGCCACTTTTAGGGCCATAGTTTCATTGTCTGGGATATTATGTGAGTGTTCCACTGCTGACAATTTTGCTATACCACCTGTGCATTGTACACCACCTGACCATTTTTGCTACGCAACTTTAATTGCAAAAAGTGCTGCCACTTTTAGGGCCATAGTTTCATTGTCCTGGATATTACGTGAGTGTTCCACTGCTGACAATTTTACTATACCACCTTTGCAATCTACACCACCTCTCCATTTTTGCTACGCAGTTTTAATTGCAAAAAGTGCTGCCAATTTTAGGTGCATATTTTCATTGTCTGGGATAGTACGTGAGGGTTCCTATGCTGACAAGCAAACTACAACACCTCTGCATAATACAACACCTGTCCATTTTTGCTACACAATTTTAATTGCAAAAAGTGCTGCCAGTTTTAGGGCCATAGTTTAATTGTCTGGGATATTACGTGAGGGTTCATCTGCTGACAATTTTGCTATACTACCTGTGCATTGTACACCACCTGTCCATTTTTGCTACGCAATTTAATTGCAAAAAGTGCTGCCACTTTTAGGGCTATAGTTGCATTGTCTGGGATATTACGTGAGTGTTCCACTGCTGACAATTTTGCTATACCACCTGTGCATTGTACACCACCTGGCCATTTTTGCTACGCAATTTTAATTGCAAAAAGTGCTGCCACTTTTAGGGCCATAGTTTCATTGTCTGGGATATTACGTGAGGTTTCCTCTGCTGACAATTTGGCTATACCACCTGTGCATTGTACAACACCTCTCCATTTTTGCTACGCAATTTTAATTGCAAACAGTGTTTCCACTTTTAGGGCCATAGTTTCATTGTCTGGGATATTACGTGAGGGTTCCACTGCTGACAATTTTGCTATACCACCTGTGCATTGTACACCACCTATTATTTTTGCTACGCAATTTTAATTGCAAAAAGTGCTGCCACTTTTAGGGCCAAAGTTTCATTGTCTGGGATATTACATGAGGGTTCCTTTGCTGACAATTTTGCTATACCACCTGTGCATTGTACACCTCCTGTCCATTTTTGCTACGCAATTTTAATTGCAAAAAGTGCTGCCACTTTTAGGGCCATAGTTTCATTGTCTGGGATATTACATGAGGGTTCCTCTGCTGACAATTTTGCTATACCACCTGTGCATTGTACACAACCTGTCCATTTTTGCTACGCAATTTTAATTGCAAAAAGTGCTGCCACTTTTAGGGCCAAAGTTTCATTGTCTGGGATATTACATGAGGGTTCCTCTGCTGACAATTTTGCTATACCACCTGTGCATTGTACACAACCTGTCCATTTTTGCTACGCAATTTTAATTGCAAAAAGTGCTGCCCCTTTTAGGGCGATAGTTTCATTGTCTGGGATATTACGTGAAGGTTCCTCTGCTGACAATTTTGCTATACCACCTGTGCATTGTACACCACCTGTCCATTTTTGCTACGCAATTTTAATTGCAAAAAGTGCTGCCAGTTTTAGGGGCATATTTTCATTATCTGGGATAGTACGTGAGGGTGCCTATGCTGACAAGCAAGCTACACCACTTCTGCATAATACACCATCTGTCCATTTTTGCTACGCAATTTTAATTGCAAAAAGTGCTACCACTTTTAGGGCCATAGTTTAATTGTCTGGGATACTACGTGAGGGTTCCTCTGCTGACAATGTTGCTAAACTACCTTTGCAATCTACACCACCTCTCCATTTTTGCTACGCAATTTTAATTGCAAAAAGTGCTGCCAGTTTTAGGGCCACAGTTTCATTGTCTGGGATATTACATGAGGGTTCATCTGCTGACAATTTTGCTATACTACCTGTGCATTGTACACCACCTGTCCATTTTTGCTACGCAATTTAATTGCAAACAGTGTTTCCACTTTTAAAACCATAGTTTCATTGTCTGGGATATTACGTGAGGGTTCCACTGCTGACAATTTTGCTATACCACCTGTGCATTGTACACCACCTGTCCATTTTTGCTACGCAATTTTAATTGCAAAAAGTGCTGCCACTTTTAGGGCCAAAGTTTCATTGTCTGGGATATTACATGAGGGTTCCTCTGCTGACAATTTTGCTATACCACCTGTGCATTGTACACCTCCTGTCCATTTTTGCTACGCAATTTTAATTGCAAAAACTGCTGCCACTTTTAAGGCCATAGTTTAATTGTCTGGGATATTACATGAGGATTCCTCTGCTGACAATTTTGCTATACTACCTGTGCATTGTACACCACCTGTCCATTTTTGCTACGCACTTTTAATTGCAAAAAGTGCAGCCACTTTAAGGGCCATAGTTGCATTGTCTGGGATATTACGTGAAGGTTCCTCTGCTGACAATTTTGCTATACCACCTCTCCATTGTACACCGCCTGTCCATTTTTGCTACGCATTTTTAATTGCAAAAAGTGCTGCCAGTTTTAGGGGCATATTTTCAATGTCTGGGATAGTACGTGAGGGTGCCTATGCTGACAAGCAAGCTACACCACTTCTGCATAATACACCATCTGTCCATTTTTGCTACGCAATTTTAATTGCAAAAAGTGCTGCCACTTTTAGGGCCATAGTTTAATTGTCTGGGATACTACGTGAGGGTTCTTCTGCTGACAATGTTGCTATACCACCTTTGCAATCTACACCACCTCTCCATTTTTGCTACGCAATTTTATTTGCAAAAACTGCTGCCAGTTTTAGGGGCATATTTTCATTGTCTGGGATAGTATGTGAGGGTTCCTATGCTGACAGGTAAGCTACAACACCTCTGCATAATACACCACCTGTCCACTTTTGCTACGCAATTTTAATTTCAAAAAGTGCTGCCACTTTTAGGGCCATAGTTTCATTGTCTGGGATATTACGTGAAGGTTCCTCTGCTGACAATTTTGCTATACCACCTGGGCATTGTACACCACCTGTCCATTTTTGCTACGCAATTTTAATTGCAAAATGTGCTGCCAGTTTTAGGGGCATATTTTCATTGTCTGGGATAGTACGTGAGGGTGCCTATGCTGACAAGCAAGCTACACCACTTCTGCATAATACACCATCTGTCCAATTTTGCTACGCAATTTTAATTTCAAAAAGTGCTGCCACTTTTAGGGCCATAGTTTCATTGTCTGGGATATTACGTGAGGGTTCCTCTGCTGACAATTTTGCTATACCACCTGTGCATTGCACACCACCTGTCCATTTTTGCTACACAATTTTAATTGCAAAAAGTAATGCCACTTTTAGGGCCATAGTTTCTTTGTCTGGGATATTACCTTAGGGTTCCTCTGCTGACAATTTTGCTATACCATATGTGCATTGTACACCACCTGTCCATTTTTGTTACCCAATTTTAATTGCAAAAAGTGCTTCCACTTTTAGGGCCATAGTTTCATAGTCTGGGATATTACGTGAGGGTTCCTATGCTGACAATTTTGCTATACCACCTTTGCAATCTACACCACCTCTCCATTTTTGCTACACAATTTTAATTGCAAAAAGTGCCGCCAGTTTTAGGTGCATATTTTCATTGTCTGGGATAGTACGTGAGGGTTCCTATGCTGACAATTTTGCTATACCACCTTTGCAATCTACACCACCTCTCCATTTTTGCTACGCAATTTTAATTGCAAAAAGTGCTGCCAGTTTTAGGTGCATATTTTCATTGTCTGGGATAGTACATGAGGGTTCCTCTGCTGACAATTTTGCTATACCACCTGTGCATTGTACACCACTTGTCCATTTTTGTTACGCAATTTTAATTGCAAAAAGTGCTTCCAGTTTTAGGGCCATAGTTACATAGTCTGGGATATTACGTGAGGGTTCCTATGCTGACAATTTTGCTATACCACCTTTGCAATCTACACCACCTGTCCATTTTTGCTACGCAATTTTAATTGCAAACAGTGTTTCCACTTTTAGGGCCATAGTTTTATTGTCTGGGATATTACGTGAGGGTTCCACTGCTGACAATTTTGCTATATTACCTGTGCATTGTACACCACCTTTTATTTTTGCTATGCAATTTTAATTGCAAAAAGTGCTGCCACTTTTAGGGCCAAAGTTTCATTGTCTGGGATATTACATGAGGGTTCCTTTGCTGACAATTTTTGCTATACCACCTGTGCATTGTACACCTCCTGTCCATTTTTGCTACGCAATTTTAATTGCAAAAAGTGCTGCCACTTTTAGGGCCATAGTTTAATTGTCTGAGATATTACATGAGGGTTCCTCTGCTGACAATTTTGCTATACCACCTGTGTATTGTACACCTCCTGTCCATTTTTGCTACGCAATTTTAATTGCAAAAAGTGCTGCCACTTTTAGGGCCATAGTTTCATTGTCTGGGATATTACATGAGGGTTCCTCTGCTGACAATTTTGCTATACCACCTGTGCATTGTACACAACCTGTCCATTTTTGCTACGCAATTTTAATTGCAAAAAGTGCTGCCACTTTTAGGGCCAAAGTTTCATTGTCTGGGATATTACATGAGGGTTCCTCTGCTGACAATTTTGCTATACCACCTGTGCATTGCACACCTCCTGTCCATTTTTGCTACGCAATTTTAATTGCAAAAAGTGCTGCCACTTTTAGGGCCATAGTTTCATTGTCTGAGATATTACATGAGGGTTCCTCTGCTGACAATTTTGCTATACCACCTGTGCATTGTACACCTCCTGTCCATTTTTGCTACGCAATTTTAATTGCAAAAAGTGCTGCCAGTTTTAGGGCCATAGTTTCATTGTCTGGGATATTACGTGAGGGTTCCTTTACTGACAATTTTGCTATTTCACATGTGCATTGTACACCACCTGTCAATTTTTGCTACGCAATTTTAATTGCAAAAAGTGCTGCCACTTTTAAGGCCATAGTTTCATTGTCTGAGATATTACATGAGGGTTCCTCTGCTGACAATTTTGCTATACCACCTATGCATTGTACACCACTTATCCATTTTTTCTATGCAAATTAATTGCAAAAATTGCTGCCACTTTTAGGGCCATAGTTTCTGTGTTGCCCAGGGATAGGGGGTACTCAGATCCGGGCCAAGAGGTCGCTTCTGGAGGTATCACGGTGGCGTGACCCAATCTGTGATTTCCGGCACCACCTCAAAAAGGGGATTAGATGAGGGAGATTGTTCATGACACCACCCGTGGGTTGCGGAGATGAGGTTGTGGCACCGCCGCTGCCTCTGGGGACCGTGCCCGGGATTGGTGGTGTGGGGCAGCAAGGTGGAATCCCCTCCACGGGTAGGTGAGGTGTAGTCCCGGGGCCCAATTGGGAGTTGTGGTGGTGGCAGGGATTGCAGGGAATAGTACACTCACAGTTCGGTTATCATGGTGCTGGATGAAGCTGGATTGATGTGGAGGGTCAGGAATGCAGATGGAAGAAATACTCAGAGTCTTTTGTAAACCAAATTGCTGGTAACTGGTGCCCACGGCCGGCTGCTGTGAGGACGGGTCACACACCCGTGTGTGTAATTCAGGTGCTCTTTTCCTGCCCGATGTCTGTGTCTGCTTTGCACACTGGTCCGGACTGGGTCCCGACACCTGGCACCAGGGGGGGCCACTACCCTCTACCGGTCCACTTCGGGTCCCACAAGCGGCTGGCCTATTCCTGAAGCCCTGACTACCACTTTCCCCAGCCACACACAGGGGCTGCTTCCATACTCCTCTCCTCCTGCAGACTGACTTCAGCTCAATCTCTGCTCTCTCTAAACTCCTCTCTCCCCTCCCTTTTCCTGGGGAGGGGGTGAGTTGGACTTGATTGGCTGGTCTGTTTCTGTGTGGAAAACTCCACAAGGGAGTGTGAGATCTGTGACACCCTGGTTTTGCCAGGCCGGCACTTTTCATTGTCTGGGATATTACTTGAAGGTTCCTCTGCTGACAATTTTGCTATACCATCTGTACATGGTACACCACCTGTCCATTTTTGCTACGCAATTTTAATAGCAAAAAGGGCTGCCAGTTTTAGGGGCATATTTTCATTGTCTGGGATAGTATGTGAGGGTGCCTATGCTGACAAGCAAGCTACACCACTTCTGCATAATACACCATCTGTCCATTTTTGCTACGCAATTTTAATTGCAAAAAGTGCTGCCACTTTTAGGGCATAGTTTCATTGTCTGGGATATTACATGAGGGTTCCTCTGCTGACAATTTTGCTATACCACCTGTGCATTGTACACCACCTGTCCATTTTTGCTACGCAATTTTAATTGCAAAAAGTCCTGCCACTTTTAGGGCCAAAGTTTCATTGTCTGGGATATTACATGAGGGTTCCTCTGCTGACAATTTTGCTATAGCACCTGTGCATTGTACACCTCCTGTCCATTTTTGCTACGCAATTTTAATTGCAAAAGGTGCTGCCAGTTTTAGGGGCATATTTTTATTGTCTGGGATAGTACGTGAGGGTTCCTCTGCTGACAAGCAAGCTACACCACCTCTGCATAATACAACACCTGTCCATTTTTGCTACGCAATTTAATTGCAAAAAGTGCTGCCAGTTTTAGTGGCATATTTTCATTGTCTGGGATAATACGAGAGAGTGCCTATGCTGACAAGCAAGCTACACCACCTCGGCATAATACATTACCTGTCCATTTTTGCTACACAATTTTAATTGCAAAAAGTGCTGCCACTTGTCCATATTTGCTACGCAATTTTAATTGCAAAAATTGCTGCCACTATTAGGGCCATAGTTTCATTGTCTGTGATATTTCGTGAGGGTTCCTCTGCTGACAATTTTGCTACACCACCTCTGCATTGTAAACCACCTGTCCATTTTTGCTACGCAGTTTTAAACAGCAGATAGTCCAGCCAATCTGTGAGAAAGATGCAGGAGTAGATATAATGTTGCCTTCATCCAAAGGTGGAGCTCTCGATGTCTGATACAGCTCAACACCAGCAGCTGTTTCCATTTCCAAAATAACTGTCGACCTGCCAATCATACTGCATTTTGCGGTTAAAGGGGTGGAAGGTCTACGTCCAAAAGTATGTGTGACTGTTGTCCCCACAGTCACAGAGGATGAAGGCCGCATTGTAGTACAGTGACTTTCCCATTGCGATTTATGCTTCTTTTAAAGTTGTGTACAGGGTAGGCTCCACAGTATACAGAAAATCCACGCACTAGGAAAAGGACTCTAGGCAGTTGTGTTGATAAATGACTGTACCAAAACAAACAATAACAACCATACATAAAACTGAAAGAATAGAACAATCTATTTACAAGACCAAAAGCCTACACCCCTATGCTGCGCCACTCATAATGGCGATTTATACCCCCTTTTCACCAACCTTTGCCTAACCAAGGGACTGTCTAAACAGTTGCCTACTACCTGGTAATCCCTCTGCGTAGCAGGAGTAATTGTGTGTGTGTGTGTGTGTGTGTGAACACGACCTACAAGTGACGCATCACAAGAGCTTATAACTTATCTACCTAAACATAGACAAAACCCATAGGGGTGCTTCACACACAGCGAGCTCGCTGCCGAGATCGCTGCTGAGTCACGGTTTTTGTGACGCAGCAGTGACCTCATTAGCGATCTCGCTGTGTGTGACAATGAGCAGCGATCTGGCCCCTGCTGCGAGATCGCTGCTCGTTACACACAGCCCTGGTTCGTTTTCTTCAAAGCCGCTCTCCTGCTGTGACACACAGATCGCTGTGTGTGACAGCAAGAGAGCGACAAATGAAGCGAGCAGGGAGCAGGAGCCGGCGTCTGACAGCTGAGGTAAGCTGTATCCAAGATAAACATCGGGTAACCAAGGTGGTTACCCGATATTTACCTTAGTTACCAGCCTCTGCAGCTCTCACGCTGCCTGTGCTGCCGGCTCCGGCTCTCTGCACATGTAGCTGCTGTACACATCGGGTTAATTAACCCGATGTGTACAGCAGCTAGGAGAGCAAGGAGCCAGCGCTAAGCAGTGTGCGCGGCTCCCTGCTCTCTGCACATGTAGCTACATTACACATCGGGTTAATTAACCCGATGTGTACTGTAGCTATGGTAGGAGAGCAAGGAGCCAGCGCTCAGTGTGCGCGGCTCCCTGCTCCCTGCACACACAGCTGTGCGCTGGTAACTAATGTAAACATCGGGTAACCATACCCGATGTTTACCTTAGTTACCAGTCTCCGCAGCTTCCAGACGGCAGCTCCGTGCAAGCGCAGCGTCGCTTGCACGTCGCTGCTGGCTGGGGGCTGTTCACTGGTCGCTGGTGAGATCTGCCTGTTTGACAGCTCACCAGCGACCATGTAGCGATGCAGCAGCGATCCTGACCAGGTCAGATCGCTGGTCGGATCGCTGCTGCATCGCTAAGTGTGAAGGTACCCATAAACCCCCCTGAATACCCTTGTTTGCTGAAGCCTCACAGATAAGGCAGATTATAACAGTGGTAAGGCAAACCACACAGCTCTGCAACACAGTCGTGGTAATCTTGTAAAGCAACAGTCAATGCAAACATGTGTCGCTGTCCCTCTAGGATTTTACTTCTAAGGCTGGGGCCACACGGGGACTACTGCGATTCACTTGCATGACACTCGGCTCGTGCTGGCAGTACAGCAGAGCCGAGTGTCATGCGTGTGTCCTTGCAACTGAGGTCCGTTCGTGCGAGCAGACCTCAGCTGCGGGGGGTGGGCTGGCACTCAGGAGGGGAGCGAGGGATTTATCTCCCTCTCTCCTGCGTAGCCGGCTATTGCCATTCTTGCACTGCACTAGCGGTACACCGGTGTACCGCGAGTGCAGTGCGATTTTTCTCTCGCCCCATTCACTTGAATGGGTGCGAGAGAAAGAGTCTCGCATTACAATCGCAGCATGCTGCGATTGTTTTCTCAGTCCGATTAGGGCTGAGAAAATAATTGCCCATGTGTGCTGACACACAGGCTAGAATTGGTCCGAGGGGAATGCGATGTTTTATCGCACTCCTCTCGCACTGTTTTTCTCGCCGTGTGGCTTAGGCCTTATTGACAAACTGACAGAGCAGAGGCAGCAAGTCTTATTGTCTATATAGTCTGCCTAAGCAGAACAGCTATGTGTTGGGTGCACGCAGTCATGGCTGGGCCCAGCCTACCGTACCAGGGTACTTTAGTGTCCAGTTGCCATAAATACAGACTTGACGATCCTCTCACGGTAATCAGTATAGCCAGCAACTGAAGAATGGCGGTCTCCGGCCCAGGATGCTGCTCACTGGCGTTACGGTCCTCCGCACCAAACTCCAACACGAGTTTCCTCACAATCCACCAAAGTGTTTCCGTGGCAGCTCCTTTCTGTTCCGCACACCTTTCGCTTTTCCTTCAGCTCACATACAGCACCTTCTCCGGTCTCCAAGTCTAAAGCTGAAGACCATTTTGCTATTGCTATAGTGACAAACAGTCAAAGGCAGATGCAAAACAGCAGCCGCTTGTGGGTAGTCAGCAACAATGCATACAATGAACGGCCAATAAACATCTTGCATTGACAGTGGATAAAGGTCATCAATACACCCTCACCCTATCACTTCATATCCATGTGATGGTTCATGGACAAAGTACTCAAAGTAGTGATTTTTTGGCCTCTACTTAGAGATTGGTGACAAATTTTACAGATGACATGAGTTGGGTGATCCTTTACGATGTCAAAAAAGCCCCAGGCTAGGCAAGGCTTACAGCCCAAGCGACCTGCAGAGCCACCACGACTTCTGCTCAAAGGCAGAGTTGTGGCTTAGGATTCAGTTGTTGACGTGCTTCCAGTACTTTGTCTCTGTCCAGGAAGACGCAACCTAATCTCGTCGTCAGTAGCATCCTCCTACACCTCCTCTGCTATCCTCATCGACTGGCTGACTGTGGGTTGACAGTAAGTTGGGTCTCCAACCTCATCATCACCCTGTGTGTTTTCAATCCCCTCGTCCTGACTCCTCAGAGCCAACCTCTTCCTGCCCTGACCGAATAGTAAAGTTGTCGTGCCAATCAGGTATCTGAGTCTCATCAGCATGTTCCCAATTGACTCCACCAAGAGGATTTACAGTTTGGGAATGAGGGCCTACATTATGCTCAGAACCTTCTTCAACGGGGCCTGAATCCGACTCACAAAGCTTCTGGGCATCAGTGCAGATCATTTCCTTGTCTGGACTCAATGCAGCTTTTGAGCAGACCTCTGATTCCCAGGCTATAGTGTGACTTGAACAGCTCTGCAGACTCAACCATCTCTGTTACCCCATACTCAGCAGGGCTGGTGGAAACTTGAAAGCTGGTAGGAAGCAAGTGCAATTGGGTTGACACCACAGAGGAATGGAGTATTTGGGATATTGAAGTTGAGGTGGAGGAGAGGCCACTTGATGTAGCACTTGAGATCCATTCAAGCACCTGCTCTTTTGGTAGCGATGGTCGTGTTCGTGAAAAAAGGGATCATATCAGATTATCCACAGGAAGAAGTAGACATCTTATTCTGGCTGGTAGTTGGTTTTACGAATCGGTGCCCCCGTAGCCGCAAGAAGCCTGCTGCGGTTCCAGTTGCGCCCAGGCGTCAGCTGCCATTTTTGGCCGTGCCTCGGGTCGTCCAGCTGGCTGCTTCCTTCTCCATGTCTAAGTGTGGAGAGGCGGCTAGTGCGCATGTGTGTGCCGATTTACCCCAGCCACAGCCTAAGAGTGAGAATGCTCAGCCTGACTGTGCCATCCCTGAGGCTACGTCCTCAGTTCGGACTACTGAGCATGCTCCCACACTTGGTGCGAAAAGCCTCTTTGCACAGATACTTGAACACCGTGTCGTGTGTACGTCCTGTGTTGTGCCTACAGAGCATGCTGAAGCTGATAGTTTGTTTTCGAAGACTGTTGCTCAGGCTACTGAGCATGCTCAAGCACTTAGTGTATCAGAGGCTAGGTCCAGTAAGGAACTCACTGGCCATGTCCGTGAGGTGGCAGTCCCTGACAGGCCAGAGGGCATCAGGTGTCCTGATGATGTGGCCACTCTGGACTGGCTCGCAGAGGCCCACCCCTATGACTTGGCACCTCATCATTGTTAATCAGACGATGACTGGTGAGGTGTTTGGGGCGTGGCTGCCATGAGGTCATCAGTGAAGTGGCGGTTCCGGATAGTCCGCTGGTTATGTCACTGATGACGTGGCACTCTGCTATTGACTCCGGGAGGTGCGTTGTGGTCCACCCTGGGTTGGGGCAGACCCAGGTTATCAAAGGGGCTGGAGACAACAAGGAGGTGCACAGTCTTCTATTATGCTCAGACAGAGCACAGAGGTAGGCAGGGATAGGGCGTCGGTGCAGGACGCCACCACACTTGGTAACGCATAACGGTTATGACCAGCTACTGTCCTACCAGTCCTGCTAGTGCAGCCCAGTGGCATTAGCTGGGCTGCTGCTGGTGCTGTGCCTGCTGTCCACAGGTGTGCTCCCTACGCACACGGACAGCATAGCCAATGGCCCCTGTGTTGTTAACAGGGAGTTCCCTGGGCTGGGTGTGTGGACCCTGTAACACTAACAGGGTTCACGGTCTCCAGATCCGAGTGTCGTCTAACTCGGTTCAGGCTACTATTAATTTCAGAGCCACCCAGCTCTGTATCATCCGCCTAACCTTCGGGTAGCCAGCATCTCCTTTTCCATCTGTGAGCACGGTGGACCCCGACTGGCGATTGGGATATATACCACCTTATCCTAATCTGCCAGTCCCCCCGTAACATATGGTGTTCCTTCAGCAGATGTTACTGTTGCTTTACCACCAAACCCATGGACACAAACTTATTTTCCCTTTTCAACATGCGTGTACCCCTTTCCACCAGCATCTGGCCTTTTTCCACTCATTTTGTATATGACCAAATTTGCAACTCTGCAGTGACACCCTACTCAACGCCGTCTCAGCACAGCAGCCAGCCCTCGGTCCCTCAGATTTGGACAAGTAAAAGACCATTTCCTCCTAGCCATGACAAAGCATTGAGATTCACTCTGTGCAGCACTAGTGTTTAGTGCAAAAAAGCCGATTTAAGATTGTGTACCAGCTTCTGCTGATACTCCTGCATACCGGCGTCCCTTTCTATGGCAGGACTTAGTTTGCCAAATTTTGTCTTGTACCGGGGATTTAAGAGTGTGGCAACCCAGTAGTCAGCATTACTTCTAATTCTGATAATCCGAGGGTCATGTTGTAGGTAATGGTCGGTGCAGTTAGATGTTGTGGCCTCCCGAGAGTGAGGCTGGCCCCAGGGCCCGGTGTAAGTGTGTAATACAACAGGTCGCAGAAGAACTCACACACCAAACAGCAATGTTTTTCAGGGTTTTTACTCACTTTCAGATGGCAGGGCTGAGTTAACCGGGGCGATGCTATGGTGGACCAGGTGGAACCAGGTATCCCTTCGGCTGATGTAGGGGTGACTGCTGACTCGCCTTCCTAGCCCTTCTTGTTTTGAGGTGACCCTGACTTGAAGTCTTGCTGGGATCACCCAGGGAAGTCACATACACCGTTCTCCCCTTTCTGGCCCGTTTGCGGGCAGCGTGGACAAAGTAATTCTGGCTGCTTGCCGTCAGTCACTTATGGGCCCCTCATTGCTGCTGTAGCTGCAGACTCGGTGTGGGTTGATGAGGCACATAAAGTGCCTTCACCGGCAGGTTTGGCAGGCCAACTGAATGGGCCCCTGCTCTGGGGACCTGTACCCCGTGCGGGCTAGGTCTACTGACAGTCCCCTTACTCAGCCACCTCTGCACTAGGTGGTTTTTGGGTGGCACTGCTGAGCAGCCATTCTCCCCCGCCAGCAGCCACGAACAGTGCAGTGTCTGGAAGGGCCCTGCTCCTCTGCTCTGCCCTCCAGACGCGACTCCTCCTACTCCTTTGGCTGCCTCTGCACAACTCCCTTGTTCCCAGTGACACCACCCACCATTAGCTGGGAGACGAGGGCCATGCCCCCTACCTGAATCTACCCAGGGGTCCGCTCTAGCTGTGCGTGTGCTCTGGTTCTAAATGTCTGTGTGTGTCCACACCCTAGTCAGCCTCTGGGATTACCTGTGTTGTACTGACCCAGCATGGGTGCAGTACTCAGTGGTGCTTGACAAGGTCATGGGTGCCACAGATGCAAGTCGTACAGCTGCGGGGTGTGAATGGTGGAAGTGAGCACATAGCGAGCGTGCCCTCTGCAGAAGGCCATGTAGGCCGGGATAGTGGTTTCAAAATTGCTGGACAACCAGGTTCAACATGTAAAGGTCCAGTCACACTAAGCAACTTACCAGCGATCCCAACAACGATAGGGATCGCTGGTAAGTTGCTAGGAGGTTGCTGGTGAGATGTCACACTGCGACACTCCAGCGATCCCACCAGCAACCTGACCTGGCAGGGATCGCTGGAGCGTCGCTACACGAGTTGCTGGTGAGCTCACCAGCAACCAGTGACCAGCCCCCAGCGCCGCGTGGAAGATGCTGCGCTTGGTAACTAAGGTAAATATCGGGTAACCAACCCGATATTTACCTTGGTTACCAGTGCACGGAGCTACACGTGCAGAGAACAGGGAGCAGCGCACACTGAGCGCTGGCTCCCTGCTCTCCTAGTTACAGCACACATCGGGTTAATTACCCGATGTGTGCTGCAGCTACATGTGCACATAGCAGGGAGCAGCGCACAATGCTTAGCGCTGGCTCCCTGCTCTCCTAGCTACAGCACACATCGGGTTAATTACCCGATGTGTGCTGCAGCTAAATGTGCACAGAGCAGGGAGCAGCGCACAATGCTTAGCGCTGGCTCCCTGCTCTCCTAGCTACAGCACACATCGGGTTAATTAAGCCGATGTGTCCTGCAGCTACATGTGCACAGAGCAGGAGCCGGCACTGACAGTGAGAGCGGTGGAGGCTGGTAACAAAGGTAAATATCGGGTAACCAAGGACAGGGCTTCTTGGTTACCCGATGTTTACATTGGTTACCAGCCTCCGCAGAAGCCGGCTCCTGCTGCCTGCACATTTAGTTGTTGCTGTCTCGCTGTCACACACAGCGATCTGTGCTTCACAGCAGGACAGCAACAACTAAAAAATGGCCCAGGACATTCAGCAACAACCAACGACCTCACAGAAGGGGCCGGGTTGTTGCTGGATGTCACACACAGCAACATCGCTAGCAACGTCACAAAAGTTGTTCGTTAGCAGCGATGTTGCTAGCGATGTTGCTTAGTGTGACGGGGCCTTAAGTGTAATGCCTGATTGGAGCCACAGACTCAGACTGGCTGTAAGGGGAGTCTAGAGAAAAGCCGCTCACAAAGCAAGACCTCAAGAACTCTGCAACCCTTTAACCCCTATACAGGGATTTGGAATTACACAGAGCTCAAGAGATCACTACCTGTGGTAGGCTGTAGTCCGTGGTCGTCAGGCAGGGTCAAAAACCAGGAGATGCAAAACAGGAACCGAATCGGCAGGCAAGGGCGTAGTGAGGAGACAAAGCAGAGGTCAAATCCGGAACTGGCAGCAAGGTACAAAAACGACAGGCAGGAGGGTAGTCAAAAAACAAGCAAAGGTCAGCGCACAGGAATCAACATACAAACAGCACATGAGCCAGGAGTACAGAACTCTCTGTGGCAGTGGTTATGTGACAGGAGGGGGAATAAGAAGGGTGTAGTGTCTTCCCACTGGCTGCAGGTGAATGTTGGCAACTTCATCTGGAAGTCACACACGCCACCTACAGTCAGCCAGTGGTACTGCAGGTTCCAGGGAAACGTAGCCTAGTGGATGAGAGGAGCCTGTGCTCTGCAGAGTCACGGGCACCAACTCCTCTCCCATCACCAGCACTATCCATGGTGGGAATCTGGCGTCGTCTGGCGATCAGAGCAGAAGTCGCAGGAGCGGGCTCCAGTGGGGACGTGACAGTAAGCCATACAAGGCACGTGTGTCACATTGCCCTGGCGAAGGGCCGCACCCAGGTTTGCATCATTGTTGCACACGGCTGTTACGTCACCACCGGAGTCCGCTCCAGCAACTTGTACTCTGATCGCCAGATGACAGCATGTTCCTTTTGTAGATAGTGCTGGTGATGGGAGAGGAGTCGATGCCAGCAGCGCCGGTGGGCGCAGGTTCCGCTCATCCACTGGGCTTGGTTACCTTGAGATCAGCAGTACCACTGGCTGACTGTAGGTGGTGGGTGTCTCACAGCTGAAGTACCATCATTCAGCTACAACCAATGGGAAGACATCACACCCTTTTTTATGCCCCTCCTGTCTGCTGAACACTGCCAGACATAGTTCTGAACATCTGGTTCCTGTTAAGCCCAGTTCTGTTTTGTGATTTTGTGTGCTGACTACCGCTTGTTTCCTGACTACGTCTCCTGCCTGCTGTTTATGTACCTCGTTGCCCGATCCGCATTTGACCTCTGCTTGTTTTCTGATTACGTCCTTGCCGTCCGATTCTGTTCCTGGTCCTCTATTCATGGTTTTACCCTGCCTGACTACTACTCTCTCGGACTGCAGCCTTCCACAGGTATTGATCAACTTGGGCCAAGTGTAATTCCAAATCCCTGTATAGGGGTTAAAGGGTTTCAGGGTTCTAGGGGTCCTGCTTGGTGAGTGGCTTCCCTCTAGCCTATCCTTTACAGCCCGAGTGTGTGGATCCAGGCAGGCGTTACACCATGCCCTTTGCAGAAGGCCATGTAGGCCGGGATATTGTTTTAAAAATTGCTGGATAACCAGGTTGAAAACGTGAGCCATGCAAGGCACGTGTGTCACATTGTCCCGGCAAAGGGCCGCACCCAGGTTTGCATCATTGTCGCACACGGCCTTCCCTGGCTGCTGGTTGAGTGGAGACAACCATTGATGAAACTCTGTCTGCAGAGCTAACCATCTACAACTCATTAGCGATGTGACTCACATTTCCCATACATTTCAAACTAAAGAGTCGACCGCCTGATGGCATTGAGCTCTGCTGCCAGCATAGTAAGGAGGTGTGCGGGATTCCTTGTGCACAGTTACAATGTGGGTGGCCTTACTAGACAGGATTTGAGCGGAGGTGGATGACAGAGACGAGGTTGAGAAGGCAGAAGCAGTGGAGGAACTTCTACATACAGAGGAAGGATTGACACACAACTTGTAGGGATGGCAAGACTTGTACATCAGACCCTTCTCCATCTCTCACCATAGTTACCTAGTGCCCAGTCAGCGACATGTAACGCCACTGTCCATCATGACTGGGCCAAGTATCTGTGGTGAAATGCACCCTGTCACACACAGAGTTTCTCAAGGAAGCGGTGATGTTGTGTGCGACATGCTGGTGTAGCGCAGGCACGCCTTTCTTGGAGAAGTAGTGGCGACTGGGCCTCTGACCTTGGGGCACTGCGATGGTGGAAAGGCAGCATTTCTATAGCCAACAGCTTGCAGATGCTGAAAGTCAACCTCTTAGGCATGTCATGCCCTTCTAAAATCATGTAAAACACGGCAAGCGGACTCCAACCAGAGTCTCCCTTTTTCCCAAAAATTGGGCCCCGGACAACACTTAAGTGGCATCAATTGTCCCACAGATGCAAACTTAAAATGTTGATTTGCATGAAGCACTATCAAAAATCCACAAGCCTTTCGTCTCCCCAGGATGACACAGGGGTACAAAAGTCCTTGCAGATCCATGATTTGTTCATCTTGGATCATTTAAAACATAGCAAGGGGACTCCAACCAGAGTCTCCCTTTTTTCCAAAAATTAGGCCCCGGACAACACTTAGTGGCATTAATTGTCCCACAGATGCAAACTTAAAATGTTGATTTGCATGAAGCACTATCAAAAATCCAAAAGCCTTTCGTCTCCCCAGGATGACACAGGGGTAGAAAAGTCCTTGCAGATCCATGATTTGTTCATCTTGATGAACGTTAGATGCGTGCGCTTAACTGTCAGCACACTACCAGCAGCACTGAAGACACGTTCCGAGAGAATGCTGGCTGTGGGACACGACAAGATCCCCAAGGCGTAAGTGGCGAGCTCAGGCAATTTTTCCCGATTGGAAGCCCAAAATGAGCAAGGCTCAAGTTGCACAGTAATGGCATCTATGTTCATTTGCAGATACTCCAATATCTGTGTCTCCTCCTCCTTTTACTCGTCCAGCTCTTTTATTTTCGCATGAGTATATGTACTTGTCACTTTTCCATGTGTTAGTGGTGTCTTGTGAGTTGTTTGTCACCTTTTGGACACCTTAGAAGATGTTTTCTATGTGTTTGTGTTTGCCTCCCATTGTTTTCAATGGGGTCCGGAGTTGTTCGTCGAACTGAGCCGCCGTTCGAGGAATCGAACTTGAACACTAGGGGGGTGGCTCAACACTAGTGCGGACACCTGCAGAAAAAACGCAGCATTTATGCTGTGTGTGAACACGGCCTCAGCAATACATTTTTATTACATTTTTTATGGGTTTTAATAAAGAAAAATAATAAATTGCGCCATTTTTTTCCGCCATTTACCGATCCCCATAAATAATCTGATCACTGTGTTGTTCGGGTCGTTACGATTACAGGGACACCAAATATATCCATGTTATTTACTAATTTGTGATGTTTATTATTTTAAAAAAAATTATTTCTAATAAAATTACTAAAAATAATAAAAAAATAGAATAATGTAAAATTACATTATTCTATTTTTTTATTATTTTTAGTAATTTTATTAGAAATAAAAAAATACCTCTTTTCCTCTCCCTCTAGAATACAGGACATAGAGACGCTGCTCTGTGCAATGGAGCTCTGTGTCCTGTGTAATCAGAGGCTGCATTGTAGGTTCATTCATATAAAATCCTCCATCTTACATCATCAATTCCTATTGGCTCAACAACTAGAGGAGCTATAAACGCTAGGAAGGCTGCTGGACAAATGTTTGAAAGTTGCTGGTTTGAATCCAAGGTGGTAAAAAGAACAAAGTTGTATTTTCATTTTTTTTTCCTTATTTCTTTGTAGTAGTTTTAGAGGAAGAAATGAATCTGACGCTTTCCTTCACCTACAAAGAGATGCAGTATCTATCTATCTATCTATCTATCCATCTATCTATCCCTCCATCTATCTATCCCTCTATCTATTATCTATTATGAATCTATCATGTATAATGAATCTATCTATCATCTATCTATCTATCTATCTATCTATCTATCTATCTATATGTCTATCTATGTATCTATCATGTATGTATCTATCTATTATCTATCATGTATCTATATATCCCTCTATCATCCATCCCTCTATCATCCATCCGTCTATCATCCATCTATCCATCTATCTTTGCAGCTGAATAATCTGCTTCTGGTTTCTCTACTGCAATATAGAGGTCAAGATTACCAAATCTTCCTATGCTTTTCAATATGGGCAGTGGCTCAGTGGTAGAGCTGCTGCCTATGGAACAAAGAGCTTCATGGGTTCGAGTCCCGGCCGCCCTGATAATCCAGAGCTGGTGAGGATTTAATTTAATTTATTCACTGTACTGAGGGGAGGAGTCGGGACATCAGCTGTGAGCCGCAGGACTGCCGGACACACCTCCAAAATCGGGGCAGTCCCGCAGAATCTGGGACGTTTGGGAGGTATGACTCTCTATGAGGGCATATCTCTATGCACACA
The DNA here is from genome assembly GCF_048569485.1 of Anomaloglossus baeobatrachus. Taxonomy (NCBI): domain Eukaryota; kingdom Metazoa; phylum Chordata; class Amphibia; order Anura; family Aromobatidae; genus Anomaloglossus; species Anomaloglossus baeobatrachus. Next base: position 236,614,286 of record NC_134355.1, read on the forward strand.
CATTGTGTATGAGGGCTGTAAGAATTCAGCTCTGGTAGCCGATGGCAGGGATGCAGTAAAAAGGCAAAGATGGGTTTGGGTTTATGGTCCAGAAAGGGTCGGTGTTTTGTTCACACATGTTACATGAATAAACAAACAGTCTTAGGCCCTGTGTGCACTAGAAATTGGAATTTTTTTAAGAAAATTCCAGACCCTCTGAAAGATTACCACACCTGCGGTAAAAAAACACAGCAAACCGCACCTGAAATCTGCATGCGGTTTTACCATGGTTTGCTGCAGATTTGCTGTGGTATGTCCCTGTGTTATATTGAGAGCACAGGGAGATGCTAACCTGTCCCCGCTCCTGCTGTCTGTGGTGCTGAAGTCTCCCGTGGTGCTGTGTCCCGTGCGACTGTCTCCGGCGTTCTGCTACTTACGGGTCGGCTGCGCAGTGCATAACTGCATATGCATGAGCCGGCCTGTAAGCAGGAGACCAGTGTCCGGAGGCAGCCTCGCTGGAGAAGGTGAGTATAAGATCAGTGATGACTTCAGTCAGCTGATGTGCAGTGACAGCTGGAATCCTCCACCTGGAGTCCTCCACCTGTCACTGCAAAGCACATGAGTGAAGTCACCGCTGATCCCACGTGGCTCACTCCACTTGTGGCCTCACCCTCACAGTGAGCAGTCATGGTCTATGGCACTCTCTGTGAGTGTCAGATGTAGCAGAGCTGGAAGCGTCGTGGGACCAAGTGTGGATTACGGCGGACCTGGAGAGCTGCTATTGGTGGGGTTAATAAAGTGGTGAAAGAGGGAGCTCAGAAAAAGGGAGGAATTCCAGGGCACTACTCAGTATTCAACAAGCCTATTTGTCCATTACAAAGAAAGTCCTGTATTCAGAGGCTGGAAGCAAACACCGGGGTGCTTATATCAATAGATAACAAATCTTGCAATGCAAAGTAGAAAAAGTATAGCACTCACCGGTTAAATTGCTGTGCAGAAAAACTGTTTATTTAAACAGCGGAGGTTACATGTGCGGAGAGGGCTGGTGGGGAGAGGGAGTGTGCGTTGTAGCAGACGACGGCCGTTTCGCACCTGTCCGGTGCTTCAGCTGGTCTCTGAGACCAGCTGAAGCACCGGACAGGTGCGAAACGGCCGTCGTCTGCTACAGCGCACACTCCCTCTCCCCACCAGCCCTCTCCGCACATGTAACCTCCGCTGTTTAAATAAACAGTTTTTCTGCACAGCAATTTAACCGGTGAGTGCTATACTTTTTCTACTTTGCAGTGAAAGAGGGAGCTTTTTTGTCTTTTATTTAAAAAAAAAGATTTTGGGGGTGTTTGTGTTCATTTACTTTCACTTACAGTTTAGTTATGGGGGTGTCTCATAGACGCCTGCTATCACTAAACTAGGACTTAGTGGCAGCTATGGCCTGCTGTCATTAACTCCTTATTACCCCGATTGCTACCGCATCACGGCAACGGGAAGAGCAGGGAAAATTCTCGGGACTGTCGCATGTAATGAATGCGGCAAATCCGGGCGACTGCTGGCTGATATGCTGGTTCAGGTCCCTTGGAGGACCAGTGACAATGTAGTGACCCAGGTTGCTCTGTCCCCGGTACTCTCAGTTGATTGCGTCCCCGTAGTATGGAGTGTTTGGGGGCCCCCACTGTCCCTTTTGGGGTACAGTCTCCTTCTCCGTACGGTGGGCAGTGCGGACCCTGTGGGGAGGTAAGTGTGTAACTCTGATCCTAGTTTAGTGCTGATGTCCCCGGATTATTTGGTTCGGTGAAGTCCGTGAAGGTGTCCTCACCGGGCAGGTATTTGCCAAACAGTCTAAAACTTGCGCTTAACCTAGGGCCCTGTGCCCCATGCGTGCTCCGGTCCCAGCGGTATCTCCGGTACCCGTCCTAGCGACCTGTCTCCTGTGCCCCGGGGGTCACCGTTATAAGGACCCAGCTCAGGCACGTCCGCACACCTCTCCTGTGTGCTACTCGACTCTCTCCTCACTACTGACTGACTGACCCCTCCCACCAGGCTGGATATACCCAGGGACTTGTTCCCATGGCGACCATCCCCTTACATGGTTAACCCTCTATGCCCAGTGTCGAGTGGAGAACTAGGATTTTGGTCGTGTTTTGATGAAATCGGCACTGGTACCCCAGGTCCCAGGGGGTAGGTCCTGCATCCCCAAGAGGATGTAGTTCCCTGTAGTGCCCTGAGGGTTTCAGGGGTGCTACACCTTACTTCAGGAAAAGAAAGTCCAGCTTCGCATTCAGCTCAGCAAAAAGTCCAGGGCATACCAGTCCACATAGAAATAGGTTCCCCAAACAAAAGTCTCCTTCAGCCCTTCAGCCCCACCACCTACACACTGAGAAGTTCTGGCTGCCTTTTTATGTTGTGCTAATTACACACCAGTGTCACCTCAGAACTTACAATATCCAAAATAGCAGTTGCATTCAAGTAATGGAAAGAAGAAAAAACAAGAATGTAGATGTTGAACATTGGAATATGAATCTTCATTACTGCAAAAAAAACATAAAATGCTTTTTTTTAAAAAAATATGAGTTACTTAGCAAATAAAGGTGGCCACATTTACTTGTACTCAGATACCAACATCAAGGTGTAAAGCTGGTGTCACACATAAAGACGACGACAACGACGTCGCTGCTACGTCACCATTTTCTGTGACGTTGCAGCGACGTCCCGTCGCTG